>NC_141356.1:200009-807509 GCF_057382095.1 Aulonocara sp. 'chitande type north' Nkhata Bay | reverse complement strand
GTTTGTGCAGCAGATGAATGAATGTCAACTGGCAGCTGTCCAATGAGAATTATGAGAAATTAGCAACACCGGAGCTGTCGGCGTGACACCGACACTCTGCTGGCACTTGGTTTATCAGAGTCATCCACATTCTTTTCTTTGAGGGATATTCATTTCCTAGATTAGAAATAATTCAGCCGTGTGTATTTCTTCATTGAGGAGAGAAACAATTTCAGCCGTTGGATTAGTTTGTATTATTATATTATTACCTGTAGCTGTAAATGAAAGCAGGAGAACAAACAGAAAGTCCCAGAATGTGGACACCAGTGACGGTAACGCACGAACAGCAAAGCACTGACCTCATGAAGCTAGCTGCCGTAACAGCGTGTTATCAGAGCAGAGGTGGTTTCTTCAAAGTGAACTTTTGTCAGTTTGTCTGCAGTATTGTGCTACAATGTAGCAAATCATTTAAAAAATGAACTCTCTGCATTATGAGACTCAAAAATTCATTTTAAAGCCAAACAAACTAGTAATATTCTGTCAGTCGACATGACAATTCTGTCTAAAATGTAACCAAACATGCTACATGTTTAAGGTTACGCTGATTTGAACTAGTGTGCATATCCTTTGTAGTAAAAAATATTTTCTGTGTGCTTGGGCCATCTTCAGATAAAGACGATGGAGGACATGCTGGGGAGCAGCGAAACTCAGAGGGAGCTTATAGCATTGAGGCACTCACTGGAGCTCCTGGAGGAGGAGAAGAAGGAGTGCAGCAATAAATGCTCCAAGACTGAACTGGAGCTCAAGGATCTGAGGTTTACAGGTGAGGTCGAACAATATTGGAAGGGGGCATTGTGGAGAATGGAAACAGCACTAACAGTGTGGAGAGCACGCTGTGTGTGCGGCTGTTTCAACAGAAGGACACAACCAATTTAAAGTGTGACCTTGAAATTCTCTCCGTGGCTTTTGCCAGCCTGGAAGATTATTAGTTGTTTACTATAATAGTTAAAAATTTCTGTCCTTGGTGATGTGTTGGCACTGTAACTGGATGTGATTGATGGGCCAGTTGAAGAGCTCCAGAAAAAGCTTCAGGCCGCTACCAACCCACCCCCAGCTCCAACACCTCCACCTCCTCCAGCCCTGCCTTCAACCACGAACCCACTCAGGTTTGACCACACACAGTTTACTCTTTACATCATCAATGTGTGAAAGTGTTTGAGTGTGATGGAATAATTTTACAGTAAAATGACTATAAGGAAATAAATTGTTGACTGAGCTGATCACAGCAACCACACAGTGCAGGTAATCCACATTGTAAAGACAGGAGTGGAGTTGTTGAACATGCTGCAAAGTGATTTTGAAGTGAAGTGAATAAGTTGGAGCACAAGCCAGACCAACCATGGGACCTTTCCTCTGCAATGTATGTGTTGGACTCTTGTAGGACCACAGCCAAGAGACATGAACGCCCTGTCCAGGATAGGAGCAGTGGAGGACACTAATGAGACCCTATTGGCCAGGCTAGGGCCAGACTTTACGTGTGTGGCCTAGGATGAAGGTTTCTTCAGTGAACAAGAGGGCTTATTTAAATTGGGGAACATTTTAAAGAGCAGAGTCCTGTTTGAAATCTTTGTGTGGTGTGTTGGGCACCACACATGGGCAATGACAGTAAAGCCTGGGGGGCTTTGGTTGAGAGGAGTAGCTGGCTTGTTGTCACCTAAGCGAGAAGTAGTGACTGAAAGAAGATCACAGACACAAACAGTCCAAACAAGCTTCCTCCAAATGACATGCTGGCCACTCCTTTGCATTGAAAGGAGCCGTTTCCAGTGATTCCTGAACACCTTCCTGGTGAGATGTTTCAAGCATCTCCAGCCGAGCTGACACTGAGGGGTAGTCCCACAGCACACTGGAGGGATTATAGCTCTCAGCTATCTCAGGGATGCTTTGTTTACCTTGATTTGAAATCAATACCACTGCGTTTAATATGACCGCTTCTTTCACTCAGTTTTAGATTTGAACACTACTCTCTCGCTAAAGTGAACTTTTTCTGGAAACGTTAGCAGCCTAAATAACAGCTAACTGAACAATGTGTTTGTGTCTTTCCATATAGCACACTGGTATCACTGATTCGAAGGAGAAGAGGCATCAGAACTGACATCCCGCTGGTGGAACAGGACTCTGCCAAGACACCAGGTACACAGATACTAACACTTGCTCTCTGATCCAGTCTGTGTGTTGCTCTCTCGTCTTACTTTCTCACTAACTTAATCGCAGCTTTATTGGTGGAATGCCAAAACTACACAGAACACACAGCCGGAGGATAAGAGAGACTGCGACGCAGACATAAATACACACAAGGGCAAATGAGCGAACAAAACCACAGCTGAACATAATCACACTAACTCGAAGCAGGGCTGAACATGGAACACACAGGACAAGAGACTGTCAAACTAAAACAGGAAGTACGAGGAACACACACACACTGATACGCACAAACCCAGGGAGCAGAGTGTGGCGAAATCGATCAATGCAGAGCAGTGTCACAAACCTCGGAGGCCCCAGAAAAGTGCAATCAAACGGTGAGGTTATTAACAGCCAGGAGAAAACATCAGCATATGTCCTCTGACCAAAATACATGTTGAGAACACTTATAAAGCAGTGAGGTACATGCCCCCCCATGGCGTAAAAATACGTTAAAGACGTCAGTTACAGTAAATGGTACATCTTAGATGGCTATAAACAGACATAGAACTTCTCTTTTCTATAACACCTTCCAAACAAGGCAATAACTTCAAGCCTTCAGGGTCTCTGAGGGCTGGTTGTCGACTCCGGTCATCTGTTACCAAGTAGAACAAAACACAACAGGTTGCAACAAGAAGCTGAATACATTTGGGCCTCTGCTCAGGCCTATTCCTAGATTATATGTATTATATGTACTGTAAGCATGTATGCAGTCATCCTTCTATGTTCTAGTTTCCCTCAGCATGGATCACCTGGACAGTCACGCCAGTGAAGCTTAAAACCTCTAATGAACCGAACATCAACTCAAATGGACATCTTCAATAAACAACTGTAATTCAGTATCAATACTGTGAGAAATATTATTAAGTGGAATGATGCTGTAAAGAATGTTATTAATGCAGTTATAATGATGCAGGTTATACGGCAGCAATAAAAGAATTTCTGTATCTCCACAAGAGGGAGGAGAGGGAGGGGCGAGAAGGTGAGGGGACGACAGAGCAACACACAGAGACATGACCGGAGACACAAACATGAAGACCAGACAGACCTAACCACAGGAACACTGATGGAAGGACACAGGGACGAAACAAAGACATGATCAGGACCAAATAACTGCCTAAACTATAAGTGCTGCAAAAACTCAAGCTTTAGCAAACTGAACTAGGAAACACAAGACACGCAGGGAACATAGTAATGAATAAACAAGACTCCAAAACACAAAACACTGGGTCAATAACCAAGTTACCCTCACACCCACTTTAGACCGGCCTAGTCACAGTCCTGACCTGTGTCCGATTGAGATGCTGTGGCATGACCTTAAAGGTGGTTCATGCTTATAAACCCTCCACTGTGGATGAATGACAACAAGTCTGCAAAGATGAGTGGCCCAAAAATCCTCCACTGTGCTGTGAAAGACTCAAAGGCTGCATTGCAGTTGTTGCTGCTGTGGTTGCGGTGGCCCAGCACGTTATTAGATTGAGGAGCGATCACTTTTTCCACACGGGGCCGTGGAGGTTTGGGTTTTTCCCTTTAATTATAAATATCTTCATTTAGAAACTACATTTTGTGTTTACTTGGCTAATATTTAATAATATGTTTTCACACCACTGTATATATGGCCAAAGACCTAGAAAGGCCTCGTTGGTTTGCTCTATATTTTGATGCATGTCAGTTAGAACGATTATTCTCTTTATCTCCTGATTGCCCCGATTTGGGAAAATCTCTTCTGTTTTTTGTGCGATGCATGTTCATTTTGTATTTCCTTCTGTTCGAGGCACTTTGTTTCATGTATTTCAGTTTAGGAGTTTTGAATTCTGATTTTGCATTTCAGATATTTTCAATTTTAACCCTTTTTACCACACGTCACTCACACATTAGAAGAACAAACCAATATGCCAAATGGTCCATGAGAAATTCAAACTCAGAATCTTTTAGGTCAGGAAGTTGAATTCTTTAATTTGTGCAATGAAATTGAAAGCCTTGACTTGTTGGAGCAGGTAGGACATCTGTGTTGCCTGAATAGGCTTAAACTGTGCCCTCATTTTATAAAATAGTTTTTGAATATGTGCCGGCTGAATTGAGCACTACACGCAGGGAATTTGTTGGAATTGCATACAAGGCTGAATAGGTGCAACCCAAGGATCTTCTACTCTGACACCTGAACTATAGTCTCTCTTTGAGTACTGGAGAAAAATATTTTACGATTACTTTAACACAAAATAGTCTTTGTGTGATTTTTAGAGACATCTTAAGTGACAATTGCTCCATTGTGTGTGCCACTGAATGTTTGATGTTAGAAAATTAAATATTCACATTGCTTTGAGAATGGACTCCTTTATTGTAGAATTACACTTTTTGTTGTCCTTTGTAAACGTGAGGATGAAAAATAGTTGAATAGTGTGTTTTTACACAGAGAGTCAAAATTGATTCCAGAGTAATTCTGGTACTCTTACACACTACTTTGAATACTTTGAAGTTAGCAGCCTCAGTACCAATTATTCATCATTAGCCAAATCAACCTCCACAATTCTCGGTCGTGTAGAACAGACTGATGTGTGTGCAAAACAAACAAAAAATCATCAATCACTCCCGTCTGGCTCTTTAGTGTTTTTTTAAACAACCTGAATTAACTTTATTTCAGTCGCAGAGCTAATTATGACTTTACACCACGCTAACATGCTTCTGAAAACCCCAAGTGTTGGTGGTGTTCCTAATCTACTGCTGTTGAATCACTAAATATGATTCAGTTCAGTTTTATTTATAAGGCACCAAATCACAACAACGGTTGCCTGAAGGTGCTTAATACTGCACCATCTATGCAAGTGTCGCCTCTGTCCTCAGGTCCTGCTCCAGGTTCAAGCTGTGTTGCATTTCTCCACAGCTGAGACATTATTAAAAGAACGTGTGTGTGTGTGTGTGTGTGTGTGTGTGTGTGTGTGTGTGTGTGTGTGTGTGTGTGTCGGTCACTCACTGCCAGAAGTGGATGTCAGGCAGCAGGCAGTGGAGGAAATGATGCAAAGGATTAAGAAAGGTGTTCAGCTTCGACCTGTCAACCAGTCACCCAACAGCAGCAGGAAACAGGTAACCTAACCCTGACGTGGTCCGTGATTTGCTGTTTTTGATTTTTAAAGCCAAAGTCAAATTTATTTATATAGCACATTTAGAACAACAATCGTTGACCAAGCTGCTGTACAATTAAGATAATTAATTAAAAGAAATAAAAACACAGGGAGACAGTTAAGAAAAAGAATCATAAAATTAGAAGATTTGAGTGAGAATAAGATGAATAAATACAAACTCATTCTGATTTAAAAGCCGAGGAAGAAAAGTGTGTTTTCAGACGGTTTGAAAGTGTCCCGTGTTGGGGAGGTCCTGATGTGAAGGGCCAGTTTGTTCCACAGCTGAGGAGCAGTCACAGCAAAGGCCTGATCTCCTCTGGGCTTTAATCGGGACCACCAGGAGCATTTGATCCGCAGACCTCAGTGACCTCGCAGGACTGGATCAGTTTAAAAGATCAGAAAGGTGTGAGGGTGCTAGTTTGTGGATGCTTTTAACCTCCATTTTCTTGGTATTGAATTCCAACAGTATTTGGTAATACTGCAGCGCTGTGTTGACGGTGTTTTTCAAAAATGAAACACTATGTTTCTTATCAGTTGTTGTGTTGACTGCAACCCTCCTATAAGTCATGATAATTATTAGCTCGTGCATGACTTTGTAACAAGGTCATTCCTGCTGTGAGATTCAGTTTTTCCTTCCATAGCATCAGATCAAAGTGTTGCCCTCAGATTTGTTTGCATACAGCGTGATCACATGATCCACTCTACTAGCAGAGCAGCCACAGACCTGCTAGAACTACTGTTTAAGATCAAAACAGAGACGTGAATGTAAAGGGGGTTACAAAAGATGTATAATAAACTTAATGTGGAGGTGACACTAAGGTCTGTTACATAGAAAAACGAAAAGGACCTACGAAGACTTGATGATGCTGCTGTTTCGTGATGGAGCCATGTCGAGGTTAATGCTGCATCGTTTGAGGAGTGTGTGAGTTCATAATGTCAGCAGCTGACACACAAATGTGACCTCACTGACAACTGGTCAACTTTTTATTTGGACAAATGAAAGAGTGGCTAAAGACAGACAGAGTATACAGGACGTGGAAGCATGAAAGGGGAGCGCGGCGGACGTACAGCTGGAAGGATGACGGACACGTGTGAATGTGGCTCATCGTTGCTAAAATTGCCAAACTGCAGCGCCGGCCGCAGACGTCCGCTGTTGTCAGACCTCGCTGAGGTTTTTGTACATTGAGCATATATTGTTCAGGGCTCTCCAACCCATCAGTGTGGGGAATTATCTAAGAGCTTGTTGTTTTGATAAAACATGACACATGGCAAAGACATCTTTTCGTCTGCTTGTTCCTCCGCCTCAACAGCTCAGCCAAATTAGATAGCATTAGGACCTGCTCTACAAGGTAATTATAAATAATGAGGATGGGAAAATTGACGTGACTCAGAATGATTGTGTGTTGACATATTTGCTTCTTGTAGAAAGCATACTTCCTTGTGCTTGCCTACAGTGTCTCGTCTCTGTGGTAAGAGGTGCAGTTTAGCCTCTAAGTGCTGAGTGAGGAAAAATAAGTATAATGTGTCAGACTGCTGTTTATTTACCAAACCCATCTTTTTCCTCCTATTTTCCTTTTATCAGATGGAGAAGCTGCCCTCTAATTCTGCTATTCAGGAACTTAAAGGAATCATGGTAATGGGGCTTTAAAACAATCACACGTCCTCACAAGCCGTATTTTACTAGTTGAACTTTCGCTGTGTTTTCACATCTGAAATTACTTGTTTGTTTTTCATGTCATACAAAGTTGTGCTTGGAATACAATTTAACATGAAAATACACTAAAGTCAGAGATCAGAGTGGCAGTGCCACATTTAACGAGGCTACTCTCATGCTAAAAACACAACATGAAGACTTGAAGAAACCTTAATTATACTTCCACTGCAGTGTTAACAAGACGCAGATACGTGTTTGTGATGCAGCTGCTGCTTTTCTTTGTCCTGATCTGTGTTATTGTGGTTTGAACTGGCCAGGAGAATTTTAACAGAACTGTACAACAACCAAAGGCAGCGTCTCCGACAACAACCCGAGACGACGAGCTGCAGAGGATTCTGCTGAGGCGGCGGGACGCGCTGGACGCCTGACACAAAGGTGGGGCGCTGGACGTGATCGATACTGATAAGTCATTTATCTGGATGACTCGTCTCTCCACTCTTGTTTTGAGCTAAACGAGGACAATGGACTGACGTGTGGCTCCTCCAAGAACATCTCAGATTATCTCAGTCGAGTCTGATTGTTACCAGATTTAATTCAGCATACGTGTGTTTTTATCACAGTGTCACAGGGCTGAGAGTCGGTGTGCGGTACGTGTTAACTTCAAAATCTTTATCAGGCTGTGACAAACACAATCTGTGTTCATTGTCAGCTGTCGGTGGTAATCTACTGACACCTGTGGGCTAGCATATACTTCACAGAGGTCAGGAAAGAGAACGAGCCCATGCATGTCAACAGAGTGTGGCTGCAAAGACGCTCCAGTGATGATGATGATGCAGACATGCTGTGGTACACCTTCATGTTCGTCATACTGTCCCCCCATACATACACCTACAGTCTTGCTGGCTGATCTGAGGCCTGTCTGCAGGCACCTGTGATTTTTAGCGTTCAGCCGAGAAGCATTTATCTTTGCTTTAAGGTTACTGACAAAAGCAAGAGCAGGTGCTTCATTCACTTTAGCTTTCTGTTTCCTCCTGGGAACATTTTGGATCTGCTGGACCACACTGTGACAGCAGCTTGTCTTACTGAATACCACCGAGCGCTTTAATCCTCTCCACTGTGAACAGGAGAGGAATTTCTGGCTGAATTCATCTGTGCGGCTGGACTTCTCTGAGACGTCCAGTGTAGCTGTGATTACACAAGACTAACATTCAGCCACTAAAACTATTTTTCTGTTCAGAAACTGTAGTTTGGCACCTTAATAAAAGAAATGTTAAAGTATCAGTATTTTGAAAATGAATGGCTAGCTTCAAACATTTGTTTTTAGCACTAAGAATAAATGATCCTTTTGAATAAATAGCTTGCACATCACTGTTACCTGTTGCATAAACCTTATATTTGATAAGCAGCGTGGCACACGATGAAAGAGTGGATCCTTTGTTTCTTATCTAAATGATCCCACTGTGTGCTCACGCTGGCCCCACCCACAGATTCTCAGCCTTACCTGCTGTAGCCTGACAAAGGTGACACTGCTGATTGGTTTCATGCATGTGTGTGTGTGTGCAGGTCAGCGTCCTCGTGTCTCCCCGCAGTGTGGCGCCGCCTGAGGATCCACGTGTACAGAGGATGTTGGTGACTGAAGACTAATATGGAGTGTTATTACCCAGCCTTTTACATCAGTGCACACTTACAATAACCTCTGACTGTATTGATGAGATTACAGTCAGATGGATTCTTGGTCACCGTCAGAGGGAAAGACACGTTCCTGCTGCTATGAAGAAGAGTCAGAAGTGTGTCAGTAACTCCCGCTGGACTGTTTGCTTCCAGTAAAATAAAGGCATGTATCGCACACCACCTGCAGTTCATTCAGCTCCTTTTGTAAAATACCAGTTCATTGTTATGCACAGTGACACACAGTCGCCTCACAGCCTCGAGCTTCTGCTTTTCTCTGAATGGTTCCATGTAGCCCAGTGTTAAACTTGTAGCCTCCCAGTAAGCAATCACAGGCGGCCGTGATAGATTTAGTTTCAATGGTTCTCTTCACTTACACATATTTTATCTGTTTTTCTGTGTGCACCCTCACTCGACTTGTTGACCCTTAAGATCAATTTATGGTCACTTTACTTCTTTAAAACACAACTCCAGAAATATATCTGACATCATTTGAAGAGTGTGTTTGATGTCCAGTTTGTACATGATGGCCTCCTTACAGTCATAAAGGAGGATGCAGCAGATTACGCAGGTGTGACTGTGACCAGCTGCAGTGTCTCTGATTGTCACACGGTGGAGTGAAAATGCTCAGTGCGAGCCTCACGACAGGATTACAGCAACCAAAGTGTCATATCAGTGGATGCAGCCATCGTTTACTTACAGTTTGCATTTTGGGGGGATTTTCTATAAAAACAACAATCGACAGCGGTTAAGGTCATCACTTATTGAACATAATTAGGGATCAGTTTGACTGAAAGTGTTTTACAATCAGATAAAAGATAAAAATGTGTTTTTCTTCACGAAGCAGCTTTTTAATGCTCTTAGGATTAATATTCACTGATTTCCCTTTAAACTGTATTTGATCTCTTATTGTACAAACCATGTATAAGGTCACATTTACCCCCCCCCCCAAACAAGTTAATGTGTTATAACCTGGTTTATTTAAATGCATGTTTTGCTGTTAAAAAAGCGAACCGCGGTTTACTTTGCAGCGCTTTCACAGCCGGAGACGCTCCAGAGGAGCGAGACAAGCCTGAGTCGTACCGCCAGCCTCTGTCCTTAGTCCTGAACTGTTACGTTATGATGGCACGCAGCAGTTATTTTCTCCTCACGACTCATTTAATTAAATGTTTTACAAAGCGTCTAAATAAAGCGTGTTGAACATGAGGTTCGTTTCAGTCTCAGCTGTGCTCTACCTGCAGCCTCTCTGCAACGCCACCATTGTTTTGGACTGGCTGTAGAGACAATGGTGGCGTTTTTAATCTGCACACTGTTGTATTTATTTTTACAAGATGGAAACCATCGACCTTTTCACAGAGTCCAGAAATGCTGAACTTTTCCCCACTGGCTGCTTTGTACCATGTCTAAAATCTCCAGCAGGGCCGGGCACAGATTGATTTGACCACATGGCCGAGCCGCTTCGGTGTTTTGTTTTCCCCAACACCTGCCCACATTTCCCACACACTTTCTTCACTGAGAGAGTGAAACATGAGAGCTGTGAACTATGGCTGGTGTCCATCACCTATTGTGTGCTGCTGTTCATTAACGCTTTAGGCTTCATTTAACACTGAGGTGCAATTTCCAGCCCCCGACACAGTGTACAGGAAATGTCACTGTGGATCAAAGTCTGTGTTCTAACCAAGTTCATCAGCAGCACTGCTTCAAAGGCTTCCCTTCGTTCTTTCATCAGTCTGCTGAAGCACATGTTGCAGAGGAAGTCCTGGTTAAGTTTATTTACCAGCACGTCGTTAGGAACAGGAAACAGTCGCTCAGCAGATTCGACAAACTAATCGTTGGTGTAGACAGCTGACAAAGCAGCGTGAGGATGTGTGGGATTATCTAGTTGGAGGTTAGAGTATCAGTGTGCAGTTGACCTGCTTGAGCGAGAGTAAATGAAAAAAAGAGATTTATGTCTCTACCTCCTCATACAGTGGGGCAAAAAAGTATTTAGTCAGCCACCGATTGTGCAAGTTCCCCCACTTAAAATGATGACAGAGGTCAGTAATTTGCACCAGAGGTACACTTCAACTGTGAGAGACAGAATGTGAAAAAAAAATCCATGAATCCACATGGTAGGATTTGTAAAGAATTTATTGGTAAATCAGGGTGGAAAATAAGTATTTGGTCACCTCAAACAAGGAAAATCTCTGGCTCTCACAGACCTGTAACGTCTTCTGTAAGAAGCTTTTCTGTCCCCCACTCGTTACCTGTATGAATGGCACCTGTTTGAACTCATCATCTGTATAAAAGACACCTGTCCACAGCCTCAAACAGTCAGACTCCAAACTCCGCCATGGCCAAGACCAAAGAGCTTTCGAAGGACACCAGGAAAAGTATTGTAGACCTGCACCAGACTGGGAAGAGTGAATCTACAATAGGCAAGCAGCTTGGTGTGAAAAAATCAACTGTGGGAGCAATCATCAGAAAATGGAAGACATACAAGACCACTGATAATCTCCCTCGATCTGGGGCTCCATGCAAGATCTCATCCCGTGGGGTCAAAATGATCATGAGAACGGTGAGCAAAGATCCCAGAACCACACGGGGGGACCTGGTGAATGACCTGCAGAGAGCTGGGACCAAAGTAACAAAGGTCACCATCAGTAACACACTACAACGGCAGGGAATCAAATCCCGCAGTGCCAGACGTGTTCCGCTGCTGAAGCCAGTGCATGTCCAGGCCCGTCTGAAGTTTGCCAGAGAGCACATGGATGATACAGCAGAGGATTGGGAGAATGTCATGTGGTCAGATGAAACCAAAGTAGAACTTTTTGGTATAAACTCAACTCGTCGTGTTTGGAGGGAGAAGAATACTGAGTTGCATCCCAAGAACACCATACCTACTGTGAAGCATGGGGGTGGAAACATCATGCTATGGGGCTGTTTTTCTGCCAAGGGGACAGGACGACTGATCCGTGTTAAGGACAGAATGAATGGGGCCATGTATGGTGAAATTTTGAGCCAAAACCTCCTTCCATCAGTGAGAACTTTGAAGATGAAACGAGGCTGGGTCTTCCAACATGACAATGATCCAAAACACACCGCCCGGGCAACAAAGGAGTGGCTCCGTAAGAAGCATTTGAAAGTCCTGGAGTGGCCTAGCCAGTCTCCAGACCTCAACCCCATAGAAAGTCTGTGGCGGGAGTTGAAAGTCCGTGTTGCTCGGCGACAGCCCCAAAACATCACTGCTCTCGAGAAGATCTGCATGGAGGAATGGGCCAAAATACCAGCTACTGTGTGTGCAAACCTGGTAAAGACCTATAGTAAACGTTTGACCTCTGTTATTGCCAACAAAGGTTATGTTACAAAGTATTGAGTTGTATTTTTGTTATTGACCAAATACTTATTTTCCACCCTGATTTACCAATAAATTCTTTACAAATCCTACCATGTGGATTCATGGATTTTTTTTTCACATTCTGTCTCTCACAGTTGAAGTGTACCTCTGGTGCAAATTACTGACCTCTGTCATCATTTTAGGTGGGGGAACTTGCACAATCGGTGGCTGACTAAATACTTTTTTGCCCCACTGTATCCTCTTTATCTAATGAGGTTCTTCTAGTCGAGGCTGTGTGGGCGCAGCTGAATGCTCACATATAGTTTTGCATTCAAAGGAGGAGAGACGCTGGTGTCCCTTGGATGCACTGCCTCAGTCTTCTTTTCCTCAGCAGAAACAAAGTCAGCGCTTCGGTTTCTTTCCTCTGCCTCAGCTCGAGCTGCTGGACTCGCTGATGCCGACTGATGGACGGTGCCGACCTCGCAAACTAAGGCAAAACATGCAATTACCCAAGCCATGCTATGTCCTTTTCTTCCTTCTTCTCACCACTGTGTTCCCTCAACATCACGCCGATACAAGCTAATGTTTGGTGTTTTTGTTCCTTCAAGGACCAGCAATTAGGGAGGTCCTGTTAGCGTGTGTGGGAAACACTTAATTTGACCTATTTTGATTGTCATTTCATGTATTTTCAAAAATTGCCTGCTGGGGAGCTTCAGATGAGCGCTGCTGTGTGTCCAGCCTCGGTTTGTGTCGGCACATTTCATTGATTAGAGGCTGCCTTTACTCGCTGACATTTACAGCAACACTGGGTGTGAGCTGGCAAACAAACAACAACAGGAAGAACTTTCTTCTTTTCATTTCATTCCTTTCACACTCTCAAAATGTTTGTTTAAAATGAATACTAAATGCAAAATACATCCTTACTTAACCCTTTAAAACCTGAAGCATGAAATAACTGCCAGGAATCTTTAATTTGGTGATAATGGAGTGTTTGTTGCACCTTTATGCAAAAATATATCAAATTTTAATCTGCATATATATGAGTTTTATATATATGCAGATTACATTTGCTACATAAGCCATATTTTTGTAATTCAGTCGTTAAAAATTTGTCATGCAATTTTTATCATTTTTTGAGGATGAAGAAAAGTCACGCTGATGATGTAGAAGTCTCAAGTATCACATACGATACGCTGGGCTTTCAAAGGGTTCATTCGAGTCCATTGTGAGTTCTTTTTACTTGTTCTACTTGTTTTTGTTAGTTATTTGTACTTCTTTTTTTAAAAACTGTAGAACGTTTGTACAATTCCAGACACATTAGTGTTAGTGTTAACCTTCAGATCCTTTAGTCTAAGCAGCTTGGAAAGAACGCAGGAGGAGCTTCTTTATTTGTAGCACCAAATGGTAGGAGTCCCAGGTACTGAAACCCTAATGGGCAAAGTGTGTTAACTGGGCTTCCAAGAACACCTGAATAATATAAATACATGAAAAACCCATTAAACCGAGCCATGCAAGACTCCAGTGAGGCAGTCCAGTGTTCCAACATCATGTCAGGAGGGATATATATTCATCCACACATTCTAAGAACAACTGGTATATTAAAGGCATTGAATGCAGCTGAACTGATAAAGAACATCGCAGCTTAACTAGAAACCTGTACTGTCTGTGGCCAACTACCAAGACTACGTGAAGCATCCTCTGAAAGCCTACTGAATCCAGTATTACAGACAATCCCTACTGTGGCCATCACTGAAACCCAAAGATAGAGGCAGCACAGAGGAAAGTTAGCACAACAAAAAGGTGTGATGAAGAAAATGGTCTCTAAGAGGCACAACAGCTGTTCACACCTGAGACCTTAGAAGCTGTCATGACTCACAGATTTGGCTAACTGCTAGAAGAGGTATACCAGAGACACAGAACATAAAAGAATAAACCAGACGTTCTCCACTGAACCGTCCAAGGTGGACTCTCTGTGGCACCGTCCATTAGTCAGCATCAGCGAGTCCAGCAGCCTGACCAGATGGCACTGAGGCTGGAGAGAGAGCAATACCGGAAGTAGAAAAGTGGCTAGTGGAGCTACGATTAGATCACAGCAGCCTCCCTGAACAGGAACCATTAACTATCACAGTGTCAAACATCCAAGAAAGAGTCTCAAGCATGAAGAGTTGTACAGCACCAGGCCCTGATGCGTGTCACACCTACTGGCTAAAGAAGCTAACTGCACCCCATGAGCATCTGCAAGCAAAGCAGTTCTCACTTAGTGGTACCATTAGCTAACAGTTAATAAGCTAACTGTTAATAAGCTAACAGTTAATAAGCTAACAGTTAATAAGCTAACAGTTAATAAGCTAACTGTTAATAAGCTAACAGTTAATAAGCCAATGCAGCCACTTCACTAAGTTCACTGCTGTAGCTGAACTTAGTGAGCACTCATCTCTGTGCTTGTCCTGCTAGACCTCAGTGCAGCGTTCGATACTGTCGACCA
Source organism: Aulonocara sp. 'chitande type north' Nkhata Bay (assembly GCF_057382095.1). Lineage (NCBI taxonomy): Eukaryota > Metazoa > Chordata > Actinopteri > Cichliformes > Cichlidae > Aulonocara > Aulonocara sp. 'chitande type north' Nkhata Bay. The sequence goes on along the minus strand of NC_141356.1, from coordinate 793,050 downwards.
TAATATCCTATTAGAGCGATTAGAACATGCTGTAGGTATTACAGGTACTGCACTGCAGTGGTTTGTATCATATCTATCTAATAGACTCCAGTTTGTGCATGTAAATGGAGAGTCCTCTTCACACACTGAGGTTAATTATGGAGTTCCACAGGGTTCAGTGCTAGGACCAATTCTGTTTACATTATACATGCTTCCCTTAGGCAGCATCATTAGAAGACATAGCATACATTTACACTGCTATGCAGATGACACCCAGCTCTATCTATCCATGAAGCCAGATAACACACACCAATGAGTTAAACTGCAGGAATGTCTTAAAGACATAAAGACCTGGATGCCCGCTAACTTTCTTTTCTAAGCCAATGATACATCAGTTGCCACACTCTATACCAAAGACATCAGAATGTCCTTCAGACTGAAGAAAATGTTGTGAGATGATAAAAAGGGGGAAGGAAGGTAGTCACAACTGAGGAGATCCAAAGATCATGGAAGTATAAGAACAGGCACCAAGCATACAGAGGACAGAGGACAGAGGACGCCATAGCAACAGCACTCAATGTAGCATTAACACATCTGGAGAGGCAAGGAAGCTATGTGCGTATGCTCTTTGTGGATTATAGCTCGGCATTTAATTCCATTCTTCCATACAAACTGGACGCCAAGCTAAAAGACCTAGGGCTTCCTCACAGCACCTGTAAGTGGATCAATAGCTTCCTCACCGACCGCAGACAGAGAGTGAGAGTGGGACGTTACACATCTCCAGCCCTAAATCTAAGCACTGGGTCGCCACAGGGCTGCGTGCTTAGTCCACTGCTCTACTCGCTTTATACACACGACTGCACCCCCGCCCACCAGAGCAACACCATTGTAAAGTTCGCAGATGACACTACTGTGGTGGGGCTCATATCTGGGGGAGATGAGTCTGCCTACAGAGATGAGGTGGAGCGGCTGTCTTCATGGTGCAAGGATAACAACCTTCTCCTAAACACGAAAAAGACCAAAGAACTCATAATTGACTACAGAAGACACAAGACAGAAATCCAACCACTAATCATCAACGACGACTATGTGGAGAGGGTAGCAGACTTCCGCTTCTTGGGAGTCAGCATAGAGGGAAACCTATCCTGGAGTGTGAATACCTCTGAGCTACTGAAAAAGACACAACAGAGACTGTACTTTCTGAGAGTGCTTAGGAAGAACAACATCACACAGAGACTGCTGGTGTCTTTCTACAGAGCCTCCATCGAAAGCATACTAACGTACTGCATAGGCATATGGTACGCTAGCTGCACAGTGGCTCAGAGGAAAGCACTCCAGGGAGTAATCAACGCTGCCCAAAGGACAATCGGCTGCCCTCTCCTCAAACTGAAAGACCTACACAGTTCCCGCTGCCTCAAAAGAGCCCATAACATCATAAAGGACACCTCACACCCTGGACACTCCATGTTCGAACTGCTGCCTTCAGGTAAACGGTATAGAACAACATACACAAGGACTAACAGACTCAAACACAGTTTCTACCCAATTGCAATATCATGTCTCAATGCTACTAAAAGTAGATGACTTTCATTGCCCCTGTTGTCATTTGTGCCCTTGATGTTGGAATGCTTTCAGACATGTTTTGTTGGATGCGCTAACAAATTGACTGAGTGATTGATTGTTTGAGTGATATATCAACTAGGTCGTATGTTGAGTGTCTGTATGGGGCCTTAGGCCTGGATTGCTTGGGTGTATTTACTGTATGAGAACACTGTATTTTATATGTATTTCTATCTTTTATATCATATCTATTATAGTTTTTAAGTATTTATCTTTCGTGATGTTGCACTGACCGGAGACATCTTTCAATTTCATTGTACTTGTGACAATGACAATAAAGAATATTCTATACAAAGGCACACAGTCTGCACATTCACTATGTGTTTGTGCACCACTCTGCATTTAATCATTAGTTGTTATCAATCTCCCACCCTCTTCCACAGCATGTCTTTATCCTGTCTTCCTCTCCTCACCCTCAACCAGTTGCAGCCAATGACTGCTCTTCCCTGAGCCTGGTTCTGCTGGAGGTTTCTTCCTGTTAAAAGGGAGTTTTTCCTTCCCACTGTCACCAAAGTGCTGCTCATAGGGGGTCATATGATTATTGGCGTTTTCTCTGTATTATTATTATTTTCTAATTTCACTTTTATTTCTACAGGTAAATCTCAATGAGAAACAAGGTCTCATTTTCAAGAGCGATCTGTTTTAAATAACTATACAAAACTACAGCATGTTAAAACACACTATAGTCATTACAATTCATATAACCAATTAAAATAAAAGACAGTAACAATAAAAGATTAAGAAACAGCCATCCCATGCTCCATTTTGATGAAAACCCTTCAGTCCTGTTGTCCTGTTGTAATTTGTTCCAAGCAGAGATGGGCAGTAACGCATAATCTGATTACTTCTTTCAAGTAACGAGTAAATTAAGGGATTACTATTGTAAAAAAAGTAATTAGATTACCTTTCCCGTAAGCATGCTGCGTTACTGCATTACTAGACCGTGATTTTGTTTGTTTGTGTCTCATGACAATGACATACGCCCACTGACGTGACCGCTGTGGCACCGGATGAGAAGCTGGGACAGTGTACAAGAACATCTGTGCTGCATGTGGAGCAGAAGCCTCTGATTCTTGTTGAAAACAACACAGCTGAGGTCCTGTGGGAATTCAGGCTGCAGACATACAAGCAAGCTGCAGGCCAACCAATCAGACACAGCGGTGGTTTCCAAAGACAGATGTGGCCATCCCAGTGGGCAGCCACATCAGGAGCACGCGTACTTTCTTTCCCCATTCTCGTTATTCGTGCTTTGTTTTTAAATCACAAAAGCTCTGTAGTACTGTACAATAGAGGAATGGGACAGCAGTTCATCCTAGAATTCACTGTTCAAAGGTTTTCTTCACCAATAAAGTGATCCAGAGTGAGGTGTCAGGTATCCCTTTCCTTGTCTTCTTCCTCACCTGTCCTGCCTTCGTCTTTTTGTACCTCTGAGTAAACCAAACCAAACACTAGCCCGCTTTAACCCCTGACTGTGGCACTATAAACTGTGCATAAATTATAACCCCTGGTGATCAGTACTATGTTCAATGACAAAGTGATGTGACACATTGATGCAGCTTTGTGTCTGGTCCATGCAGCTCCTCTGAGCTGCACCTCTGGGTCTTTCCTCTTCTGTTGTTACACAGACACAATCACTTCCTCCGCAGGATGCGAGCCATCAGGCGCTGCCCAGTTACACAGGAGCCTTTTGCTCACGTCCCGTGCTGACAAGGGGCAGGCAGTGTTTGATAACGCTGTCAGCGCTCTGTACTTGAATATGTCTGTCTATCAGCCTTTTCTTTACCCAGCTCTTTTAAAGCTCCCACAGGCGCAGCGAACACGATGACTCAACTGTCACACTCTTAAATCAGATTGCTAACAAAATGTGTCACCGTCAGCTGTGACATTAAAATGTTTCACTGTGGTCTCGTCTTTTAGTTCTTTTAAATTAAGACTGCGATAAATGAACCTCTTTTCAGAGCTGTGAAATTAATTCCATTAATTTGATTTTCAGTTAAATCTTCTACTGCCTGGAGATATTCTGGATCGACGCACATGCAGACCTGCAGAAATGGAAGACAGCAGGAAAACATGCTTCTGGGCCACGCGTGATCATTTTCTCTTTTATTTGCTGAAAAATGCAAACACTGAAAACACACTGACACTGAATCAAAATCTAATTTCATCCCATTTCCAAGATTTTCAGAAAACTTGACCTCTGACCTTGAGGTTGAGGTCACTGAGACACAAACCTGTCTGAGACTTTTAGTACACCTGACACTGATGACAACACCCCCTCATTCTTTTACTGCTGAGGAGTAAAAACATACAAACGTTTCCTTCAAACACCATCCAGCAGATTTAAGATATAAAAGCAAATCTTCCATGTGCACTTGTTTGGGGCTTGAACTGGCTTGAACTTCCGTCCCTTAAAATCGTTCTGGTTTTTATTTCAAATTAAAATGACATCATTGTACATAGCACTGTGTTTTGAGTCTGAAGCTCAAAATGTGAATATATTTGATGTTTTTCTTGACAAGAACTCATATTTCAAACTGTTAGAGACACTTTTTTCAGAGCTGTAAACATAGCAGAATGGTGCTCATACAATGGTGACCCTGGATCGATCCACAACGGTTATAATCACCTCAGCAGATTATTACAGGTGGTGTTAACTGCAAAACTGAATTGTGAAAGGTAAATATATTATATTATCATGAAGACACCTTCAAAGATCCGTCTGAATCAGATGTGAGCTGTGTTCCTCCAATCCAGACCTTGCTCCCTCGGTGCCTGAATGCTTATGTGAGTTATCAGGGAACAGTGGAGGAGGGTGCTTCTCCTTAAAGACTGGATGAGACAAAATTAAATAAAGTGAATGTACAAAAGCTGGAGCGTAGACACCTACGACAACTGGATGGAAATAGCATTTGTACTGCTGCGGCTGGGGAACGTTAACCCTTTCACTTCGTGTAGAATGAACACAAACATTAAACACAGATAAACATGCTGAATAATGCCGGCTTATGGCAGCTGATTAGACAGACGTGTACTCATCTCTCATTAACCCTCTGCTGCCCCTGCCTGCTTTTTCAGAAATGATGGATGGGAAAGTATTTGTCCTTGTGTGTAATTAGGTGGCCAATTAACAGATCCAAGGTAGGGGGTTTTCACTCTTACACTCACACATACACACAAACACGCGTTTGTACAATTCCTCACACACCGTGTCCTTTCATATCCAGCAGTAAGAGAGAGACGTGTTCCCAAACCCAGACACTACTACTACCGTTCTCTCTCTCGGGCTTTGTCTGGCCTTGTTTCTCTGTCCAGCCAAAGAAAAATCACAAGGAAGGCTGAAAAAAAAAACCTACCAAGGATTCCCTGTTGGGCCAGTTCTTCTTCTATAGAAATCAGCCGGTTGTATTTAGTCATCCTCTCAGCCCCACTTAGACCTCCCAGTTTGACATAGTGCAGGCCCAGACCCACAGCCTGAACGAGAAGAAAAGCACAGTCTGAGACACAAACAGCAATATTTCATCTATTTACACTGCTTGTTAATCAAAATAGATGAACAGTTCCACAGCAAACGGATGGACAGTCGGGGTTATTAGTGACCTTTGTACAGGTCCAGTTTTTTATTACTTGATATTTGATCTCGTTATCTTAATAAACAATCCTCCTTGCAATTGTTACCTGAGATACTACTCATTTCCACGAGTCTGCTTAAAATGGAGTTCAGAGCAGCATCATACAATAAACAATAAGATGCAGTGTGTAGTCCAACGGCAGTCTCTGGTCACTTTTTGTGCAGCCGACAAGGAAAGAATGGACTATCTTTTATTCTCTTATCTGCTTTTTGTCATATTGTAACCAAAGGAATTAATTGAATATCGAAAAACTCTTTTGTTCTCGTCATCATAGCAAACTGCATCTTTCTAACGTTCTCAAATACAACTGATGTTAATAATAAATTGTAACATGGTTACCTATATCCACCACTCTGAAATTAACACAACAATAACCATACTATTTTGTCATGATTAATCACTATCAGTCTCAGACATCAACACTTTGAAATAGACAACATTACCTGAATGCAAACACATAAATAGACTAAAACAAAGACAAAAATGTAACAAGAAGCACCCAAAGAGCACAAACCTCTGCCATGGCACCTCACGCTCCAGGGAGTATTTACAAAGCCCACACTTTTATTGTTTCACCTTTCTTTCTTCACAATACACGCCACACTTATAAGTACTATAGTTTCTAAATAATTTCCAAATTAAGCTTTGTTTCAACGTTAGACCGATAAATTTGTAGCTGACCTTGAAAACAATGGTGGATATAAATCAAATATCAACTGATACACACACACATATATATATCAACCACCTGACAAAGATCCTGTGGGACACAGATACAGATGGAAAAACTGGTGATGGCTAACCAGCTGGACATAGGACATGTGGGCAAGCAGGGGAAGAAGGGCGTAGTGATAGATGTAGCTATACCCCCAAAAGGTTTATTCTGTTCATCTGGATGTTTTTCAGTGGGAGAAATGTTTCGTCACTCATCCAGGTGACTTGTTCAGTCTCAGCTGACTGCAAGACTGAAGAAGTCACTTGGATGAGTGACGAAACAGGATCTTAGCTCGGTCATTCTCCACCACCCTGGGGGCGTTATGTTATGTGCTGGATTGTCTCTGGGGCATCTTTACACAGCCTGCACCTGGGGTCTTACCTGGTGTGATAGACCCCAGCCTCTATGGATCTTGTGCTCAGAGCTTGTTCCTGTGCGGTCATGATTAGGGCCTCTGTGCTGCCTTTCAGTCCGGCTTTGTCCAGCCAGTCGTAGGATTTCTGGATGTCACGCACCTCCTCCATCTGCCGGTGGTACATACCGTGCAGAGGCCTGTCCTTCCATGATTGGTTCTTGTCCTTGCTCTTTTTCTTTCTCAGGTTCTTGCTAGCTTAGGTATTCTCTAAGCACGCGGCCGGTTGAGGCCATCTTCCTGATGTACTCATGGATGTTCATTGTCTCATCCTGGAGTATGGTACTAACACTCACCATTTTGCTTAGCGTACAGTACAGGTGCTGGATTTGTTTTGAGGTCATTGGCTTCTATCTCCTCCTTTGGCCAGCTTATTATCCCAGCTAGGTATCTGATCTATGTATCTGACAGGCTGACAGGGACCCTTACTGGATACAGACCCCCCTGGTTGAGAGTCAAACCCCCAACCTGAAGTTCCACAGGTGTGTAGTGTTATCACTATATACATATGAAATGCCCCTGCAGTACCTGATCGGGCAGGGCATAGGTGTTGATAGCCTGGATCTTGTTCTTACCGTTCAGCTGACTCCTCAGGACTTGCCTGACCCGCTGCAGGTATTTGGTGATTGCGGCTTTCCTAGCGGCATCTTCCTGGTTTACATTTGCCTGTGGGATTCCCAGGTACTTATTATTGCCCTCAATGTCTGCAATTTTGCCTTCTGGAAGTGCGATCCCCTCAGTTCCGACTACCTTCCCTCCCTTTACTTACATCCAACTACACTTCTCCGGTCTGAATGATATTCCGATGTCATTGCGGTAGATTCTGGTGGTGTGGATCAGTAAATCAATGTCCCGTGCCTTCTTGGCATACAGCTTGATATCATCCCACATGTTGTACGCCACATCCCCATTGAATTCCTTATGAAGTCTCTTAGGGTCCTGTTGATCTTGTACAATTCTAGGCATTCCAGGATCCACCTGTGGGGCACCGAGTGATAGGCCTTCTTGTAATCAAGCCAGGCAGTGCACAGGCTGGTCAGTCTGGTCATCCAGTCTCAGGCGACTGCTCTGTTTACCAGCAGCTGATGATTTGCTCCTCTGGTATTCCTGCCAATTCCTTTCTGTGCCCCGCTCATGTATTGAGCCATGTGCCTGTTCATCTTAGCCGCTATGATAGTTGACAGGAGCGTCTGGTACTGAGGCAGGTTATTGGCCGGTAGTTGTATGGGACTGATCCCTTCTGGGGTCCTTGGGGATCAGGACTGTCCGGCCTTAAGTTAAGCATTCCAGGTGTGTCTTGTAAATTAGCAGCTGGTTCATTTGTGCCAGAGGCTCATGGATTACAGTCAACCAGTAGGCGTGAATCATTTCAGGGCCTGGTGCTGTCCAACTATTCTTGCTTGAGACTCTTTATCTGCGCTTGTGGTGGTTACTGGATCCTGTTCAGTGCAGTTGTGGTGGTCTGCCTTAGATCCACTAGCCACTGAGCATTGCCATTATGGGTTACAGCCTTCTCCCATATGCTCTTCCAGTATTGCTCTGTCTCCAGTCTTGGTGGGGCTGTTTTCATATTGTTCCCCTGTTCAAGGCATCAGGTATAGACAGCTTGCTGTATTTCTAAGGCACCTTCTTCGCACCTTTCTGCAACTCTGATAGTTGGCCAATTTCCCTCCATGCTACCTTGATCTTGGGCTTCTCCATGGAAGGTACTATTCCTTGTGGTTATTACTCTTGAAACCAAGCCTCTCACTCATCACTGCTGCTACAGTAGCTTGCAAAAGTATTCGGCCCCCTTGAACTTTCCCACATTTTGTCACATTACAGCCACAAACATGAATCAGTTTTATTGTAATTCCAGGTGAAAGACCAACACAAAGTGGTGCACACGTGAGAAGTGGAACGAAAATCAGACATGATTCCAAACATCTTTTACAAATAAATAACTGCAAAGTGGGGTGTGCGTAATTATTCAGCCCCCTTTGGTCTGAGTGCAGTCAGTTGCACATAGACGTTGCTTGATGAGTGCTAATGACTAAATAGAGTGCACCTGTGTGTGATCTAATGTCAGTACAGATACAGCTGCTCTGTGACGGCCTCAGAGGTTGTCTAAGAGAACATTGGGAGCAACAACACCATGAAGTCCAAAGAACACAGCAGACAGGTCAGGGATAAAGTTATTGAGAAATTCAAAGCAGGCTTAGGCTACAAAAACATTTCCCAAGCCTTGAACATCCCACGGAGCACTGTTCAAGCCATCATCCAGAAATGGAAGGAGCATGGCACAACTGTAAAACCCACCAAGACAAGGCCGTCCACCTAAACTCACAGGCCGAACAAGCAGAGCGCTGATCAGAAATGCAGCCAAGAGGCCCATGGTGACTCTGGACGAGCTGCAGAGATCTACAGCTCAGGTGGGGGAATCTGTCCATAGGACAACTATTAGTCGTGCACTGCACAAAGTTGGCCTTTATGGAAGAGTGGCAAGAAGAAAGCCATTGTTAACAGAAAACCAGAAGAAGTCCCGTTTGCAGTTTGCCACAAGCCATGTGGGGACACAGCAAACATGTGGAAGAAGCTGCTCTGGTCAGATGAGACCAAAATACAAAACGCTATGTGTGGCGGAAAACTAACACTGCACATCACTCTGAACCATCCCCACTGTCAGATATGGTGGTGGCAGCATCATGCTCTGGGGGTGCTTCTCTGGACTGGGGCGGAGGTTCATCTTCCAGCAGGATAATGACCCTAAACATAAAGCCAGGGCAACAATGGGATGATTTAAAACAAAACACATCCATGTGTTAGAACGGCCCAGTCAAAGTCCAGATCTAAATCCAATCGAGAATCTGTGGCAAGATCTGAAAACTGCTGTTCACAAACGCTGTCCATCTAATCTGACTGAGCTGGAGCTGTTCTGCAAAGAAGAATGGGCAAAGATTTCAGTCTGTAGATGTGCAAAGCTGGTAGAGACAGACCCTAAAAGACTGGCAGCTGGAACTGCAGCAAAAGCTGGTTCTACAGAGTATCGACTCAGGGGGCTGAATAATTACGCACACCCCACTTTGCAGTTATTTATTTGTAAAAAATGTTTGGAATCGTGTCTGATTTTCGTTCCACTTCTCACGTGTACACCACTTTGTGTTGGTCTTTCACCTGGAATTACAATAACATTGATTCATGTTTGTGGCTGTAATGTGACAAAATGTGGGAAAGTTCAAGGGGGCCCAATACTTTTGCAAGCCATTGTATTGTGTAGACCAGCTGGTTAGTACTGGTGATGGTCACAATAAGAATTGTCTGTAGACCTGCACTCCTATCATCTAGTAGATATTCAGAGGGCACGACCCTCAGGGCACTTGAGTAGGTCACTTGAGCAGTGTTGTTTAGCTCAGTGGGCAAGCAGTTGACCAAAGTCCACATGACCAGAGTACAGTGGTGTAGGTTCAAGCCTGACTGCAGAAATTGCATGGTGGTGTCAATTGTGGCCCCAGTTTCCCAACTGGTGGACTGCACATCAAGAGGCAAACAGTCCCCAGCAAAAGGAGTAGGCAGCCCTGGTGGGTTAGGGTGAGGGAATTTGTTTACTTCCTGGAGGCAAAAAGGTCAACCTCTACTCTTACAAAGTGGCACCAGATCTGGTCGAACATCTGCAGATGGAGTCTCTGCTCCCCTGGCCTGAGCCCGGGGGAGTGCCCCTGCCAGATAGGAATCTGGAAGTAGACATACTTTAGCTTGATGGTGGCAAGCTAAAGCTTTGACAGCCTGCCTCACCCCCGGATTCATCAGCATCTTGCATCTTAGGGGCTGACGATAATGGTTAAGACCTCTTGAAATCCAAAATTGAGTGAAGTCTCCTGTCCCGCTTAAGAACTAAAAAGTAGTGGGGAGAGAACCCAGCTTGTCAGTTATCGGCATCCACTTCCTGTGTTGAACCTTTTCCCAAGAGGGCCAAGTTTTTCCCGCAGTATCTGGAATTGCTGGGGGTCGCGCACTGAGGAAAGGCTCAAGATGGTCATTCAAGGTCTACGGAAGAACAGCAGGCATTAGTCCTCAGTCAAGGTAGACACCAACCAAAGGTCTGCCTCCAGAGCTGACCAAGTCGCCCTGCGCTGGGGAGACTGGGATGGGGATGGTTGGCCTGGTCCGAGGGTAAGTCTGGGACTTCAGAAGCTGGCTGATATGTGGAAGCCCTAGACCTTCTAGAACTGCTAGATCTCCTGGAGAGGCCCCTTGACACCTCCTTGGCACAGCAATGACTATCTTGAGCCTGCTGTAATAGTTCAGCTGCCTCCAGGCCAAACATCGCTGCAGGGTGAACAGGGAGTCAATAGTCTTGGTCATCCTGTCAGGCTGGCACTGAGACAGCCAATTTCCCCAATTCAAATCAATTTTAGTTTGAATAAAGCGATATTGATTCATTAAATCCTGAATCTATTTTTAAATATAAATGTATTTTGCCAGAATCTCAGGTTGTAGTGGATATCTTTGGACCTGCTCTCATTTGCTCTTTTAGCTGTTTGGCAAGTTGTCGAAATAGTTTCCTGAGCTTTAAGATAGATATCCCCTTATTTGCACATGACAAATAAAGGGCTAGGTATATGATCTTAATTTATAATATTTGAAAAAAAAAAGATAATAATTTGGAAATGCGAAAATATTGCCATCAAATGGAAATCATTCTAAGTGAGTCTGTGCTGATAAGCACAATACTTCTGAAACTGGTCAGTGCAATAATGTGACTCAACTGGTTACCAGCTGGTTGCATTCTGGTTACACACAAAGCGAGGCTGCTGGGCACCTATCATTTTTCAGGTAAGGCACTGTCATGCAGAAATTCTGTCACTATTTGTAGACGAATATCTGTTTTAAATCTATGGGTTTGGCTATACTTTTAATGTAAGTAGTTCATGTAAATTTCTGTTTAATGTGAATTTCTGTATAAGCAGATGGCTGCCGTCTGCTTATACAGAACTTCACATTGACACTGTTCGCCACCATGGCAGCATCACTCAGAAACCAGGAAGAAGACTTACTATATCTGACAAAGAATCCTCACTGCATGGCTCACTGCATGTAGTTCCCATCAACACAGAACCTGTATGCCAACAAGACACAAACAGACAGTTAGCTGTTATAGTAATGCACCATTGTGGCAATAATTTCCAATATTTTTATATACCTATAGACTGTCAAACAGGTGTTACAACATTTGCTGGAAAACCGTCTATTTGTTTAAGCTGAGAAATGTGAATTTCACATGGAAACAGTCTCCTTCTTGGGCTTCATTACTGAGCAGGGGAACATCAAACCAGACCCAGTGAAGGTCCGACGAGTACTCGACTGGTCCAAACCCCCAGATTGGAAGCAGCTCCAATGCTTTTTGGGTTTAACTAACTTTTATCGCAGCTTCATCTGGAATATCAGTAAGATCGTCTAATATCTCACTCACCTCTCCCAAGGTTCAGTGGGATCAGTCTTCTTAGGCTGCTTTTAATCACCTCGCAGCAGTATGAAGGTAAGCTACATCCTTTTGCTTACTTCTTTCGTGAATTCAATGTGGAGGATAGAGAACTCCTCCTCATCAAGTTAGCCCTGGCATCACTGGCTCGAGGGAACGCCCCAACCATTCATAGTCTGGACTGATCACAAGGACCTGGCGTATCGTCAAACTGCAAAATGGATGAGCGCCCATCAAGCCAGGTGGGCACTGTTTTTCACACATTTTCAGTTCTCTATCACCTACAGGCCTGGTTCACGGGATGTCAAGCCCGACGCACTGTCTCAGCAGTTTTCTTCCTCAGAGGACGTTCTGAAGGAGTCCTCAATCTTCCTCATGTTATCGGAGCTGTTACATGGGGGATAAAGTCCACAGTTTGTGAGGCACAGTACAACAAACCTGATCCCAGAACCAGGCCGCCCGAGTGGCTCTACGTTTCAACCCTAGTCCAGTCCTGAGTTCTCCAGTGGGACCACACGGCGAGGTTCACCTGGCATCCAGGCATCAATCAGACTATCTCTTTCCTGGAACGCCTGGTGGCCTACACTTGGCATACCAGGGAGCATATTTTAGCTTGCTCTACTTGAGCTCAAAATAAGCCTCAAACCTTTCCTTTTGCAGGCCTACTTCGACCTCTGCCGACCTCCAGACGACCATGGTCTCAGATCGCACTTGATTTTATGACAGGCCTCCTCCTTCTGCAGGAAATATGGTAATTCTGACTATTGTTGTCCAGTTCTCAAAACCAGCACATTTCGTGGCTTTTCCTCACAACAGAAACCACCCAAATCCTTACCAAACCTGTCTTTCAACTTCACGCGATCCCCTTGGACATCATATCAGACCCGGGACAAGTTCAACTCTAGAGTTTGGAAAGGGTTCTGTCCGGCAGTCGGAGCCAAGGTTAGTTTGTCTTCAGGATTTCACCTGTAGACTAATGGCCAAACCGAATGTACCTACCAGGAGTTGGAGGCAGCACTTCACTGCCTCACCTCCACCAAACAGAGCACCTGGAGTTCTTACCTCACTTGCATCGAATATGCCCATATTAGCCTCACGTCTGCTGTCGCATCACAGGGCTACCAACGGCGGCTGTTCCCAACAGTTGAGAGTGAGCGTATGGTTCCCTCTGTTCAACATCATCTACGCAGGCACCGCCACATCTGGAGAGCCACCTGAGCTGCCCAATGGAAAACCGATGGACTGCTTTCAGCGCAGTACGTTCCAGTCTGAATCAAGTCCAGGAAACTGGCTCCCAACTTCAATGGGCAGTTTGAGATTGACTCCATGGTCAACCTTGTCTCAGTCTAGTTGAAGCGTCCTCGGAGCATGCACAGAAATACTCTTTTCCATGTGTCTCAGCTCAACCCTTACATGTCGGTGATGTTCTTCATTGGATCGTTGTACTTACCTCAACCTTCCTGGAACCCTTCTTGTTTCCTGTGGACCCTGTTGGATGAACGTGAGCGTGAGTGGATTTCAGTGTGGAGTGAGTCTGTGAGCTGGTGAGTCACAGAATGTGTGAAGAGGAGTGTAGACGTGTTACCCTTGCCCTGAACATCCCCTGGATGCCCTGAACATCCCCTGGATGCCCTGAACATCCCCTGGATGCCCTGAACATCCCCTGGATGCCCTGAACATCCCCTGGATGCCCTGGACCTCCCCTGGAGCCGTGATCCTTCATCAATGTACATATGTATATATCTTACCTGTATGACTCAGAGTCCTGCATTGAGTCCAGCCTGACCAGCTGTGACAGCAGGATTAGACCACTCTGAGATTGGTTAGTTTTACCCTTCTGATGATGTACAGGCTTTTTATTTAATCCAATCCTCATTTAGAAAGATGCAATATTGGGTCATAGCTGTGCATGTTGAATTACACCAAGAAGCATGTAGTATGTAGTATTTTACATGTATGTTAGATGTTGAAAGAGAGAATATGTTGGATCAGTTCTTTTTGCAACAAGTTACTGTATATTACTCAGTTTGGAGTGTAAGAGAGTAAGGTCAGCAAATTTTTAAGAGTGAACCTGAGATGAACATCACTGTCTGCTGTGTGTAAATGCGTACCAGATGCATTGTACCATTAATTATACAGGTTGCGGAAGAAATCATTGACTGTTGAAGAGGAAGCATAAGGAATACTCCTATTGCAAACATTTCATTTTTGCAACTAACTGAGTTGTTCACTGTTACTTGGACCTGATGTAACTGGTCAATGGACTGGTTCTTACATAGTGCTTTTCTACTCTACCTGACCACTCATTGCACTTTATGCAGTTTGCTTCATTCATCCATGTGCCATCTTTCTCTTCTCCAGCTGTTACCTTGTTGCTCTGATGTCATGTGGATCAGGTCACTGACTGTTGTCTCATTGATATGTTTTAAGATATGGCCTCTGACTCCAGGAAGGGGAGGTCCCTGTGACTTGTAGGAGACATCAGAGAGCAGTGAACACGAGTTTCCAATCATACTGCTCAGCTTCTCCCACTGGTCTCCGTCCTTATGAATTAACAGACACAGGAACATGAATACACAGCAATCATGAACATTTTGTTGACAGCAAAACTATATTTAGAGAAGACACAGAACTAGTCCAAGATTTATTTGCTAGCCTTGCTTACCTCTTGCCTAAATGGGTCTATTAAAGCCACCACTGCTGGGTATTTGCTGATGAGGGTTTGGTACAGGTCGACTAACTCATCGGGCGATTTCAGAACTCCAGTAGCAACTTCATACTTCCCCTTAGACTACAAGAGATTAGAGAATCCAGCAAGAAGATGATAAATCTTGTTGTTTTTTTAAACTGATATGCTTATGATGTATTTGCTTTGAAAAAGTTCACAAGAACATGTCAACACATTATTTTCCATAAAGTGTTTGACTATTTTTGGTGAACTTACAGGGTCCAGGAGCTCATGAGCAGCACAGTTCAAAGCTAAATGGATCTGTGTGCCCAGTGGAACTCCAAGGTTGGTGCAGGCTTCAGCGATCAGATCCAGAGGCTGCTCTGCTCGCTCGTGGCTTACAGCCAGGGCCCCGCTGTCACATACAAATGCTTCGCTGGCCTTGGAACAAGCACATGGTTCACATAAGTAACTATTATATATACATAAACAACTGTGAGACACTTTATTGGGTGCACCTACTCAGTAAAGCTAATCAGTGGAACAAACTCGCTGTATTTAGGCATGTAAACATGGTGAGTAGAACTTGCTATGGTTGGAATAGAGACAAAAGCTGATTTTATTGAATTTCAACATGGCATGACTTTTGGTGCAGACAATCTGGGGAAGAAGAAAGAAGAAAAAAAAACATCCAATGCAGCTCTTCTTTGGATGAAAATGGCTTGTAGATGGCAGAGGCCAGAAAGAACAGCCAGGTTAAAGCAGGAACTATAATTAGCCACTTACTAAACAATTGTAAGCAGATAATCACTACATGTCTGACTTCAAAACGAGTCCGGCTGTGGAGCAGAGGATGAAGAGGAGAGTGAAGCTGCAGTGAGCAAGGTGCTCATCAAAATTAGACTACATCATCCTAATATAGACTAAAACCTCTGACTTGCTTTCAGCACCTTACTGAAAAATAAATGAAATAACCGTGAGGGCAGAAGACGGTCCAACCAAACCTGGTACTTGTAAAGTGACAATGTTGGTGAAAGTATGTTTTTGTTTAGATATTTTTGCTGCAAAGTAGCTTAGCTGAAGCTACATGTGGATGACAATAGACAAGTTTATATTAATACTGTATATCTGAATGAGATAGTCCTCATCGCAAGGTTATTAGAAGCCAACTGTCAAACTCCCACTCTCCACTCTTTGTTTTTTAGTTCTAGGGGTCAGTCAGCAGGGCTGAAAATGAAATGCAAACCATTCACAGGTAAATAGAGGAATAGTTTAAGAAGCATTTTAGATCTTTAGATAAGCACAGATACATTAATTTCAAATTTAACAATGAACACTTAATACAATTCTCTGTTATATTTTTCAGGAAATCTCTGAATCCTGCCTCCGCCGTGTGCATTCTCTGCCCTCATACAATCTGCTGAATTCAGCGCCTACTCTTAAAATTAATAAACAGCAATGTCCCTCACCCCGCCATTGGTTAAAGTTTTCATTATTCTCATCATCTCCTTCTGTACCTCAAGAGCCATTGTGATGATCTGTGGAAGAAGGTCAGATTTCAGTATGTTTTATAAACTGTAGAGTGAAAAATGGAGAATATAAAGAAACCAAGGTGACTTACTAATAATCTACTGCATCAAAACAGCAAAAAAGGAAACACTGAGATCTACACACTAACTGTGAGCTAGTCTATGGAGGATGACAACAGGAAGAAGTAAGCCAAAGGTTTCTGTTTTGTACTTGTTTGACTTGTTGTCCCACTTTGGGGATCAGGATCACTTCCTCCAGTAAATTCAGTTTTCCCGGCGAGGTCTTGCCACAGCTGAGCAATGTCACCAAGGAAACAGGGATGTGAAACTGTGCCGGAGGCTGAACAAAATGAATAACATTATTATATGTTGTTTCCAGCGTCGAATATCCAGTATGTGTTTTCATTATCAAACCTCCTGGTTCCTCAGAGCTGCTATGTGTTCGTACAGATGGATGCCCTGTATCTGTGCCCCAGTTTTGGCCACAGCCAGCGACACTGAGCCAACAGCCAAGCTTCCCTGTAGAACTGGCTTTTGTGGTTCCACTGCAGGAAATGGCTTTTCCACGATGCTCTTTTTACCTGTAATATAATAAAAATCCCAAAAGAGTTTGGAGCATATTTCTGGCTTGTAACAGAGAAAAAAACCTAAGATTAATCAGAGAAAGAACCTGAACCTCCACAAGAGCAAGAAACAGTGAGAGAAGCAAAACTTCCAGTCTTGTTTTGAACTCAGTTTCTTTGTTTTTAATCTGACCACAGTGGTGATTTTACACAGTTTTTATAACACAGTGACCAAAACATTGAAAGTTTTAATTTTAGGGTAATGCTTCAAAAAACTGGACCAAATAAGACCCCAGAATTGATTCAAGATGGCTCAAAAGGTGCAGGACTACGAGAACTTTGATTTTACTGATCGCTCACAAACTCCAGTTTACACTAAAAGAAAGCTTGAGCACACAGTCGAAGTTTGAAGGAGGGCAGGAGGAGGTAATGCAAAGGGTGGATGACATGAAGATAAATGATTCCCTGTGGTGACCAAAAAAGGGAGCAGCCAAAACAAGAAGAAAAACTGTGTGTGAGATATTACGAATTATTAGTTTTGTATTAAACTGAATGCTGTGAAAGAGCAGAGAGTGAGAGCTGGAGGGAGACATCGCAGCGATTAACAGGATGAAAATAAATCCATTTCAGGTGCCTCTTTGTATCCTTTCCTAACAGCAAACACAACACGATCAAACCTTTTCACTTACTGCCTCATAAAGAGTGCCAGTCTATCTAATAATGAAAGGAAAGCTATCAGATAACAATGTCAAAATATTCAAAGTAGGAGTGGGTTTAAAAAAATCAATTTTCTGATTCCAATCAATTTTGGTTTCAATAAAGCGACATCGATTAAATCCTGAATCGATTGTTAAATATAAACGTATTTTACCAGACATGTCACAGCTGCAGGTTTCATCACTCTGACCAAAATTCACCGAACCAGCAGCAAAAGAAGCTCAAACTACGCTTCACGTTTGACAAACAGCGTCATGAACTCCCTCTGACTTTGGCTGTTTTTTGCTTCCACCACCATAAAACCTCACTTCCTGCACAGCTCTCTCTCTCTCACAGTATTGAGAGACCAGTTTACCATCAAACCTCTGTTTTCTGCATTATTCATTGCCATCACGCACCAGTCTGCTGCTGTGTGCAGCGCTGCTGGCCACAGTTGTGTTTTTTCAAAAATGACCTCCGACAACAAAGTCTGATTTCTGCTGTTTAACAGCAAAGACGTGTAAACTTTTACAAATGATTGCTCAGCTGTCTCTGTAATCAAACCGTAATAACTCTGCTTCACTTCAGCAGCAGCAGGTAATGTTCATTCATGGTTTGATTCATGGTTTTCTGACCTGCTATAAAAAGCCAGGCCAGGAAAATCTCCATCATGTTTGTCTGTTTCATCCTCAGTTACTTTGACACAAAGGCCTCTGCTGTGATGCTCACACCTCTGATGAAGTCTCAGTGTCAGCTTTGTTTTATACACTTTCTGACTGTCTGAGTCAAAATGGAATCGATTATAGAAATCGACGATTGACGATACCCAGCCCTAGTTAAAAGCTCTTTTTGTCGGTTATGTGTTATAAAATAAAACACCGGGCGGTTTATCCTTCAAGCTCGGGTCCTCTACCAGAGGCCTGGGAGCTTGAGGGTCCTGCGCAGTATCTTAGCTGTTCCCAGGACTGCGCTCTTCTGGACAGAGATCTCCGATGTTGTTCCCGGGATCTGCTGGAGCCACTCGCCTAGTTTGGGAGTCACCGCACATTTGATGACATTTGATGACTAAAGACAGAAAGCTCAGGGCAGGACTTACCACTCACTCACCTTTATTAATGATCTTCTTGTCTTTAGTTTGTGGAGGAGATGAAGAGGGAATCACCTCAGGCCTCTCCCTGTCCCGGACCTCTTTTTCCTCCAGACAGCGGTCCTTAAAGAAAGTGCTACATCATTTCAGATGAGCAAATAAAAATGTGGTTTAATCAACGTAACAATCCCTGACAAGCCTGATTCCTAAGGAAGATTTTCAGAAGAGCAAGAGAAGTACAGCGTGAATGTCAGTAGACTGCAGTCAAATCTGTTTCTTACACCTCCCAGTTCATGTCCAGGATCCTGGCTTCAGTGGCCACTTCAGGACAGATGTGTTAAATGGTTTTTGTGACTGAACATGATATGACACATGTTCCTTAAGGTAACACATAGCACTGAAAAATACTACTAATGAAGTACTACTAATAAGTAGTATTAGGTGCTACCTGAGTATATCGTCGATTTGTAACTGGTCACAAGGATTTCGGTCTTTCAGCATGCTGTTCAGAGGCTCATTGATCCACAGCACAGCAGCCATCACATGCTCAGTCCTCTCTTGACTCTCAGGGACCAAGTGGCTCGAAACAGCAGCTGATGACATGCTCTACACACCACAAACATGAAGGACTCCTTCAGAAGGGTGAAAAAGGTGATTTACTAGTACAAGGTAAAAGTTCTTATGTTGCAGGGTATTTACCTCTCAGTATAAAGTGCTAGGAAATGACATCATCTACCTTTTCCTGTCGTCAGGTGACATATAAAATGTAAATGAACTATATGGCTGATTAGCAAAAGGCGCTGCTGTTCTCTTGCGCGACAGATTTTTGCAACTCTCTCATCTCTTTTTTCACTTGTAAAATCTCAGACATTCAACGTCAACTTAACTCTGTAGGAGCTCCTGACTCTGAAGTAGACTTCCTGTTTCCCCCACTGTCTTCCTATTTTCAAGCTTTACTCTTCCTTCCATAACTGATGTATCTAATCTCATTAAAACATCTAAGTCATCCACCTGTCACCTTGACCCCCTCCCCACTGTGTTAGTTAAAGCCTGTCTTCCCTTGTTAGCTCCTCTCATAACCAATATTATTCATTCCTCCCTGAACACTGGGATTGTTCCTGAAGCACTGAAAATGCTTCTGTTATTCCAACTCTCAAAAAGCCTGGTGCAGACCCCAATAACTTTGATCATCTACGCCCTATATCAAATCTCCCCTTCATTTCAAAAATTCTTGAAAAAGTTGTCGCCGCCCAGCTTCATTCACATCTCAATGACCATAATCTCTATGAACCATTTCAATCGAGTTTCCGCCCCAATCACAGCACAGAAACTGCTCTGCTAAGGATTACCAATGACCTTCTGATGGCAGCTGATTCTGATCTCCTATCCATCCTCATCCTTCTTGATCTTAGTGCGGCGTTTGATACCATGGATAGCTTCCATTGGCATTAGTCACACCCCCCTTTCCTGGTTCACCTCCTATCTCTCAGACCGCACTCAGTTTATCCAACTTAAATCCCAGTCTTCAACTCTCTGTCCTGTTTCTGCTGGTGTGCCCCAGGGTTCAGTATTAGGGCCTCTTTTATTCATTACTTACTTGCTCCCTCTTGGTCATATGTTCTGAAAATATAATATAAATTTTCACTGTTATGCCAATGACACCCGGCTCTACCTTTCTTCTAAACCCAGTTCATCCCTCCCACCTTCTTCCCTCTCAGACTGTCTTATTGAGATTAGATCCTGGTTCTCCTCCAATTTCCTCAAACTCAACAGTAATAAAACTGAAGTTTTACTTATTGGTACAGCCTCTATCTTATCCAAATCCCACAGCTTTTCCATTAACATTGAAAATTCGCCTACCCTTCCCTCCCCTCAGATTAAGAGTTTGGGTGTCATACAGTATTTGTGTGACCTGCTCCATATCACCGCTGTTTCCTGCCCTCTCAGATCATCATCTGCTGTTCATCCTCGCACCTCATCACTGTGAGGAACAGAGCTTTCA
The DNA here is from genome assembly GCF_057382095.1 of Aulonocara sp. 'chitande type north' Nkhata Bay. Lineage (NCBI taxonomy): Eukaryota > Metazoa > Chordata > Actinopteri > Cichliformes > Cichlidae > Aulonocara > Aulonocara sp. 'chitande type north' Nkhata Bay. The sequence goes on along the minus strand of NC_141356.1, from coordinate 772,692 downwards.
GTCGCTCTGCTCCTCGGCTCTGGAACTCTCTTCCTCCTGCACTAAGAAATATTGACTCTTTCTGTATTTAAGACACAGCTCAAAACACATCTGCTTAAACTGGCTTATTCGCTTTAATGCTGATTTTATCTGTTGTCACGCTCTGTTTTGTAATTTTAACTTATTTTATGTATTTTATGACTATTGTTCCTTTTATTAATTGTGTTTTTTGTAAGGTGACCTTGGGTTTCTGAAAGGCGCCCTCAAATAAAATGCATTATTATTATTATTATTACAAAATCCTCCTGACTAAGGTTATGTTAGTGCACAAGCATACAAAGCTTGATGACAGGAATAAGCCCTCAGGTCTGGGGACAGGGAGCTGAGCAGGGTGCAGCACCACCCAAGTGAAGCTGGAGGCCCACATGGAGCAGAGAAACACCAGGTGGAATGAAGAGAATTACTGAGGTGGGCAGCACTGGCGCGAGCACGTGAGTGAAGGATTTCTTCAGTAGGACTGGTTCACAGCGCACACCCTGGCATCCAACGCACAACAGTTACTTTGTAAATTTGTTTTTATTTGACTCTGTTTTTTCTAATATGGAATGACCAAAGTGTTTCCTGTTTTATTTGTATTTATTCAGTAAAACCTAACATTTCATTAATGCTCTCCTAACATATACTTGGAGGGCAGAGTGATCATACCTATGGAGAAATTGCTGCGCCTGCACAATGACCTCTGCCTGCGCTGCCTCCAGCAGTATGGTGTTAGGGTTCATATCATTTCAACCATTTCATTTCTCCTCATTAGGAGGAAGGAGGCTGCAGGTTAGCCATGTGGGTAACATTCAGTGTGACTGTTTGGGCACCGGGTACACTGAGATGTACTGCTGTATTAACCAGTACCAGTGGAGTTTAGATGAATGTCAGACTTTCCAGCACTATCACACAATGAATTCCTCTTAGGTCAAGTCAAGTGGCTTTATTGTCATTCCAACCATGTGCAGTGGCACACAGTGACTCCAACACCATGCTACATGTGCTACATGTGACAGACAGCCTGCACACGTGCAAGTGTGCAAAATGGCAAAAACCAAAACAAAGACAGTGCAACACCAGACAGTGCAAGAGACGTGCAAAACTCAAACCAGGTAAACTCATATGTATGAAAATGCTGGTGGCCACGAGTGCGACCCCTCAGACATTTAGTAGATTCATGTTTGAAAATCCTACGTGACTTCCTTCTTCAGTTATCGCAATTACAAGATTTTTGGAAAACTTGACCTCTGACAGTCGAGGCGACTAAAATTGAAACTTGTCTGAGATTTTTACGCGATGCCTCTGTGGTATGAATTTCAAAATTCCAAGGCGCCTTGTTATCGAGTTATCAGTGCAGGGCCACCTGGCAGGGTGACAGCCTGGCTGAGGGTAAGGTCATTTTATCTGTTCACTAAACTGAGAGCTGATTTAAGGTCGTACGTCATAGCCAAACAAACCTGCTCCTGCACTAATGAACAACATGTTCTTCAACCCTTTGGCTTGTTCTCCAAACTCATCCATATCACATTCAGCCACAGTCACATAAGAAAGCTCTGAGTTCACCAGTTAAAGGCCACAATGAGACAAATGACTTTTACCTTGTCCTTGTTGTGAACAACACAGTAGACCTCTGCCTCAACAGAAAGTCGTCCTCTGGCATCGTAAACCTGCCGTCCCGTCACTCTGCTGATTCTCGGTGGTGCCGCGAGGTTTGCAAAGTAATCCGCCTGAAGGGATGGTTATGGTTAAAAACACCTCGCAGTATCTGAGTGACGTTATTTAACCAATTCTGTTTCCTCCTTACCATCAATGATAGCATGGTTCAGTAGTTACAGAGTAAACACAACATGTGTAGAAAACATCAAAAACACATTTTATTTACATTTTAAATTCACCTGTAAAAGCAGCAGCGACGTGTGCTGACCACAATGCACCTTTCAAATTCTTTTTAAATTTTAAATATGTTCATATTGTCTATTTTGTAAAATGTTCATATTGTCTATTCTTATTTAATTCACTTAATGTACAGAATCCACCTGCTTGCTGCATACATGCTACTACTGCACATTCAGCTAATGAGGCCTTTGAGATCTAACAGCACGAAAGCAGCAGAGGAAACGGGCTAACGCTGTCATTCCAAACTATATTTGTGCTCATAATGTTTGTTGTGTTTCCACTTTGGTTCTTTCAGATGTGCGATGTGGTTTCCAGCATGCTGGCCACCATGAATCAGACTCTTGTAGAGATTAATGAGTCCTTGTCATTGTTCATTTGTCGGTGCTGAAATATTAATGCACCCAACTGTGAGATATACATGTATAGTTTAAAACGGTCATGACAGGTAAAAATGAAGTGTTTTCACAATGACCGCATCAAACGTGCTCAATGAGTTGTCACGAGCTAATGGCTGTACCCAGGCTGACCGTCCTTTCTCTTACACTGAACATGATTTACAAAATCACATCATGTTCCATTCAATATACCTTGAAAGTAGTGAAAGAACAACTATAATCTCATCAGAGCAACAAAGAAGCCTTTGGACACTTGAGTACTAGTGTCTGTTTTCATGTTAACCTTACACTACAATAAACACTGAGATTTCTGCCTTTCAACACATAATGTCAATATTGCAATAAAAGAAACCAGCCAATACACACTGACATCTTCTAAGTTTGCAAAACTAAAGCTGCATACACTGCATTTAATTTAACATTAAGGGGCACTTGTTAGCCAGGAGCTAGCCAGTTAATTACTGTGTATTCAACATAATCTAGTTAGCATAACTTGTAAGTCCTAAGTTCGTCTTATAGCTCACGGGGTTTTCTTTAGAGGACTAGGTTTGTTAAGTAAAGACGAGTAAACATAATTTGCTGCAAGCTGCAGCACCTTTGCCTGTGGAAAATCTCTGAGCTTCTGCACTGATGTATCCTTTAAAAGGCAGTAAAAATACACCGACTGTACACTCGAGGCCTCACCTGGTTGCAGGAGTTGCATCACCAAGTATATTTGCAAAATTAGAAAAATTGCGTGGTGCACAACTGAGCGGCATGACACCAGAGTGTTACCAGTGGCTGTTAATATTAATGGGTAGGCTGAATCAAAAAGTGGGTCAATAGACTCCCATGTTCAAATGGCAAATTTTACAACCTGAAAAACACCTTCGTGTTATTGGTATTTGAAGCCTGGTACAAAACCAGATCGGGCCTCTATTTCTTCTTTCGTCTTAGAGGCTACTGGAGTTAAGGGCATAGCTGCTTCACCTGACCAACGAGCAGCCAGTTAACATAGCTGTGTGCTGTCTGCTTCCCAATAGTGGGAAGAGTAAGAAAGCAAGTAAACTTTATTTATTAAGCGCTTTTCACAGACAGACAGTCACAAAGCGCTGTACACAAATATTAAAATATTAAAATAAACAATCAATAGACATTAGCGAGTAGTGCGGTGCTCTGAACGGATAATTGGAGGTGAGCTTCCCTCCCTCCAAGACATCTACAGGAAGCGCTGCCTGAGGAAAGCGGGGAGGATCATCAAGGACTCCAGTCACCCCAGCCATAAACTGTTCAGACTACTTCCATCAGGAAGGAGGTTCTGCAGCATCTGGTCCCGTACCAGCAGACTGAGAGACAGCTTCTTCCATCAGGCCATCAGACTGCTGAACACGTCATAGACACCTCAGCTTCACTACTGGAACTTCAACACTATGCACTCCACACTGTATATAAATGCCACTGTTTTGCACATGTCTCACTCTGTATATTTTATTTTATTTATTTTATATATTTTATTTATTGTTTACTCTATTTAATTTGTAAAATATGTGTGTACACACACACACACACACACACACACACGTAGAAAAATATTTAGTATACACATCCAGAAATGCATATACTATTATATATTGTACATATATTTATTAGTTTCAGATGTAGCCATTCTTGTATTTTGCTTGTTTACATTATTGTATTTTGCACAACTCTGTTGCTTGTGAAGCTCGCACACAAGAATTTCACTCACATGTGCTGTACCAATGTACCTGCACATGTGATGTGACAATAAAAGTGATTTGATTTGATTTGATTTGACATTATACACAATGTAAAAGATCAAATGTAAATAATGTAAAAAAAAATAAAATAAAATATGTAGATCAACAAAAGGCTTGTTTGAACAGAAAAGTTTTTAACTGTTTTTTAAAAGAATCCACAGAGTCAAGTAAACGTAGTGGTAGTGGTAAACTGTTCCACAGCCTTGGTGCAACAGACTGAAAGGCTCCGCCCCTTTTGTCTTCAGTCGTGTACGGGGAACAACTAAGAGACTCTGAGTCTGTGAGCGGAGATGGCGAGCAGCAGTGTATTTTATAAGAAGCTTGGATAAGTAATCTGGAGCCAATCTGTATGTTAAAACAAGAATTTTAAAGCGAATTCTAAACTCTATTGGGAGCCAATGTAAAGAATATAAGATGGGAGTGATGTGAACACGCTTGGTAGAGCGAGTTCGTAGAGCGAGAAAGTTGAGTACTGACTTGGATTAGTCAACATGATTCCCACCAGTGACAAAACATTTCAACATACCCAGTAAACACCAGTATGTGGGCCCCACATGGGCTATGGGGGTTCCAAGTGGGGATGGGCTTACAATGGGCATCCAATCTGGGACCCACCTGGATTAGCCAAGTAGGACCCACTTGAGCCAGCCCAGATGGGCTATGTTCTATGGGCACCATATGGGTAACATTCAGAAAGTTGGATTTTTAACACTATAGTGTTAAAAATCCAACTTTCTGAATCAGTGTGTCAAACTAAGAACTAACTGATTCGTGCATCACAGGAAGGTGATGTCTGAAACCAACAGGTGACGTCAGGTGGCTGGGGCTATCTTTTATTTACAGTCGTTTTGTTTGCTCGTTGTGATGACTGTGACACCCCGTCACGCTGCTGTGACAAACAGCACCTCATATGTGCTTACAAACAGGAAATACCTTCAACAGAAGAACAACAAATACACTTCAAACAACCTTCTGTTTGTTTGTTTTCTAACATCACAGGGACAGAAAGAGGCTCACAGTCCTACCAGGTACCCGTGCAGGTCTGCGGGCCGGTGGAGGAAGAGCTGGTGTAGAGCTCGCTCCATGTCCTGGGGGACTCTGCTCACTCGATAAAACTCCACGGCGGCGTTTTTCATTTCGTCAAAGTCGCGCTTGTCTTCGCAAACACGTTTACTAAACGCTCGGTGAGACATTTTTCGAGCCTCTCAGCTGTCTCTGCACGGTTTGTGGTTTTTGTTACCATAGAAACGTTGTGTTCACGTGACAACGGCAGGCCAGGTTTTTGCATTTCTTTCAGTTAGACGGAATAACCGGTTAGCGTGGATTAAACTTGGAGATATTTCCCCGTGACAGTGTTTATCTGTGTGAGCTCGTCGCGTTCCTGCAGACCGGGGATGGCTGTAACGACCCCTCATCAATTAGTTAATGACTGATCACTTTGTGTTCCCCACTGTAACAAAATACAGCTGTACACTAATATTGTGTTATCATGCCTTACACACCACAGTCGCACAGGTTACAGATGCTGTCCAGTCTGTGCATTTCAGCGTGAGATTTACAAATCTATGTAGTTCAATATCTGTAATCTTTCTGTGTATTTGTGGTAAAGTGACTCTGACAAATACAAACGTGATTTGGGAGATTTTCAAGTGTCAATTTAATTTTTTCAGTTTTATTGATGGAGTGCAAAATCACAACAACACTCACCTCAAGTCCTTAATTCCATGACGGGCTAATCTATTATTATTATTATTATTATTATTATTATTATTGTTGTTATTATTATTATTATTATTATTATTATTATTATTATTGTTATTATTGTTGTTGTTGTTGTTATTATTATTATTATTATTATTATTGTTATTGTTGTTGTTATTATTATTATTATTGTTGTTGTTGTTATTATTATTATTATTATTGTTATTATTATTATTGTTATTGTTGTTGTTGTTGTTGTTATTATTATTATTGTTGTTGTTGTTATTATTATTGGGGTTTTATTTTTACAGTGACTTGAGGTGACTGTTGTTGTTCGGTATTTGGTTGAGGGTAAGGAAAACAAACGTGTCTATTTCAGAGCAAACATGTTGAATAATTTTATTTGTGTGCGGCCTGTTTGATACACAATCGATGACAAAACATTATCACACCAAGTTTGACATGCTAACCTGTCTGCACGATACTCAAACGAATTGTGTTTTGATTAATTTTTACAAAGTCTTTCAGTAAATCCAGCAGCAAAAGCTGAATTTGTGTTCTGGATTTGCATGGACCTGCTGCAAAGTCTGCTCTAAAATAAATCACTTATACAAGAATGTGCAGAGTACGTGCAGGATAAGGTCACAGTAACTTCCATCGGAAAGTTGCCCTAATAAACTATTAGGATGACCAACAAAATAGTTTTGCACGTATATGTATGGATGCCATTTGTAATGCTTTTGATTATTTCGTGTTCTGAAGTACGGCCCCAGGATTTTACCAAGTAGCAACTCGGTCAATGAATCTTATTAGGAAAAATTAACATCACGGTAAGTTTCACTTTTATCAATGACATCATGCTTGCTTGGTTAGAAAATAAAATAGATTCGACATTAAATGAACAATAAGAACAGGAGCTGTTTACAGTCACATCTCACACAAAGAATATCAAACAAATGGGTTTTCATGTCGGATTGAAGGTAAAGCACCAGCATGTCATAAATGTAAAGAAAAACACACATTTGCTACAAACTGTTTTGAGCAGATATGAAACTAAACCATGAAATAACCTGGTCGTGTTGACAGGCCGTATAGCAGCTGTACCACATGAAGCACAGGCCGCTCTTTCTGCTGCTGCTGCTTGTCTGAGCTGAGTTGGGGAAGTGTTAGTGAGAGTGTCACACACGCTGCATCAGCTCCGTCAGTGCAGCACAGGATGGCAGTCTGCAGCCTGCAGCCGTTCACAATGAAAGGATGAGCGTGCTGAGAAATGGTTCAGTGCAAAGTGAAAAACAAACAATATTAGTCATCAGATAGACTTGATGAAAAAAACGAATATTGGCGTTTGACGTAGGCAAAATGAATGACCCCAACAGGATCGAAGAAAGCAGCTGTTTCTGTGAAGGACGTGCGATAAAACACTTTCATGTTAGATTGGATCGTCGCTCCCTTAACCTGTAAAAAAAGTTTTCCCTTCCCATCTTCCCCGACTGTAGAGGAGGTCAGCTATGCGCCACGTTAAACAAAAATAAAAAAACAAACAACTTCATTAATTAATTTCATTTTTAATCGGAATATTGCTGAACGATAATATTCTAATATTTTCTTGCGGTCTGGGAAATGATCAGGACAATATCTGGAATGAGGCCTTAACCCCGCGCGTTTCATTACGCCCAGTGTCAAGTTATTACCGGCTGTGAATTGAACTCGCAAACATTCAATCTCACCACTGATGCCAACAAGGCCGGCAGAATTCCTGACATCAGAAATATCTGACAACAAAAATACAGGAGCAAATGAAAAAAATATTCACAATGGCCACGTTATGCTGAAATCTCCGCTGCCTCTCCCCTCGCTATTGCTTCAACTTTATATTGAAAGCGCAGGATGCAGCAATCGTCACCGTCATTACTGTGGAAGTGCTCGTCCCACACTTCCACAGTAAACTTTGGATTTGAAATCCCATTGGACAGATACTTTTCTTTGGACGAGCGCCTCGGGGGTTCGCCCGGGGCTCGTTTTCTCTTTGTATTCAACATTTTGATTCATCATTAAACAACAAATTCAGCTGTAGTCCATTTATTCTGCTAACAAACAGAATCCAGTGTGAGCCTGCCGTCAGATGCTTTTATTTTGAAAAATGTCAAATTTGGTTTAATACAGGGAGAAGACAGGGGGACTTTTGTGCATCGCAATAAACACTGGATGTGCAATAAGCAGTGACATAAGATCTGACAGGTTGTTGCTGTGTGCGCTCGTGTCGCCGCACCTCGCGGCTTTGTGAGCCAACGTGTCTGCAGCGACGGCCAAGGGTGACATTTCCAGCAAGTGGCGGGGATCACTTCCACATAAATAAGGAAGGATCAGAGAGTCAAGAGCTCCTTCATGGACACAGAATGAGGTTTACGGTTCAACTGCTGTATACATAAACACACCTGTCCCCGCCCCTTACAGTATGAGCTCATAACTCGGTCCACACTCGGGTTTTCTGCATCAAATGTCGGCTTTTCAAATACCACGTCTAATGTCATCGCTATTATAGATTACAGATTACCAGCATCCTTCTAATAAACCAACAAATCACACACGGTGCATGAAAGACTATAGATACAGGTGTGTGTGTGTGTGTGTGTGTGTGTGTGTGTGTGTGTGTGTGTGTGTGTGTGTGTGTGTGTGTGTGTGTGTGTGTGTGTGTGTGTGTGTGATTTCTTTTCTTTTTTTGTAAAAGAACAGAACAGAATAAAGACCGTGAGATCAACGATCATTTATTTAGTTTGATTTTTTCGTTTCTTTCTCACCGGACGGTCCGGGAGTCCCCTGTGGCAGCTGGGTCAGCAAAGGGCCGCCTTGGTTCCCTCACCGAGCATATCCGGTGTCCATGGTACCAGAACTGTATTTAGGCCACTACAGTAATTATGGAGAGATGGCACCGTGTGGTATTCTAAAGCCACCTCTCTGCGGTTAAATCATTTGAACCTTTTACTTCTGCTCATAAAAACATTTTCGTTCAATCGAACATCAGCTCTAAATCTCTCTTTTAGATCAGGTCTGTTCTTCAACTCAAACGTATTGATTTTATTGCCCTAATTAAAAACGTGTCCTCGCTGAAAATCAGAAACTCTTCAGTTACACTGCATACTGACATGCATCTCATCTATCAGGCCTGGAGCGAAACCTTTAGAAGTAAAACAAACTAAAACTCATCCAGGACTGTCAAACTGAGACACTTTTAACACACCAGCTCCTAAAAATGTCCATCTCTGTGCCCATGAAGCCGAGCCCAGCCTCCTCCTGGACGCTCTCACATCTGAGACTGTAATGGGCCCATCATTCGTTCCTTTTTGTTCGTCCTCTCGGAGATGGTAGGCTACATCAGCAGGGTGCCTACGGGCTGATAAAAAATAGATACAACAGCAGCTGCCACGAAAATGATTCGCGTGTGATGACTAGTTTGGGCTAAGTGACACAAATGGCATATGAAATTGTGCTGCGTGAAAAGTGTCTAGCGCTCATTTGTCACTTAGAACTCTGAATGTCTTTTTTAAAGTGCTGGCGCCCATTGAAATTGTCAGCTCGCAGTTACTGAGGAGCTCTGGGAATCCTCACACGGGCTTTGTTGGCAGGATGAGGAATACATTCTTCCCCGGAGGTTTGGCCAGAGGATGGAAGTCCTACCCAAAGCTTCTTGGAAAATCACAGTTTACGCCAAATTTTGGTGTTTTAAAACGAATAAAATGCTCGGGGATCGTATCGTTTGTAAAGAAGAAACGCACGACGATCTTTCTAATGTTAAACTGTGCAAGTGTTCTGTCTTTCTCTGCTGATCATCCTTTCATACAGGCCATTCAGAGTCGCGCAGACGACTCATCCCATCGCAGTGAATGGGATGGTAACTGTTTATGTCAACAAACACGGATCATTCAAACGAATTCCCGTTTTAATTATCAGAGTGCTGACGTTAAACAGCTTACGCAGGGTCTCCACGGGTCACGCGAATAAAAGTCCGGCCTAATTAGCGTATTTTTCCCCTCCAGCCCAAAAAAAAAGAAAGAAAAAAAGCAGGGGGCTCGCCCAGCTCTCCGCATGGTCGCCTTCTCTAATTGCGTCTAATTAAAATCCCATAGTCATGTTTTCAAACTTTACCAGGTGTGGCTTGAATGGGAACACTGGTGAGCTTCGACAGTCTCAGGCTGATATCTACACAAGAGTCGTTTGTGGTGGTGAAGCGCAGCGCTGATGTGATGCTACACATTTCCTCTGAATGTTGCTGTGTGTGTGTGTGTGTGTGTGTGTGTGTGTGTGTGTGTGTGTGTGTGTGTGTGTGTGTGTGTGTGTGTGTGTGTGTGTGTGTGTGTGGCCAGATTTCTGCTTTCTGGACATGCAGAATAAAGAACAGCAAAAACAGCTACAGTCGCAACAGGACGGCATCTCTGTAATCTCCTTTTTTAAATTAGTGATCCTCATCAGTTTGATGCCAACACACACAAACTTGTCACGGGTTCAAATATTCTGCAGCTCTCTCACACACGACTTACGAAATATTTTAAACGTGTAATAAGTCATCAGTTTTTCCATAAATGTTATAGTTCCCATGAATTATGAGGCAACTGCAGATTATCAAAAGGCTTAAGAGTCCACAGACATGTTTTAAACAACCTTGTTAAATTTAAACCACTGTAACGCACTCATATGTCGTCATTTATCAGCCGTGCTTTCTCTGCGTACACACCTATGTTTTCTCCACGCGTACTTAAGCAGCCTAAATCCCCTTAATCGAGGATATGGGATTTATGTGTGTGTGCGTGTGTGTGTGTGTGTGTATGTGTGTGTGTGTGTGTGTATGTGTGTGTGTGTCGGCTGAAGCGAGATGCAAATAAAAATGGATTCACCCATATATATATATATATATATATATATATATATATATATATATATATATATATATATATATATATATGGGTGTGTGCATGTGTGTGTGTGTGTCGGCTGAAGCGAGATGCAAATAAAAATGGATTCACCCATATATATATATATATATATATATATATATATATATATATATATATATATATATATATATATATATATATATATATATATATGGGTGTGTGTGTATGTGTGTGTCATAATGAAATACTTCTTTCAGGCCAGCAAGGTGTCTCTACTTTCTGCACGTACCGCCCTCTAGTGGCGCACACAAATACTTCATCTTCTTTACCGTCATCCCATAACATAGTGTAAAGTTTGAAGTACAAAAACAGAGAGATTTCTGTGTGTATATATATGTATATATATTTACACACAAATACACATATATGTGTGTGTGTGTAAATATACACACACACACACACACACACACACACACACACACACACACACACACACACACACACACACACACACACAGACTAATGTATACATAGGCCTATTTGTCTCAGCAGACAAATATTAAGGCAGGAATTTACTTCGGTGGCACAGTGTAACACTTCTTTATAAGAGGAGGATTTACCTCATTTTACACACACAAAATTAGTTATAATTTCTTTTTTTCTGGTGACATTATTTTGTAAATTTTGTAAATCTAAAATCAAGTAATCTAGGCTACTTTATGAAAAGAAGTCAGGTTTGTAAAATGCACGATCCTTTTTAAACCATGTTGAATTACAGGAAGCAGAAGCAATGAAAAAGAAAATGCTGGGTTGTAAAAGAATATTTTCTATATTGTTCTCTTCTTCTTTATCAAATATAACCTACATTATAAGGTTAACACAAGTCAATGTAGGTTTAGTAAATTGTATCGTTGTGTATTTTTCAAATGTGTTTTTTTGTTTCGCTGCACTTTTTTGCATGGTGGCTTTAGTGTTTTTTATTTTATAATGATAAAGTAGAAACATGCTTGTAAATTTAAAGACCATTTTAATTAAACCACTGCTTTAGTTTTGCAACGAAGGACATCAGTTAAAGGGTCCATTTGTAAATATCGTGGTCACTGTCAGTGCTAAGTTAAAAGTGCTTTATCAGTGTGATAATACTGTACATGTGAAGTGTTGTGCATGAAGACAAAGAGAAATCTGACAAAATGTGCAGAATATTACTCGCAGATTTTTTTTTATTTTACTACACATTTTAGGACCTTGTCTATTTTTTCTCTCATGGAGAGAAAATCCAACATTCACATAATAGAAATTTATTTTTAAAGAGCTTAAGAAATTAAAATAGGCTAAATTAATTTACAAAATTAAATAAACACACACACACACAGAGAGAGAGAGAGACAAGACTCAGTAAAAACTGCAATAGCTCAAAAACTGCTAACAAGACATTTATGTTTTTAATATTAATTAAAAATGTAATAATTCCATAAACCTTAAACATACAATTGCAATTTCTTAATGAACTGGGTAGCTCTCTATAAATGAACACATTATGATTATACTCAAATCACGCACGTGAGCAAAACAAGTCAAACTCACTTACCCTTTGTGGAATCAATCCTGCCGACAGTTTTGGTTTTATGTGCAAGATTTTTTGGAGGATGTCGCCCTCTTAAGTTTTTTGTTGTAACCCCAATTTACTACTCAAAGCATAAGAAAATTACAGTTTTAAAAAGTGTCTCAATCTCTCTGGATAAGAAGGAAGAAAAGACAAAAAGTCATATTTTCACTGGAACTGTCCTTGGAGTGCAAAGCCAAGAAGCAACCTCTGCCCTCTCTGTTTTCAAGTGGACATCAAATGAACTAAAGTTTCTCTCATCTGTCCGCCACAACACATCAAGACATAGGCAGTGTGAAACAATACTGAAAGACACAAGTGGGGAAGGCCTAATGCTGAGCGGCCACTAGATGGAGTAAGATGCTGAGCATCCTGTGAAACAAAACTCATCCTCAAACGATGCCAACCTCAAACTTTGGATCTTCCCGAGGATAAAACACAAACAAGCACACAAAACAGAAGAAGAAATACACCAGGTCCTACTGATCTCACTTTAGTGGTGCAGTGTAGTGGAGGTCTGGCAGCTTTCTCGAGCACTTGTGACCATCACTTCATTTCTCACATTCTATTGATTTGCACTACACTCCTTGAAAACCTTTAAAAAACAAGCATCAGTGTTATCAGAGCTACAATTCAGTTTGATATATCCTGTCTTTGGTTAGGGGGTTAAGCTGTCTAAATGTGCACACATTTGGAGTTTGTGGACTGAAATGGTCGTAAGTGAATGAGGGGTTAATTTTGGCCAGGGAGGTCCACGAGGTAGACTCAGGTTTGTCTTCGTTTTTTCGTTTTTTTATGGCTTTGATTTATTTGTTAATTTAATTCAAGTATTTATCTTTAGGACGATTAGATTTACATTTTTTTATATCTGTGCACACACACTTGTGCATCATATTTATTGTTTGTTTCTATGTTTCTAAAGACTGAACCAAAACTCTTTGAAACAATGTTACACCTCAGAAGTGAGAACGTGTTGGAAAAGCGCATCGTTGTGGGGAAGCCCGAAAACACACATGGTGCAGTGAGAGGAGACACAGTTGGTCTAATATGGGCCATTGGAAGCGCGCAGCAACACTATGTAGCAGTGTGTGTGTGATTAAGTAAACTGATAATATGTTGGGCATGCTAATGTTTACATATGCCACATAATTATCTAGTAGGTTTTACATTGTTGTGTAATTTTTATGCATTTTGTTGTGTTCAAGTGACACTTTAAAATTTGTTCCATAGTGGTGTTGCATAAACACTTGTTATCTCTGGGCCATGATACAAAGAACCACATCCTCCTATTTATGGTTGGTTTCTTCTTCTTTGTCTCTGATTCTGTTTGTTGTTTTTTGCACACTTTGCCAATTTCTGACATGTGGTGTTTGTGACTTCAGAATCGTTTCTTACCAAAAAGATTTTTGTTGCAAACTTGACATCAGGAGGAAAAATTAATTCTGGTAAAGGAGATGAGACAGGACCTTATCTATATCAGAAGGCTAGGTGGGAGCATCAGGACAACGATATCAGAAATGTCTTCTTGGAGAAATATGGGTTATTATCTCTTTGTAGGGATCGTTCTGAGGATGAGTTGGACTCTGAACACAATATAGACACAATAGACATTTAATATTTTGTCCAGTCAGGACATTAGTCCATACAAATAAAATCCTTTAGATTGTTGGCAACCCAATGCCAAAATGTTACAGGAATGTTAGCCTTAACTCAGTCATTTAAGAATAGGTCCATTTATTTTCTAATTGATTTTTTTGTAATCTTTCACCAGTCATAGGCATACTGATTCCATGTTATCAATAGCATTTGCTTGTATATTAAGAATTTACCAACAGTGAGTTGTAACCACTACTAATTTACTCTTTAAATCGTTTTAATTGTCTTTATTTTTTCTAGGGAGTTCAGGGGCATTTAGGGCTTCTTCATCGTCCTCAGAAAAAGCTTGTAGATGTTCACCAACAGGCATATGTGGCAAGGACCTGACACACAAACAGCTTGAATGTCCATTTTATTCACAATAGCCACCAGGACAGCGACAACAACAATAATGGAGGCTTTTCAGTCAACGTGTCTTATGCTCAGCCCTCCTTCTCCGGTCCAAACGGGCTACTAAAAAAAAGAAAGCATGATCAGCAAATTACTCTCAGCTGCCCTGCCAGCCTTGCTGGTACTGCACCACCCCGCCTCTGCAGGGGAGCCACAAACAACACACCGCCACATACTTCCACCACCCAACTGAGGGCATGGAGCCATCTGACTGAGCCTACTCCACCTCCCGTCCCAGAGGGTGTAACAGGAAATCAGCCAAAACCATCTGTGCCTCTGGCCTATGGATCATCTTGAGCTTACAAGGCTGGGGAGCCAGATAGCACCATCTAATCCGGGCGTCGACATCATTAATTAGGTGAAACCATTTCAGTTGTCTGCACAGAGGGTGAATGGGCATGCCAGGGGGTAAGTAATGAAAAGAGTTGACCGCCCACCGGATTGCCAGACACTCCCTCTCGACTGTGTTGTATCTGGCCCCTCTCTCTTAGATAGTTTCTGGCTGATGTAGACAACAGAGTGGTTGACCTCCCTTACCTCCTGGGACAAAACAGTCCCAGTTCCATGTTCGAGACATCTGCCTGCAGAATAAAAGGCAGGGAAAAGTTAGGGGTGTGGAGCAGGGACAGCAAGCCTTTTTCACCTGGTCAAACACCGCCTAGGACTGCTCCATCTACTGAACTGGATCTGAGGCACCTTTTCAGGTGAGATTGGATAAGGCGCTGCTCAGCTTCACAAAGCCCAGCATGAACCAGCCAACCCTCAAAACTCCCTCACCTCCTTTTTGGTCCTGGGACACGAGCAGAATACAATGGCGTTAGTTTTCCGGGTCTGTTGACACACCTGCCTGCTTCCCAAGTGGTAGCCCAGATACTGTACCTCTTTCTGTGCAATCGCACACTTCTTCAGGTTGGCCGTGAGCACTCAGGTACTCCAGGGCTGCAGTCACCCAGTCTACATGTTTTGCCCAAGTGCCAATATGGATGGTAACTTCATCCAGGTAAGCATTAGCATATGCAATGGCTGGAAAGTAGCTGGGGCTCCAAACAAGCCGAAGAGAAATGCAACAAATTGGTACAAACTGTACGGGTGGAGAAGGCTGTTTTTTTCCCCGGTGGAGACCAGAAAATCTGCCTGTAGCTCTTAGTTAAATCCAGTGTCATGAAAAAAACGAGCAGCGCCTCACTGCTCCAGTGAGGGTAAGCATCAAACTGTGACACTTCCTCAACTTGTGGTAGTCCACTCAGAGTTTAACAGACCCATCTTTCCTCACCACGAGAGCTCTGGGGTTGCTCCATGTGCTGTGGCATCTTTCTATTACTCTGATCTCCAGCATAACAGCCAATTCCCTCTGAATTATTTGCAAATAGGTTCAAGTAACCTGTCTGTGAAGGTTCTCAGTCATCCAGGTCATCGTAGACTGAGGAGCTTCAAAAGAAAAGCGTCTGGACTTCTTTAAGTTACTTGAAGACGTTTCACCTCTCATCTGAGAAGCTTCTTCAGTTCTAAGGTCAAATGGTGAAGAGTCCCAGATTTAAGCCCTGTGGGAATTTCCCCCCGAGAGGGACAAAAGGACCGCCTACTGATCCTCTGCCTAATGACACAAGCCAAGGTGTGAAACTGGGTGTGGGTCACAATCAGCCTTGGGTTTCGGGTGAGCTCATTGTGAAACCTGGCCCCACCTTATCATGCGAATTCCTGAGGTCAGTATGTCTGTGAAGGTTCTCAGTCATCCAGGTCATCGTAGTCAAAGGAGCTTGCAAGCGCATGGCACAACACAGAAGAGCCACCTCCACAGGATAAGACTCAGCAGTCCATCTGTATCTTAAGGATAAAGGACACTCTTTCGAGGATGCCAATGTTCACATTTTGGACAGAGAGGACAGATGGTTTGAAAGAGGAGTGAAAGAAGCATCTATGTCCACCGTGAGCGACCATCTTTGAACAGAGGCGGGGGTTTACGACACCAACTCTCTGCCATCTATAATCCAGTTTTGAGATCCTTCCCAGACGTCTTAACGCCCACTCACATCCTGGGCCATCTGACCTCAGGACATCACATGATAAGGTGGGGCCAGGTTTCACAATGAACACACCCGAAACTCTGGCTGATTGGGACCCACACCTAGTTTCACACCTTGGCTCAGGCGATTAGAGGATCATCAGGGGGTCCTTTTGTCCCTCTGTGGGGGGAAACTCCCACTAGGTTTATATCTGGGACTCTCCACCATTTGACCTTAGAACTGAAGAAGCTTCTCGGATGAGAGGTGAAACGTCTTCAAGTAACTTAAAGAAGTCCAGACGCTTTTCTTTGCAAGCTCCTTTGACTCCTGAGGTCAGATGGCCCAGGATGTGAGTGGGCGTTAAGGCGTCTGGGAAGGATCTCAAAACTGGATTATAGATGGCAGAGAGTTGGTGTCGTAAACCCCCGCCTCTGTTCAAAGATGGTTGCTCACAGTGGACATAGATGGCTTCTTTCACTCCTCTTTCAAACCATCTGTCCTCTCTGTCCAAAATGTGAACATTGGCATCCTCGAAAGAGTGTCCTTTATCCTTAAGATGCAGATGGACTGCTGAGTCTTGTCCTGTGGAGGTGGCTCTTCTGTGTTGTGCCATGCGCTTGTGAAGTGGCTGTTTGGTCTCTCCGATGTAGAGGTCTGAGCATTCCTCGCTGCACTGTACAGCATACACCACATTGTTAAGTTTGTGTTTTGGCGTTTTGTCTTTCGGGTGAACCAGTTTCTGTCTGAGCGTGTTGCTGGGTCTGAAATACACTGGGATGTCATGCTTGGAGAAAACTCTCCTGAGTTTCTCTGATACACCGGCTACATAGGGGATGACAATGTTGTTGCGTCTGTCCTTCTTATCCTCCCTCGCTGGTGTCTGGTCTTCTTTTCTGTGCCTCTTTGCTGACTTTAAGAACGCCCATTTAGGATAGCCGCACGTTTTGAGTGCTTCCTTTACATGTGTGTGTTCCTTCTTTTTTCCTTCAGGCTTAGAGGGAACATGTTCTGCCCGGTGGTGTAGGGTCCTAATTACTCCAAGTTTGTGTTCCAGAGGGTGATGGGAGTCAAACAGGAGGTACTGGTCCGTGTGTGTGGGCTTCCGGTAAACTTCGATGTTGAGTTTGCCGTTCTCTTCAATGTGCACCGCGCAGTCCAGGAAAGGCAAACAGTCGTCCTTTGTATCTTCCTGGTCAACTTCATGTTTTTATCTACAGCGTTAATGTGCGCAGTGAAGGATTCCACTTCTTGTGTTTCGATTTTGACCCAGGTGTCGTCTACATATCTGTACCAGTGGCTGGGTGCTCTTCCTTTAAAAGAGCCAAGAGACTAACCTATAGTCGATGTCGATATGCACCAGCACACCTGGGCATGTTTCATTACAGTGCTCTATGAGTTGGTATGACCAGGCAGGGGGGAGAACATGTCTCCAAAACGCTGTTGCACTGCAGCAACATCTGCTCTGTGGGCCTGTGTGAGATGGTCATCGCAATGGAGGTCAGGAATGGTGTTGTTTGGCACTTCCAGCCCCAACTCATTGCTCTCCCCTTCACCAGGCCCACCAAAGAAGTGGTTTCAGTCTCTCTCCATGCTTTGAGGAGGTTAAGGTGATATACCTGTGTCTCCTTTCTTGTCTGAACACACCACCTCACAGTCAGCATCCCCCACTCGCTGTGTGACCACAAAGGGTCCTTGCTACTTGGCGAGTTTTCATTCCAACATCAGTGTCAGTAGAAAAAGTTCTCCTGGCTGTTGTGGATGCTGTAGGACATGCTAGCACGTCCCATGCTGAGCTGTTGTGAGGTGGGACCCTGCAGGACTGAAGGGTCGGGATTTACAAAGTGTAAATCTCGAGGCTTAATGACCTTTTTACAAGCACTCACACCTCTTAGGAGTGCAAAGCTACGAGCACAAACAGCAGTGTAGAAAGTTCCAGGCAGCCAGAGTGTGTCTGTCCAACCAATCAGCGAGCTCATTACATCACACTGCGTGGCTAATTTGCATTGCATCAGGGTTTCAGAAATAAAATAGCTAATTCAGTAGTTAATCCAATAGTTAATCCCAAAACTAATCTATTTGCTAATATAATAGCAAATAGATTAGCAAACAGGAAAGGGAAATGGATTTTCAAATTAGGAGTGGAATTGCTTTTTTAAATGTCAGAAATAAATCTTTGATTTTTAAATCCATTTACTTATTTCTGTTTTTTAAATTGTGTTTTAAAAATAAACGATTTTAAAAATCTATTTTTTAAATTTGAAAATTGAAAATGGTTTTTGATATGAGGTTTTATTAATTGATTTGAAGTATTTATTTATGGATTAATACTTTGTTTGGAAATATTGATTTACAAGTAGTGTTTGTATTTTAAATTAAATTATTATTATTATTGTGGTCCTCCATATCAGGACACCCAATGCCTGAGGTTGATGATCAATTTTGTAATCGTATCATTAGATCTGTGGCCATTCTTGACACTCGGGTGAATGGAGGGGTGAGCTTTCAATTGATCACCACCTGGTGGTGAGTTGGATTAGGTGGTGAGGGAGGACAATGAACAGGCCTGCTGCACCCAAAAGTATAGTGGGGTTAGACTGGGAATGCCAGCAGAAGCCCCAGTCCACTAGATGTTCAACTGTTACCTCTGGCAGAGTTTCTGCAGCTGAGGGAGATTGGGGATTGTTATGATGATTTCTGATATGAGGTTCAGTTCTACGGTAGTGATCGCAGGGTGTGCACAGGTCAAGTGCCACTATGACCCTCCAGAAAATAACGAGGACAGGGGATGATCGTTCGGCTCTTTAATGGCAGATTTAGCGTGGGTGTGGGTATGTGTGTATGTGTGTGTGGTTCTACAAACTGAATGGAAAAACAGAACACAAATTACAATCAAATTATAGACAACAATAATCACCATATAACATATTACAGCCACATATTTGTCTTATAGGCCCTGCTACTAAGCTGGCGGCCTTTACTTATAGTCTGAACTCTTGTGCCTCACTAACTTATGATGCCAACTAAAGAAGGCAAATACACATAACAAATCACCAACTCAAACCGAACTCAGTTTGGCCTAGGCTTAGCTTAGCTTAGCTTATAGAAAATGTCAGAGGATGTCCAGAGCGATAAAACATACAGGCTATCCTTCTTACACAAGAAATGTCCTGTAACTCACCAGTCTTATGGACGCACACTCTCATTGAACCCACATAAAACTGCTCCCGAGCATAACTTGTGATTCACACTGCCTCCATGAACACCATTTTTCATCCCAGTCAAAACATTACTCACAAAACGGCAGCGCCCCCTAGTGCCGAGGCAGAAAACTGCATCACAGTCCCGCCTTTAGAACAGGGATATTGAGTCTGAATGGACCATGTTCACCACCTCCATTGATGAGGCTGCTGCACTGAACTGTGGCTACAAAGTGGTTGATGCCTAAACTGTATGTTTCCCTATGATTACCTATGTTAACTTTTTGTCTAAATTCAAGATGGTGTTAAATAAAGGTTCCAGCATTGAAGCCCCTGCACTCCGCCTGCTCAATTTCAAACAAGCTAAGCGGAGCATGTCTGATTACTCCATAGATTTTTGGATTTTGGCTGAAGTAACCTGCTGGGGGCCGGAGGCATTTCGGAGCGCGTTGGAACTGAATGATGAATTAATCGTGCGTGACGTCCCTGCCTCTTTTGATGAATTAATGTCACTGTGCATCAAGGTGGATGGGCAGCTGCATGCTTGCCAGACGCCATGGAACGACAGCTCCCATGAGGCCGTGGGGCAACTCGGTGCGGGCTCATCGGCTGAACATGGACCCTTTCGGGCACCAGAGGGCGCTGACAGGGGGGAACCGATGCAGACTGGCAGCTCACATCTTGCAGCTGCGGAGCGCCAGCATCGCATCTCAGCCGGGGAGTTGCGTAAAAGGTCATGCCCGCCAGTGAGGGTAGGAGTACTGGTGGGCGAACTCAGCCATAATAAATCTCCTCCACACCTGACATTACCAGCCAAGATTTCTGTCCACACTGAATGTCATTCTCTCTCTGTTTTGATTGATTCCAGAACAGAACAGAATTTCATTGATTAAGATTTAGGTCAGCAACTCTGTTTGAATACGGAAAACCCTTAGCTCATGCCCTGCGTGCCACTGCTCTATCAGGGCAGCGTCTTCCTGACATCACACACATCAGCCATTAGTCCTCAACCTTTCCGGCAACCATTTTGATGGAGATTTGTTTCTTTATATTCAAAGTCACTCAGACACCGTTAGTTCTAGGGAACCCCTGGCTTCAGCAACACAACCCTCACGTTAATTGGCAGAAGGGATGCATTACTGGATGGGGGGGGGCTGTCACATGACCTGCCTTAAGGTTGCGTCACCTCCCAGCGCATTGATCTCCTCTGAGCTGCCTGTGTCCTCCAATCTGTCGAACATTATCACGACCTTGTGGAGGTTTTTCGTGCATAGACTATATAACATTACAATTATGAACAAATTACCCGCTGCCGCTCCTCACATCTGCCTTTGAGCTCCTCCAGGGGGCCACAATTTTCAGTAAGCTGGATCAGAGAAATGCCTACCATTTGGTCCATATTCGCGAGGGCGACAAATGGAAAACTGCATTCAATACTGACCTGGGACACTTCGAGTATTTGGTCATGCCATTCTGTTTCACTAACGCCCCAGCAGTTTTCCAGGCACTGGTGAATGACGTTCTAAGGGATTTCATCAAGCGGTTTATGTTTGTGTACCTTGATGACATTCTGATCTTCTCCAAATCCCAGTCCAAGCACGAGGTCCAGGTCAGACAGGTCCTGCAACATCTTCTGGAGAACCGATTATTCGTCAA
This sequence comes from Aulonocara sp. 'chitande type north' Nkhata Bay, assembly GCF_057382095.1. NCBI lineage: Eukaryota > Metazoa > Chordata > Actinopteri > Cichliformes > Cichlidae > Aulonocara > Aulonocara sp. 'chitande type north' Nkhata Bay. The sequence continues at coordinate 751,531 of NC_141356.1, read as the reverse complement.
GAGTGAAAAGTGTGAGTTATATGTCTCCACAGTTGCCTTTTTGGGCTACATAATAGAGAAGGGGGACCTTCGTCCAGATCCGGCCAAAGTCAAAGTGGTGGTGGAATGGCCTGAACCACCCAATCGGTGCCAGTTACATACGATTCCTCAGGTTCGCGAACTTCCACAGAAGGTTCATTCGGGATTCCATTAAGGTTGCCTCACCTCTCACCCAATTAACCTCTTCTAAGATTCTCTTCCAGTGGAATGATGCCGCCCAGTCAGCTTTTCAAGAACTCAAGAGGCAATTTGCCTCTGCGCTCATCCTCGTCCAGCCTGACCTCACACTGCAGTTTGTGGTGGAGGTCGATGCCTCTGACTCCAGAGTTGGAGCAGTTCTATCTCTCACCGTCTCATCCCTGCAGAACGAAACTACGATGTCGGAGACCAGGAGATACTGGCAATCAAACTCGCTTTGCAGGAGTGGTGGCATTGGCTAGAGCTCAACCCTTCGTTGTCTTCAGACCATAAGAACCTAGCCAACCTACAAACTGCCAAAACACTCAACGCTGGACAAGCAAGGTGGGCCCTGTTTTTCACCCGTTTCCAGTTTTCGATCTCTTACAGACCCGGATCTCACAACTTCAAGCCCGACGCCCTATCCCGTCAATACTCTGGTTCAGAGGACAAGACCGACCTCGTTCCCATTTTACCTGCCACCTGCACCGTGGCAGTCATTCCCTGGGAGAAGAGGCGGCAATTCAGGAGGCTCAGAAAATGGAACCCAACACTGGAGGAGGGCCAGCCCGGCGGCTATTTGTTCCCCATACTGTTAGGTCTCAAGTTCTGCATTGGGCCCATATTGCTCGTTTCACCTGCCACCCAAGAGTACACAGAACTATTAGGTTTCTGCAACGCTACTTCCGGTGGCCATCTCTCACTCGGGATGCTCAAGAATAGGTCTCCGCCTATCCAGTCTGCACCCGGAATAAACCCTCAAGTCAGCCGCCTGCAGGACAACTCTATCCTCTGTCTACACTCTCCAGACCGTGGTCCCATATCGCACTTGATTTTGTGACTGGGTGTTATGCCACAGTCTAGGGGTACAGGAACTAAACATAAGGGTTAGAAAGGAAGTGACCCCGCCCTGGTCTCCGAAACCATACCCAGAAGCCAAATTTTTGAAGAGAAGTGTAGTTTAGTTGTGACTACACTGAAAACTTAACCCCGGGGTGAACAAAGCCCAAAATAACAAACAAAACACGCTAAGCCAGGAAAGGAAGTGCTATCTAAAACCGTAGGTGAAGCAAAAAACAAACAAAAGACAAATGCTACACTTAAAACCCTAACTGAAATAAACAGAAGAAAACAATACAAGAAAAATTACCGCAGCTCACCCCTTCTGTTTCAGCGCCTATTTACAAGTGAAAACTAATTTACACACTATATACAACCTCTGTAAATCTCAGGAATAACACACACAAAACACAGGGTTTGGAAGCCAGGGTCAGATCTGCTCCTGCTGCCAGTTGCTGCCGCTGACAACTGCTGGTGAGGGACCTTTCAAAACAGTCACATGATTAGGGGACCAATCAGCCGCCACCAGCTCTCCAATCAGGAAGGACCTGTAGATTCTTAAAGACATAGCACGGAAGAAAACAACAGCAGCTACGCTAGCAGCATTCCATGGTTGCCGCTATGCTCACACACCCAGTACCCACATAGCAAAATTGGTATGGCCCGGATCTGGCCCACACAATGTGCTTACCCGTGACCCACATACCTCAAAGAATGACGGCCCTTTGGTGGCCCAGATCTGATTTGCCAGAGGTGGCCCACACATGGGCCAGTACAAGGCCAGATGCAGACTCTTACTCTGGATGGCATTACCTTGGCCTCCAGTAACACTGTGAGGAACCTTGGAGTCATTTTTGACCAGGACATGTCCTTCAATGCACATATTAAACAAATATGTAAGACTGCTTTCTTCCATTTGTGCAACATATCTAAAGTTAGAAATATCCTGTCTCAGAGTGACGCTGAAGAACTAGTTCATGCATTTATTACTTCCAGGCTGGACGACTGTAATTCATTATTATCAGGAAGTCCTAAAAACTCCCTGAAAAGCCTTCAGCTAATCCAAAATGCTGCAGCAAGAGTCCTGACAGGGACTAGAAAGAGAGAGCAGATTTCTCCTGTTTTGGCTTCCTGTTAAATCCAGAATTCAAAATCCTGCTCCTCACATACAAGGTCTTAAATAATCAGGCCCCATCTTATCTTAATGACCTTGTAGTACCATATCACCCTATTAGAGCACTTCGCTCTCGCTCTGCAGGCCTACTTGTTGTTCCTAGAGTATTTAAAAGTAGAATGGGAGGCAGAGCCTTCAGTTTTCAGGCCCCTCTTCTGTGGAACCAGCTTCCAGTTTGGATTCAGGAGACAGACACTATCTCTACTTTCAAGATTAGGCTTCAAACTTTCCTTTTTGCTAAAGCATATAGTTAGGGCTGGACCAGGTGACCCTGAATCCTCCCTTAGTTATGCTGCAATAGACATAGGCTGCCGGGGATTCCCATGATGCATTGAGTTTTTCCTTTCCAGTCACCTTTCTCACTCACTATGTGTTAATAGACCTCTCTGCATTGAATCATAAATGTTATTAACCTCTGTCTCTCTTCCACAGCATGTCTTTATCCTGTCTTCCTTCTCTCACCCCAAACAATCACAGCAGATGGCCCCGCCCCTCCCTGAGCCTGGTTCTGCTGGAGGTTTCTTCCTGTTAAAAGGAAGTTTTTCCTTCCCACTGTCGCCAAAGTGCTGCTCATAGGGGGTCATATGATTGTTGGGTTTTTCTCTGTATCTATGAAGCGCCTTGAGGCAACTTTTGTTGTGATTTGGCGCTATATAAATAAATATAAATAAAATTGAATTGAATTGAACTTTCTCTAAACTGAGTGGTTCCTTTTTTTTTCTTTTTGCCTGTCCTGTTTGCTTCTTTTGCATCAGAATTATTGTCTAAAGGCGAAGAAAGATGCCCAACGGATTTACTTTACCAAATGGACCATCCCAGCCTTGCCGTAATGGTCTATTTGATTCACCTTTTATTGTTTATTTTATTTTTTATTTTCACTTGCTAGATACGGGACAGACTTGAATGAGGAAAAGAAAAGGGAGAAAGAAAGAGGGGAAAAAACAGCGGAGAAGAGGGACGGGGGAGAAGGGCAAAAAACAAAAACCAACAGAATGGGCAGAAAAGAAAAAAAGAAAAAGAAAATGCATATATCAATCACCTGGATCACCTGCTGAGAAAGAAAAAAGAAAACAAGCAGAAGAGAACAAGAGTAATACAATAAACAACATCACAATGATATATGGGAATATGACAGTAAATACTAAATATTAAACATTATTGTGCAGCACATAAGATCAACAGAACACAGTGTGCTTTGAGGTAGGAGCCAAAAAGGGTGTAGTTTGTGGGTGTGATCACCCATGTGTACACCTGTGAGCATGGACGCGCTTGTTTTTTTAAAAGGTTCCTTCATGTAATGATCTGTTAGAGGGTGTGGGGGGGCCACAGCCCCGTCCTCCAGGGCATGAAGCAGGTATGGAGGAGATCAAGACTCCAGACATCCAGAGGCCCCCAGAACACAAGAGACCAAGGAAGACCAACAGAGGGGCAGCCGCGCCACTGTCCCAGAAAGAGCTGAGGAGAGTCCCAGATGAGAGCTCACTCAGCAGCCGCGGAGCAGAAGCCAGGGGGAGTTGCAGTGACGCGCCCGTGAGCTCACCCAACGTGGAGACAGACATAGAGAGACACTGTACACACAATCACACTCCTCAAGCGTACTCTATACCACAGATCTAGGTACCCTTGCCCCTAGAGGGGGAAACTGCACTCAGACCCAGGTAGTGTTACCCTCTTCCCTGGGGTGGAGAGAAGCAAGTGGCCACTCCCTGGGGCCAGCTCACCCGCTGACCCCAGTAGACACCCCCATACTCTGGACGCCACCAGGGCAAGGGGGCCCAGACCCATCCGGACCGGGGCCCAGTTCAGCAGCGCTGCCCGGCCCCCCAGAGCCCAGGATAGCCCACCCGACCCCACCACAGAGAAAACTGCACCCACCCCATCATCCACTCATCTCCCAGACTACACAATATAATAGACACCAAGGTTGAGTTCATCCTTCACCTCTCCTATATCTCTCCCCCACCTGCAGAGTGAGTTCCTGGAGAGAGGAGACCTCCTGCAAAGATGTAACAGCCTCCCCCACCAGTTGAAGAGCCCCTCAGGTGGCTCGATGCACCGGCGGCACCAGGCACCTGGGCTGAGCCCCCATACACCCACCCGCCCACAACCCCGGCGACACACTAACCAGGACCCAAGCCCCCAAGGCCCAGCCAGGGCCCCAGCCTGGAGACAGAGCACCCCCAGAAAATGATAAGTCTTCACATATCTCGCGCCAAATCAGGCTGGAAAATAAGTATTTGGTCAATAACAAAAATACAACTCAATACTTTGTAACATAACCTTTGTTGGCAATAACAGAGGTCAAACGTTTACTATAGGTCTTTACCAGGTTTGCACACACAGTAGCTGCTATTTTGGCCCATTCCTCCATGCAGATCTTCTCGAGAGCAGTGATGTTTTGGGGCTGTCGCCGAGCAACACGGACTTTCAACTCCCGCCACAGATTTTCTATGGGGTTGAGGTCTGGAGACTGGCTAGGCCACTCCAGGACTTTCAAATGCTTCTTACGGAGCCACTCCGTTGTTGCCCGGGCGGTGTGTTTTGGATCATTGTCATGTTGGAAGACCCAGCCTCGTTTCATCTTCAAAGTTCCCACTGATGGAAGGAGGTTTTGGCTCAAAATCTCACGATACATGGCCCCATTCATTCTGTCCTTAACACGGATCAGTCGTCCTGTCCCCTTGGCAGAAAAACAGCCCCATAGCATGATGTTTCCACCCCCATGCTTCACAGTAGGTATGGTGTTCTTGGGATGCAACTCAGTATTCTTCTTCCTCCAAACACGACGAGTTGAGTTTATACCAAAAAGTTCTACTTTGGTTTCATCTGACCACATGACATTCTCCCAATCCTCTGCTGTATCATCCATGTGCTCTCTGGCAAACTTCAGACGGGCCTGGACATGCACTGGCTTCAGCAGCGGAACACGTCTGGCACTGCGGGATTTGATTCCCTGCCGTTGTAGTGTGTTACTGATGGTGACCTTTGTTACTTTGGTCCCAGCTCTCTGCAGGTCATTCACCAGGTCCCCCCGTGTGGTTCTGGGATCTTTGCTCACCGTTCTCATGATCATTTTGACCCCACGGGATGAGATCTTGCGTGGAGCCCCAGATCGAGGGAGATTATCAGTGGTCTTGTATGTCTTCCATTTTCTGATGATTGCTCCCACAGTTGATTTTTTCACACCAAGCTGCTTGCCTATTGTAGATTCACTCTTCCCAGTCTGGTGCAGGTCTACAATACTTTTCCTGGTGTCCTTCGAAAGCTCTTTGGTCTTGGCCATGGCGGAGTTTGGAGTCTGACTGTTTGAGGCTGTGGACAGGTGTCTTTTATACAGATGATGAGTTCAAACAGGTGCCATTCATACAGGTAACGAGTGGGGGACAGAAAAGCTTCTTACAGAAGACGTTACAGGTCTGTGAGAGCCAGAGATTTTCCTTGTTTGAGGTGACCAAATACTTATTTTCCACCCTGATTTACCAATAAATTCTTTACAAATCCTACCATGTGGATTCATGGATTTTTTTTTCACATTCTGTCTCTCACAGTTGAAGTGTACCTCTGGTGCAAATTACTGACCTCTGTCATCATTTTAAGTGGGGGAACTTGCACAATCGGTGGCTGACTAAATACTTTTTTGCCCCACTGTAGCAATGGCAATAAAACTGAGAATGGTACTGCTGGACTAATATTTTTGTTACTAATTTGTCTCTCATTCATTTTTCCCTTATAATCCAACCAAAACTGATTATCTGTACACTTCCTTTTTCTTGACTAGGTTTAATTATACTCTGTGCTATATATGCTATGTCCTTTTAACTTTACTAAGTAATTTAAAGCAGTTTGGTGTCTTCTGATTTCTAGCAGTTGTTTACCCATTTTAAACTCACAGTGTGGACACTGGTGTAGTTTGAATGGCCCCACATCACAGCCTCAGCGCCTGATACAGAATTTTAATTTAAAGCTATTTAACAATGTTTTAGCTGCTGAACCACAAACCAGAACTGATCTAATGAGACCTTTATATAAAGCCTTTAATGCTGTCCACTCTGCACCCCACTCGCTGCCTTTTAAATATCTTAAAATATTCAAAACCTTTTTACATTTCAGTTATTTCCCCAATATGTGTTTTCCATGTAAGCCTTTTATTACACCAGATACCTAAATATAAAATAAATCAACCTTTTCTGTTTCATTTCCATAGAATTTGAGATTAAACTGCTAATCTACTCTCTTTTATGTCAAAATAATCCACTTTGTGTTTGTAACAGAGAACATAAATCCCCATCCCAGAGCCCAATCCTCCTCTTTTGTAGTTCTTGCTGTACTTCAGTCATGATGAACCTTATATTTCTTCCTCTCTTCCAAATGACTCCATCATCTGGAAACAATGAAACTCCCATTGATTATATTATTAAATACCTCATTAATCAATATGGAACATATTATTGGACTAACAATACTTGTGGATTACCATTCTGTACCTCATAACCTGTACTGAACTCTTTTCCTACTCGTTCAAACATTCCTGATCCATTTCTACATTTTTCCTGTCGATCTGATGCAGCTTGACCAGGAGTCTTTCTTTCACATCCTATCATATGTCTTCTCAGTATCTACAAACACAGCTGTACTCTCTCCTTGGGTCATCTTACTACATGTTGTAGACACAGAGCTGGATCCATCTTGCTTCTTCTTTCCTAAAACCACTATGAGAATATTTGATCTTACCATTAGTTTCTAAGAAATAATCTTTCATTCACTATTTTTTCCATTATTTTCTCCAAATGAGATGTTAAAGTTATTGGCCTGTAACTCTCAGCTAAGCTTGGATCCTTTCCTGGTTTACAGATGGAACAACAACAGCCTTTTCCCACTGATTTTTTTACTTTCACCCCATATTTTGTTAGATAATTTTACTATTCTACTCTTACCAAACTTACCAAGGTTTTCAATCATGCAGTAACTAATTAGATCTGGTGCTGGAGCTGTATTACTTTCTTTAACGCATTATGTAACTCTGCTATTGAAAACATGACAGTTATCAGTCCTTCATGTTCACCTCTTTCTTGTAGGGCCTCCTTTCCTTTGTGTTTCTGCATTATTTAAACTTTCTATGCTGTGAACTTTGCAAATGTTCCTGCCAATAGTTCGGCTTTACTTTTGTTATCAACTATTTATCTTTCATTATTGGATAACCATACTCTTTCCCGTAGACAGACATATATTTATTAGTTGTCCGGACTCTCTCCAAAGTGTTACAGTATTTCATGCAATATTCTCTCTTACTCCCATTTTAATTATTCTTCTAACTTCTGCCTGTTTCCTTTTAGAGCCTTACATTTTTAACACACATTATTATTATTTTCAGTGTTTTAAATGCTTTATTCCTGGCTTTAATTATGCTTTACATTCTTGTGTCCAACACACAAGAATGTAACACACTAACTTTTCCTTTTTGTTACCTCTTTTCTTTGGGATAGACTTTAAAGTTTAACTGATTAATTGGCTGATCAAAATCAACATCTTTATCATCAAGAGCTAACTCTAGAAATCTAGATTTGGTTTAAACCAATGTTTCTTGTGTACACATGATATCTGGATTTAAATTTAATGAACACATCTGTGCCCTGAAGCGCCTGTCCATTTGCAGCTAAGTTCCTGGCGTTCCATTGAAGGATTAACATTAAGGTACAACGTGTGAGTCTGATGAACCTTCTCCATGACTAAGATCCCAGGACAGATCCTTCATATTGGAGAACTGATCTTTTTTGTTTTGGCTCGTTCTGAACCGTTAATGACAAGTTGGACTATTTGGATTCCAGCCTGCTAAGTGCTTTTTCCATCTGGTCCTTGTTCTTTGTACCTCTACATCCTTCCTTCTCGCTGACTATTTTCCTTTCCTTCCTTTTTACAACCCGTTTGTAGTTTTGTAGTCATTTACCAAAACAACAGATGGTGAGTATTTGGCGCTTTTCCCCCCAGTAAATAAACAACACAACAACACAACAAATAAAACAAACAAACAACACACCCACTGTAACCATATTAATTTATTTCCTTGTAAATCCATAATCTAATAAGACATAGTACTTTCCTCAAATGACACAGTGTGTAGTGTCTTATAATCCTTATTAGACTGTCTTTGGTAGCATAAATAAGCAGGTCAACTAGTAGTTACAGTATGTAAAAGCTGTTAAAATACGGGTAATATATAATAAATACTGCGCAGTAAGGATCTGTAAGACTCCCACATGTCTAAAACCATAACTGTGAATCATTTAACCAATAAAACTCTTAAAAGTCAAAACATAAATCAGCTATGATCATGTAGCTTAATAATAAAACGTTAGAATTATTGGGCAGTCAAGAACGTAGTGTGATTGTTAGTGTGCAGTAAACGTTTATACACAAATGCATATAGTCATCTTAATAATAAATGTAAGTTAATTTCCATCAGTTATAGTCTTCTGTTCATGCATGAGTCACTCAAACGCACCACTTCCAGTACAAGATACAGATTACGGAGAATGCCCCAGTTCACCTGAAAAGTTTGGTGCCAGTGCTGCAGAAAGTGCTGGAACTGGGAATAACTAAAGTTTCCAGTAGCTAGTGGTGCATCCCCACTGTTCTGACAAACAGAAAGATTTTTGTATTGATTTCTGGTAAATAAATGCCATTTCTAACTTTCATCCTAGAACTGGTGACGTTTGGATAAAGGATATGTGGACACCACCCAATCATTTCCTGTTCCCACCACTGAGAGGAAGGTGAGAGGTTTTGTAGGCCTGGCTGGATGGTATAGAAACATTTGTGTCCCGATTTGCAGAGAGAGTAAGTTGTGTTGAATGACCTCAGCAAGAAATTGGGTCCTAACAAGGTACACTGAACAGAGGAATGTGAGAGAAGCCATAATCCCCCAGCCTGTTCTCCACAGCCTTGACTTTGACAACAATCATCCTGCAAACAGATGCAGAAGGCGTTTTTTGTTTGCTGCTCAAAGAGGCCACTGGTGCTCTCAGAGCTGCCATGTTTGCTGGTAAACTGAAACTTTGATCAATAAAAATTAACTTGGGCTGTACTGAATTGAGTCTTTGCGACGGGGCGCCGTGGCAAAGACGCCTCTCACAGATACATTGTCCAATCTCGATCAAACTTCTCACGCATTGTAACTTCCTGAACACAATTCAATTGTAATATTTGACAATGGCCACAGCGCCACGTAGCGGGGGCAGGAAATGTCACGTATTGCATGTTGGGGTACAGTTTGAAGGTGCGTGCCCCCAGCAACCACAAATTTGTCCAGAAAAACATTAAGAAGTTGGACTTGTGTTACACTGTAAACTGTGAGCTTTCATACAAAAGATACACCCCTGGCAGCATGGAGAGCTTTGATGTTTTGCCACGATGAGCCATATTTCTATAACACATAGAAATCTAGTCCAAACTCCACAGGATGACGGTCCTGCCCTGAACACACTGATATGCCCACTCTCAGCAAAATTTAGAGCGCCCCCTACTGGAAACAAGAAATGTCAAGTCAACATGTTGCCACTTAAGAAGCATTACTCCTCCTTCTCTTCTGTAGGGCTAGCTAGATGCTGAAGTACTGCGACTAGAACTTTTAGACATCTGCACTGTTCCGGTATCGTGCCCCCCCAAAAACAACACTGGCCCACGTTAACACCCGGCAGCAGCAGCGCTCTCTTCAAATGTTTGAAACCCAAAGTATTACGCCTGGTTTGAAAATGTAAAAAGTACAAAGTACAGATACTTTTGTTAAAATCTAGGATCTAGAAAAACATCAGAAAAATAAATACTCAAGTAGAGACAGCTACCTGAAAATAACGTACCTGCAGTAACGACGTATTTGCACTTCCTTACCTCTCACCTGTATTATAATGCCGTGTATACCACTTCACACAGACTGTCACAATCTGTATGGGGTATGCAGATTGTGTTTGTGAACTGGACCAAAGAGAATCACACACATGTAGAATAATAACCAAACCTAAAGACAGTTAAACAGAAGTATCCATCCATCTTATCCGGACTGGGTCGCGGGGGCAGCAGCCTAAGCACAGAAGCCCAGACCTCCCCAGCCACCTCCTCCAGCCTGTCCGGGGAACACTGAGGCGTTCACCGGCCAGCCGAGAGATAGAATCTCTCCAGCGGGTCCTGGGTCTACCCCGGGCCTCCTGAAAAACCCAAAACACAATAATAATCAGAAGACTCGGGACCATGCAACAAACATGCAAACGTTTGTTTGTTTTTTAATTAAAGTAATTAAAGTGGAGGGGGGAAACGATCGACTTGTATGAATCTAACCTGAATGTCTTTCACGTATTCACTCGTTTGGTAATTTTTTCATGGGGTTTTCGTTACACTAGTCTGAATGCTGGTACAGTAGTGGGGGGTACAGCGGTAGTGGGGTACAGTGGGTAGTACTGCATCTTTTGCGGCTGCACCGAGCAAAGCTGCCTCAGACCGGACAGGGGCAGCATTCCTGGTCAGGACAGCCATGAATGTGATGGGAGGGGCGGACAGAGCAGCAGCAGCAAATCTGGGGTCCAACATCCTCTGTGCTGAAGCTTTTCTGCACCTCTCCTGCTTCTAGACCCTCACGAACCTCAACCCTGTCCACGAATATCTCCAGGTCTTATGCACACAACGACAGGCGGTAAAGCGAAGCTCGGGGGGGGGGCACCGCGTTAGTGACGAAAACCACATTTTGTTTGATTTTTCCCCACTTTGGCCCGGTGCGCCTCAGCAACCAGGAAAATTGCTTGGTGTAGCTGTATCGGAGAGAAGGCTCGAGAGGAGGTGAAACTGCGGGACACGATGACCGAGAAAGACGCATCGTCAGAGAAGATAATCTCAGGTGAGTTAGCTTATCCCGTAGCCTCTACAAACACCTCTGTCGGTACAAGCCGCGGTGCTCTGATAGCAGTTGCGCAGCTGCTTTTCGGTGCAGGCGCCTGTCAGACGCGGAACTCTCTGATATTTGTCCGACGGTGGCACTCCGCGCTTCGGTCTAGTTCTGGCCAAAACGCGTATGCGACACTTTGCTGCAGTGCAGAGAGGCTGTGTGCGCTTTGAAACCCTGCCTGGGATTTCCAAGGGCACTCGTGTTGTGCAGGACCTCGCCCGCGGACTTGCCCCGAGCAGGGACATGTACGAACATGGCGATGTTATAAGTTCTCGCTTTCTCTGGCTCGTGTTTTCCGACTGAGCTCGGTGTGGCAGGTCGTTACCGCAGACACAGACCAGGTCTGTCCTCCATAACGGTGCGGGGTTTGGTCACGTGGCCCATCCCACCGGAGCTGTGACTCAATGCAGCAAAAAAAGAAGTCTGCACCACATCCTCAGGTACTGCTCATCCCCGCCCAGTCGGCGCTGGCACGGCGTGTGATGGAGCTGGAGTCCTGAGCTGTGGTTCACATCAGCGGCGTGCATAGAGCCTGCTGTGTTAAAGTTGGTATCAGTGGCTTGAAGTCGGTCATTTTATTATTGCTTGCTGAACTAACACAATTGTCAGCAGTTCTGTGTGTCGCACTCCAGAGGTACATTTAAGCATACCAAGCAACATTTATCAGAATCAGCGCACTTTATTAATCCCTAAGGACATTATGTGGGTTACAGTTGCTCCACTATAGTAACAGAAATATTTAACAATACAATATGTTACAGATTTACAGACATAAGAAAGACCTTTATTTTGACAGTTTCAACCTGTGGGGTCATCCGGCACCATTTTATGCGATGTACCCCCCACCAGCACTTCTCTACCTATAGCATTTTAATGATTTCTTGTATTATATATGAGCTGAAGTTGTGCTGTTTGTGTTGTGACGAGTTTAAATTAGGCAGAAATTCCAGAGCCTGGCTGGTTAGAGTGTGCAGAAGCTCTTTCCTCACAAAAACAAAAGAAAATGAAAAAGCCTGGGCCGGAGACTTGGCAGCTCTCCAGACTTATGTAACGTCACTGAATGAAAGCCATAGAGACTCCACCCTGATGATGTCTCGCAGGAATCAGAGCTTCATAGAACACTTTGTTTGGCTTGGACTCAGCTAAAAACGACTTCTTGTGAGAGTTAATCTCCTAACTTGTGAGGTAATAAAGTCATATGACCATGTGTTTATCTTCCATCTTCACAGCAACACTTTGGTTGCTGGATGAACTTTCGTAGGAGTTCACACAGTTCCCAAAAAATGGAAAGGTTGCCAAAGATACAAACACTTCTTCATGACTCACTCAGCCATGATAGTCTGCAGCTGAATGATGCCTGATTTGCTGCTCTAGAAGATAGAAGGAAGAAAACAACACTTTGTGGCTGAATCAAAAAGACAACATTAGCCTGCTAAGAACAAAGAGTTTTGGCGTTTCAGTCAGTAGTTTACAGATTGACCTAAAAAGGAAAAGATACTTGGATCAGTCCTGGGAGAAGGCACAAATCCCTTTGGGCTATGATTCAAGGAATATGGCATAAAAAACCTTAAACATGTGGCACTACCTGCTGTGGTGGGCCACATGTTTAAGGTTTATTATATTATTAGGTTTATTTATGATGTTGTTCCCACTGTTTGTAGCACTTTCAGTTTCAGGAGCTAAATTAGGCACAAATCGGAGCTTCTATCTGTTGGTAATGTTCTCGTGACATCACACCCAGGCACGTCTGGCATACTAACTACAATTTTACTTCCCTAAACAGTATAGACCGTGTACTTTAAAGACAGAGTTGAACATTTTCAGAAATATGTTTTTGCATATGAAGGTAAGTCTGGATTATCTGCCTTCATATCACCCTAGCGGCAATTCCAGGCCTCGAGGGCCGGTGTCCTGCAGGTTTTAGATCTCACCTTGGGTCAGCACACCTGAATCACATGATTAGTTCGTTACCAGGCCTCTGCAGAACTGTAGGACATGTTGGCTGTATCCCAATTCAGGGTCTGCAGCCTTAAAGTACGCAGCCTCAACGGTCCACAAGGGCCGCGTACTTAAAGACTGCTAAGGCCGGAAGTGCGAGGCTTGTGAAATGGGCGGTCTAGCCTCCGTCGCGCCGCCCAGGTTGCCTAGCAACCATGATACTAACAGCTGGAAACGTGTCATACAGCTTTGTTTGACAGAAATGAAGGAGAAAATCTTTTGTTCATTTGTTTGTTTCTACATGAGCTTTGATCATTCTCTGTGAGATTAAGCTCAGCTATTGAACGGCGTATATTTTAAAGTAAAGGCTTTAAAACCAAGTTAGTACAAACGTCACTAATGTCACATGACTTTGCCGACATGTGGCCAACAGTAATGTTTTAATGTTCTTCGTTATTAAACATTTGCACATAAATAAGTGACGTCATATTCAGTACTTAAAGTTCACTCTTCGGCCGCACCTCATCCACCGTTTTTTTTCGGCAAAATTATCCACACCCACCGCCGCGCTATGCATTCTGGGATATGTTGGGCCACGAAGTCTACACCGCCACATCCTTAAAATTCAGGGAAATGAAGGACGCATTTGAGGGCCGCATTTCGAGCAGCCTTCAAATTGGGACAGCCTTCGGCGCGTCGCTGTGATGTAATCAGCCTTAAAATGCGGCCTTTAAGGCTGCAGAGCCTGGATTGGGACACAGCCGTTGAGGAGCTAATTTAGCCATTTGAATCAGCTGTGTTGGTTCAAGGACACATCTAAAACCTGCAGGGACACCGGCCCTCGAGGCCTGGAGTTGCCCACCCCTTCCCTGGCCTTAGGATCCTCTGCTGTCACACCAACCCTCCGCATTTCCTTTTCCTCCTCCCCTCTCTCGTCCTTTGTCTTTGGCTAAAAGTAGCACAGTTTCCACTGTGGTGGTCATCGTTGACCCAGGCCTTGACTGATCCAGTGTGGAAATGTTAGCGATTATCAGCATGTTTGATTTGTCAGAGATGCTGGATGCCCTTCCTGGTACAACCCATGCTGGGTTTAGGAGCAATACTAAAAGTACGCTGGCTTGTGGCTCCCTCATTATATTGGGGTGGGGTCAACAATAATAATAATAACAATAACAACAACAATAATAATAACAATAACAATAATAACAATAATAATAATAATATCAATAACAATAATAATAACAATAACAATAATAATAATATCAGTAACAATAATAATAACAATAACAACAATAATAATATCAATAACAATAATAATAACAATAACAACAATAATAATAATATCAGTAACAATAATAATAACAATAACAATAATAATAATATCAATAACAATAATAATAACAATAACAATAATAATAATATCAATAACAATAATAATAACCATAACAATAATAATAATATCAGTAACAATAATAATAACAATAACAACAATAATAATATCAATAACAATAATAATAACAATAACAACAATAATAGTATCAATAACAATAATAATAACAATAATAATAATATCAATAACAATAATAATAACCATAACAATAATAATAATATCAGTAACAATAATAATAACAATAACAACAATAATAATAATATCAATAATAATAATAACAATAACAACAATAATAACAATAACAACAATAACAATAATAATATCAATAACAATAATATCAATAACAATAATATCAATAACAATAATATCCATCCATCCATCCATCCATCCATCCATTTTCATCCGCTTTGTCCGGGGCCGGGTCGCGGGGGCAGCAGACTAAGCAAAGAGGCCCAGACCTCCCTCTCCCCAGCCACCACCTCCAGCTTATCCGGGGGAATACCAAGGCGTTCCCAGGCCAGCCGAGAGATATAATCTCTCCAGCGTGTCCTGGGTCTGCCCCGGGGCCTCCTCCCGGTGGGACATGCCTGGAACACCTCACCCAGGAGGCGCCCAGGGGGCATCCTTGTCAGATGCCCGAACCACCTCAGCTGGCTCCTTTCGATGTGGAGCAGCAGCTGCTCTACTCTGAGCCCCTCCCGGATGGCCGAACTTCTCACCCTATCTCTAAGGGAGAGGCCAGCCACCCTTCGGAGGAAGCTCATTTCTGCCGCTTGTATCCGCGATCTCGTTCTTTCGGTCACTACCCACAGCTCGTGGCCATAGGTGAGGGTAGATCGACCGGTAAATTGAGAGCTTTTTTACACTCAGCTCCCTCTTCACCACGACGGACCGGTGCAGCGTCCGCATTACTGCAGCTGCAGCCCCAATCCGTCTGTCGATCTCCGGCTCCCTTCTCCCATCACTCGCGAACAAGACCCCGAGATACTTGAACTCCTCCACTTGGGGCAGGAACTCATCCCCGACCCGGAGTGGGCACTCCACCCTTTTCCGGCTGAGAACCATGGCCTCAGATTTGGAGGTGCTGATCCTCATTCCCGCTGCTTCACACTCGGCTGCGAACCGCTCCAGTGCGAGCTGGAGGCCCTCACCCGATGAAGCCAACAGAACCACATCATCTGCAAAAATCAGAGATGAGATTCTGAGGCCACCAAAGCGAAAGCCCTCCGCCACTAGGTTGTGCCTAGAAATCCTGTCCATAAAAATTATGAACAGAACCGGAGACAAAGGGCAGCCCTGGCGGAGCCCATCACCCACCAGGAACGAGTCCGACTTATTGCCGGCAATGCGAACCAAGCTCTTGCAACGGTTGTATAGGGATCGAATGGCCCGTAGCAATGGGCCAGACACCCCATATTCCCGCAACACCTCTCACAGGACACCCCGAGGGACACGGTCGAATGCCTTCTCCAAGTCCACAAAACACATGTAGACTGGTTGGGCAAACTCCCATGCACCCTCAAGTATCCTGGAGAGGATAAAGAGCTGGTCCAGTGTTCCGCGACCAGGACGAAAACCGCATTGTTCCTCCTGTATCCGAGGTTCAACTAGCGGACGAACTCTCCTTTCCAGCACCCTGGCATAGACTTTCCCAGGGAGGCTGAGGAGTGTGATCCCCCTGTAGTTGGAACACACCCTCCGGTCCCCTTTCTTGAAGATGGGGACCACCACCCCGGTCTGCCAGTCCACAGGTACTGCCCCTGATCTCCACGCAACATTGCAGAGGCGTGTCAACCAGGACAGCCCTACAATGTCCAGAGCCTTCAGGAACTCGGGGCGGACCTCATCAACACCAGGGGCTCTGCCACCAAGGAGTTGTTTAACTGCCTCAGTGACCTCGCCCCCGGAAATTAGCGGGTCATTCCCCTCATCCCCAGACTCTGCTTCCTCCTCGGAAGACGTGTCAGTGGGATTAAGGAGGTCCTCGAAGTATTCCTTCCACCGCCTGACAATTTTCTCAGTCGACGTCAGCGGCGCTCCGCCAGCACTATACACAGTGCAGGTAGAGCACCGCTTTCCCCTCCTGAGACGTCTGACGGTTTGCCAGAATCTCTTCGAGGCAGCCCGAAAGTCTTTTTCCATGGCCTCTCCGAACTCCTCCCACACCCGAGTTTTTGCTTCAGCCACTGCCCGAGCCGCATTCCGCTTGGCCTGTCGATACCTGTCGGCTGCCTCCGGAGTCCCACAGGATAACCAAGCCCGATAGGACTCCTTCTTCAGCCTGGTGGCTCCCTTCACCTCTGGTGTCCACCATTTGGTTCGGGGATTACCACCACGGCAGGCACCAACCACTATTATTGTTATTATTATAACAATAATAATAATAATAATAACAATAATATCAATAACAATAATAATAACCATAACAATAATAATAATAACAATAATAATAATGACAGCGTTAACAGAAAGTTCCAGCCTAGATGAACAGATTTCTCCACAATGATGCTTCATTTGTGACATGTGTTCCCACGCCTCATCACTTCTATTTGGAAGTGTCTGAAAAAGGTGCAGTGTATGTGTGAAACGTTTGTATCATCTGAATGTGATGAAGGGAGTTACTAATCCAGGGCCTGTGTTATTCATAGCAGTACAAACAGTGAGACTGTCATCGTCAGCACTGAGCACACCCAAACCTTCAGCTGTCAGTCAGGAGTTAGCAAACACAGGCCTGTTAATATCTTCATACAGTGACCACGATACCAGTCGAGCACAGCTGACCTTTTTATTCAAGTCAGTTCTGTTTATTTAGCGCTAAATCACAACAACAGTCACCTCAAGGTGGTTTATATTGTAAGGTAAAGACCTACAACAATACGGAGAAAACCCCCCAAAATCAGACGACCCCCAAATGAACAAGCGCTTTGTGGACACTGGAAAGGATGAACACATAAAGAAGCAAACCCCACATAACCAGTCGCTCCAGATATTTTTGCCACCATCCCTCAGGTGACGTTACACGGCTTCAACATGGAGGCGTGGTCCTGTGGATCTTATAATCAAACAAGGTTATTATAGTTAACGAAAACTAAAGTAAAAGCCAAAATTAGATGTGCAACAGCGTTTTAGTTAACTAAAATCAAAGTGATGTGATTTTGAAGCACTGGCTTTGATGGACATGTTACCAGACTGGAAGTCAGCTGCTTTGAAACAGTTTTGTGTTTTTATTGTAATACCTATATTTTTCCTAAATCTGCCCCGAGGCATTTGCCATCCATACAATAATAATTACAAGGACTAATATCAACACTGAAACTATTAAAGCTGAACTAAAAAAAGAAAACTGACTCTGGAAACAAAGTGAAACTAAGAACAAATCCAGAAGAACAAAGTAGGAACAGACTGCATCACACACATGCATCGGGGTGTTGTGGGTATCATGCCCAAGGTTACTTTGACATGTAGGTGTGGAGAGCCAGGGGTCAGATGGCCCTACAACCTGAGCCATGGCCACACCTTAAGATACAAACACAAAACTATATTCACTCTCACATGGAGAAAATCACTTATCTTCCTTAAAAGCATTTGGTCCTCAGCAGGAGCTACTGCTTGTGGAAAACATTGTCAGAAACACTTTGCACATTTCTTTCTCATGTTTAACTGTCAACTATAACTAGGTGTTCACTCAGTTATATGTCATTATAAGCTTTCAGAGCCAGTGTGTTACCTGCACTAGGTCAATGCAGGCCACACCCCATGGAGAAAGGATGTAGCGGTGATACTTAGCCCCTTCTACTTACGGTTAGAAGGGGCTTTGTGGAACTTAACCTCAAAATACATATGAAGACATTTGTTAATCAATCACCGCCCTGCCTGAGCAAAACACCAAAAAGAGGGAGAAGAAGAATCATCCCACTCCCATAAAGATGTGCCGTGGAATGCTGGAGAGTAAATGGGAGCCAGAGGCTGTTTCCAGGATTCATTCTCTGACATAATCCATGTGTTGAGGGAGGGGCTGATCTGCAGCGGAGCGGGTCACAGGATGGGGGAGGGGCTTCTGTCAGGCAATCAGATAGTAAGTTTTCTGGAGGGAGTGCGGAAACAGCTCATTTGGAAACAAAACATTGTTAGGACGTCTGCGTTGTGCCGTATTCCTACACGACTCTTAACATTCTGCTGTCTTCTTTTGCACTGCCCAGTCAAACAGCATGATTCTACAAACTATACAACATTAAATGCACAGTTTCATGTGTTGTTTCATATCCTGTTGATGTCTAAAAGTCATCAGTTTGTTAGTTCTTATACCGCGCTTTTCTACTCTCCCTGAGCACTCACAGCACTTTGTACAACATGCCTCATTCACACAGGCACCTTTTTCTCGTCTGTCTAATATTCACACTCCAATCAGAGAGCTGTTTGGGTCAGTGTCTTGCTCAAGGATATTTGGAGACTAGAGCAGCCAGAGATTGAACCACCAACCTTACTAATAGTAATACTTCACTATTATGTTTTAATAGTAGAAAACCTCTAAGAAAAACCAGTTTGAAGTGTCATGTGTAGTAAATGCTAGTTTCAGCTGGTGACTATAATGAACATTGTGTATTTAACAGTCAGTGAGCACTGTGGCAGAGACCACTGCCATCAGACGAGAAAAGTTTCATGACATCTTCTTAGCAAAAACATCAGAACAGAGTTGTGTGTTGATACACACTACCAGTCAAAAGTTTTACAACACCTCATTTTTTCCAGTTTTTTATTGAAAATTACTCGGTTTAATGTCTCATTGCACTCTGAAATGAAAGCATGGTACAAATAAGCAACTGGAGTTAAAAAATAAATCATGGAATTAGTTTATGGACCAAAATGCTTTGCTTTCACTCTTCTGTCCAGTTCATCCCAAACCAGCTCGATGGGGTTTTAGTCTGGAGCCTGTGTTGGACACTCCGTGTTTCCAAACTTACAGTCTTGTTCTTTTTTCCTGAGGTGGTTCTGGCACAGCTTGGACTCATGTTTTGGGTCATTATCTTGCTGTAGGATGAAGCCCTGACCAACTAGGTGCATACCAGAGGGTCCTGCATGGAGCTGCAGAGTGCTGTGGTTCTGGTTCAGGGAGCGTCTCTGTACGAGTCACCGACCCTGGATCCAGCAAACAGCCCCAGACCGTCACACTTCCTCCTCCATGTTTGACAGTTGATGCCAAACACTGTGGACCCATCCTTACACCTACTCCACGGTGTACAAATGAATCGATGAACTGAAGATTTCAAATTTTGATTCATCAGTCCATAATACCTTCTTCCAGTCTTCAGTGGTCCAGTGTTTCATGGCCCAGACAAGCCTCTTTGTCTTGTTCTGTCTTACCAATGGCTTTCTTGCTGCAGCTTGTCCTGTCAAACCTGCAGCTTCTCTTCACAGCTGAAACTGAGACTTGCTTACTACAAGCACTACTAAGCTGCTTGAAGCTGTTGTCCTGTGAGCCGCCTATCACTGATTCAGTTGTGTCTTAGGGTCTGCCAGACCTCTTCCTGCCAGAGTTCGTTTCTGAGTGCCTGTACTCACTGACACCTTGACTTTCTTTGCAGTCTCTCTGTAGGACAGACCGACATTTATAAGTGTTATGATGGTCTGTCTGTCTCTCTTCCATTGTTAATCGCCTTTTTCTCACCACTTCTGTACCAAAACACTACTTTCTGCAGTACAGTACTATTCAGCTGATGCTCATGAGGGTCTGGTACCACACTGCTATATGCAGACAGAGGGGGAAGTAATCCAGAAAAGTTGGACCAGCTGTAGGAATTAGTAGCACCAGCTTACAAGACTTGATCAACCTCCATTGCTGCAGAACAGCTTTAAACTGTTAACCCATGTTGTCCCTGAAAAACGTCTTTTGTATAATTCTGAAATGTAAATAGTTTTTCAGTTTTGGGTAACCTTACCTGTTTTTTTAACCTCTGGCAGTTCACCACTTACCTTTGGACCATTTCAAGATGTTGATTGGACCTGAACAACTTGAATTGCAATAAACAGCTGGAAGAACTGGGCTGTTCTGAAGCTTTTGACAGGTTGTGTATATATAAACTGTAAAATAACAAGTTTTGTAAATTGCTTTGTAAATTTTAGAACAGAACATTTAATTGTCAGTATATATATGCTGCATCAGAAAATAATCTTTACACTTGCAGCTACTGTTCATGTTCATACTATAACAAGTTTTTTAGAACTATACAGGCTATACTTTAGACTGATCAGTCGTTTATGCTAACCATTTAGCACACAGGTATCAGATGTTTATGCTGCCCCGGGTTCTAGTCTGTTACTTACAAAGCCGTGGACTGTTGGATACATTTAACATGTTGTGTTGTACTAAGCTATTGTTATTGTTACAGAATCCGTGGATGTCGGTTTATGTGTTTTCTTGGTTCTGTAGTACAGCAGAGCACCAACAAATACTGTCAGCTTTACCCTAACCCTACTCTAGGTTACAGCCATCGTGAATCTGTCCCACAAATGTGAAGCCTCGTTGCCTAGTTATGAATATTTCCTCAGTCTTAAATAATTCATGCTGTGTTTCAATATGCACACATTCCAGGAAATGCAGGGCTGCAGAATCTAAAAACATGCATGTGATACAGTAAGAGAAGTCCAGACATGCTAACTATGAACAGGCTCCTGTTAATGCAGGTTTGATGGAGTCAAAAATAACTCCAGGTAATGATGATATCAGCGCTCTATTTTTATCTAACCTGGGTGTAGGGAGTTATCTTCAGTGCTCAGCCCATATCTGAGTGCAGCTTTTGTTGATGTCAGTTCTTCCATTACAGACAGGCAGGAAGGAAAGCCATTGTTCTGCAGAGAGTTTGAAGGCATTTCCTTAGTGTGACCTCTTCAGGAGGCTGCGTTCTTTCTGTCTGCCATCTTTCTACGTCGTTACTTATAGAAGTCTTTATTTTAGTGTACAACAAATTGGGTCTTTCAAATCTAAATATTACACTAAAGGTTATGATGTCTGTGGCTACTTTAAGTTTTATCGTGAATCGAGTTTGAAGTACTTGGTGTAAGAAAAGAAATGTAAAGGGTAGCTGGCAGTCTCTAATCATATTACTGTGACCACTGAGCAGGTGGTGCTAAAGTTCCTGGTAAAAAGAATTCAGATCCAAATGTTATTGGACATCACCCGAAAACTTAAATGCTAATATAAAAATGTGAAAGGCTAAGAGGGGCTAAGGCCAGGAGCGCTTAGGAAGCAAGTGGGTGGATATGAGGATTTGCTGCAGACACAGACCTACACGACACCGCTGCCTCAGAGGGTGCTTTTGGTCCGGTGGTATGAGCCATTTCAGTTAGACGTGTTGGTGCCAGCCCTACTAAACATGATTGCCGATGCAGTGTAAAGGGTCATCATGCCAAACGCAGTGGTACAGGGATGCACTTTTTCCTGTTCAGGTGTGATAGTATAGCCATAGTACTGATCCAATACCAGTGTGATTCCTCAGTATGAAGAAGGCCTCAGACTGCCTGTGTTATGGCTGTTTTGGTACCATTGTCATGTCACAGGGGTTGTATTGAAAAGATAAAAAGTATGTTGTACAGCTCTCTCTCCATGCCCTTTCATATAATATGGCTTCTTGAAAAAGACCTTCAATGTCAGCTTTGACTTTGTGCTCTAATAATGAAGGTTGTCCAGAGAGGTGGGCCACAGAGAGACTGGAAGTCCTGCAGCTTCCCCTGTCATCACATCTGAGAGGCTTAAAGGCTCTAAAACAGAGTCGTTAAAAAGATTAGTGTCGGACATCTGTGTGTGTGTGTGTGTGTGTGTGTGTGTGTGTGTGTGTGTGTGTGTGTGTGTGTGTGTGTGGACGCGATCCAGCTTTGGCAGATTGTGTGTGTGACTGCAGAAATCACGTTTCATGTGTGAGTTTGCTCATAGTTAATTATGCATAATACTGATCAGAATATAATCAGGTATATTACAAATAATTACGTTTAACCCATTTAATAAATGAGAACATATGATCTGTGAAATGATTCTAACAGCCTCTCTGGAGCCTTTATAGAAACAACCTTGGAAGCTGTGTGTGTGTGTGTGTGTGTGTGTGTGTGTGTGTGTGTGTGTGTGTGTGTGTGTGTGTGTGTGTGTGTGTGTGTGTGCGCACGCACGCATGTCTGTGTGTGTGACTTTTAAAGTGTATGATTTAAGAAAAGGAAACTGTATTGGCTTTACTGCAACTGACAAACACGGGGAATACTTTATTTTACATTTTAAAAGTAGGGGGGGCGTGGTCTGCGGTGCAGGGAGGGCGGACGCACCTGCACGGCATCCTTAATCACGCCCACCGAGTTAAAAACACGGGGACTCAGGGGTCGGTGTGTTGTTAAAATGAATCTTAATGTGAAAAGGTGCTAAAGACACAAACCAAATGAAACATGAAGTGAATTATATCCATGTGGTTGAATGTTCAGATGATTTTTCTTCTCACCTTTGTTGTGTTAGATTATAGATTTAATAAGATGGGTGCAGCGTCAGGCCTGGACCTGCTCCAGCCTTTGTCCTTCAAAGGACAAGAGAATAATCAGCATTAGCTCAGAGTAGGTTAATTACATCAGTGTAGTTCCATTCATTTGGCGTTTGCTTTATTAATCTGCTTTATTAAATATCCTTTAATTAAAGTGTAAACTGGGCAGCACGGTGGTTAGCACTGTTGCCGCACAACAAGGAGGTCCTGAGTTCAATTCCACCATCAGGCCGGGTCTTTCTGTGTGGAGTTTGCATGTTCTCCCCGTGTTTGCGTGGGTTCCCTCCGGGTACTCCGGCTTCCTCCCACCGTCCAAAGACATGCAGTTTGTGGGGATAGGTTAATTGGTTAATCCAAATTGCCCATAGGTGTGAATGTGGGAGTGAATGGTTGTCTGTCTCTGTGTGTTGGCCCTGCGACAGACTGGCGACCTGTCCTGGGTGTACCCCGCCTCTCGCCCAATGACAGCTGGGATAGGCTCCAGCGCCCCCGCGACCCTGAATAGGAGAAGTGGAAGCAGCTGGATGGATGTATAAAGTGTAAATTGTGGAGGAAAGAGAGGAAACAGCAGAAGATATTCATAGGCTATCAAATCAAATATCGTTAACTTGCATTTCATTTACAAAAAAGGGAACAGTTTCTTTTTCGTCATAGTTTCATTTTAGTACAGCAAAGAACTGTACATCAAAGTTATTTATTGACCTGCTCGCCGTCAGACTCATCCGGGCCTTGTTTTTGGCACAAAAGCCACATTTCTCACTGATGCAGGAGAAGCATTAAAATTTATGTGAATGTGACCCCTGAGCAGTGTAGTAACACTGTGTGAAAGAGAATTTCTCCATGCCAGTAAACAAGCCGAACAAAAAGCACAGTGACACAAATGCAAGAATCACTCGTTTCCACTTCTGCCAACTAGAGCTTAGATGAGACAAAAATGGGAAAAGAAACAGAAAGAGGAGCGTGAGTGTGAACCAAACAGATTAGTTTGTTAAGTAAATTAGTGATGAGATGTTTAAAACGGGCAGGAACTAAACTCAGGGAGCTGTGGGGGGTGGAGACATGCTGCTAAGAGAAGATGGGAGCTGAAATCTCATGTTGCTCGTTTCATCTTTCCCATTAATAATGATGTCATGTAGTATGACTCAGGATCATCGCGGGAGAAGAGTTTAAGGAGATATTCACTCTCATGTTCATCATCTTATTTACTGAGTGATAGAGAAATATATTACAAGCTGAGAGGAAGGACCTAATAATGCCTTTGTTATGAGCTGCTTCATGGACTCATTCTTATATGGCACTTTTCTGCTCGACCTGATCCCTCACAGCACTTTGTACAACCTGCCCCATTCACCCAGTCACACAGGCACTTTCTGCTGATGGGCCACGCCCAGTCACGAAGCACAACTACAGTCTTTCACAGTCGTTCTGCTTCAAAGCCACACGGTCAATTATTTAATGGCGGTGAGCAGGAAGGGAGAAGGGACGACTAGGACCTCAACGCTATAACGTCATCATCAGATGAAGATGCAAAATTCAAAAGAGGAGACAACGTAGAGGTAACAGTGCACATGAATATAGTGATTAGAACTAAGTTAGAACTTGTTACTTTTAAAGTGCTGGACTAACCTTTTATACTAATGAGGATCTTTAATACTGTTTTTACCTTTACTGTTGTACAAAGGGTTCAGAAGGGAGTGATTTTACTTGAAGGATATTTATTAAAGTAATTTAACAAATTTAGCAACAGCAGGACCAAATAATTCAAGATTCAAAGTGTTTATTGTCATGTGCACAAAGAAATCATTTCTCTGTACAATGAAAGTCTTTCTCTGCTGTCCCAACCCGTTCTCACTCCCAAAGCGTAACATTTTACGCTAGGTGACAAATCGTCACCATATTACGTTTTCGGCTACCCACCACGTTCCTAAATGACGACCTCGGAAAAAGAGGAAATATGAGAACCGTCTGGACTGAACCTACACATGTTCGCTCTTTTTCTTCAAATCGCTTAGAAACACGCTATTTAACATCATTAAAGTCCTGGTTACGGTCAGGAATAAGGTTATGGTTAGGGCTAGGGATAAGGTTAGGTTTAGGGCTGGAATACAGGGCTGGAACGTCTATTACCGCGGGAGCGTCATTGCACTGGATTCCAGCCATAACCCACCGCGTACCATAAGAACGCCGAAGGTCTCCTTTCGCGTTCCTCAGGAACGCCGCGGGACGTGACAAAACGTCGACATGTTACGCCTCGGGAGTGAGAACGCTCTGGCTGTCCACACATTAATATGTGCAAACAGAACTAGAACAGGTAAAATACAAATAGTATAAATAAATAAATGGAGACAAAAATTGAAGTGTTAAATAGATGTGTGTGCAAAAGAGCTATGAGCTCAATATGCTGGTTTAATATGTGAGATGACCTGATGTGCAAAAATTATTATTACTGTTAAAATAGGTCAGCTGTTCAAGAGTCTGACAGCAGTGAGGAGGAAGGAGTTGTTGAGTTGGGACGTTCTGGATTTCACACTGTGTGGGGGTGTGTGGGGGTCTTTGAGGGTTTGTATTTTGGTTTGAGTCCACCTTGTTAGTTTAAAGTTGAGTCCTTGTCCTTAGGTGGTTATGGTTTTGGTTGTCGGATCGTGTCTTTGCTCCTGTATCTTCCTCTGTGTGTCTGTGTTCATATAGCTCTGAGTTCCTGTACCTTGCTATCTCTCTCCCTCCTCTCTGCATCTCTGTGTTCTTCCTGTGTTACGTTTAAGGTCCGCGTCTTGGGTCAGTATTTTCAGTTCTGTGTCCTTCCTGTCTCGTTATGCGTACTTGTCCTCAGCTGTGCTCCCCATGTGTTCCCACTTCCTTCATTACCTTCTGTGTATTTATGTCAGAATCTCCCTCTGTTCTGTGTGGCTTTGTCCCTCAGTGTTGTGGGCATTTCCCTGTGGTTTCCCCGCCTCCTTGTGAGTTAGTTTTAGTTCTTCCCAGTGTACTTTCGTATCGTCTTTGCCTTTCTGTTAATAAAGTCGTGTTTTGAGTTTGGCCTCCCGTTTACTAGTCCAGCATTCGACCTCCTCGGCTGTAATTGGTCCAGCCCAGAGTCGATCATGACCAACTGGCCAATCCAACACCTTTCATTATTTATACCCTTCCAAAAAAAAATCGATCGGCCCATTAAAAACAAAAAATCGCCAGCGGCCCACCAGGCAAATGCCCGGTATGCCCGATGGCCAGTCCAGCTATGACAGTGTGGGTCTGCAGGGTGTAGAGGATGGGACATATAGTCACAAAATAATGATTAAATCACCTAAGTGTAGTTATCTAATTAACTTACTCTGAGCTGATAGTTAGTGAGCCAACATAATCCCTCTCAATCCAGTTATATCAAAATATTTACTTCTTTAAAACTTTATCACTCACAGTTTACTCAATACAACCACACACACACACACACACACAACATTTGAGAAAAGGAACATCATATCAACAGTGAAATGTGGTTGGTGTTATCTTTGGCTAATATTTAAACTTGTTTGATGATCTGAAACATTTAAGTGTGATCAACATATAAAAAGGAAAACAGGAAGGGGACATGTGTGTAGAAGCGCGTATGTAGAAGCGCGTATGTAGGAGCGCGTATGTAGGAGCGCGTATGTAGGAGCGTCTACGTAGAAGCGTGTGTGTAGGAGCGCGTATGTAGGAGCGCGTACGTAGGAGCATGCAGTGGCTGTAATTGCTGAAAGGCTGTTCTGGCATGACCAGGACGACTGTGCGTGGGGGTCTCTGCTTAGCTTCTATGAATGTGTGCTCAGATGGTAGAAGAAACAGCACATTCTCTCCTCATGCTCATTTTGTTCTTGCCCCTGATGAATGTGGCTCTTTGATAGCTGATGTGTTTTGTGTTTGTGCCCTCTGGTTTGCTTCAGTGAATTTAATGAGGTCCCCCTTCTGCTATTGTAATGGCTGCCAATCTTTGTGTGTGTCTCATCTTTGCATTTTCATATGCTGCTATTTTCTATCAAGAATCTTCTGTTTCTGTTTAGTGCGAACTTTGATTTGTTTTTGAGTTTATGACAGTGAAAAGTGAACTAACACACATAATAGGGTCGGGTTACATTGTTGGTAAGATTGGCTGTCGAGTAAGAAATAAAGGCTCTCTAATTTCTTTATGGTATGTAGTATGGTGGAGAGATGGAACCACAAATCCAGAAAAAATGCATTTCATGAAAGTTATAAATGATTTTATAAGTATTTGAATTCCAAGCAAAACACAACTTGGCACATGGTGGAGAAACCCTTGCTGGTTAGCACAGTGGTAAGATGTTTCTTTTGTGCTGTGATCTGAGGAGAGGAGGAGAATGCTTTAAAATCAAAGTACAGAGGCAGGCCTAGTGGACGTCTGGAGCTCTGTTTCCTGAGAGAAGGGATTTCACGTTTTACTCAAGTAGACGCGGATCCTATAGAATCCACTTATTTTTCAGCTCAAATTCAGAGCTGTATAGAATTGGAAATATAGAGACACTCCCAATAACATTATAAGATCACTCCCTACTCCTCTGGAACAAAGAACACAAAGGACCAATCAGAGCAGTGGAGATAATATGCATCCACTTTAAATGATAAGGACTTCACTTCTTTGTAGCCTCATTCAGCATTGTTTACTGCCACGTATTCAACATACATGTCTGTAAACAACACTCCAGAAATGTCTCCCCTTATAATTTGGGATTGTGCAAAAACATACCTTCAAGAACGAATGATAGCGTATACAAGCCAAACAAAAAGAATTGGAGAACAATTTCGCTAGCGTCTTTCGCTACTCAGGTTAAACATGATATATAAGTCACTTAGATAACTTAAAAATGTTGTTGTTTGGCTTTTTTCAGTATTTTATTTGTTCCTGAGTAAATCGGTTTGGCTGAGATTAAAGTTATAGTTTTTACACAGCTGAATAAACGTCATAAACAGCTGGGCTCAACAAATATTCTGAAGGAACTGAGTACAGCACATAGAGAACTCAATAACTTATCCGGTCTGTAACTCATTAACCGTTTCTGGGTCCAAAACTCCGTCCGCTTCAGGTCCCAAAGTCAAACCAACACTGCGGCATCACTGAGAGTTAAACTGTCTAAATTCTTTCATCTTTAATAAAATGGTCAGCGTTGCTTCTTTACCAGGTGTAACAATTAAGTTTAACATCCAGGCATCCATGAAAACAGAATTTATTACATTTTAATATTATATAAATATTATATTAATAAATATTATATAATTATTAATATCTAATATTACTCTTATTGTTGTTTCTGGGTCACAAAATAAATGTTTAACATATTTTCAGGCGAGAATGTAGCTGTGTAAACCTCAAATATCTGCTCAGTTTATCAGGACACCACATATTTTCAAAAGCGCTCCGACGTTTTCGGAGACGTCTGTTACCCACTAGCTCGATAGCTAGCCGGGGGCAAGGCTCAGTAGAGCCGTGAGAACACCGGACTCCCGGCAAATTGTTTTCAAACCCACCGCCGTCTTTCGCTACTCAGGTTAAACATGATATATAAGTCACTTAGATAACTTAAAAATGTTGTTGTTTGGCTTTTTTCAGTGTTTTATTTGTTCCTGAGTAAATCGGTTTGGCTGAGATTAAAGTTATAGTTTTTACACAGCTGAATAAACGTCAAGCAGACAGCTGATTATCAGAAGTGTGAGATGCTCGAGTATATACTCTAGGGCTGCCACGATTAGTCGACTAGTCACGATTATGTCGACTATTAAAATCGTCGACGACTAATTTAATAGTCGACGCATCGTTTGAAGCTTTGTAAGATCACAAAGGACGCAGGAATGAGTAGTAGGATTTAAGACTGTAATAACGGACTGAAACAGAAGATGGCAGCACTGCATGTACAAGGATGCCAGCTGCCGTTAAACCCCGAAGAAGAAGAAGCAGCTGTGTCCCAGAATTCATAGCGCAGCCCAGCACAGTTGTCAACAATGGCGGCAGCTAGTTAGTTTTAACTTTACTCTTATTATTCTTTCTGGGTCACAAAATAAACGTTTAACATATTTTCAGGCTTGAATGTAGCTGTGTAAACCTCAAATATCTGGGACACCACATATTTTCAAAAGCGCTCCGACGTTTTCGGAGACGTCTGTTACCCACTAGCTCGTTAGCTAGGCGGGGGCAAGGCTAACTAGAGCCGTGAGAACACCGGACTCCCGGCAAATCATTTTCAAACCCACCGCCGTCTTTCGCTACTCAGGTTAAACATATATATAAGTCACTTAGATAACTTAAAATGTTATTGTTTGGCTTTCTTTAGTATTTTATTTGTTCCTGAGTAAATCGGTTTGGCTGAGATTAAAGTTATAGTTTTTGCACTGCTAAAACTGTCAAGCAGACAGCTGATTATCAGAAGTGTGAGATGCTCGAGAATTTAGCAAGGAGTTTATTAAACTTCACCGAAACAATCTGCAAATTTCATTAAAAATTAATAAACTACCATCTTGTCTTTATTTTTAGTTAGCACAAACACTTCAAGCTGTAAGCTAATGATAGTTATATAAGACCAGATGCTGCTGGTGCAATAAGCTGTACGCTGTACGTCCAATGGATGATGATCTGATTAGTCGACTAATCGCAAAAATAATCGGTGACTAGTCGACTATCAAAATAATCGTTTGTGGCAGCCCTAATATACTCCAGTGTCCTGTTATATTTTAGATAGCAAGGAGTTTATTAAACTTCACCGAAACAATCTGCAGATTTCATTAAAATTTAATAAACTGTCATCTTGTCTTTATTTTTAGTTAGCACATACCTTACACACTTAAAGCTGTAAGCTGGGGGCCTCTGGATGTCTGGAGTTTTGATCTCCTCCATACCCGCTTCACACCCTGGAGGATGGGGCTGTGGCCCCCCCACACTCCCTAGCAGATCATTACATGGAGAAACCTTTGGAATGCAAGCATGCTGATCCACACAGGTATGCACACATGGGTATTCACAGACGCGGACTAAAGCTTTCTTGGCTGCTGCCTCAAAGCACACTGTGCGCTGTCTATCTTGCGTGCTGCACAATATCGTTTATTATTTAGTAAATATTGATATCTATGACTAGCTAGTTTATTGTGATGGTGCTTTGTTTTCTCTATTATTATGTTGCTCTTTGTTGTTTGCTGTCTCCTCTGTTTGTTTTTTTTGTTTGTTTGTTTTGTTTTTTTTCTCCATACAGGTGACCCAGGAGTTCTTTTTTTTTTTCTCTCTCTCTTCCCCCCCCTTCTCACCGTCTCTTCTCCCCTTTGGTTTTCTTTCTTTCTCTCCCCCTCTTTCTCTCATTCATTCCCCCTGTCCTATTTATTAAAAAAAAAAAAAAATGACAAAGGATGAACTGAAGCTCTGCCATCACGTAATGTCGCATACTGCTGTTTCTGATGTCATTTAAAAAAAAAAAAAAAAAAAAAAGCTGTAAGCTAGTGATAGTTATATAAGAGCAGATGCTGCTGGTGCAATAAGCTGAAGGTTTTATGTCCAATGGATGATGATCTGATTAGTCGACTAATCACAAAAATAATCAGTGAGTAGTTGACTATCAAAGTAATTGTTTGTGGCAGCCCTACACTCACTGTAACGCCCTCATGAGTGTAACACCGAGTGTGTCACTCAGCTCCTCACTCACTGTAACGCCCTCATGAGTGTAACACCGAGTGTGTCACTCAGCTCCTCACTCACTGTAACGCCCTCGGCTCTCACTCACTGTAACGCCCTCATGAGTGTAACACCGAGTGTGTTACTCACTGTAACGCCCTCATGAGTGTAACACCGAGTGTGTTACTCACTGTAACGCCCTCATGAGTGTAACACCGAGTGTGTCACTCAGCTCCTCACTCACTGTAACGCCCTCATGAGTGTAACACCGAGTGTGTCACTCAGCTCCTCACTCACTGTAACGCCCTCGGCTCTCACTCACTGTAACGCCCTCATGAGTGTAACACCGAGTGTGTTACTCACTGTAACGCCCTCATGAGTGTAACACCGAGTGTGTTACTCACTGTAACGCCCTCATGAGTGTAACACCGAGTGTGTCACTCAGCTCCTCACTCACTGCAACGCACTGGGATTTCACTCACTGTAACGCCCTCGGATCTCACTCACTGTAACGCACTCAGCTCCTCACTCAGTGTGTTACAGTGTGGTTTGCTAAGCAGACAAAAAAAAAAAACACCTTACCCGTGTCGTCGAGGCAACCAGAGGGAGGGAGCAATACTCCAACAATGGCACACTGTGTATGCTGACCGCTTTAAACAGAAAGCCAGCTTCATAAGCAGAGAGTCGACATACCTGGTCATCACCTTTTTACACTTTTACCTTGGGGGAATAGATACTGGACATTTAAAACCAGGAAAGAGTGAAAAGCAGCTTCCTCCTCATGGCTGTGGCCTTTATTAGCAAACTGTTGGGACTGATTTAGTGCACGGGCACATGCACAACTTTGCAATCTTTGCAGTCATGTAAAAAAACAGAATGTCTGCACTTGCTCTCATAACAACAACACAACGTTTGCAAATATTCCTGTTGTTCGTACATAGCTCTTTTTATTCTTAGATCTTTATATTAGTTTTTTGCCTTTTTAAAGTGAAGTTTATCCCTTTTTGCTGGTTAATTGTCACCAAACAAAATGTCTTTGTATCTTTCTACAATGACAAGTATATGATCTTAAATGTTGAATGTGCCTGTTCAGCTATGTTATTATGATGTCAGAGAAGAGCCTCCACATTGTGGAGAGGCCAGTTGTAGTGCTGGGTGTCATCACTGATTTCTACAACTTATTCAGTTCGGAGTAACAAGATTTCGATTTGATTGAATTCATTTCAGTTTTGACTCAGACAGGCAGAAATATTACATTTATCTTGGATACGTACTGCTGAAAGAAGCTTGTAAATTCTAAATATTTAATTCCATTTTTTTTGACTGTTTCTCTGCAATTACAAACTCGGTGTAAACTATCTTGGTATAAAACAAAGCTGACACTGTGAGACTTCATCAGAGGTGTGAGCATCACAGCAGATGCCTTTGTGTCAAAGTAACTGAGGCTAAAACAGAAAAACATGATGGCCTGGCTTTTTATAGCAGGTAAAATACCATGAATCAATATGTGAACATTACCTGATGCTGCTGAAGTGAAGCAGAGCAAAGTTACAGAGGTTTGATTTGAGACACTGATAAGCAATCATTTGTAAAAGTCTTTGCTGTTAAACAGCAGAAATCAGACTTTCTTGTCAAATTCATTGAAATAAAAAAAACAGCGCCTGGTGCATAACAAGCAAATAATGCAGAAAATAGAGATTTTTTGATGGGAAACTGGAAGTACACTGAGAGACAGCTGTGTGCAAAGCACAACCCGTGCCGGCATTCCGTATTATCATTCCTTATCCATGCATGCTGACCTGTGGTTTAAAGTAATGTAATGCTGCAGCTACACCAGCTCACTCTTGTTTCTTTCTATAATGTTATTCAGCTTTTCATCCAGTGAACAGTGATCCTTAATGGTCCAAATTATGCTGAGTTTTATTTTATTTTATGATATAAAAATGCCTCAGTCTTGTGAGCACACCAGCTCACAGATGTGCACACAGGTGTGAACACCTGTGTGGATGAGAGCACATGTATTCAAAAGGTTTCTCCAGGCCCCAGAGTGCGAGAGCCCAAGGAGGATCATCGGAGAGGCATCTGTGCCCCTGAGACAAGGGGTCACTCAGCAGCCACGGAGCAGAAGTCAGAGGGGGCTGCAGTGGCGTGCCCACAGGCTCTGCCAGCAGCCAACTGTGCCATCCTTCTTCTTAAAGAAGAACCCAGCGGTGGCTGGGAAGGTGGCGGGTCAAATAAAGCCCTGTTGGAGAGCCTCTGTAATGTACTCCTCCATAGCCTTATTTTCCCTAGGGGATAGGGAGAGCAGGTGACCACGAGGGGATACTGCTCCATGGGGAGCTCGATGGCCATGTCGTAGGACATGTTGGTTGGACCAGTGAACATGATACTGGTCTGGTATCAGATTGGGTAGGGATCTGAAGTGTGTGTGAAGTGACAGGAATGAAACGGTCGACCGGGGTTAACAGAATGTAGAGAAGCTAGATTTTGGTCAGTGGAGTTGAGACCTCGAGAGAGGTGAAACGCTTCCTTAAGCAGGAAGCCAGAGGCGGTGCAGCTGTAGCTCTCTGGAAGCAGAAGTGTTTAAAGACCCTTCAAGGTCGTCACATAACTCGTTGGTATGTCTTTAGAGTGAGATCTACGGTCTCATTCAGTCTCAGGAGCCTCACATCCAGTCATCTCATCTCGGACGTAATCGGCCAATCCCTCCATTAAAATTGATCAGAGTTTTGAATTTCTGTAACAAACGTTTGACAAGTTTGTCTTTTCTAGTGTTTTTGAAACATCTTTGAGTTCAGCCCTTTGTGATTCTTATCATTTCCATCAAATGATGTGGTATGCTTCACATTCCTAACACATTACACCATCCATAGCAGTGAAGCATGATTATTTCACATTGACATCTGATGTGTTTTCATTGTCTTATTTACTATCACCTGATAAATTTCTTAGCTATATTGTTTTCTCCTTATTCACCTTGTTTTTATGGAAATGTGTTTCAGTGATAGCGATGCAGGAACTGTGTTGCACATTAGTGCAAAGCTGTGACAAGTTAGTAACATTTTAAGCCATGTTAAACGCAGCTTTCTTTTCAGGGGCATGTATGGATAAAAATGACAAATATGTATTTGATACTTGCACATATTGATAGCTTCTCATTTACCAAACCTAAACGTCTTTCCTTTGTGTGGTGGATAATCGTGCTCATACTGTCTCAACTCTCACAATCCAGAAATATGTACTGAACAAACTCATGACAATGAAAGGTCGTTTACAGAACGCCTGGCATTAAAGGAATGTTTGGATGTACATAATAATATTCATGTCCTGAT
The DNA here is from genome assembly GCF_057382095.1 of Aulonocara sp. 'chitande type north' Nkhata Bay. Lineage (NCBI taxonomy): Eukaryota > Metazoa > Chordata > Actinopteri > Cichliformes > Cichlidae > Aulonocara > Aulonocara sp. 'chitande type north' Nkhata Bay. Next base: position 717,557 of record NC_141356.1, on the reverse strand, counting down.
CGTTAACAATCCTAAAAGCCATTGGGGTGCTCTATGGCAAACAAATACTTTAGCTTGTGTTCCTTGAGAACAATAAAGATATAGACTCTGCCCTGCTTGTGCTTTTATTTGACCAAAAAGGGCAGTGGGATTAAAAAGCGTGCAAGAAAAGCAGGAACACTCCGACCTGCATTGTACTTAACTCGATGTGCTCTACAGTCCCTTATAGTAGTATTACCCTCTTGTAGGGCTGCTCGATTATGGCAAAAATGATAATAACGATTATTTTCAATGAAATTGAGATCTCGATTATTTGATGATATTTATTTAACAGTAACAATGTGTTGAATAATGGCTTTAAAGTAGGGCTGCTCAATTAATCGAATTTTAATCATGATTACAATCTGGGCTTTCAACGATCATTAAAAAGGACTGAGACGATTATTAGCCCCTCCCTCGTGCTTTACTCTTGCGCTGCTCCGTGTGGCAAATCGAGTGCACCTCTCTGCATTTCGAACACGTGTCACAACAATTAAGAGGACCCGAGGGAAGCTCGGAAAGCTCGGAAAGCTAAGCAGAAGTTATTTGGAGAGGAGAGTGACTGCCGTTGGTTGAAAAGAGGTAAAAAAAACTTCAGTGGTGTGGAAACATTGTGGGTTCAGTCAGACGTGGATCAAGTAGACACAGTGTGTAAACTTTGCTACGGTGTCGTAGCTGCACCACAGAGCAACACTGCAAAGTTCACTAAACATAGATGTTTACATTTTTCATTTATTTCTTATATTGCAAACATTTGCACTGTTATCAGTATTTGCACACTATTTTATATTATTTTTTAAAGTCATTGTTCAACACATTGTTATTGTTAACCCTTTAAAGCCGGTCAGAGCAGCACGCTCCGTTTTGTGTAACTATTTTTAAATCCCTGTAGAACCTGAACCGTGTAAGCTAGCGCAATAATTTGTTTTGCATATGAAACCGGAGGAGTTGTACTTACATCTGATGCCATCAGCTTGTCCTCGGTCACGGTTTCCTTCCACATAAAGCTTTGCAAAAATTGCATAAAAAGCTCTTGCAGGAACAAAAACACAATATTCCAGAAACACGCTTTGCCGATCCGATCAGCTGTTCGTAACACTTCCCACATTGAAACAGACGTCAAGGCGAACTGTTGCATGTCCGCCATTTCCTGTCTGAAACCGGAAGTGACGTCATTTTTGCAGAAAATGTAGTTTTTTTTACTTGTAGGCCTTAAAAGCCTATACTGGTCATGTTTGACTTTTCTGAATAGTTTCTGGGATGCTTAGAACTCGAATTGCACTGCTGGAAATAGTTTATTTTGATGCACATGCTGTTTTCTTTGCAAATTTGCATCATAGGATTGTTTTTTGTTTTTCCTGCAGTATATAAAAATTGCTGTATCTCCAAAATAAAACTATGAAGACACTCAAAATAAATTTCCTGTTGTTGTAAACTATTTTTTGCAACTTTTTTGTATTTAAAGCTTTGAGGGATAAACCTCTTAAATTTCTCCAAGAAGAAATATATGTAAAAAAACAAAAACAATTTTCAATTTTTTTGTAGTTTATTGCACTTTTTTGCAATTAATGTAATTACTATGCACTTAATGCATACATATTATGGGCTATAACAGTTGTATTGATGTATAGCAACTTGAAATGCTCCCAAAAATGGCTCCACAGCATGTAAAAAAATAAAATAAGCTCTGGCGGACTTGGTTCTATGGTAGGTCTTAAAGGGTTAAATAAATATTGTCAAATAATCGAGATCTCAATTTCAGTGAAAATAATCGTGATTATCATTTTTGCCATAATCAAGCAGCCCTACTTTAAAGATTGTCATAAAATAGTGTGCAAATACTGATAACAGTGCAAATGTTTTCAATATAAGAAATAAATGAAAAATGTAAACATCTATGTTTAGTGAACTTTGCAGTGTTGCTCTGTGGTGCAGCTACGACACCGTAGCAAAGTTTACACACTGTGTCTACTTGATCCACGTCTGACTCCGCCAACCCATAATGTTTCCACACCATTGAAGTTTTGTTTTACCTCTTTTCAACCAGCGGCCAGTCACTCTCCTCTCCAAATAACTTCTGTTTAGCTTTCCGAGCTTCCCTCGGGTCCTCTTAATCAGCGGTCCCCAACCCCCGGGCCTCGGACCGGTACCGGTACCCGCGAAAGTTGAGGCTCAGGTGTGAAATGTATAGTTTTCAGGGTTTTTATCGGTTTTCAGCGTTATTTTGTTATCGTTTTTATAGTCAACTCTGTTTTCCTGGGTCTTTTCACGTGTGTTATGAATAAATTTTCTTTTTTTCAGTACCGGTACTAGTTTTATTTTGTTGTATTTATCCGCGACACCTTAAAGGCCGGTCCATGAAAATATTGTCGGGCATAAACCGGTCCGTGGAGCAAAAAAGGTTGGAGACCGCTGCTCTTAATTGTTGTGACACGTGTTCGAAATGCAGAGAGGTGCGCTCGATTTGCCACACGGAGCAGCGCGAGAGTAAAGCACGAGGGAGGGGCTAATAATCGTCTCAGTCCTTTTTAATGATCGTTGAAAGCCCAGATCGTAATCGAGATTAAAATTCGATTAATTGAGCAGCCCTACCCTCTTGGTTGTCATTGGTTGGCTTGAACAAAGCATGGTCATCTGGAGGGTTTTCTGCCAGATGCACAGATCTAACCCTGACCACAGGCTTTCCTGTGTTGCACCTAGAGCTGGGCGATATGAGATTTTTTCATATCACGATATGTTTTTTTCATTTCAGGCGATAACGATATCTATCACGATATAAGCCAAATAACTATATTTGTAAGATTTAAATGTGCCGTTGCTCACAAGTAAAATGTGAAATAATCAGCAGCTTGTTTTTATTTAAATATTTATTTCCCATAATAAGTTCAACAGGGTAGATGTACTTAAGGAACATGAGACTTTTTCAGGTAAATAAAGGCAAATATTGCAAACTACACAAAAGGCAGCCGCTAAAGCGTTTAAGTTTCAAAATAGAACAAACAAAACAGACTAAATTGTCAATTCCACTTAGAAACAAAATATTAATTCTAAAAATAAATCTTAGTTTGTTTTACAGAAGAACAGACAAAACTGACTAACTTTTGTCAATATCAAATAAACTGAGAACTAAAAGGAAATTCTCAATCTCTCCTTGTTGTATAGCTGAGCTTTTCAAACAGTTTTAACAGTTACTTTAGTCTGACAAAAGCCGAATGACGAATTAGCGCTTCCAGTCAGAGACTGAGGCTACGTCCACACGTACACGGGTATTTTTGAAAACGGAGATTTTCCGTTTTCGTTTTAAAAAATAATCCCGTCCACACATAAAGGCAGAAATGAAGGAAAACGCTGCTATGAACATGCCAAAGCAGCAGGTGGCGCTAGATTCCTAACCGTGCAGAAATGTTGGCCAATCAGAAGTCTAGAAGCCTCGGTGGGAAAAAGTAAACAAAGCTGGGGCATAGAAGCAGAACAGTCGTATGTGTGGAGGGACAGTAACTGTGTGTATATGTAAGCATTTAAACACTGCAGAGAGTAGAATTAACAGTATTGTAGAAATTCATTTCACCGAAACAATAACGTGGCGCACAGTGTGACGCATGCACCAGTTTATTGTATTTCCAGACTTGCTTTCGGCACAATTTACAGTGCACGCTACTCTGTTTTTTGTCAGACTTGAAATAGCCGAAATACCTTCACACTACGGAACTTCTATGGCTCTTCCGTTCGACAATCTCTCCGGCGTTGGAACCATCATCTGTTTTCTCTTCGGTCACGCTCGGTTGATTTTTCTAGTCGGCACACTCATTTCCTCCATTATGCGCTGGCTGCTTCCCAAACAAACACACGTGCGGCTTGGCACTTGTGCTGTACGTAACAAGTCACGCGACGTGACGCTGCGGCTGTGATTGGTTCGGCTCTGCGCTACTTAGTTTGGATCGGCTGACCTTTTTTTTTTATTTTATTTTTTTATTTTAAGAGGACAAGAGCGGCGAGGTCTATCGCGATAGCTTAATTTCTCTATCGAGTAAAAGTTATATCGCGATACATATCGTTATCGTTCTATCGCCCAGCTCTAGTTGCACCTAAGCAAACTGCAGGAGGAAACTAAGAATATTTTCAAAATGAAACGATTAAAAACACATTTCTAATCTGTGGATCTCAGTCCCCTGTCACTTGTTTGACCCAGTCATCCACTACAACGTGCCCTCTGTGTGGACTCTTCATACTAATTTACCAGACTTTTGTCTCTTTGTTTAACTGGTTGATTAAATGTTAGTTTTTGCATTTTCTTGTTTGATCATTTGGAAACATAAGGGCATGACTAATAGTTTAACCTTTACTTTGGAAAATGAAATCTTAGGTTTGAACATCATATAGAGTAAATGTAATAAATAACACTTTGTTTTTAAAGCTTAGTTTCTATTTTGTCTTAAAATTGATAGATTTGTGAATTAAAGTTCAGCGACTTGAACTCTATAAAAAGTTCAATGAACTTTAATTATTTTTAGTGGATTGAATGCAGTTTAATTTAATGTGCACTAACAGTTCATCATGTTTGTTTGTCTAAGATATTTTCAATCGTTAGTTTTCATATAGATAGTATAGAAATGTGATTAATGGGGAAGAATGATGACGTGGTTGGACAAACCCAGCAGTCTTATCACTGTATGGACGACACAGGGTTGCCGCAGGATGACTTAAATTATTGTGTGATTGTCACGGATGAGAGAACGGATGAATGCTGGAGGGGAAGAATTAGAATTTCAGCGTAAACATGCCTTAGACATGAAATGAATCATTGAACAGAAGTGAACACTCTGCTGGCACAGAAAGATTGAAATATTATTTATTATAAGATTACCGTTACTTTACTTTGCTAATTGTGATGAGATTTTTCGACCCTTTGTTGGGAATAAAACTCCAGGCTGTCAAGTGATTTGGGAGAGTGGACTGTGGCTAGATGGAGTCTAGCCACAGGTGGTCTGTAATTCTGCACTGTAATTGCCTGGCAAAGTGTATTATGGGTCTTCAGACCACTCATCCACTCTGTAGGGGATGGCAAGAGAAAAGGGTGAATGAGCTGGAAAAATAGGATGGATAACACGATGTCCCGCCGTGAGACAATTCTGCCAGACACTTACAATATGTCTGGGGAGTATTATTATTGTATGCATTCAAAGAACACTTTCACTGAAGGTTATTAAGCCAGACTAATGAAAATGATGGAAGCAAATGGGTAGACAATCTCCTATTCTACTGAAATGCCATTGTGTTTTGAAGACAGGTGTAACAGACATTTTCTGCACTTTCCACACAGAAAATGTTGTCATTTGGCCGTTTGACACCCACAAAGCAGCATCCTTTCACTTCTGGGCCATTTACAGAGTTCATGGTCAGCAGCCTCTGCAGGAACACGGTTTTCTTTGGTGTTCTGGGTCATTTCTTTGGTGCTTACCAACTATGGAAGCAGCATGTCTTAGTTTCAGAGTCTTATTGCCTTCTTGTGTTCAAGAAAAAAGTCAGTGTGACCATGGAAATCTTTAGTCAGCTGGCCTTGATAACAATTTGTTATGTTTATCGTAGTATTGTGCTTAAAGTGTGGAGCTAATTTAAGTCAGTGGCTAAGCTACGCTTCTGTTAGCAGTGTCCTTTAAATTACGGTGTCGTCTGGATGGAGATCAGGACAAACCTGCTAATAGTGGCTGTCAGTTGATTATTTAACCAACAGGAAGTTTATTTTCAGGTTTAATTAAGTACTAATTACTAAGTTAATGTAAGTCTGTCATTTTTAAATAAAATAATATCTCAAAGTTGTCCCCTAACAGGAGTATGGCTGCATCGCAGGGTTGAGTCAGGAGTCGACTGATGCAGGAAGCATGCTGTGCATGTTGTTTTTGTAGATGAATGAATGGTTGTCTCCAACAATGTAACATTTAAAAAAGAGTGCGTATGGCCTCAGCCTTAGAGGCTCGTTTGTGGGTAATGTGAAAGGTCAGAAGATGCAAGGAGATACATTGAATGTTTCAGTTTGGGATAAAAAAGATGAGCAGGAGAGAAAATGAACCCTTATCATAAAAATGTTCATTTAACTAGCTCTATATCATATAGACAGTGCTGGGAAGGTTACTTTCAAAATGTATTCCACTACAGATTACATGCCCCAAAATGTATTCTGTAATGTATTCTGTTACGTTACTCAATGAGAGTAATGTAACTGAGTACTTTGGATTACTTAATATATTACCATGCTTTTTACAGCTACATGAATGTCCTATTGCTGTGTGATTTATTACTATTACTGAAGGTTACTCTCCACACCAACACCAGCTAGATGTTTAAATCTTAATATAAATGAGTAACAGTAGGTGCACATTAGGTAAGGCTGCACTTTTTGCAGCGATCTCGTGTAGAAACTATTCCTCGCGTATATAAAACAGGTCCGCGGCTCTGAACTGTAGTAAAGGGACCTCTGACTAATACGTCGGGTTCGTGTCGGCTCATAGCTGAAAACTAGCTTTACTTTGTTGTCTGGGTCAACTTTGCTAGTGAGAAACAGAGAGAGGCGTTGAAAGACTCCAACAGAACTTATTGTTTCAGAGTAGGGCTGCTCGATTAGGGCAAAAATGATAATCACGATTATTTTCACTGAAATTGAGATCTCGATTATTTGACATATTTATTTAACAATAACAATGTGTTGAATAATGACTTTAAAGACTGTCAAGCACAAGTAAAGCACGAGGGAGGGGCTAATAATCGGCTCAGTCCTTTTTAATGATTGTTGAAAGCCCAGATCGTAATCGAGATTAAAATTTGATTTATTAAGCAGCCCTATTTCAGAGGAAAACACGAACACGGTGTACAGTCGAGTCTTAATAGCTGGGCTCGTCAGGCTCTCTGTTTGGCTGCAGTGGTTATTATTATATTTACATGCTTCAAATATTTCTTTACGTCGTTATGCGGGCTGTAGAGGTGACCTGGGCCACGAGACTGAGACACAGGCACTGAATGCCACCTTTTTAAATGGTAACCTTTAAACTAACAGAATACAGTTACTCATATTGTATTTTACATACGTAACACCGGTACATGTATTCTGTTACTCCCCAACACTGCATATAGATGTATAAATGATGACCTGCAGATCTGTAGTCCTTGTTCACTACACAGTAGCAAAAGCTTACAGCTGCACAAATGCACGGCATAAAAAGAAGGTGCATAAAATGAAAACGTGTAAAAGGAATAAATTTCCTACTGATGTTCAAATAAAGACATGCTTTAAAAATGACACGACAGCGTGCAACTTTATATAAATACTCAATAGAAAGTGAACTGCATCGTAGGACTGCATAATAAATCCTTTGCTGTCTTCATGTACAGATGCAATGGCTGATCCTTCTCCAGCAAAGAGCATGGGCGACCCTGGAATTACACCTCTCTCTCCTTCACACACTCAGGTGACTCATGTGTTCATGTTTGTAATTATTGTTCCTGCAGGACGAGTGTGATCTGACACGTTTCTTCTCATTCTGGTAATCTGATTACCTTTGTATCATGCTTGAGTGCCACAACACCTGGCATTGGAGGGTCATGATCTATTTAACATATCCTACAGCAGTAACAGCAAAGTCCTTACAAACTGTTAGGTAGAGACCGTCTGCTCTTCACTCATATATGTTACATAACAGCAGGACACCAAGACTGAGTAAATGCAGAAATAAACCTGCAGTCTCCATCATCACGGTGCCATTCAAAGTGAACACTGAACATCCTGCAGATATTTACTCACCTGTGATATCACTTTACCATTTTGATGTTGTTATTTTTTATTTGCATATGCTGATTGGTTGTTTTGAACTCATCATATGTCCTAACACCATAAAACTGTCTGTTCCTCTTTGTGCACAGCAGAATGATACAGACCAGGTACCGTCAGGGCCGTCCTTTGTGGTCGTAGTTGCCATTGACTTTGGCACCACATCCAGCGGTTATGCTTACGCCTTTGCTAAGGAACCAGAGTGCATTCACACCATGAGGTAGGCTGACACTGCAGTGGAAACTGAGGTGGAATGTGATGGTGGGCTGGTGGTGCACTGAACTTGATCAGTTCGGCTGTGAACAAAAATTAAAAACAGTCTTTTATCACCAAGGCTGAAGGAAGGTGTTCTGGCAGGCAAATGAAAACTAAATGTAGCTAATTGGACATGTGACACAGAAAAGTGTCAGCAAAACAGACAAAAGAAGGAAGAATATTAACCTAAAGTTACTTTTTAATGTTTAATCGATTGCGCAAATAATTTAAAAGATTCATTTCATGATGAACATCCAGCATAAAGGTAAAAACAGTGCTTTTGTTTGCCTGTTGGACTTTAATCTGTGAGACTGTGTGCGGAGACCTCTGGCAGGCACAGAGGTAACTGGAGCTGCGCAGGGCTCCGCCCAGGCAGCGCTGACACCGCGTGCAGTTCCTCGGGGGCTACCTAGCCTCTGGGGAGGCCCTGGAGTGAATAACTGTACCTAAAGCAGCTAAACTGTGAGAAACACCCTGGGTGGGAATGAGATTTTCTCCCTGCATAGAGATAATGGATGGCTGAGAGGGCGACAGAACTGGAGATTGAGCTACAGGTAACAGGGACACTGAAGACTGAGCTGAATGCTGCTGGGCACGGCCCCGGAGTAAATAGTCCCAAAGTCAGAAAACCCATGATTAACGTCTCTTTCGCTCACCACAGCCAGCAATTCAGAAGTCTCCGGGTCTAGCTGAGGCGAAGGGCGTCGGCATGATCGCCGCTTCCCTTTTGAAGGCTGGACCGACGGGCCGGACAGAACGTCCTCCGGCGGGCTGGTCGGTTTGTACTGTCACGGCTCGCGGGATGAGCCGTGTGGACCCAAGATGCTGGCAGCTGAGATGCAGGGGAATTTTATTGAAGGTGGAGATACAAACAGAAACGGCAAAGGCGTGGAGGAAACTAAGCAAAACCTAAACTGGAAAAAACTAACAAAACAAACCTGAAACGTCAACTGGAGACCCGAGGAGAAAAACATAGGAACACACAGATACACAGGTTGACGGAGGGAAATAACGCAGACGAACCGGCAACAGGCTGGAGAACACACAGGGCGTAAATACACACAGCAGTAATCAAGGGATGGGAGACAGGAGGGCAACACAGCTGGGAGAAGTCAGAGCTGACGAGACAGGGGAAACGTACCGAACACACTCACATGAGACAGAGACCTTCAGAATAAAACAGGAAACTCACAGAGCCAGACAAGACACTGAACTTAACAGATTCACAAGCAGAGTGACACCATGGACAGACGGAGGGAACACGGAGAAGTGTGAGCACAGAGTAACTCTGGGAAACCAAATAACAAAACCTAAAAACAAGGACTCAGCAGTTCTACAAAACTATGAGCTAGAAATACTGGGACAGAAACCAAAACACAAACACTCATAATTCATAATAACATCAAAAGTAAAAGTACAAAACCCAAAAACACTGGGTCACCGAACCAGGACTGTGACAACAATTGTGCCGATTAGTTGGTTAGTTGACTAGTAACGCTCAGTCCTAATATACAGATGTATATGTATATATTCATGTCTGACCTCGAGGTGATAACTTAGACAGGAAGTCACCTAGGATTTTCATGTTGGTGCCCAAACCACCTGAACTGGCTCCTTTTCATGTGGAGGAGCAGCGGCTCTACTCTGAGCCCCTCACTCTCTCTCCAAGGGAGAATCCAGCCACCCTTCAGAGAAAATTTGCTGCTTGTATCCATGATCTCTGTCTTTCCGTCACTATACAAAGCTCGAATGCTTGTGCTCTGTAATTGACAGCTAACTATTTGTGCCCTCCTCAACAAGACAGACTGGAAAGACTGGGAACATTGTACAGGGATCGTAGCAACGTGCTGGCCATCCCATACTCCCAATGCACCCCCCCCCAGGATACTCTGAGGGATGTTGTCGAATGCCTTCTCCATATTAACAAAACACATGTAGACAAGTTGGGGAATCCCCCTCAAATATCATTTAGAACTGGCCCAACGTTCCAGAATGGAAACTGCATTGTTCCTCTTGTATCCAAGGTCAAACAAACTCTGCACCTTGGCATAGACTGTTCTCAGAGAGGCTTAGCGTGTTGTCCCCTGGAGTTGGAGCACATACTCCGGGCCCTTATTCAAAGATAGGAACTATCACCCCAGTCTGTCAGTCCAGAGACACCGCTCCAGATCTCCTTATGATACCATCACTGTACGTTTAGGCATGCTACGCTCGGTCTGTCCAGGACTCGCGCCCACTACCTGATCCAACGCACCACCAGGTGTCTTGATGCTCAGTTCTGTGCATCTGGGAGAAACGTTTCATCACTCAGCAAAGTGACTTCTTCAGTGGCCAGTCTTTTAGTGATAAGGATGTACACGTCCTGGAGAGAGAGGAACACTGGAAGTCGCTTGGATGAGTGACTTTCAGCTTCCTATGAAAACTTCTCACCCAAGACCAATTTGTCTTGGGGAGACCCTACCAGGTCTTGGATGAGTCTTGTACTCAAGCTCAAGGTCAGAGGTTATGTTCTCTGAAAATCTTGTGACTGTGACAGCTTAGGCAGGAAGTCACCTAGGATTTTCAAATAATTCTACGCGTGCATCTTTTAGGACGCTTAAAGCTTTAGAAGCACAGCTTCATATTAGAAAGTTATAAATGTTCCTGGATGCTGGATTGTCAGCTTTGAAGCAAAGCCATGGAAAACTAAGACATAATGAATTCTTGCTTTTCATTGTGTGTTAATGAAATATTAAAAGTAACAATACAAGGAGTTTTGTTGTGATGATGGTGGGGTCGTAACTCCACAACAACACCCTGAAATGTCTTCAGTTTGATACAAAGGTTTGTGTTGAATGTCCCTCAAAATTACCAAAAAAGAAAGAAATAAGAGAGCTGTACGTGAAAGAGGATAAATCCCAAAACTTGATAAACAGTTAAAAGTTCAGATAAAACATTCACAAAGGCAAAAACATTTTGATATATTAAATTCATTTTGAAATGTTAAATATCTTCTGCATCTTTCAGCCTGAAAGGATTTTTTTTCACAGCTCTTGAACTTTTATGGGCTTCCTGATCTTGTCCTTGGGTAGCTGTAAACTGTGATTTCTGTTCAAGTTCTGTTTTTATTTGATTATGTTATTCTTGCTTTAAGTAATTAATATTACTAAGTATTAAGCTATTAGTATTTGAATAGAGCTGTTTGTTGAATTTAATTGAATTAAACAGAGAAGACGCAGCCTTTAATGAGGTAAACTGGAGGTAGTGATCACTTTTGGGAATCAGATACAAAACATATTTTAGCTTGTTTACCACATAATTCAGTATGTGTTACTGAATACACAGCGGTCGAACAAAACAGTACAGAAGAAATCCTATATCACACGTGACATTACCATCATGTGAGGGGAGGCTTGAGTGAGTTGGTGTTCTGGCTAAAAAAGATTAAATAGGCTACTGTGAAGTCGTAACCACAACTTTGCTTATTACACAAAGAGATACGAAAGATTTATTTTTTTTCTGGCTCTTAAAAATCGTACGAAAACACCAATAAAATCCATTTTGTGAAAAATAAAAAATAAAAAATAAAAAAACTTTGAGGACATGTGTTGGAATGACCATAAAACCTCTAAAGTCCTTGACTTAGAGACACAATAATTATTGTATTGTTTAAAACGGTATGCATGTATTACGAGAGCCGTAACAGCTGAACAGCCCTTTGTCTAGACTCGTCGTCACCAGGGATTGCATTTATTTTTCCAAGCTGCTCCAACACTGCCTGCTGGCATTTACAAACAGCAGGAAATTTGCCATTTTAAAAAGTGTGATCTGTACTTGTGCCCAAATTCTGCTGGTCCTCCGGTAGAACCAGTCGCTGCAGACAAATTATATAAAGGAAAATGAAAACACCTGTAAGCGTTTAGCTTGGATATGTCCGAAGGCCAAAGGGGAAAAGGCGGAGCCAAAAGCAGACTGAAGAGATGGGAAGGTTCACAGGAATGCAAGGTTTATTTAATCTTTTCCTCAGGACAATTAATCACAGGTCCAGGGCAGAGACTAGAGTCACTGGCTTTACTAAAACAGGGAAAGAGGTCTAAAAATACTAAAGAAAGCAATTGTGGAAACGATAAGTGTTCGCATTCTGCTTGTTTTGTGTGATTTTGAGGTGGATGGGCTCAACCTTGGAGGAGAAGTGCATCAAAAGTCTGATGAAAACATGTGACCAAAGACCAACTCCTTAAGGCTTTCCTGGACAAATTTCAAGTTGCTGGGGTCAACCACCTCAAAACTGTACCCCGAAGTGTAAAACATGGCATTTCATGTTCCCACTAGGTGGCGCTGTGCCCTCTGTCAAATAAATCAGTTGAAATGTGTTCAGGGGCTGTGGTTTAGACTGACCAAATATGAAGCCGATAAAATCCCAAAAGTACAGTGGCTGGTTATGGCAAGATCGTAACTTATAATTAAAAAAACTTTGAACAGGTGTGAGGCATGTGCAAATTTTAATGAGTTTGTCAGTATGTTAAATCCTTCAAAAAGGCAGTGAAAGACAGAAAATAAAACAGTGATTACAACAGGGCCTTCACACTTTAAGGTTTAGAGGCGCAGGAACAATAGGGCCCTAATAATAGAAGTCCTCTGTTTGTCCATACGTGCCGGGGTGTGAGTGAGCCAGTGGGTTCATAAGGCCTCAGAGAACTCAAAGAACGAGTTAAAGGTTTATTTACAAGTTTGCCGTGAGTTGTGGAATGATGCTTAATTCTTCCTGGATAATCAGTCCTTACCCAACATCTGTGACAATCGTTAACAAGTTTAGCTGCTGTATTCACTTAAAAGCAGATTTACTGCACATATATTGATAACTGTCGTTTTTTTCCAGGCGTTGGGAGGGTGGGGACCCAGGCGTATCCAATCAGAAGACCCCGACCACCATCCTTCTCACTCCAGACAGGAAGTTCCACAGTTTTGGTTATGCGGCTCGTGACTTCTATCACGACCTGGACCCCAGCGAATCCAAACACTGGCTTTACCTTGAAAAATTCAAAATGAAGCTCCACACCACTGCAGTAAGAACACTGACATTAAATTTCACTTTCTAGTCTTCCTGACCACTCATACTGCTTCACAGTAAGGATAGCCAGTCATTAGCATTATTCTATACATACTACTTAAAATCACACACTAATATACAAAACAGAGGAATTCAGAGTCATTCATTGTTCAGTATTTTGCCCAACACATACTGTAGCATATACACACATTACATCATGAGCATAGCGGCTCGTTAGGTCACTCTTCTTCCAGGCGGGATCAGCACAGGCACACTCCGTCGTCACCACTCAGTGACTCATCTGATGGAAAATGTGACGGTCCTGCTGTTCGGGCAAGCTAATCGAACAAATCTTAATATCAGACAAAGATGAACCAAGTAAATACAAAATGCAGTTTTTACTGCTCAGGTGTAAAAGGAGGGCGTTCAGTGTGGACACCCAAGTTTGTGAAAGGAATAGCTCAAGAGCAAGGCAATTTTGAAATTGACACCATAGGCGTATCTACAGGCGACCACCAGTATTTTTAAAGATTTTCACTTTGGTGGCCGTATAATCTCATCTGTGATTTTTATAGGTGATGTGTTCTAGCTTGCACTGGCTCATAGTGGAGTGTGAAATGGTAGGAATGAGAATCAGCCCCTTCAGAAGCTATGGGTCCTCAGCAAGAAAAGGTTGGTGTGCCCATTCCCAATCGGTGATGAGTTGTTGCCCCTAAGCCTTACCCTCACCTGTGGTCATTAGTTTTGAGTAGTGACGGAACGGATGAGATCGTGGATACAAGTGGTGGAAATGGCTTTCTCCAGAGGGTCGCTGGATTCCTTAGAGTAAAACTGCTACTCCTCCACATCAAAAGGAACCATTTAAGGTGGTCTGGGCATCTCATAAGAATGCCACCTGCGCACCTAGTGGGCGAGATGTCCCAACAGGTGTCCGAATGCAACAGTGTTCCCCTGTATAGGCTGGGGAGAGGGAGGTCTGGGCTTCTCTGTGTAGGCAGCTGCCCTTTCAACCAAACCCCATATAGGCATTTTTCCCGTTGGGAGGAGGAGTCGTTAACCCGAGTGAGTGGTTTTGTAGCAGGAATGGTCCGAGCTGCAAATCCAGAGCTCCGAAGCAAACGTTGGGCAGGTGAAAGGCAGTGATAGTGGACGAAATCCAAATTCTGAATCCATCCATACATCCATGTAGATGCTAAGAATGACAGCCTCAACATGGCATTTAATCTGTTATTAGACTCAATTGGCTTCTCTCAAACTGTAAAAGAACCCACCCACCACTTTAATCACACTCTAGATCTTGTTTTAACATATGGCATAGAAACTGAACATTTAACAGTGTTTCCTGAAAACCCTCTCCTGTCTGATCATTTCCTGATAACATTTACATTTACAATAATTGATTACACAGCGGTGGAGAGTAGACTTTATCACAGTAGATGTCTTTCTGAAAGCGCTGTAACTAAGTTTAAGAATATAATCCACCCACTGTTATCATCTCCAATGCCCTGTACCAACATAGAGCAGAGCAGCTATCTGAACGCTACTCCAACAGAGGTCGATCATCTTGTTAATAATTTCACCTCCTCACTACGTACGACTCTGGATACTGTAGCTCCTGTGAAAACTAAGGTCTCTAATCAGAAGTACCTGACTCTGGATGGCATTACCTTGGCCTCCAGTAACGCTGTGAGGAACCTTGGAGTCATTTTTGACCAGGACATGTCCTTCAACGCACATATTAAACAAATATGTAAGACTGCTTTCTTCCATTTGTGCAACATCTCTAAAGTTAGAAATATCCTGTTTCAGAGTGACGCTGAAAAACTCGTTCATGCATTTATTACAGGATCAGACCAGTAGCAGAAGTGGTAAGTGAATTATGTGTGTACTCAATCCATGATAACAGGGTGGACCAGGACAAGGGGTTATGTGACAGCACGCACTGATTTAGCCTTTCTGTTTGGCTGTTGGTTTGTGGGTGGTACCCAGAGCTCAGATTGACTCTGGCGCCCAGAGCTGTGCCGAATGCTTTCCAAACTTGTGAAGTGAATCGGGGACCTCGATCTGAAACTATTTCCTGAGAGATGCCGTGGAGTCTGAAAACATGATCGACTAATAGCTGAGCATTTTCTATGGCAGTGGGCAATTTTTCTAGTACAATGAACTGTGCTGATTTAGAGAACCTCTCTACGATGGTGAGAATGACATTCCTCCCCGAAGAGGCAGGGAGACGGTGAAGAAATCTAAGCCTACGTGTGACCAAGGGCGGTGTGGTGTCAAGGTAACTTTATTCATACCCATAGCTAAATTTGCTTTACAGAAAAAATGACAGCATTTGGCATCCCTTCAAAAACACACAGACCTAATAAAGATATAAACCTCACTGTGGCACATATATAGTAATTTAATATTTCGAATCAAAAACAGTTCTTATTTAATTCAGTGACAGCAACGGGGACAAAGCTGTTTTTATAACGCTTTGTCCTGCATCTCGGAAATAGAAACCTCCGTCCTGAGGGAAGAAGCTGAAATTCACCCCTTAGCGGATGGGAACCATTTTTAAGGATTGATAAAGCCATCCTCTGTACCTGCTTGGAGTACAGGGAGGCTAAACAAGACTGTGGCTCACCTATCGGACGACTGGACCATCTCACTATCTGATTCAGTGAGTTTTTCTCTGTGACAGAGGTCTGACCGAACCATGCCACCAAACAAAAGGATTAAACAGACTCAATAAAAGAACGAAGTTAAAATGTTTTGGTCAATGTGGAAATGAGCAAGTTTCCTAAGGCAATAAAGGTGCTGGTGACCCTTTTTACAAACTGATTTGCAATTCTGATCAAAGTTCAGTTTTTCATTGATTATGGTCCCAAGATATTTATATGATTGTACTTGCTCTATTTTCTGACCTTTAGTTAAAGTGACTCCGTGCCCATTTTGTTGTTTCCTAAAATCAACAACCATATCTTTTGTTTTAGATATGTTCAGCTGGAGATAAGACTCCTCCCACCACTGAACAAAGTCATCAATGACTGGACCGTGGTTAATTTCACCCTCTTTCAGTAAGCTGACAATAACAGAGTCATCTGCATATTTAATAATTCAAATTTCAAATTCAAATTTTATTTGTCACGTACACAGTCATACACAGTACGATATGCAGTGAAATGCTTGGACAACTGCTCGTGACCTAAAGAAAACAAAAAAGGAAAAGGCTATGAATAAGATAGGAAATAAATATGAAAAATTAAAAAGGGTAAATTTAACTAGGAAGGAATAAAATATAAATTAAGGTTAAAAATGAAATAACTGTACAACACAAATTAGAATGAAGGGTAAATTTAACTGGGAAAGAATAAGATAAAATATATAAATTAAAGTTGAAAATAAAATAACTGTACAACAAAATACACAATATAGAACTATATAAGAATGTATGAAGAAATATAAATAAATATATACACAATAACAGCAGCTGTACAAGTATTAACAAGTATTAATTAGTATTAATGTCCCTGTTTTCATGTCTGCTCTGACACATGTTTGTATAGAGAGTGAATAATAAGGGCGATAGGACGCACCCTCGAGGAGAACCTGTGGAGGAGAACACTGGGTCAGACAGAACCCCATTTATTCTCACTCTTTGTGACCTGTCAGTTAGAAAATCTAAAATCCAGCCCACCAGGTTTTTCCTGATTTCAAACTGTTCTAAAAGTCTTCTAATTAAAATATGGGGCTGTGTTGTATTAAAAGCCGAAGAAAAATCAATGAAAAGAAGTCTTGCAAAAGTCCCTTTACTCTCTACATGTTTAAGAATCAGATTTAGTGAAGTCAAAAGTGCGTCCTCCACTCCTCTGTTGGGCCTGTATGCAAACTGCATTGGATCCAGCTGATGTTCAGTCTCTTTCATAATCACATTTCTGATGATTTTTTTCAAAGACTTTCATGACAACTGAAGTGAGGCAACAGGCCTGAAGTCGTTTAGATTTAGGGACAGGAACCACGACTGCTTCTTTCCAAAGAGAGGGCACGTGTTGTGTTTGCAAGGATTTGTTCAAAATAACCTGAAATATAGGACTGAGTTCATCAGCACAAGATTTAATTAGGCGGCCACTAATATTATCAGGACCTGGCTCTTGTTCACATTGACTGTACGAAAGGCCTTTTTAACATCGCTGAGTTCAATGATAAAGTGCTGAGTATCTCTCAGTTTCTGTTTCAGTTCAGAAATATCCTCGCTAAAATCAGAAGAACTAAAACGAGCATAAAACATGTTTAAGGCATTTGCAAAATCTCTGTCTGAATTAAAACCATCTAAAATGACCTGACTGCTGCTCTGAGGAGTTTGAAACCCTGCTATGGTTTTCATACAAGTCCAGGCAGACCCAAAATTTTTTGCAGCAAATTTGCTTTCAAGAAGGTTTTTGTAGTTCTGTTTTGCTTTCAAGAGCTCGATTTTCAGGTCCTTGGTGGCTGTCTGAAAATCAGTAACAGCCCCCTCTTTAAAGGCCTGTCTCTTTTTCCTTAAACAGGATTTGACGCTTTTAGTGACCCACGGCTTATTGTTAGCGTAGACTTTAACGCGCTTACGGGGTATAATCATGTCTTTACAAAATATTGCATAAGAGCTAGTAACATCCACCAAAGCGTCGAGATCATCTCCACAAGACTGAATAAAAACTTCCCAATCTGTAAGCACAGATTCTTCTGACCATATGTCAACATCCTTTGTCTCTCGTTTTAAGACCGTTTTATAGATGGGCAGAAGATGCACAGTTATGGTCAGAAGATCCCAGAGGAGGAAGCGGGAGGGATTTATAAGCATTCTTCACCGATCCGTAACAAAGGTCCAACATTTTATCCCGTCTGGTAGGACAGGATACATATTGATACAGATTGCCCAAAGTTGATTCAAAAGAGACATGGTTAAAGTCCCCCATTATAAAGTTTGGGCGTCAGGAGAGAGCGCCTGCAGCTTCTGCACTACGTCTGAGATGATGCTGCAGGTGGAGGCGGGGTGAGCCCTGAATGTAAGCTATGGTAATAAAAAGTTGTGGAAACTCACGAGGGAGATAAAAAGGGCGCAGCGACACGGATAAAAGTTCAACATCTGGTGTACAAATACACTCTCTAACAGTCACAGCGCTACAGTAACGTTTGTTCACATACAAGCATACTCCCCCTCCTTGAGATTTCCTTGTTACCCGTGCATCCCGATCCCGGCGAAAGGGAGCTCCAAAACCGTCAATTGAAAAATCGGTGTCCTGGTCCAGCTCCGTCGGCCATGTCTCGGAAAAAGCCATCACTCAGCTGGAACCTGACGTTTCCCTGGAGTTCATCCAGCTTGTTCCTAAGAGACTGAACATTTCCAAGGATAACAGACGGCAGGGGAAACCGACTGACCTGTTGTCTCCTCAGACGCAATTTAACACCTCTACATCTCCCTCTTTTCCTCTTCTCACTCGTTCTGTTAGAGTCTCTATGTATAAAATCCGGCATACATGAGGTGAGGTCCTTACCATCAAGTTTTAACAGTTCGTCGCGGGAGCAAACAATCCTCAGCTGACTCACGGCCTCGCCCACATCATCGGAAACAAGCCAGCACAGTAGAAATCCAACCACAATGAAGAAAAAAGAATCCATGATGTTCTCACTGTTGTGGAGCGTCACTTTGTAAGAAAACTGTCACTTCCTTCAACCAAAACACATGCCAGCGATAGAAACGAAAAGAAACGATAAGAACTTAAACACTTAAAAACTTAGGATGCCAAGCTCTCGCTCACTGCCGGTCGCTGCGTGCGCATGCGCCCTGGATTGGTGTGGTTAATGGGTGGAGTAGGCCTGAGGTGCTTGGTGGAGGACTTGTTACAGGCGCAGGCAGGACAAATGGCAACAGACTCTCTCACATCTTTGTTTAGGGATGGCCACCAGAAATGTTGTCTGAGAAAAGTTATTGTCCTTCTCACTCCTGGGTGGCACACGAACCTTGGATAACCCAATGGGCCCAATAGATAACAGCGGTTATCCATTGGGCCAACTCTGCACATCCATAACCCAACGGATATTTCCCACATCATAATTTTGTTCTGCGGTGGGAGAAAAAGGCGCTCGGCTGGAGTTTGCCTTGGGGATCAGACCTGTGAGACAGTATGCCCCTACACCAACCAGGTGGTGGGAGGACCAGGTGAACGGTACCTTGAGTGAAGCGAACCAAGGGAGCGGAGCGGCGACTTGGCTGTAGTTTCTTATGAATTACCTGTGGGAATTGGCAAACACTAGAAAACGCTGGAGCTGTTTTCGAGACTCTGGGACGTCACCTGCCCCCTGGCCAAAATGTGACCCATGAATGAGACAGTGGTGGCATGAAACTTACGTTTTTCTGATTTCACATATAAACGATTTCCCAGTAGTTGCTGCAGAACGCTCCTCACCTAAATCCAGTATTCCTCGAGAGATATGGAAAAGATCAGAATCAGAAGCTAATCTCGAAAACTATGAATCCCTAACTTGCCAGTCAGCTGGGAAGTATGGTGCACTTCAGTGGATGGTTTTGTGTTTGGTCAGCAACTGGAAAAGAATCAGGAGAATCAACAGAAGTAAAAACAAGGAAAGAAACAGGAGAAATCCGCAGAAATCCCCTATGTCTATCCCCTATGATTAACTAGTCTGAAAGTAAGTTACACAATAACGGTCAAAGACACACGTTCATTCATTTAAAACATTTCTATACATTTAAAATACTTATGTGAATATTTAATATAGCTACATATCAGCTCTACTGAATTTCTGAGTTTCACAAGCAGACATAGAGCTCACGTCACAAATTTTAGTGACTTTAACAATATTATACATTTTAATATTGATCTAGCTGACATTAGGTTATGTACACTGCACGCAATAGGGCTTTGGAGCCTGATGTCACGGGAGGGGGCGTGGCCAGGAGTTTTGGTCAAGGGGCCATTTGAACATGCCAAACAAAGGGTGAAAGCACACGGATAATGTGAGCCATGGTTCGTACTTGGCGTGTTGTTGGTTGTAGTGTTAGATCGCACAATCGGGAAGGGAATAAGCTGGAAAATGGGCTCTCTTTTTATCGTTTCCCCTTCTAGAAGCAACGTCAGGCATCACATGTATCGGATATTACCAAAAGAAGACGTCAGGCCTGGATAGCAGTGGTGAGACGAGCTGATATGGAGTTCTCTACCATAGATTTCTGTTGGTGTGCTGCTGGATAAGATAGTTAAGATTTGCTGCATTTTGGTAAATATGTGCCCAAATGTGGTTGTCAAACCTCGGTGAAATGAAACTTGCTCTTATTAAATATTCTTTAAAATGCTGTGTTGTTTGTACAGTTCATTGTAACCCATGTAACTTTCTATGAAGTGCTTTCAATAAAACGGAAAGGACATATGTTTTTTAGTTTTTTTATTCAAGACTTGTTCAGATGTATTTGAAATGCAAACTATTAACATGGCTACGCACAGCTGGCATCAATCGTGACCCACAAAATAAAACACTATTGGTTATTTAGAGCAGCCCTTCTTTTGAGAAATATTTTCCCACTAGTTCAGGAGGACACACTTTTTGGAAGAAGTCTTGTGCTTTCTTCAAACGCGGTTCCCAGAAATCCACATCAGGGAAGATGCGTATCACAGAAAACTCTCTTTGTGGCCGAAGGCAGAAGTTTGTGTCCTGTGCAGCCAATGCCTGCTTTATGCTGTGGACAGTTAATCTCCAGATACATCTTCCCACAACAGTCACACATTGTGAGTCCGTCTGGAGATGCTCCGAGTTCTGGAAAATTTGTGTTCACTAAAAAACCGCATAAACTTTGCTGCCATTGTCTCGGTGTAGGCCTTTCGTGCGTCCTCTTCATGTGTAAGATCTTGTTTGCACAGTAGACACAGATTTTTCGAGGTTACACACACGATTCACAACACTGGTGTGTCCAAACTTGTAGCAAGTACAGCATGCATCACTGAAGCTGCGACTCTCCCTGCACGCCAGCAAAACCAAGCAGGGGTCTTGTGCTGAAATCTGTGTTTGTTTTGGTTCATGGCCTGCTAAAAGAGTGCCGCGCTCCCACAATGCATTGCGGCTTTACGTCAACTCCAAAGCCCTATAGAACCACATATTATAGAAGCCAAAGGTTCAAATAAGTTGGGCGCACCTTCACTTTGTTTTTCACAGAAAACAGTTCTGTATACTGGATACTAAATTGCGTTAACATCAACGGCTAACGTGTCTAACATAGTGTGAGAAATGCAAAAATAAAGAGATAACCAGGGGGCAAATATTTTTGCTGTGCTCTGTATTTCTGCCAATGGCTTTTGGCTCAGAGCCCGTTACTGCTCATAATTACAACACACTTTTCTCCCACAGTCAACAGTTACTGAAGTAAAAGGATCATTACGTGGATATTCAGGGAGTCCCTCCATCTGAGTCTCTCATAATCGGCTTGTTTTTTGTACAATATTATTATGATTAGGAGTTTTCTGAGTTATAGGCCCACTATAGGGATATGTCAAAATGTTTCACTTTCTATTTTTTTCCCAGCAAGTACAGGTACAGACGTGAGACATGTGAAGTTTGAAAATCCAAAAAAAGACCACTGCCATTCAGCCCACCATGAGCTTAAATATGTGGCTACTTGAAACATGCTGTTACATCTGATAGACCTTTTTTTTACATACATTATGAAACTGAGTGCATCCAATGGCTGTGAGTCCTTCAGTGTCAGAATAGTTGGTGTCACTTCACAGACAGACACTTTTTGGGCGATCGTGGCTCAAGAGTTGGGAGTTCGCCTTGTAATCGGAAGGTTGCCGGTTCGAGCCCCGGCTTGGACAGTCTTGGTCGTTGTGTCCTTGGGCAAGACACTTCACCCATTGCCTACTGGTGGTGGTCAGAGGGCCCGGTGGCGCCAGTGTCCGGCAGCCTCGCCTCTGTCAGTGCGCCCCAGGGTGGCTGTGGCTACATTGTAGCTTGCCATCACCAGTGTGTGAATGTGTGTGTGAATGGGTGGATGACAGGTTGTGTAAAGCGCTTTGGGGTCCTTAGGGACTAGAAAAGCGCTATATAAATACAGGCCATTTTTACCATTTACCCCAGCTGTTTTTGTCAAGTTTAGATGTTTACCCGTGACTCATGCATGTTACAATAACTGATACGTCTAAATTGGTCATGGATGAGAGGTCGTTAAGAATGTATGGAGTAGATTGTACAGTGTGGCGTGGTAGTAGATGCGTGTGGACAATCCACAAAGGGAATAGAAAAGAAACTAGCAGTGATATATTGACTGTGATGTCTTCTCTCTGCAATCAGAACCTGTCCATCAACACTGACCTCCATGCAGCTAATGGGAAGCGTGTCAAAGCTCTGGACATCTTTGCCTATGCGTTGGCTTTCTTTAAGGAACAAGCACTGAAGGTAACACATGTTTTCTGTTCTCTTACTCATGCAAAGTAATATTTTCTCCTTTGATTAAGCTTCTGTTGACAAACATTGGAAGATGTGTAGAATTTAACCCTTTAAAGCCGGTCGGAGCGGGCACGCTCCATTTTGCGTAACTATTTTTAAATTCCGGTAGCACTGCAACCACGTAAGCTAGCACAATAATTTTTTTTGCATATGAAACCGGAGGAGTTGTACTTACATCTGATGCCATCAGCTTGTCCTCGGTCACGGTTTCCTTCCACATATAGCTTTGCAAAAACTGTATAAAAAGCACTTGCAGCAACAAAAACATAATATTCCAGAAACACGCTTTGCCGATCCGATCAGCTGTTTGTAACACTTCCTACGTCCATTAGCGTGAACTGTCGCATGTCCGCCATGACCTGCCCGAAACCGGAAGTGACGTCATTTTGCGGAAATGTAGTTTTTTACCATCAAGGCCTCATAAGCCTATACTGGTGTTTTTAAAAGTTATGTTTGACTTTATGACTTTCTGTGTCGTTTCTGGGATGCTTTGGACTCATATTGCACTGCTGGAAATAGTTTATTTTGATGCATATGCTGTTATTTTGCAAATTTGCATTATAATATTTATTTTCGTTTTTCCTGCAGCATATGAAAATTGGTTTATTTCAAAAATAAAACTATGAAGACACTCAAAATAAATTTCCTGTGGTGGGAAACTAGTTTGTGCAACTTTTTTGTATTTACAGTTTTGAGGGATAAGCCTCTTAAATTTCTCTAACTAGAAATATATGTTAAAAAACAAAAACGATTTTCAATTTTTTTGTAGTTTATTGCACTTTTTTGCAATTTATGTAATTACTATGCACTTAATGCATACATATTATTAAAATTTGGGCTTTAATGGTTGTATTGATGTATAGCAACTTGAAATGCATAAGGATTAAATGGCGCGTTTAAATGTTCTTTCAACAGGAGCTGAGTGATCAGACAGGCGGCGAGTTTGACAACAGTGATGTCAGATGGGTGATCACAGTTCCTGCCATCTGGAAAATGCCTGCAAAGCAGTTCATGAGGGAAGCTGCTTACAAGGTAGACTCTTCCCCCACTCACCCACAAATGTAGTGGTGATTTTAACATTAAGTAGAATTACTGTTGAGTGTCGTTGTATCCATACCTGTAAATCCATACATCCATGTTCTGCTGCTTATCTGGGTTCCCAGTCACAAGGGCTAAAATCTAATCACAGATATCCAGACCTCCCTCTGCTTGGCCACTTCCTGGAGCTCTTCTTGGGGTACACTGAGGTCACTCCAGAGATATAATTACTCTAATGTGTCCCGAATCTATAAAAATCCTCCTGCCAGCTGGACATGGCAAAAACACCTCACTTAGAAGATGTTGGGTGTGCCCCACATAGCAAAATTGGTATGGCCCCGATCTGGCCCACACAATGTGCTTACACATGGCCCACATACCGCAAAGAATGACTGCCCTTTGGTGGCCCAGATCTGGTCTGCCAGAGGTGGCCAACACATGGGCCAGCACAAGGCCAGTTGCAGACACGCTGGTGGTCCTGTGCTGGCCCATGTGTGGATTACCTCTGGCAAACCTGATCTGGGCCACCAAAGGGCCGTCATTCTTTGCGGTATATGGGCCATGTGTAAGTTGTGTGCAGCCACGGGCCAGTTGCAGACACACTGCTGGCCCTGTGCTGGCCCAGACCAGTTTCAGCTCTGGCCCCTGATGTCAGCCTAATGTGTAGCTTAACCAAGACATGTGCCGGAACATAATAGTGCAAAAGTAACATGACGAAACTCTGTTCAGACAGTGAACGGACTGACTCTTATATAGCACTTTTCTAGTGTCCCAGATTACTCAAAGTGCTCTGTACGGCATGCCACATTCACCCAGTCACATAATTTTCTCTAAACAGAGTGCTTCCTAACTACATTCATGCACATTCACACTCTTGACATGCAGACTGGAGGAGTCAGGGATCGAACCACTAACCTTCCGATCAGTAGGTGACCTGCTCTACCTCCTGAGCTACAGCTACCCACTGGCAACGATGAGTAAACCGTCACTAGGTTTTGGATAAAGTGTACACTCACAAATCTGTCAAACTTGCATTTAAAACGTTGGCTACCATAGCAGTATAGTATTGCAACATGGCATTTAGGTCTTCTAACTAAATTTGCACATTTAGAGGACAACGTCTGAATGCATTGTTGAGAC
Organism: Aulonocara sp. 'chitande type north' Nkhata Bay; assembly: GCF_057382095.1. Classification (NCBI taxonomy): domain Eukaryota; kingdom Metazoa; phylum Chordata; class Actinopteri; order Cichliformes; family Cichlidae; genus Aulonocara; species Aulonocara sp. 'chitande type north' Nkhata Bay. Next base: position 692,778 of record NC_141356.1, on the reverse strand, counting down.
CATGTGTTATAAAACCAGTGTTTCAGGCTTTGCATCTGTAAAAACATCTTCTTAATGTTATGCTTAGATGATAAATTAGCTCAAGTCAGACTTGAAGTTTAACAACAAACTGCTTGGTTGAAACAAGTCTTAACTGTTCAAACCACTAAATGGAAATTCTTACAAAGCAGACTTTTGGTATTAAATTTGTTTCAGGTGACATTTACAAGATCTGTAAGAGTCTTTGTTGATACCACGGCATCATGTTTGTCTCTGACTGCCAAACCCGTCGTATGGCTGTAGCTCAGGTGGTAGAGCAGGTCACCTACTAACCAGAAGGTTAGTGGTTTGATCCCAGTGTGCATGCCAAATATCTCGGGCAAGGTACTATTCCTAAGTTTTTCTGATGCCATCAGGGAACGTAAATGTTAGACATTTGAAACAGCGTATTAAAAAGTGAAGGAGGTAAATTGTGTGAAGTGCTCAGAGTAGAAAAGCGCTGTATGAGAATCAGTCCATTTACCATGGCTGAATGCGCCTGGTACATGCGCTGGACACATGTGCTGCAGCTGTCCAAGTAAAAGTTAGCTGAAGGGAAAGTTGTTGCCCTGCTGGAGATCACTAAGTTTGGGTCAATACAAATTTGGTTTCCACTGTGCCACTCAGCTCCTACATTTTCCACATGTCAGCAGCTGCTTTTAATTGGTGGCAGCATTAGTTACAGTAAAGCCACTGCTTTCGTCTCTAACTGCTTCAGTGCAGCTTCTCTGGACTTTCTGTTCAAAGCAGAGCAGCTGATTTTGTGCATTTAAAGTAGCCATGAGATGAAGTAAGGAAAGAAAACTAAAGGAAATGTGAACAACGACACAAATGTGAGATGCAGTCGTTATCACTTTCATCTTTGTTTTGGTGGACTGTGATTTGTAACAGCTGCAGTTTTCTGTTCTGTGCTTACACTGCACGTGTCATTCCTCACCAGCAGTTCTTAATCACTGCTTCATATCACAGCTAATGTGCAGCATTAGTCACAGCACATTCTTCACTCTTGATTGCAGATTTGTATAATCGCCATGTTATGCATTCATTGCATTCCTTGGCCTGTTGCTTCCTGTGAGTAGAAAAAGTTGTTAATTGAACTTTATTGTATTTAACTTGGGATGGCTGTAGTCAGATTTATTTTCAGTTCAGTTTTATTCTTATAGTCCTGATTCACAACACAAGGCACCTCAATGAACTCTGTATTTAAAGTTCGGCATATTGTTAGAGAGATAATCAAACAATGTTCCATCCACCTTTTTATTTTATTTATATTATTTTTTTCCCCTCATTGTATTTTGTTTTCTCTTCTTTCTTTTGCACCTTTGTGGTCCAGCTACCCAATTTCGCTGTGCAAGAAACTGCACAATGACAATAAAAAGCTCTAAGTCTCTAAGTCAGTGTTTAACAACAGTGGGAAGGAAAACTCCCCTATAAGAAGAACGAAACACCAGTAGAACCAGACTGAGGCACCCGCTGGGGGTGAGGATAAAACAACTAGAGCAGAGAGAGTGAGGACAAAAGGCGGCCTACGGGAAAAAGAGCAAGAGTTTAATATTTACTCATGATTAAATAAAGTAGTGTCGAAACAGGTGAGTGAAGGACAAATGCTCAGTGTATGATGGGAAGCCTGCCAGCAGCCTAAGCCTATTGGAGCATTAAGGTGGTCAGTCAGCACTAACTAAAAGGAAAGCTTTAAAGCTGAGTGTGTGCCTGTTTCACTAATCCAAACTGGAAACTGGAAGCTCTGCCTCCCATTCTAATTTTAAAAATCCTAAAAACCAGAAGTACAACTGCGGTCTGAGACTGAAGTACTCTGGTAGTGATGATGATCAATTAAATAATCTATAAATACATGAATTTGCTTTTTTAGCTCCACTCCAAGATAGGTGCACTAATAAGAAAGTGAAATGAGTCGCCAACGGCTGCATATATACAACAGCAAACAGACCTGGAAAGAATGTGCAACAAACATGTGTGAGTGTTTGTGTAGATGTCTTTGACATCCTTATAGTGAGAGTGAGAAGCTGCAATAACACAACCAGGAGCCGCAGGACCCAGGAGACCATAGAGTACTGATCCGAGGCTACACATCACAATGACAACTTCGTGTCCACCCCAGGACTAAGAAGAGGGAGGCCCAGATGAAGCACCATGGCTAAAGATCAAGAGCCCTAGAAGACCAGAGGCAAGGGGCAGCCCACCCTGCCATAGGCCAGCCATCCCAGCATGAACGGGGCTGCAGGTGCCCAAAAACCACCCAACACCAAGCAGATCCACCTCCCACGTAGAAGAGACTGAGCCATCCCAGACCACAAACTAGGGCGCAGTAAGGAGTCAGCAAGTCCCAGACCCAGACCACATCAGCCCTCTCTGAAGTGTGGGTGAGCAGCCTGCAGCAACTGTGCTGCAAGCTGTGTCCGTGTTATATGGTCCTGCACGCCTGTCCAAATGCTCTGGCAGTGAATATGTGAAGACACATGGTTTAGGTATGGTATCCCAGCCTCACCCAGCTGGTGAGGCTGGGTGAGGCTCACCAGCTAAATTGAATTCTCTCTAGAAAGAGAATTCAATTTAGAATGATGTCTTTGCTAGACATGGAAGCAAATACATCATTTATACTCCTTACTTCCTTATACATTGCCAAGAAAACTGTTCTGATGAACTGGAAACCAAAAAACTGCTTATGTGTCCATCTATATAGAATTTTACTGCATGATCAAATTAATCAGGAGGAAACTTTTGCTTTTTCAAAAAACCAATGACTTTGTTTCTCTCTGGTCCCCACTGATCAGTTACATCACCTAGTGGGGGTGGGTGGCTGTATTTTCTTTTTCTGGTCAATATATTGTTGTAAGTTGGTGTTGAGTCTGTCAGAGAGGTGTTTATGCTAAACCTTTAACGCTGTTACAGGTCTTACTGCTAAAGCTAATGAAAGGCAAAGCAGAGAGTGTTACGTTTCCACAGAGTGTTTGTTCCAGCTTTGTGTTCTGGCTTTTGTTTTTTAAACTTTTATTCTTGATGGTGTGTTTTTCTATTTAAAAATCCATATGCTTGTCTAGTGACCAGTCCATAAAGGGTTTATTAGGCATCAGTGAAAACAAATAGTGGATTTTTAATTGTTGCAGCTCTCTTCATGAGTGATGTAGTCATGTACGAATAACCAGAAGAAAAACTTCTATATACGCTAAATTGTGAAATAGTTAAAGTGTCAGACTAAAAAGAGGAAGGTTTTAATTGTAAATATTTTAATTGTGACAAAGCATAAGAGACCGGATGATCTTGTAGATTAAAAGAGAAAACCCCATTTTCTCAGGGGGCTGTAACCTATCCCACCTGTCACAGGGTCAAAGGTGAGGTACAGTTGTGACTAATAATTCAGCAAACACGGGGTACCTCAGTGTATACTACATGTGGACACAGTAGAAGAAGCTGAAAAGACAAAAGAAACCTTTTCTTGTCCTTTAAAGCTGAAGCGTATTGTGTTGTGCATGCTCTTGTCTAGTCTGGTCTGGTATCCCGGGAAAACCCTGAGCAGCTGATCATCGCCTTAGAACCTGAAGCAGCATCGATCTATTGCCGCAAGCTCCGCCTCCACCAGATGGTGGACCTGGGCACCCAGACCACACAGAATGGCTTCAGCCCCTCTGACAATGTGGGCAGTGGGATGAGCCAAGGTATGTCTCACTAACAGATATAAGAGATTATTCTGAAGCCACGAGCATGTTTTCATTCATACATGCACACAGTCATGTTCAGTGTTTGATTTCCGATGGCAACATTGTTACTGGCATCATAACATTTTCCCTTATGTTGTTTTCTTTATAGCATCACCAGGTAATTATTACACAACTTTTCAAAAACGATTCAAACGTACACCAACTCGTTTCTTTTGAGTCTTCACATTTCCCTTTATGTTTGCTTCTTCTCTGAGAATTGTGTTGTACTAATCAGCTTCTTCAGATTTATTATCCATCAATCCGTACATTTTCTGTCACGTACAGTGGGGCAAAAAAGTATTTAGTCAGCCACCGATTGTGCAAGTTCCCCCACTTAAAATGATGACAGAGGTCAGTAATTTGCACCAGAGGTACACTTCAACTGTGAGAGACAGAATGTGAAAAAAAAATCCATGAATTCACATGGTAGGATTTGTAAAGAATTTATTCGTAAATCAGGGTGGAAAATAAGTATTTGGTCACCTCAAACAAGGAAAATCTCTGGCTCTCACAGACCTGTAACGTCTTCTGTAAGAAGCTTTTCTGTCCCCCACCCGTTACCTGTATGAATGGCACCTGTTTGAACTCATCATCTGTATAAAAGACACCTGTCCACAGCCTCAAACAGTCAGACTCCAAACTCCGCCATGGCCAAGACCAAAGAGCTTTCGAAGGACACCAGGAAAAGTATTGTAGACCTGCACCAGACTGGGAAGAGTGAATCTACAATAGGCAAGCAGCTTGGTGTGAAAAAATCAACTGTGGGAGCAATCATCAGAAAATGGAAGACATACAAGACCACTGATAATCTCCCTCGATCTGGGGCTCCACGCAAGATCTCATCCCGTGGGGTCAAAATGATCATGAGAACGGTGAGCAAAGATCCCAGAACCACACGGGGGGACCTGGTGAATGACCTGCAGAGAGCTGGGACCAAAGTAACAAAGGTCACCATCAGTAACACACTACAACGGCAGGGAATCAAATCCCGCAGTGCCAGACGTGTTCCGCTGCTGAAGCCAGTGCATGTCCAGGCCCGTCTGAAGTTTGCCAGAGAGCACATGGATGATACAGCAGAGGATTGGGAGAATGTCATGTGGTCAGATGAAACCAAAGTAGAACTTTTTGGTATAAACTCAACTCGTCGTGTTTGGAGGAAGAAGAATACTGAGTTGCATCCCAAGAACACCATACCTACTGTGAAGCATGGGGGTGGAAACATCATGCTATGGGGCTGTTTTTCTGCCAAGGGGACAGGACGACTGATCCGTGTTAAGGACAGAATGAATGGGGCCATGTATCGTGAGATTTTGAGCCAAAACCTCCTTCCATCAGTGAGAACTTTGAAGATGAAACGAGGCTGGGTCTTCCAACATGACAATGATCCAAAACACACCGCCCGGGCAACAAAGGAGTGGCTCCGTAAGAAGCATTTGAAAGTCCTGGAGTGGCCTAGCCAGTCTCCAGACCTCAACCCCATAGAAAATCTGTGGCGGGAGTTGAAAGTCCGTGTTGCTCGGCGACAGCCCCAAAACATCACTGCTCTCGAGAAGATCTGCATGGAGGAATGGGCCAAAATACCAGCTACTGTGTGTGCAAACCTGGTAAAGACCTATAGTAAACGTTTGACCTCTGTTATTGCCAACAAAGGTTATGTTACAAAGTATTGAGTTGTATTTTTGTTATTGACCAAATACTTATTTTCCACCCTGATTTACCAATAAATTCTTTACAAATCCTACCATGTGGATTCATGGATTTTTTTTTCACATTCTGTCTCTCACAGTTGAAGTGTACCTCTGGTGCAAATTACTGACCTCTGTCATCATTTTAGGTGGGGGAACTTGCACAATCGGTGGCTGACTAAATACTTTTTTGCCCCACTGTATCTAGGTCACGGGGGCAACAGTCTAAACAGAGCCCAGACCTCCCTCTCTCCACCATCTTTCCTAGCTCCTCTGGGGGACACCAAGATGTTCAAAAGCCAGCCAGGAGATGTAATTGCTCCAGTCTGACCTGGGTTTGCTCCCCGGTCTCATCCTGGTGGGACATGCCCAGCAAATCTCACCTAGGATGTGCTCAGGAAGCATCCTGGTTAGATGCCTGAAATGGCTCCTTTCCTTTTCGAATCTGAGGTTTGACTAATAGATCCTCTCCAACTCTCTGGCATACATCCTCCCAGGGGGCTGAGAAGCTTGAGGCCCAAAAGTTGCAGCACACTCTCTGGTACACCCTCTTGAAGAGGGTCAGCCAGTCCAGAGGCAGTGTCCTTGCAGTGTTGCAGATGCGTGTCAGCCATGCAAACTGCAACAGAAAGTTGGGAAAGTCAGGGTGAATCTTGGATGTTGGATAGAAAACACTCTGCTTCACGGCTGAGCATGTCAGTCCCTGCAGTCACATCCCCTCCACATTAGTGTTAAAGTTTCCCAGTATTAAATTCGGTTCTTTTGTATTCTTTACGGCCAAAAAGACACAGTTCAGAAGTGGTCCTGAACACAAAACACACAACCCCAGGTCTGAAGCACAAACAGAAGCCTAGGTATTTATGCACTTGCTCTCTACGTCACACCACACTTTACGTTTCGATCAAACAGCCTAGTTGGTTTCACTTTCTACTGCAGTTACCACGCTTCTGCAAACGCATGCAGTTTCCTGTCAGCACTTTTGGCACAGAGTGTACTCAGAGTTAGGCCTTTCTTATATAAAGCAATATAATCAGCATATAAGCATTTAAGATTATAAATGTAAACCTCAACACCAGTAAGACAGTCGAGTCATCAGGTGGGACCAGTGTCTCTCACCCTCAAACACCAGTTTGGGCGCTCTCCCACCAAAAAGTGGACGTCACATATATCTAAAACCAGTTTCAGCAACTGGGGGTTGGATCACCAATATGTCCACCCTCAGCTGCTGCCTGGTCCACAGCGCACTGGTCCCCTGCAGCCCCTCCTGTGTGAAGGGGTACAACCATGTGGCTCGTTCGGGCTGAGCATGGCTGGCTCCGCGGGCTAAGGCCAGACCACCAAATGCTTGCTCATGTTGCCCCCACTAACCCAAAACATAGGAATGTCATTTGCAGTCGAAATCTGTGCAATAGTAATTAGGGGTGAAATTACATGAAATTTCAACCTCCCATCTGAGCAAAAGGACTTTAATTATGGTTTTATTAGGCCTGGAACGAGTTAAACATGTGGCCTGTTTTCTATGCTTCCACATTAAAAGCAGGACAGAATCATTTCTAGTCTATCAAGCAGTGTGCCAATGATGCAAAGTGAAAATGTTAAACAGCAATGAGCTCTCTGTGCGTTCTTTCTCACATATTTAAGTTGTATTTGGTGCAAAGCATGTGTTCATCACCACAACCAAAACAGAAGACTTACAAGGTTTATCAGTCCTATTGTTAGTCTGCATAAAGACAAACTCCACATTCAAAGACTCATTTTGGCCTTGCTTGTTTCCATTTGCATTGTTGGTTCTTTTGTGTATCCATGGATACACAAAAGAACCTCCTTGAATCGCTACCTTATCGTGGTAGAGGGGTTTGTGTGTCCCAGGGATCCCAGGGGCTATGTTGTCTGGGGGCTTTTGCCCCCTGGTAGGGTCTCCCATGGCAAACTGGCCCTGGGTGAGGGAGCAGACAAAGAGCGATTCATAAGACCCTTATGAAAAGGACACCGAGGGAACAGTTTACCCTGCCCGGGATAGGGTTACCGGGGCCCCGCCCTGGAGCCAGGCCCGGGGAGGGTGCCCGAGGGCGAGCGTCTGGTGGCCGGGCCTTAGTCCATGGGGCCCGGCCGGGCACAGCCCGAAGAGGAGACATGGGCCCATCCTCCCGCAGGCCCACCACCCGCAGGAGGCGCCATAGGGGTCGGGTGCATTGTGTGCCGGGTGGCGGTCAGGAGCGGAGGCCCTGGCGGACTGACCCCCGGCTGCCAAGACTGGCAATAGGGACATGGAATGTCACCTCTCTGGTGGGGAAGGAGCCTGAGTTAGTGCGTGAGGTTGAGAGGTACCGGCTAGATATAGTCGGGCTCACCTCTACGCATGGCTTGGGCTCTGGAACCAGTCTCCTGGAGAGGGGCTGGACTCTGTCTCAGTCTGGAGTACGTTGGGGTTTTTCCCGGTGGACGAGAGGGTTTGTTCCCTGCGCCTTAGGGTCGGGGAACGGGTCCTGACTGTCATCTGCGCTTATGCGCCGAGTGGCAGTTCAGAGTACCCAGCCTTCTTAGAGTCCCTGGGGGGGGGAGGGGGGGTGCTGGAGGGTGCTCCACCTGGAGACTCTGTTGTCCTGCTGGGAGACTTCAATGCTCACGTGGGTAACGACAGCGAGACCTGGAGGGGCGTGATTGGGAGGAACGGCCTCCCTGATCTGAACCCGAGCGGTGCTTTGTTATTGGACTTCTGTGCTAATCACAGTTTGGCCATAACGAACACCCTGTTCGAACATAAGAGTGTCCATAAGTGCACGTGGCACCAGGACGCTCTAGGCCGTAGGTCGATGATCGATTTTGTAATCGTATCAGCAGACCTGCGACCATATGTTCTGGACACTCGGGTAAAGAGAGGGGCTGAGCTGTCAACTGATCACCACCTGGTGGTGAGTTGGATCAGGTGGCGGGGGAGGACGCTGGACAGACCTGGTGCACCTAAACGCGTAGTGAGGGTGTGCTGGGAACGTCTAGCAGAGGCCCCAGTCCGCGAGATCTTCAACGCACACCTCTGGCAGAGCTTCAACAGCATTCCGAGGGAGACTGGGGACATTGAGTCCGAATGGACCATGTTCAGCGTCTCCATTGCCGAAGCTGCTGCATTGAGCTGCGGCCGCAAGGTGGTTGGTGCCTGCCGTGGTGGTAATCCCCGAACCAAATGGTGGACACCAGAGGTGAAGGGAGCCACCAGGCTGAAGAAGGAGTCCTATCGGGCTTGGTTAGCCTGTGGGACTCCGGAGGCAGCCGACAGGTATCGACAGGCCAAGCGGAATGCGGCTCGGGCAGTGGCTGAAGCAAAAACTCGGGTGTGGGAGGAGTTCGGAGAGGCCATGGAAAAAGACTTTTGGACTGCCTCGAAGAGATTCTGGCAAACCGTCAGACGTCTCAGGAGGGGAAAGCGGTGCTCTACCTGCACTGTGTATAGTGCTGGCAGAGCGCTGCTGACGTCGACTGAGAAAATTGTCAGGCGGTGGAAGGAATACTTCGAGGACCTCCTTAATCCCACTGACACGTCTTCCGAGGAGGAAGCAGAGTCTGGGGATGAGGGGAATGACCCGCCAATTTCCGGGGGCGAGGTCACTGAGGCAGTTAAACAACTCCTTGGTGGCAGAGCCCCTGGTGTTGATGAGGTCCGCCCCGAGTTCCTGAAGGCTCTGGACGTTGTAGGGCTGTCCTGGTTGACACGCCTCTGCAATGTTGCGTGGAGATCAGGGGCAGTACCTGTGGACTGGCAGACCGGGGTGGTGGTCCCCATCTTTAAGAAGGGGGACCGGAGGGTGTGTTCCTACTATAGGGGGATCACACTCCTCAGCCTCCCTGGGAAAGTCTATGCCAGGGTGCTGGAAAGGAGAGTTCGTCCGTTAGTCGAACCTCGGATACAGGAGGAACAATGCGGTTTTCGTCCTGGTCGCGGAACACTGGACCAGCTCTTTATCCTCTCCAGGATACTTGAGGGTGCATGGGAGTTTGCCCAACCAGTCTACATGTGTTTTGTGGACTTGGAGAAGGCATTCGACCGTGTCCCTCGGGGTGTCCTGTGGGAGGTGTTGCGGGAGTATGGGGTGTCTGGCCCATTGCTACGGGCCATTCGATCCCTATACAACCGTTGCAAGAGCTTGGTTCGCATTGCCGGCAATAAGTCGGACTCGTTCCCGGTGGGTGATGGGCTCCGCCAGGGCTGCCCTTTGTCTCCGGTTCTGTTCATAATTTTTATGGACAGGATTTCTAGGCGCAGCCAAGTGGCGGAGGGCTTTCGCTTTGGTGGCCTCAGAATCTCATCTCTGATTTTTGCAGATGATGTGGTTCTGTTGGCTTCATCGGGTGAGGGCCTCCAGCTCGCACTGGAGCGGTTCGCAGCCGAGTGTGAAGCAGCGGGAATGAGGATCAGCACCTCCAAATCTGAGGCCATGGTTCTCAGCCGGAAAAGGGTGGAGTGCCCACTCCGGGTCGGGGATGAGTTCCTGCCCCAAGTGGAGGAGTTCAAGTATCTCGGGGTCTTGTTCTCGAGTGATGGGAGAAGGGAGCCGGAGATCGACAGACGGATTGGGGCTGCAGCTGCAGTAATGCGGACGCTGCACCGGTCCGTCGTGGTGAAGAGGGAGCTGAGTGTAAAAGCGAAGCTCTCAATTTACCGGTCGATCTACGTCCCTACCCTCACCTATGGCCACGAGCTGTGGGTAGTGACCGAAAGAACGAGATCGCGGATACAAGCGGCAGAAATGAGCTTCCTCGGAAGGGTGGCTGGCCTCTCCCTTAGAGATAGGGTGAGAAGTTCGGCCATCCGGGAGGGGCTCAGAGTAGAGCAGCTGCTGCTCCACATCGAAAGGAGCCAGCTGAGGTGGTTCGGGCATCTGATAAGGATGCCCCCTGGGCGCCTCCTGGGTGAGGTGTTCCAGGCATGTCCCACCGGGAGGAGGCCCCGGGGCAGACCCAGGACACGCTGGAGAGATTATATCTCTCGGCTGGCCTGGGAACGCCTTGGTGTTCCCCCGGATAAGCTGGAGGAGGTGGCTGGGGAGAGGGAGGTCTGGGCCTCTTTGCTTAGGCTGCTGCCCCCGCGACCCGGCCCCGGATAAAGCGGATGAAGATGGATGGATGAAGATGGATGGATGGATACGAATGAGTTTGCTCTAGTTGTGCACCTTTGCAGCACACTTTTATACACGTGCACAAGACCAAATATACTGCATATATACTGCATGTATACTGCATGTATACTGCTTGTATACTGCTTGTATACTGCATGTATACTGCATGTATCACAGTGCCAGAAAACCGATTCTGTTCGTCTGAAGATGGCAGTTTCAATGTTGACAGTTTACCTACCAATCATTATGAAATTGAAGCCATTGTTCATTATTAAGTAAATAGTGCTAGTTTATTGTGTATAATGGGGGGAAACTTGAATCCAGCTGAGTCTCAGGCTCAGTCTTGGATGTGTGATGAAATGTTTCTGACACTGACGACGTCCAGATGAACAAAATCAGCGTTCTGGGATTTCCTCACCTGGATGATCGAGCACGCATCATCATATCGCTCTAACACCTCACTTCCTAAAAGGCTTTAGAGTAACATATGTTCCATTCAGTTTGTAGGGTTAATGCTAAACAGTACACTGCCTGTGCAACACAAGCATGAGTTCAGAATAGAAGAGTGTGAGTGCTGGCACCGCCTGCAGCTCAGACCTCGGCTACAGGCAGGCATGCTATAAAACACAGAAATGAATAGAAAAATCACAGAGTTTGTGCCATAGCTGTGTGAAGGCAGGAGGGAATGGTGAACCCAAGAGCAGGACTCACGGAGGCGAATGTGAAAACACCCGGCTTTATTGGGAGATTGCATACTGAACAGAAAACTAACTAAACAAAGCAAATAAACTAACAGGCAGGCAAACAGAACACGGAGTCGAATGAGGGACGACGCAGACACTAAATACAAGAGGTGAACAGGACTAAGAGGAAACAGCTGGGAGGCACGGCTGACACTAATTACACAGATGAGACAGGGAGAGCACAAAACTGAACACACTGACATAAGACACAGACCTTCAAAGTAAAACAGGAAATGCACAGACTGGACTCAGAGACACGGTACAGACAGAGAGCAGAGGGACATGCATCAAAACACAAAAACATGATCAGAACGAACTAGAACACAAGATCATAATAATAATAAACACAAAATGCTGAGTCAAATGACCCAGGACCATGACAGTTTGTAATCGTAGAGAAACCATTCATTGGTTTTGTCATATTCAAGCAGGAAGCACTCAGGGCTTCAAAGATTCAGAGCAATTGAAAACGGACCTTTGAAATGTGCGTTTTTGCAACAGACTGTACAATTCAGGTGACAATGAATACATCAGGAAACGAGTGTCACTGCATTTGGAGAACATATTTCTAGCTGTAACTGGATGCCTTGGAAATGGTCCCCCAGTACAAACAACAAAAATAACTAATAATATTAACCCTGTTGACATGCCTAAATGCAGTGAGATGCTGCCATGAGAATGGCTGATTAGAAATCTACCTAACAAACTGTCCTGTAAGTGGTGACGGTCACTCCTCGGTGAATACGTCTCAGAGTAGTATTATTAGAAACAATGGTTTAAAGATGATTTAAAGACTTGGGTGTCAGTTCTGTCATTTTCTGAGCTTTCCTTGGAGATAGGAGAGTCCGTTAGTCCAACACTCTGTTGGAGGATCCCTGTGAACAGTCAGGTGCATGCATCTCATCTCATAGTACACACATGAGTCCATAATAAATAAGCTGTCAGAATATTAAAGACTATTGGAACACGACTGCAGTTTCCTTTGGATGTGCATTCCCACTGAAGCATATTCTTCCTCACATGGTTTAGTCCAAATCACACATCTGTAATGTTTTGTAATGTTTATGTTATTTCTATATTGATTGGTTTGGATTGATCTTTCAGGTATCATTTAGCCTGAGATTCTTGTACATAACTACTGATTGTCCATCCCTCTCTGCATCATGTGTAATTAAAAGTCTTTATAGTTGGACTGAACATTTTCATCGTCAAAGGGACCTGCTCTGGTAAAAATGAAAGTTTACACTAAATGTTTTTAGAACGATGAACTCAGATAGCACTGAGTCTCTCTGTTAACAGGTTAAGTACCACAGGAGGGTGCAGGAATTAAACCTTTACTTAAAAAGCATCATTAGCTGTCTCAGCTAATCACAGAACGATCTCTAAGCTTCCTGTTAAACCTCAGTGTTTGTTACTACTCACAATAACATTTTATTAGAGAAGTAGCTGCATGCTGCAGGTACTGCGCTGCAGTGGTTTGTATCATATCTATCTAATAGACTCCAGTTTGTGCATGTAAATGGAGAGTCCTCTTCACACACTGAGGTTAATTATGGAGTTCCACAGGGTTCAGTGCTAGGACCAATTCTGTTTACATTATACATGCTTCCCTTAGGCAGCATCATTAGAAGACATAGCATACATTTATATTACTGTGATCTCTGGCTCTGTTTCAGCGTTTGTCTTTTTGACCTCGCCCCTCTTCCCCAGCTGGTTGTGTCAAATGAGCCTCATTCCCAAGCCTGGTCCTGTTTCTTCCCATTTGTAACACAAAAAGGACCCATCCACACAGTGCTGCAGGATGAGTGATTTTATTTACATGGTCTTTCTTTATAGCAGCTTTTCAGCTGCACATCTCTTTCTTCCAGGCCACGCCACCTTCTAAAACAGGAAAGTGTGATGGATGTCAGGTCTGCTGGCTGGCCTTTACACCTACTCATGTGCTAACTTTAGGCAGTCCTTGCTAAAGTCAGTTAAAAACATTTGTCAGAGCTGGGAACGCACTTAAATATTGCTCTAGGTCATGGGTTTCACACGATGTAATTATTATGTGTGAGCCGAATCTTCAGCCCTGCTGAGAATCCATGCAGGTTAGGGTGAGACTTTGACGGACACATCATGCAGCCAATCACATGCAAAGGCAGACTGGAATCATACCATTGTGTGAAAGAAGGAAGTGGGGCAGATATTCCAAAACAGCAGGTGTAGTGGTACAGGCCAGGTACACAGAGACACTGAGGCATTTAAACCCAAGTGGGTCGGGAAAAAGGCAACGAGCGAAAACATAAAGTGAGCGGAACCTGTCTGCATTTCAGTGACGTGGAGACTTGATCGAATCAGGAGCTAAAGTCATAACCATTTTTATTTTCAGCAATTTTCCATAATGGAGAACAAAAGGTTTGACAATTGTCCAGGCCTTAAACCTCAGCTTAACAAAGTAATTAAGCAATAAACAATTAACTTGTTGAACCTCCATTCCCCTTACCGGGGGTAAAAGGGAGAACAGCTGGTTTAACAGGATGTACAGATATTTAAACATAGATGTGTGGTATCCATGGAAACATCAGAATCTCAGCTAAAACCCCACAAAACCATGAAACAACCATGAAACAACAAAAACAGCTAAAACAGCAAACAAAGTTCAGGTAAACAGAGAAAAAGAGGATTTTCGCCCACAGAAAAGTCTTTAGTGGGACTGTCGGAACAGCTGTGACGTTTTCTCTAAACACTGTTTGAACCCCATAACACGGTGCATCAAAACTGGTCCACACATGACGGATCGGGACCCGGCACAGAGTGATATAGTATGCACGGTGACGTGCCTGGATGATCGCCATGAATTATACATCAGGGAAGCTGAATGGTCTAAGCTAAGTAGATGACACAACACAGAAGAGGGCCCCTGTAAAGGACCCTGCAGTCGGTTTGCTAAAGCTAAATGTGTGGTCGAGCAGAGAGAGCGCTCGGGTGGCCGCCCTGCTCCAGGGCCCGTCTTCTGTTGTCATTTGGAGGCAGTGCACAAAGTATGTGTTACTGCTGGTTTGCCACTCTTACTTGTGCTGCTATTGGTTATAACATACAAAAAGCTGGAGTGTAAGCGAGAGTTAAAAATCTGCATTTTCATGCTTTATTCTTTTATCGTCTTTCCGGCTCATTCCAAACCAAACATGTGGATGGACACATCTGTGGGACTTCAGATCCCAACTGCATGTCGCTGGCAGTGGATCAAGTTTGCGACTGCAAATGCTGATTGGTTGATAAGACCTAACCTCCCCATTATGCAACAATCACTGGTATGCAGCACCTGTAGTTCAGGGTTGGTGACATCACCAACACGCTGCAGACCGTCTGTGGTGATAATGGAAAATACATAAACAGAGTTAATCTGCAGACGAAAAGGGAGTTTTGCCTTCCCACTGTCGCCAAACTGCTTGCTCGTGGAGCGTTGTCCAATTGTTTGGGTTTTCTCTGTATTCTTGTAGGGTCGTTAACTTACAAGCTAAAGTGTCCTGAGGTGACTGTTGTGATTCGCATCTATATAAATAAGACTGAATAGATCCATTTTCCACTTAGATTCTGTGCATGACGTTGTATATCATGTTCTGTAGTGACTGTATGTATGTATGCCAACCAAATGACCCATTTAATAAGCATTTTAATGAAACTGTTCCTGAAAAGATCTCTATAGAGATCCTGCTCATAGTATGGATTCATCTTAGGCTGCTGCTTGTCTCACACTCCACTGTATATGAGCCCCACAACTTCTCATAGCAACGCTTCCTGCCTTGGTCAGACTCACCAGAACACTCTCTTTCTGTTAACAAGCAGCTAAGGAGCATGTACGGCGCAACCGGCAGAGTCGCACGTTTTTGGTGGAAAATGTCATAGGGGAGCTTTGGTCGGAGCTGGAAGAAGGTAGAGTCTCTCTCTTCTTTTACTCATCTGTTCTCTTTTACTTTAGGCTGCCTCCTTTGGCTCTTTCATGTACTGTCATCCTGTCATAGATTAAGAGATTATGATGCCGATTAAGAAACCAGCATCATAAACCTAATATTTAGAGAATTGGCACCAAACGTATAAAGAAATAAAAAAACTCAAGTGTTCAGAAACACCGACATAGTTTAAGCATCGTTCAGCTGCTGGCTTGGCAGAAGGTAGGGCCACACATTTGATTTGGCAGTTTCTTACCCTTCTGACACAACCACAGCGGGGATGTGTGTCCAGCATGGAGCCAAATAACACTGATGCAGTTTGCTAAATAAGTTCATTTGATTGCACTAACTGGGAAAGGCTGGATCAGCCAGAGGGACGCATTGCTGTGGTTGGTTGTTATGTTGTTGGTCATATCAGAATAAACAGTCACCTGACAGGATATTACAGCCTCCCTATAAAATTAGTTTCTGTTCCTTCAACACACACATGTGGTTTTAGAGCCACTTTAAACTGAGCTCATTTATTTTACAAACCTTTCCTTTTAGGTGGGAAAAGAGCCCAGCTGAAGAGGTTTTAAGGCTTATTCGGGATACCCATCAGCGGCACATGTGCAGCTCTGCTAAATTAACACATAAACCATTTGACTGGTTAGCAAACAACCAATCACAGCACAAACCACTGGAAACCCTGCTTTACAGGCTTGATAGCTCATTAGCATCTCTGCTCTTGAACACTGGACAAATGCTTACCTGCAGCTGACAGTATCAGTCTGCTAAACGCCGTCCTGCTAGCGAGCTTTAATAACCACGGGAGCTGTGGTTTCTGTGCTGTTCCCATGTCACAGCCGAGTGGCTGTGCTGTTACACACCCTTCATCTTTAAAAGTTCTAACTAAAAATTGAAGACTGACTTTAATACAAAGACTATAATTATTGCTTTCAACATGGATACATATAAACTTTTTGTATCATATTTGATACATGAGTTTCTGAGACCTGCATCAACATGATCAATATTTGCCATCATTTCAAAATGTTATGGACAAAACTCTTTTTTTGTCTAAAATTAACATCGTTGTTATCAAACAGTTGTCAAAAACACTCAATGTATCAAATGCAATACAAAACATACACATAATAAAAATCTATCAAACACAACATGATAAAGCAATAAACACATTTTGTGGATTTTGTTATAAGGGTTCATAAACATCTCAGTTCTAAAAAATCTGAATTTTCTGGCTATTTTGTGATGGGTCTTACAGGGTTAATAGAGGCTATTAAACCTGTTAGCTCCACCTGTCCTGAGTGGTTTGCTTCCTTCTACACTGCCTTAGAACTGAGTTTACAAGGATCAGGTCAGCAGTGCTCTCTGTGGCCTCACTCCAGAAGCAGGAGTGCCAGACAAAGTCATGTTCCTGTAAACAACACAGTGCATGCACTTTGTCTCATGCCACGCTTCTCACCTGCTCACTTCTCTGCACAGGTGACCGATATGTGGTGGTGGACTGTGGTGGAGGAACAGTTGACCTGACTGTCCATCAGATCCGTCTTCCAGAAGGACATCTGAAAGAGCTCTACAAGGCTTCGGGTACAGCACGTGTAGCGTAACACTTTGCTAAAGCATCAGACCGTGTTCATGTGACTCACAGCTGTCTGTTTTCTCAGGTGGCCCCTATGGGTCCATTGGGATTGACTATGAATTTGAGAAGCTGCTGTGTAAGATCTTTGGCCAAGATTTCATTGACCAATTTAAGATAAAGAGGCCAGCTGCGTGGGTGGATCTGATGATTGCATTTGAGTCTCGAAAGAGAGCTGCAGCCCCTGACAGAACCAATCCTCTCAATATTAACCTGCCCTTCTCCTTCATTGACTACTACAAGAAGTTCAGGGGCCACAGTGTGGAACATGCTCTGCGCAAAAGCAAGTGAGTGTAAACAGAAAACCCAATCCTGGACTGACATGAGCGTCTCTATAATCCTGACACCAAAAAGATGCGCTCGTTTGCTTTTGATACAGATTTAATCTGAATTATATTGACTCTGTGATTTCATGTTGCAATATTTCTTGATCACATTTGATTCTGTACATGATCCAAAAGGTTGATTCTGTTCATCTGGACGTTTTCAGAAACGTTTCATTATCATCAGGGGGCTTCTTCAGTCTCAGCTGACTGCAGGTTTCCAACCTTATGAACAGGACATCAGGGGACATCTCCTAGCCCACTGATGAACAATGGGCTGGGAGGCCAGTTCCTCAGTACCATTCTAAACGCTAAGTCCAGATGAGCTGCCTTTTGGGATTTACTGACCTGGATGATTGAGCATCCATCAAGACAGATTAGGCACATATTAGTTTTTTTTAGCTTGTCAACATCTTGACTAAGATGAAATTTTAAAAGTGTGAAAAGTGTTTGTCCCCTTTATTCAGTTGAATTACTCTAGCAACCGCCAGGCCTGATTTCTGCCACACCTGTTCTCAATAAACCACTTAAATAGGACCTGCCTGACAAAGTGGAGTAGACCAAAAGATCCTCAAAAGCCAGACACATGACGCAATCCAAGGAAACTCAGGGACAAATGAGAAACAAAGTAACTGAAATCTCTGTCTGCAAAATGTTATAAAGCCATTCTAAAGCTGTAGAACTCCAGCGAACCAAAAATGACAGATATTATCCACAAATGACGAAAACACGGAACAGTGGTGAACTTTCCCTGGAGTGGCTGGCCAACCAAAATGACCCCAAGAGCACAACAACAACTCTTGCAAGAGGTCACTGAACCCCAAAACAACATCCAAAGAACCACAGGGCTTACTTGCCTCAGTTAAGGTCAGAGTTCATGACTCCACCATAAGAAAGACACTGGGCAAAAAATGAGTTCCAAACCACTGCCGAGCAACAGGAACATAAAGACCCCTCTCAGTTTCTTGATCTTGAATCATCTTGATGAGTCCCAAGACTTTTGGGAAAAGCAACATGTTGCCAGCAGTAAAATAAGGTGGTGGTAGTGTGATGCTCTGGGGCCGTCCTGCTGCCTCAGGACCCAAAGACTTGCTGTGGTAAATGGAACCATAAATTCTGCCATCTACCAAAACACCCTCAAGGAGACTGTCCAGCCATCAAGACCTCAAGCTGAAGCACACTTGGGTTCTGCAGCAGGACGATGATCCGCAACACACCAGCGGGTCCACCTCTGAATGTTTCAAGGAAAACAAGATGAAGACTTTGGAGTGGCCTAGTCAAAGTCCTGACCTGAATCTGATGGAGATGCTGTGACATGACCTTGACAAGGCGACCTCGACAACCCTCCACAGCACTGTAACAGCCAGTTAGCAGAAACGCTTGGTTGCAGTTGTTGCTGTCAGGGTGGCCTAATCATTTATTAGGTTTCGGGGGCAATTACTTTTTCATACTGCTGTAGCTAGTGGCTGTCTGTAGGCTGTGCTAACATGTTAAGAGCCTAAGAGATGCTTTCATTTTCTGGACCATCACCTGAAGCAAAAGTCTTTTTTTGATTTCTATCTCTGACTTGCATTAATAAACAGTTAAACTCTTGCATTTTTAGTCCCATTTGTAACAAACATGTTGTATCTGGATGAGAATAAAGTGAACAACAGTTCAGTTGTATCATTAGTTACATTTTGTGCTGTCATTTATAAATATGAGTCTTTGCCATTTTGTGAAATTTGACAGTTCAGTGATGTTTTGATTTGATAATTTATTGTAACTAACTAATGATCTGCCTGTGAACTGAAATGAATACAGTGTATGTAACAGATGTTCTCCTCTCTTTCCAGTGTGGACTTTGTGAAGTGGTCATCTCAGGGGATGCTGCGGATGAATCCAGATGCTATGAACTCCCTCTTTAAGCCCACCATAGACCACATCATCCAACATCTCAGTAAGCTACATTATAACACCTGCATAAACACATATCGCTCACCTTAGAGTCAAGCAAGTTGCAAAGTAAATAATAGTAGTTGTATTGCTAATAATAATACATTAAAACTGCAATGCAACTTTTAAGACAACCTTTAGTCACTGTGCCACTACTCTCAAGTAACTAATGGGAAAAATGACCCTTACGTGTACAAAAGATCGTATAAGTATTGAACAATGAGTGTCAAAAATCTTCACTGGGATCAGTAACATTCTGTTCAATGTGTTGTTGTTGCTCAGTTTCAAACTGACAGGGTTGGTCACTCCCTAACTCCAGACAGCCTAGATCAGGGGTGGGCAACTCCAGGCCTCGAGTGCCGGTGTCCTGCAGGTTTTAGATGTGTCCTTGATCAAACACAGCTGATTCAAATGGCTAAATTATCTCCTCAACATGTCTTGAAGTTCTCCAGAGGCCTGGTAATGAACTAATCATTTGATTCAGGTGTGTTGACCCAGGGTGAGATCTAAAACCTGCAGGACACCGGCACTCGAGGCCTGGCGTTGCCTGGCCTAGATAATCCACAGTTTGCTCAACCACATGAAAGTAGGTAACATTTCTTAAGGATGGATGGGCCTGCTTCAATACAGATAGTGATTATAGCAATTTATTATAGCATAACATAAATAAAATAAAACCCCTGTTTTTCTGTGACATTTGTAACGCATTTGAAAACACTGCAAAGACAGTGCTACAACTGAATTTAATTCAGTTTAATGTATAAAGTGCTAACTCACATCAACAGCTGCCTCAAATTGTAAATATGTTACAGTAGTGGAGAGAAACCCAGCAGTTAGACAATCCTCCACGAGCAAGCATTTGGCATCAGTGGGAAGGAAAAACTTCCTTTAAACAGGAAGAAACCTGCGGCACATGCACTTGTATGTGAGGAGAACGAGTTTGAATTCAATTCTGGATTTAACAGGACGCCAAAGAAGAGAAGCTAACGTGGGAGAGACCTGCTCTCTGTCCGTTCATTAAGCCCCAAAGTGAGGAATCTAATAAACAATCTGCCTAATATCCATACGTTGTCTCAAGAAAGACATCAAAGGAAATCCACAAACCTTAATGAAGTTTAAACACCAAAACGGGTAATTGTATTCTTGCTCCCGTGTTAGAACCAATTTAAAATGAGTAAGTCCTGTTTTTTCAGCCTTGCGTGACAACTTCCTGCCATCATCGTGTGTATGAATCGCACTGATGAGCGAAAACACTGAGAGATAATAACATCGATTATCTGATTGGAAGGATTCTCTAGAAATGGGAAAGCATGAAGACTTTTACAAGAGGAAACCTGCTATGGCCAGATGATGAGGATCTGTAGAACAGCAAGGCCAAGCCTCATAAACCATGTTATTTTGGTGACAGGTTCAATTCGATTCATTTACATAACGCCAAATCACAACAGTTGCCTTGAGGTGCTTTATATTGAAAGGTTAACCCCGTGCAATACACAGAAAAGCCCAACAATCACATGAGCAACAGTGGGAGGAGAATAAGGCGTCCTTCAGAACCAGGCTCAGAGACTGGTGGTGGTCATAAAATTCAAATTCAGCTGTTTATCAGTGAAAGGAAGATATAAACAGCTGTGTATCAGTGCACTCACTGGGTATGAATAAAAGGCATTTCTGTGTTTCTCCTGCAGCTGAGCTCTTCGAGAAGCCAGAAGTCAGTGACATCAAGTTCCTGTTTTTAGTGGGAGGTTTTGCCGAGTCTCCCTTGCTGCAGCAAGCTGTCCAGAACATGCTTCAGGGCCGCAGCCGCATTATCATTCCCCATGACGTTGGCCTAACCATCCTGAAAGGCGCTGTTCTGTTTGGCCTGGACCCCAGTGTGATTAAAGTCCGCCGCTCGCCACTCACATACGGGGTTGGTGTCCTCAATCGTTTTGTGGAGGGGAAGCACCCACCGGAGAAGCTGCTAGTTAAAGATGGAACGCGCTGGTGCACGGACGTCTTCGACACCTTCATAGCTGCGGACCAGTCTGTGGCGCTTGGCGAGATGGTCAAGCGGAGCTACACGCCGGCTAAACCTTCCCAGCAGGTTATTGTCATCCATGTTTACTGCTCTGAGAAGGAGAATGCGAGCTTCATCAGCGAGCCCGGTGTCAGGAAGTGTGGGACACTGCGCTTAGACGTGAGCGGAACAGAAAGTACAGCGGCACGCCGAGAGATCCAGACGCTCATGCAGTTCGGCGACACGGAGATCCGAGCCATGGCAGTGGACGTGTCTACCGGACGCACTGTCAAAGCTAGCATTGATTTCCTAAGCCATTAAGTATCAAAAGAGAAGTCGTGCTCCAGTCCGGAGCTGTGGAGACGGACGCTAACAGCTTACACATACATACAAACACACACCTGTAGGGGCGTGTACCGGGAAGGTTCAGTCGCTCTTCATTTAAGCACTAAAGTGATGATGTGTGCAAACTTAACTTAAACTCAGACATTCAGCTTTAGAATCCGCGTATCATCGAGGTAAGAGAGGCACTAATGAGAGCTTAGTATGTTTTAGGTTCGTCACTTCACCACATCTGTCAGGTTTCGTGGATAAGCAGCATTCTAGTGGTCATTCCCTCCAAGGAAACCCCTGAACCCAGTGATGAGGCTTAAAAGCTCCTGACAGAAGCTTCTCCATACTTTAATCTATGTTATGCAGATCTACTGCCTCTGGCACAGAGAGGAACACATACAGTGAATTCATCTTTGTTTGTTGTTGTTCTGTTCTGAGACTATGAAAGGGTCAGTAAACATCCTCAGAAGAGCTACACAAAAATATCTTAATGTTCTTCTATATAAACTCGTGTCATGTTAGTAGTTCTGCAATATTCAGCCCTTTGAATGGTTCCCTCGAGGGCAAAACACACAGTTTTCCTTATACATGGCCAGTCTGCCAAATGGACGACTTGCAGTCATCTTCCATTTGTGAGATTGCTAGCTTAAAAATAACTAGCATTACTATGTAAAAATGTTCAGCTATGGAGGATTGATGCAAAGTGTTAACGCTGTGACATCTTTGGGTAGCCGCTACAAGTGAAACCACGCTGACTCGCTAACATTTACCAAAACTAAAGTTACAAATATACACTATATCATTCTTAATGCGTTGAGAACGCACGCAAAAATATTAATTTGAGTCATTTTGCTCTTTTTTCCATTAATAGGAGATGTGAGAGTAGTTCATATTTTTAGATTGAATTCAGCTTCCAGCATAGGCGGACTCTCACTGTCAGGCTCATTCATTCATAGATTTCATTATTACAATCTATGAAACACGTGTTTTACATCCTGCATAGACATTTAATACTTACATACATAAGAGATCATATTTGTGCTTCGCCTGTAGCAACATACTTTATGTTTACAGCCTCATGTAGGGTTTGGTGCACTCATGGTAGTCACTGTACCATCTGTAGAAATATGGGTTTTTACTCAACCGAGGTTGCTGATTTTTTCAACTTTTATTAGCCTTTGTCCACCGCTGGAGTGGAAAGCTTCTTCTACCAGGAAAAACATGCTGTCCTCTTCATGCTTTGGTTTCATGATCAAGCCTTTAGACCCAGTACTACACAGACGAAGGGAACCCGTGTAAAGGCTGAAGGTGTGGTGATTCTATTGCAACTACATTTATAGTAGTATATTTATAAAGTATATAGCCACTTTACCATTAGGCTGAATCATGCAAATGCACCAGCTTGGCCCTTTGATGTAATCCAGTGTTATATCTGATTCCAGTAATGTGAAATGTGCTGCAAGCTCAATCCTAAAGAAAGAACAACCATCAATCTGCTTAACTGTGGCCTTTATTAGTTTTTGCTTCTGATTATCAGCTGTGGAAAGAATGACCCCGCCCACTCGACCTCTTTGATTGCACGTATAAGGTGCAGCAGGCCAGTTGAGGCAAACAACAGTGTATTTATTTCTGTAAATACAGTATTTAAATATTGTACAGATTTTTAGCATTGTACGAGCAATTTCAAAGCCAAGAGTGCATATGTCTGTGTTTTTGTGTACGTGCACATGAAGGAGAGAAGAAAGCTCATGTTCTGTCACATGGACATCCTCAACATTTCTTTCTCACCAGCCAGAACGTGAGAGTTAGAGGCTTTGTTGTGTTCCTTCAAAGACTGGATGCGTCACCTTACTGTCACTTTGCAATCACACAAAAAAGCTTGAATACCTTTGTCCTTAAAAATATTTCAGCCCGTAGGGTTGCATGGTTCCACGATCTGAATGTGCACGGCCCAGTTGGACCGCACACATTCAGATTCTCTTCATTAAAGTGTGAGGCACAGTCACCAATAATCATACAGGTAAAATCTCCAGATCTCCAAAAAAGTCTCAATCATGATAGTGCCTAGCATGAATAAATGTGATGTTCAAATTCTGTCACCGCCAAGAACATACAGTGCTTACTTTCACCTGCAGCTCGGTTCATAAAGACATCCGTTCGTCCCTGCAATGGAGGAAGATCCGTATTTGAATAAGCAGAAAACGATCGAATTGGAACGTGCAAAACCTGATTTCATAGCTTCGCCTGTTTTTGACTTAAGATTAATTTGTTGAAACGTCCATAAGATTCAGACGTTAACTGTTGGCCTTTCTAGTCTCAGTGTTGCACAGATGTAGGAGGCAGTCTGCCCTTTAACAGTCGTTGCATTAGGGCCACATTATTGTTTAAATTTCATGCTTTGGAAAGTTACAAATACATACTTTAAGAAAAAGTACAAGTACTTTGACGTATACTCAGTATACATCAGCACCCCCAGGTGCCATCATTAGAGTGGCACCTGTGGAGCACACTGACAGTCAGCAGGAGATTTAGGAGGAAAAACACTCAGTCTCAGCTGCAACAAACTCCCTTAAATTATATAATCACACTTTTGAATTTCATTTTTTCACTGCCATGGTCCAGATATGCAGCAGTTATGAGTTATGTCTGAATTATTATGGATTTCCTTTGATCCTTTGTTTAAACTGTGAATTAAAGCTGGTCTCGCCTTTCAGTGTAAGTGTACAAAGCTGCACAAGCTCCAGTGCCCTCTGCTGTCTTCAGCACTCTTTCTGCGATGCACGTTTTGCATGTGTCACATAGGAATGGCTGCTATTACTAATACACAAAACCACGCTTAACTACTGGTTTACTCTGGTAGTGTCCTCTTTTTGAGCTCTGGTGTTTGAGCTCAAGCGATGGCAGCTCATAACAAACATTACTGATAACTGAACTAATAACCTTTTATTTTACACGTCTCTGTGTTCACAAAGCATAAATGTAAGACTCTAATAGCACCGTGGTTTTCTTGTTTAACATTAGATGATTGCTATGTGTTTTGTACACCTTTGAGTGTTATGTGATGCACAGGGTACTGTTATGTAGCAGCTTTTTACCTAAAGCTATAACAAGATTAGCAAGATTTAGCTGACTAGCTGACTTTAGCTGACTTTATTCTTGGTGTGTGAAGCATCATTTTTGGTCAATGAGTGAATGATTTCAGGTTATTTGGATGTGATTTGAGTAGCACTCTAGTCAGCTTGCGTTGTCTTTAAGCATCTCCTTAAGACTCTCTAGAAAATCCAAGAATTCAGAAGATTTCGCAGCTAAAATCACAGAGCTTGTTGTAAGGATCACCTTAGCCACTCTGGAACGCAAAAACTAAGCAAACTTTATTGTTTAAGCAAAGACATTTTTATGTTTATTATTTTTCATGCAGTACTATGTGTATTTTACCAATGCCAGATATTCACTGTCACTAATAAAATGTTTATTTCAAATTGTTTGCTGTACTTTCTTCAGCTTAGTTAAAATGGGGTCATTTCATAGGTCTTAGTAGCAGAGCCAAGGCAACCAACAATTAAAATGTTAAAGTTACGCAAAGTGTGTTTATCTATGCTAACATGTGCAACCACAGCCTGCGTGTTACTTGTATGATTGGCTATCTAATTTTAGATTTAGACCTTTGTATTTCCTAACACACCGACCAACGCTTTAAGGTTTTATCAGCAGGTCTGTTAGAGCCAAGCTGACACAATCTGAAGAACAATGGCTACATGTTTGTGAAGCAACACTGCCACCAAGTGGCTCTAATGAGGAATGAGCTGGCTCTACCCTGGTTTTATTATTGTGAGACGTCAAGGACTCCACTTTTTTTAAAAGAAAAAAAGTTTGCTCGTAGGACTAGCATGTTATTTTTGACATGAGTTCTCAAAGCACTGCAGACCTCATTTTAAAGGCTGCAAGTAATTTCCATTTTCATTGAATTTAGTTAATTATTTAGGAGATTATGTGGGAACTGCACCAGAAGTGGGAAGTTACAAATTAAAAATACTTTACTGTATTTAAGTGTAGGGGAAAGTGGTCTTGTTTCTGCAAAGCCATAGAGGAAATTGGTCATGCGACTGCACATTTTTGAAGAGTCAACCATTTTACTCATCCTGCAAGGAAGAGAGCCTCATTGCAACAAAGCCAAATCCTACGACTACGCTGGATTGGTTGAGATGGTTGATGGTTCCAACAGTGGTGCAAGTTTTTAAGGTCAAGTAGTAATAGGTCTGTGAATGGAAAGCCCAGCTTCACTTTCAAAGAAGATGATGATGGAGTCATCCCTAGTGTATAAAAACACTACCCACATCACAAAAACTTGGTGGTAGTGGGTAGCATCAAAGAGTGGGATGTTATGAAGTAGGCCAGATCTGTGAAGACAATTGCAATTCATTTCATCTTCATTTGAATTTCATTTTGTTCTGAACATGTGGCCGTGTGGCGCTAGGCCTTGTTTAATAAAATTGACTTTGGATGTGCTCATGTGGCGCAACTTGCTTTTATAACTTACCCCGCACTGGGGGCAAGGTGTGCCACAAGACCACTTTGTTTTGGATCCACAGTGATTGTTCCCAGGGATGCACAACATCCTGAAACATCCTGAAATATAAGTACATGTTTTAGTTGGAAGCATTACTGTCATGGCCTCACTGTAAGTAAAAACTGGCACAACTCACCCCACTCTCTCCTAATTTTAAAGGCTCTTTAATTTATTTGTCTGAGCCTTCTAATACTTAAAAGTATTTGTTGGGCAGGCAAAAAGTCACTGATTTTGATTCTAGCTAACAAATGTCCGGTTGGTTGGCCATCACCATTTTGTCCATCTGTAACTGGAAATCTCAAATTATCTTAGATGCTTGCTGGCATCTCCAATCAGGAATTCCCACACCCGCCGATCCAAAGTCCCCCCGCCCATTCCCCGCCCAGTACCTGTGTGCGGAAGGCACTGAAGAAGATGAAGAATGGAAAGGCAACCGGACCAGATGACATCCCAGCCAAAATATGGAAGATGCGTTCCTAGCTGATCTCCTTAATCGTATTGCAGCCGAGAACAAGCCTTCCCAGGCCTGGACAACCAGCACCACCATGCCGATCTGGAAAGGCAAGGAGAATGTCAGCCAGTGCACCAACTCTGCGTCGATTCGACTACTCTGTCATGCAATGAAAATCTTTGAGCGAATCCTGAATAAATGCCTTCGTGATATCGTTGAGCTTACCCCAAACCAGTGTGGATTTGTCAAGGGCTCCAGCACCACGGATGCCATTCATGCTGCTCGACTGCTTATGGAAAAGCACAGGGAGATGAACGGGATGGCGCATGTGGCATTCTTGGACCTGGAGAAAGCTTTCGACCACGTCCCACACATCCTTATCTGGAAAGCACTTAGGTCACATAGCATCCCAGAAGAATAAGTGCAATGGATGCAGCTACTCTACCAAAATGTCACCAGCAAAGTCATATGCCCTGCAGGTACCTCGTCACCGTTTAGCATCACCATCGGCGTCCACCAAGGTTCAGCCCTGTCACCCCTGCTGTTCATCCTCTGCATGGACACAGCAACGGCCGACCTACAATCACGAATACACTGGAGCTTCCTTTACGCTGACGATGTTGCATTTGCTGACCCAGACCACCTGCCCCTCCAAGAGCAGTTGCAGGAGTAGAAGGACTGGCTGGAAGAAAGTGGAATGCACCTGAACACCAAGAAGCTGGAGTACCTAAAATGTGGCCCTCGAACTCTGGGATTGATCCAGATCGATGGCCAGGAGTTAAAGAAGACCACTGAATACCATGGTCTGCGTGGACAGTGAGACCCTCGCGGATGTGCTCTTATGAGTCAACACAGCATGGCTTAAATGGCGTGAATCGACCTGCATCCTGTGTTATCAGAGGATGCCCGAACACCTCAAAGCTAAGATCTAAAAGGCAGTGGCAGATATCATCACCCCCACCTGAGATTGGGTACCACGCCCCAAGTGCAAGAGGAGAAGGATCATTGAGTGTGAGAGGAACTGACCTGAAAGGTAGGATCATGGCCAAGCTTGAAACCTGGCCGGTTACCAAGACTGCGTGAAGTAATTCAATTCAATTCTATTTATACAGCACCAAATCACAATAACAGTCGCCTCAAGGCACTTTATATTGTACAGTAGATCCTACAATAATAGATACAGAGAAATTCCCAACAATCATGTGACCACCTATGAGCAAGCACTTTGGTGACAGTGGGAAGGAAAAACTCCCTTTTAACAGGAAGAAACCTCCGGCAGAACCAGGCTCAGGGAGGGGCGGGGCCATCTGCTGTGATTGTTTGGGGTGAGAGAAGGAAGACAGGATAAAGACATGCTGTGGAAGAGAGACAGAGGTTAATAACAGATATGATTCAATGCAGAGAGGTCTGTTAATACATAGTGAGTGAAGAAGAAAAACTCAATGCATCATGGGAATCCCCGGCAGCCTACGTCTATTGCAGCATAACTAAGGGAGGATTCAGGGTCACCTGGTCCAGCCCTAACTATATGCTTTAGCAAAGAGGAAAGTTTGAAGCCTAATCTTGAAAGTAGAGATAGTGTCTGTCTCCTGAATCCAAACTGGAAGCTGGTTCCACAGAAGAGGGGCCTGAAAACTGAAGGCTCTGCCTCCCATTCTACTTTTAAATACTCTAGGAACAACAAGTAGGCCTGCAGTGCAAGAGCGAAGTGCTCTAATAGGGTACCCTCAGAAGGTCTGCTAGATGACATTAATACAGCACTACGGACGATACCTACAGCTACCAATACCGAGACTAACAAGCTGATCTACAATATGGCAGCAGTGATCAGTGAGATGCTTGGCTACAAAGTTAAATGGCCACAGGGGGCAGTACCCTCCATGGAGAAGGCTAGAGGCTAAGATCAAGGTAAGCTGCAACCACCAAGTACCCGCAGAGGGTCAGCCAAGTCCTGAGCAGTCAGCTAAACGTTAACAATGAGATCCGGCCTATCAACACCTACGCCCTGCCCGTGATCAGATACCCTGCTGAGATAATAAGCTGGTCAAAGGAGGAGATAGAAGCCACTGACATCAAGACCAGGAAGCGCCTGACCATGCATTTTTAAATACTTTTTTAAATCATAAAGTAACTATGAATCTAATGTAATGCTGTGTTTTTTATATTGTAAAATGTCCTGCAAAACAAACTGAAATATATTATGTTATTCAAAACACTCAGCAGTTCAGTGCGGGACAAATAGCTTTGCTTGCAGTACTGTGGTGAATTTACAGTAAAGCACTGTGTTGCACTGCTGCATAGTGGCTGTTGTGTTCATGGGCAGAGTTAGGTAACATCAAGTGTAGCAGAGATGAATTTAAACTAATGACGCTTAGATTAATTCACTGAATTCAGTGTGTGTGTGTGTGTGTGTGTGTGTGTGTGTGTGTGTGTGTGCATTCTTTGATATTGTTATGTTACAGTCTTAGAAATTAAGTTCAATTCAATTCAATTTTATTTATGTATTGCCAAATTACGACAACTGTCACCACAAGGCAAGATTGTATCTCTTTGTATCTTTTCATATGGCAAATCTATTCTAATCCAGTGTAATAATGTTGTGTTGCACTTACAGGATATGGAGGCTAAGATGTGGGCCAAATCTAACAGCCTAAACATTTTGTTAGCTAAAGGATTTCAACCTGCATACAACCATCTGAACCAAAACATTACAGTTCTCTGTACAGACCAAAATGACTACACTGACATTTACACAATATCCACAGATGTGAGGAGCTCAGTATAAAGGCTCATGGGTGTATTTTCCGTTTTAATAAGAAAGACATGGTCGTAAGTAAATCTGACTGCTAAACAAGAAAGAACAAAACAAGCTGTTGTTTCTGCTGTTCTTTAAAGGTTACAAACCCCCATAGAGGAACCAATTTTCCATTAAATTCAGCTTTTTCTCTTTCAGTTCTCTTCAAACACCACCACCAGTGATTCACTCAGCTGAATATAAAACTAAACACAACCACTTATTCAGTAACCAGAACACATTTATGCAGAGTGTGTTATTCTTACACAAGTGCAGGTAGAGAGCTACTCGACCCTTTACAGGGCAAGGTTGTTTTTAGCTTGGGTATGGTGTTTGTGTGTGTGTGCCAGGGTCAGTAGAAGGGGCCTGTAGAGAAAGGGTGAGAGAGTTGGATAGGTGTGGCCAACTTCCCTCACGTAACAATGAAGCAGAGTAGTTGCTACAGCAATGTGGAGGGACCCAGACTCTCCAAATGGCCTTTTAGTTGCCAGCTTAGCTGCCCTCTCACTTATGCGTTCTCTTGCAGTTAATGGCAGAGTTCAGAGCAATATGACTAACCAATGAAATCACAGGACAATAACAGGCAGCTTGACACACATGCTCGTTAATGATTCCTGTCATGAAAAAAAGACAGAATCTAAGTTCAACAACCTAATGGAAAATTTGTGTAACCTTCTTAAATTATCAGGAAGTTTTCACCTGTAAAGGAACCAAACACAGGCTCACTGAGGGAGAAAGACTGTGTTATTATCTATTAGAGAGCACCACAGGTCATAGTATTAAGAGGTGAACACAGATGAAGTGAAAAAGCACATACATCATATACTGATATTAATTATTTCACATAGTTACTGTTGGATTTATTAAGAAAAAACTGAATCAAGGTACATATATAGGTCAAAATTGTAAACAAGCTTCTGACAGGGTGCAATCTTCTTAGCTTGCTCTTTATTGGATAGACAGACAGGAAAGTGAGGAAGCAAAGGGTGCAGGTTAGACTCAAACCCAGGCCTCTACTTCATGCAGCATGTACTTGCCTGCTCGCCCACTGAGCTAAACTGGCACCTTCCAGTCTAAAATCGGTTGACATAATCACATGCATTGATTCTCCACAGTGTCACAAAGACATTTATTTGAATAATCTAATGTATACTATTTATTTTTTTCAATGACTTATCTGCACTTCAGGTTGACAGTGATCAGTAAAAATGTTTTTTCATGCTTCATGATTATATTACACACATAATGTGTAAATGTTATTTCCATTCTGTGACCTTCTCTATTGTTTAGATTGGCAGTAATCAGTGAAAATATTTCTTCAACAAGAACCAGCACTAGCAAACCTGGTCAGTTCTTGCAAAGCCTTTCCCTGTTTGTTGCCTAGCAACATGATCATCAGAAATTCTGAGGCTCTTAATATTTTCAGAGGCACTTATTTTGAACCCAATTTCAACCCAATGAATGAGGACAGAGCCTGCATTTCTATGGCTGGAGGTATGTAACAAGTGCATCTGTAGAATCTCATATTTTTTTAAAAAATGTAAAAAATAAAAATGCCAAAAGCCCTCATCTTCTCCTCCTCATGCGTGCCGTCACAATCATCCCACAAAGCAGAAGCTTCATGTTAATTCTAATAAATGTTCTCATTCTTTCAAGCGCTTTAAGTGCTCAGAGTAGAAAAGCGTTACATAAGAAGCAGTCCATTTACCATTTGATTGATGTTATCTATACAATAAGCCAAGATTGCCCTCAATGAAATCTTGCATCAGCGTAGCAACATGATTGATCCATATGTTTTCCATTTTTACTCCTGATTGGTTCCTTTGGTGCAGGGGTGGGACAACCACCAGCTTTGCCCTTACCCCTGACTGTACTAACATTTATATAGTACATCACTAGTTTTACCATCCACTCAAAGCACTTTAGGAGGAAGCTGTTTTGCTTGAGTTCTGTGCCCCCTACTGGGCCTCGTGCACATTTGCTGAAGGTTTCCTGCAATTATCTGCTGCAATCCTCTTTGTTGCTCGTGCCTTTGAAAACATAGTCTCTGAAAACTTGTAAACTTTGGTATATAGAGTAATTTGTTAGTAATATTTTTAGATCTTGATTGATTTTCAAAACGTAATGATCATGAAACTGACCTCAGCCCATTGTTGGTCAGTGGTGCTAGCTCACAGCTATGACATTAGTAACCCCATACACCAACACTTTTATGAAACATGAGCTATCTTAGTTTTATATACACTGCACACACATATAATATTATATATTTCTGGTTTATATTATATTATATTATACTTGACATTGTTGAAATTAGTTACTTGTGTATCTTATTTCCTCTACACTCCACGTCTCTGTGTCATCCAGCACAGAGTGCAGACATCATTTTCATATTAATGATCATGAAACTGATCTCAGCCCATTGTTAGTCAGTGGTGAACATTTCACTCATTAAGCTCATAAGGTTGGAAACCTGCAGTCAACTAAGACTGAAGAAGTCACCTGATGATGATGAAACGCTATGTCCAGATGAAGAGAATGAACTTTCTGTGATACTTTTGTTTGTAGTGTGCACATGTCATAGGGTGCTGTGTATTAGTTGGAGGGACCAAAAATGCAGGATATCTTAGACAGAGGTAAATTCAAAATGCAGCTTTATTAGCTAGCACTGGGAAGCTTAGCAAAAACTCAAGGCAGAGTTACCTGAAGCTGACTGACTGAGAGACTGACACAGACACTGACAGACTGGAGCCCACACGACATGAAGAGTTATGATGATAATCTGATGAACAACAGAGGGAAACGGAGGACTCTAAAACACATGAGGTAAGTAGGGAGCTGGAACACAGCTGCAGAAACCATGGGCACAGGTAATTAAGAAAGACTAACCACAGGGGAAACTGAACATAACACACACAGGACAAGAGAGTATCAAATAAAACCAGGAAGCTTACGTTGAGACTGAGACATACAGACTTCCCAAGGTGAAAATAAACAAAGTAATTTATCTTAAATGTGGTATATTTTTTTTGACTTATGAGTTGCCTTTTTACTTCGTCTTATGGTTAAATATTATTAATTCAAAGTAACCATTAATCAAACTGTTGGTTCTATTTCTGTGTTATTAGAATATTTTGTTAGTATTTTTGTTCCCCTATTTGACACTTTTATGTCATGTCAGGATGGTCAGCAATGTGATTATTTGAATAAGTTTATAAAACCATTCTAAATATAGCAGAAATAGACTTGATGAAATTTTATATATATCTTAGTTTATAAGAGGGTAGTACATACAAAAAGATGGACAGCTGTAGCGGTTGTATCTGATGTGTTTAACATGAAACAGGAAATGTTAATCTGGTTAGAATGAATCCCGGTGGGGGTGTCACCTGTTAATCACCTGTGTTAATCTGGTTGGACTGTCACACTGACAGTGTAGCACGAGCGGATTAAAGTGTGTGCTGTAGTTGTAGTGCTGACTATCCTCACATCATGTCAGAGTATGCATGCAGAATAATTATAGCAAAAACATTAACCGAACACTTTAACATTGTTGAAATTGCATACAGTGGCTTGCAAAAGTATTCAGCCCCCTTGAATATTCCCACATTTTGTCACATTACAGCCACAAACATGAATCAGTTTTATTGGAATTCCAGGTGAAAGACCAACACAAAGTGGTGCACACGTGAGAAGTGGAACGAAAATCAGACATGATTCCAAACATTTTTTACAAATAAATAACTGCAAACTCCAAAACACAACGGAAGTGCTCCAGGACGCTAGGGGCAGTGTTGAGCTTTTGTTACCTAGTAACTACACAAGCCAGGAAGCACTAATGACCGGATTTGGGGTCTGCAGCCTTAAAGGCCGCATTTTAAGGCCGATTTAAAGCTTTCATCCTTCCATAAGCAGGTCCTCTTAGCGTGGACCCTCATTTATAAACACAACTTCTCACCTCACAAATACCTTATCTGGAACAACAGAGATATTTTATAGAAAAATAAATCACTTTTCCTGGAAACTTGGATCCAGAATGGGATCCTATTGATGGCTCAGCTGGTTAATAAAGAGGGACAACTACTTACATACGACGACTTTATTGCACTATATAATTTTCCAATCAGTGTTCAGGAATTCTCAATGGTGCTTGGTGCCATACCCTCAGGGACTTTAATGTTATATAAAAACACTGACAGCTCAATATCTACCTCAGTCACTCTCCCTGATCCAGCTGAGTCACCAACAGGAAAAATCTGCTTTTCACAGGAACTTGGTAATAGCAATAAGAGAATACGTAGTTTATTCCAAGAAGATATCATGTCTCTCCCATATATAACATCTTATTGGCACCGATATGTTCCAGATATCAAGTGGAAGACAGTCTGGATGGTCCCCCATAAATATTTGATTGTAAATAAGGTGAAAGAAGTCTCTTTTAAAATTCTACATAAATGTTATCCAGCCAGTCACTACATGGTCAAATTTAAAAGGGACATAAATACTAATTGTACTTTCTGTGGGGATCATCCAGAAACTGTGACACATCTTTTTTGGTACTGTTCTTTTACACAGAGATTCTGGAAGGAATTTAGCAGGTTTGTTATTGTCCATATTTTAAGGGAGTTTTCTTTACGATGGGAAAATGTTTTATTCTGTTTCTTTAAGTTCCCCAAGAAGTATGAGAAATGTTTTTTATGATAAATTTGTTAATACTTTTAGCTAAAGTTTTTATCCGTAAATGTAAGTTTACTAATAAAACACCATATTTCTTTCATTATTTTAAGGATGTGGAAATGTACATACAATCAATATCAGACTCCACCAACAAAAAGCCTCTCAAAACAATATATGTATGTGAATCTTATAATTGTTACCTTTTTCTTTTACCCTTGGCTTTTTGTGTTCATGTTCTGTTGTATACTTCATCTGTTCGTATGTTGTATACTCATTGTTTGTTAAATAAAGTAAAAAATTTAAAAAATAAAATAAAATTTTTTAAGGCCGATTACGTCACAGCGACACGACGAAGGCTGTCCCAATTCAAAGGCTGCTCAAATCAAATCAAATCACTTTTATTGTCACATCACATGTGCAGGCACACTGGCACAGCACATGCGAGTGAAATTCTTGTGTGCGAGCCCCACAAGCAACAGAGATGTGCAAACACAACAACACAAACGAGCAAAATACAAGAATGGCCAACCTGAAACTAATAAATATATGTACAATATATAATAGTGTATGCATTTCTGGATGTGTATACTAAATATTTTCCTACGTGTGTGTGTGTGTGTGTGTGTGTGTGTGTGTGTGTGTGTGTGTGTGTGTGTGTATACACATTTTTACAAATTAAATAGTAAAAAAATAAAAATAAAAAATAATAATAATAATAATAATAATAAAATATATAAAATATACAGAGTTGAATATGTGCAAAACAAGTGGCATTTATATACAGTGTGGAGTGCATAATGTTGAAGTTCCAGTAGTGAAGCTGAGGTGTCTATGACGTGTTCAGCAGTCTGATGGCCTGATGGAAAAAGCTGTCTGTCAGTCTGCTGGTACGGGACCGGATGCTGCAGAACCTCCTTCCTGATGGAAGCAGTCTGAACAGTTTATGGCTGGGGTGACTGGAGTCCTCGAAATGCGGCCCTCAAATGCGTCCTTAATTTCCCTGCCTTCATGGCCCAACATATCCCAGACTTCATAGCTCGGCGGTGGTGTGGATAATTTTGCCGAAAAAAAACGGCGGAGGCGGAGCAGACGAAGAGTAAACTTTCAGAAGTAAGTACTGAATATTATGTCACTTATTTATGCGCAAATGTTTTTATAATGTAGAACATTAAAACATTACTGTTGGCCACATGTCGGGAAAGTTATGTGACATTAGCGATGTTTGTACTAACTTGGTTTTAAAGCCTTTACTTCAAAATATGCGCCGTTCAATAGCTGACTTTAATCTTACAGAGAATCTGATGATTTTATGGATAATTAAAGTCAGATATATATATACACAAACACAACAAGCTGAAAGTCAGTGATGCTGCTCGGTTTGCAGTCCTGAATATGACGGCACAAGCAGGATCCACTGCACTGTTAATGTTAGCTATGTTATATTGCTGCCTCTGCTCGGTGGTGTCGAGCCAAACGGACTTTAACGTGTGTTTGAACGAGCTGACGGTTCACTCGTTAAGCTGAAAGAAAGATGCTTTAATCACAGCAGTCACACATGTGTCCACTGCACCATCTGGAACTCTTCTTGTTTACACTCGTAATAACACAAACACTAAATCCTGCTTCTTTTGTGCTGTTGTGTAGCAGTGTGTACACCTGAGACTGCCACCTGTCTGTCTGTCCTGCACTCTCTCTCTGTTTCTTTCTCTCTGATTGTGGAATAAAAGTATGAACATGTGTTTATAAGTTACACTTGTGTTTGAATCCTGCAGCTTATCACACATTTGATTTCCATGTGTGACGACTGCAAGTGTCCAGAGTGAGGACAGACTGAGGGACCCACTGCTGCACATCATCTGTGAGGCTTTGCAGCCCTGATGATCCACCAGGACAAACTCAGCAGTGTGTGAGGAAGAGGAGGAGGAAGAGCCAGCAGCAGCTGACAGATGGAGAGAATAGACAGACTGTTCCCTGTTTGTGAAGGACTGCTAGGAAAGTTTAACATAACTGTCTGTGCTGAATCAGTCTTATTAGGTAATGTTCAAATAATGTGATCATCCCAGTGTTTCCAGTGTGGGAGAAAGTACTCAGGGCCTTCAAGTTACACACTACAGGGAGTGCAGAATTATTAGGCAAGTTGTATTTTTGAGGAATAATGTTATTATTGAACAACAACCATGTTCTCAATGAACCCAAAAAACTCATTGATATCAAAGCTGAATGTTTTTGGAAGTAGTTTTTGTTTGTTTTTAGTTTTAGCTATTTTAGGGGGATATCTGTGTGTGCAGGTGACTATTACTGTACATAATTATTAGGCAACTTAACAAAAAACAAATATATACCCATTTCAATGATTTATTTTTACCAGTGAAACCAATATAACATCTCCACATTCACAAATATACATTTCTGACATTCAAAAACAAAACAAAACAAATCAGCGACCAATATAGCCACCTTTCTTTGCAAGGACACTCAAAAGCCTGCCATCCATGGATTCTGTCAGTGTTTTGATCTGTTCACCATCAACATTGCGTGCAGCAGCAACCACAGCCTCCCAGACACTGTTCAGAGAGGTGTACTGTTTTCCCTCCTTGTAAATCTCACATTTGATGATGGACCACAGGTTCTCAATGGGGTTCAGATCAGGTGAACAAGGAGGCCATGTCATTAGTTTTTCTTCTTGTATACCCTTTCTTGCCAGCCACGCTGTGGAGTACTTGGACGCGTGTGATGGAGCATTGTCCTGCATGAAAATCATGTTTTTCTTGAAGGATGCAGACTTCTTCCTGTACCACTGCTTGAAGAAGGTGTCTTCCAGAAACTGGCAGTAGGACTGGGAGTTGAGCTTGACTCCATCCTCAACCCGAAAAGGCCCCACAAGCTCATCTTTGATGATACCAGCCCAAACCAGTACTCCACCTCCACCTTGCTGGCGTCTGAGTGGGACTGGAGCTCTCTGCCCTTTACCAATCCAGCCACTGGCCCATCCATCTGGCCCATCAAGACTCACTCTCATTTCATCAGTCCATAAAACCTTAGAAAAACCAGTCTTGAGATATTTCTTGGCCCAGTCTTGACGTTTCAGCTTGTGTGTCTTGTTCAGTGGTGGTCGTCTTTCAGCCTTTCTTACCTTGGCCATGTCTCTGAGTATTGCACACCTTGTGCTTTTGGGCACGCCAGTGATGTTGCAGCTCTGAAATATGGCCAAACTGGTGGCAAGTGGCATCTTGGCAGCTGCACGCTTGACTTTTCTCAGTTATTTTGCGCCTTGGTTTTTCCACACGCTTCTTGCGACCCTGTTGACTATTTTGAATGAAACGCTTGATTGGTCGATGATCACGCTTCAGAAGCTTTGCAATTTTGAGACTGCTGCATCCCTCTGCAAGATATCTCACTATTTTTGACTTTTCTGAGCCTGTCAAGTCCTTCTTTTGACCCATTTTGCCAAAGGAAAGGACGTTGCCTAATAATTATGCACACCTGATATAGGGTGTTGATGTCATTAGACCACACCCCTTCTCATTACAGAGATGCACATCACCTAATATGCTTAATTGGTAGTAGGCTTTCGAGCCTATACAGCTTGGAGTAAGACAACATGCATGAAGAGGATGATGTGGACAAAATACTCATTTGCCTAATAATTCTGCACTCCCTGTATGAAAGGCAGCAACAAGTTTCATGTTTAGAAACCTAAAGTATGTATCAGCAGCAGAATGGGTTTTACAGTCCTGTGGTCTCAGCCTCAGATACTTATCAAATCACACAAAGCTCTTGTAGAAACAAACAAACAAATGAACAAAATATGTTCTCCCTCATTTCTGTCAAACAAAGTTGTTTCCAGCGGTTAGTATCATGGTTGCTAGGCAACCTGGGAAGCGCGACGGAGACAGACAAACTTGCCGTTTATTTTGCAAATCGAGCTCAACACTGCCCCTAGCGTCCTGGAGCACTTCCGCTGTGTTTTGGAATTTGCACGTGTTTTTTGGGGTTTGCAAGTGTTTTGGAGTTTGTACGTGCTTTGTCTCTAGGGGCCACCGTAGTTGTGTGATGCTTGTATACAGTTTGCCAGTGGTTTGTATAGCCACGAGACACTGTAGTTACTCATGTTGAATTGACCAAAATGGCGCCACCCTTGTGGACTGAGCTGCCCAAAGTAAAGATGGAGTCTATCCCTGTGCAGCATCCCATGTGTGTCCACCAGGGGTGGTGTTTATTCATTTTTGATTTAGATTTTCTGTATTATTTAGAACAGTTTTGGTTTACTTTAATTGTTTTCTAATTGTAATTTCTGTTATTTTACAGAACCACACACACTCACATAGATTCACTTAATCATACGAAGATTAAAGATCGCAAATGTTCCGAAGATGTTTTTGGATTAAAGGAACCCATATTATCATTGCTGTGGACCCCTCTTTCATCATATAAGTCACCTTCTGACCAAGGATAGGAATATCCTGCTGTAATTTGCCAGTTTATTAAGCACGCACATGTCCAGTTCAGACAGTGTTCTTTTCTTGATAGGCTTCATTTGTCTGTCTGTGAACAGCTGATGTGCTTTGGAAGAAAGTTCAATTCTGGTCTCATCTGTCCACGGGACATTCTCCCAGAAGCTTTGTGGCTTGTCAACATGTAGTTTGGCATATTCCAGTCTGGCTTTCTTATGATTTGTTTTCAACGATGGTGTCCTCCTCGGTCGTCTGCCATGTAGTCCAAACAACGACGGATGGTGCGATCTGACACTGACGTTCGTTAAGCATGAAGTTCAGCTTGGATCTCTTTAGAAGTCTTTCTGGGCTCTTTTGTTACCATTCGGATTTTCCGTCTCTTTGATTTGTCATCAATTTTCCTCTTGCGGCCACGTCCAGGGAGATTGGCTACGGACCCATGGATCTTAAATTTCTGAATGACATGTGCAACTGTAGTCAGAGGAACATCTGCTGCTTGGAGAGGGTCTTCTAGCTGTTACCTTCAACATGCTATGATTTTCTTTCTAATTTAGTTCCTTCACTTTCTCTGGTCCATGTTGAGTGTGGTACACAGTGACTACCTGGAGCCCTATATATAGGCCCACTGACTGATTACAAGATTATAGACACCTGTGATGCTGATTAGTGGACACACCTTGGATTAACGCGTCCCTTTAGTCACATTATTTTCAGTAGGGGTACCATCATTTTTGTCCAGGCTTGTTTCATGCATTTATTTTTTAAATAATTCCCTTGAAGCATGATTGAAAAGCAATGTCTGACTTTCACTGGTAAACATTTATAGAATTTTTATTTATTATTACTTTGTGACCATTGTGAGTTTTTCTTTCATTGACCGAAGGGTACCAACAATTTTGTTCACACCTGTATGTGCTTTAGCAAAAAGGAAAGTTTGAAGCCTAATCTTAAAAGTAGAGATAGTGTCTGTCTCCTGAATCCAAACTGGGAGCTGGTTCCACAGAAGCAGCACAGAAGAAAGACTTTTCAGGGAGTTTTTAGGATATTCTCACAATAACTTACAGTAGTCCAGGCATAGTCTGGAGAACGGTAGTTTTTGCCATACATTATCTTCAATGACATAAAGATCAGCACAGATATAAGATTATATATATATCTAGACTACAGAAATGTGCAGCCTTACATACCCTCATGTGTGAATGAATTGCAGAAGCACAGCAACGGTTGTCTTCTCAAGCTGTCAAGTATCAGCACAAAACAAGTTAAAGCTAATGTCAGCAGCTGCTGTAAAACACTGCTCTGACTGTGTGTGACAACATTTTATTCAGCCTCTGCTCACTATGCAGACTTCTTAGTGTATCTCATATTACTGCTGGAATCATTTATTATTAAGGTCGAAACACATTTTGGTATTTAAAAGTGTTTTATTATAAGGGTAACACAGACCTAATCTTTCTGCTGGCAATGTGGGAAGACAGTGAACAGTTGAACGTTTTGCTGTTCAGTGTGAGGTCTCTGCTCCTTTCAGGTTTGTCTGTGAGCATAATGTGTCCTGTTATGCTTTTAGTCAACATTCATTTATTGGTTGTTCCTCAATGTTGCACCCTCCTGCAAAAATGCTCTCTCGTTACCTCTCCGTCAGTGTTGAATTGCTCCTGTTGCAATAGACACTAACGGCCAGGGGTTAAGTTTGTTGTGCAAGCATTCCACAGGGAAGCTATTTTTCTTGCCACCTACATCTATACCTCGCTAATTCATGACCTGTCTATAAATGCTTTGTTAGTAACAATGCCACCCCTCACAACTGGCTTAAAGATTAGAAAAAGAAGCACTGTCATTCCAAAAATTCCTCTGACAAATACAGATAATTACAGGAATTAGCCTGCTATTTTGTCATTAGCCTTCACTTTCAATGAGCCAATAATGAAAAGAGAAACAAGAGTCGCAGACAAAGATGGATGTCTTTAGAGGATTAAGACGTTTTCTCCCCCCACCTCTGAGCCCACATATTCAATTTGCTGTTTTATTAATATTATTAATGTAGTCAAGCTTGAAGCTTTGAAGCCGAGAGTTTTTTCTTCTGATTGGTATTGTGCAAGCACTCACGGCTCAGCTCAGGGGAAGTCAAAGTGATTTCAAATGCACTTTGTTAGTGCCATGATGAAAATGGCAGCTCGCCTTTTTAAAGCTGTATATTTGCAAGCGTGATTATGGGGTGTGTGTTCAAATAAATGAAGCCAAAACAATGACAAACAATCAGCACTTCATAAGCTAGGGAAAGGCCATGGACAGATTAATAAGTGCTTTGCAGACACACTTGCATCCACACACATACATGCAAAGGACCTTTGGAATTACAGATATATGTGACACACTAGACAAGATTTAGTCTGGCACCGTTCTGTATCCAAACGAACAGGAGAAAGCAGCGACCTCACCGTATAATCTACTGTTGATTTGTGTTTGCACAAACGATATCGCAACATTAGGAGGATGATATTTGCCCTGACAGGCATCAGCGGGCCGTTGGCTTTGTTAAGCAGAGAAGGAGCAAGTTGGACATGTGCGGTGTGTACTCTGCAGTTGTTGAGGTGGTTAAAACGACAATGATAACACTGCAGTAATGGCACTATAAAAAACTGATGCATGTAAGCTCTGCTGCTCATTTTAAAGGTTTTGTTTTCAGGTATCAAACGGCAGAGTTTTCAAATTTTAAAACGAATGCATCAACATGTTTTCTATTACAGGGAGTGCAGAATTATTAGGCAAATGAGTATTTTGTCCACATCATCCTCTTCATGCATGTTGTCTTACTCCAAGCTGTATAGGCTCGAAAGCCTACTACCAATTAAGCATATTAGGTGATGTGCATCCCTGTAATGAGAAGGGGTGTGGTCTAATGACATCAACACCCTATATCAGGTGTGCATAATTATTAGGCACCGTCCTTTCCTTTGGCAAAATGGGTCAAAAGAAGGACTTGACAGGCTCAGAAAAGTCAAAAATAGTGAGATATCTTGCAGAGGGATGCAGCAGTCTCAAAATTGCAAAGCTTCTGAAGCGTGATCATCGAACAATCAAGCGTTTCATTCAAAATAGTCAACAGGGTCGCAAGAAGCGTGTGGAAAAACCAAGGCGCAAAATAATGCCCATGACCTGAGAAAAGTCAAGCGTGCAGCTGCCAAGATGCCACTTGCCACCAGTTTGGCCATATTTCAGAGCTGCAACATCACTGGAGTGCCCAAAAGCACAAGGTGTGCAATACTCAGAGACATGGCCAAGGTAAGAAAGGCTGAAAGACGACCACCACTGAACAACACACACAAGCTGAAACGTCAAGACTGGGCCAAGAAATATCTCAAGACTGGTTTTTCTAAGGTTTTATGGACTGATGAAATGAGAGTGAGTCTTGATGGGCCAGATGGATGGGCCCGTGGCTGGATTGGTAAAGGGCAGAGAGCTCCAGTCCGACTCAGACGCCAGCAAGGTGGAGGTGGAGTACTGGTTTGGGCTGGTATCATCAAAGATGAGCTTGTGGGGCCTTTTCGGGTTGAGGATGGAGTCAAGCTCAACTCCCAGTCCTACTGCCAGTTTCTGGAAGACACCTTCTTCAAGCAGCGGTACAGGAAGAAGTCTGCATCCTTCAAGAAAAACATGATTTTCATGCAGGACAATGCTCCATCACACGCGTCCAAGTACTCCACAGCGTGGCTGGCAAGAAAGGGTATAAAAGAAGAAAAACTAATGACATGGCCTCCTTGTTCACCTGATCTGAACCCCATTGAGAACCTGTGGTCCATCATCAAATGTGAGATTTACAAGGAGGGAAAACAGTACACCTCTCTGAACAGTGTCTGGGAGGCTGTGGTTGCTGCTGCACGCAATGTTGATGGTGAACAGATCAAAACACTGACAGAATCCATGGATGGCAGGCTTTTGAGTGTCCTTGCAAAGAAAGGTGGCTATATTGGTCGCTGATTTGTTTTTGTTTTGTTTTTGAATGTCAGAAATGTATATTTGTGAATGTGGAGATGTTATATTGGTTTCACTGGTAAAAATAAATCATTGAAATGGGTATATATTTGTTTTTTGTTAAGTTGCCTAATAATTATGCACAGTAATAGTCACCTGCACACACAGATATCCCCCTAAAATAGCTAAAACTAAAAACAAACTAAAAACTACTTCCAAAAACATTCAGCTTTGATATTAATGAGTTTTTTGGGTTCATTGAGAACATGGTTGTTGTTCAATAATAACATTATTCCTCAAAAATACAACTTGCCTAATAATTCTGCACTCCCTGTAGTAATCAGAATATAATAGCAGAAAATGTTACATCTACAACTATGAGCATATTTATGAAAGGCTTTCCATTTTAACCACATGGCGGGAGGAATGACACAAAACAGTTTTCTCTGCATATTCTTCTACATGTTTCTTTGGTTGTACTCTCACTAAAAGTTTTCGGTACATGTTTAGACCAAGATCAGGTTGAGTTTTCCTGTAAAGGAAGCAACTGTTTGGTGCTTTCCAGTGAACATTAGTAGAATGCTTATTAATAATTTTGATTATTCTGTTGGGTTTTTTAAACAACAAAGCTTTAAGCATTTCCTGCTTTTGCACCCAACCTCAGGACAAAGATGCAGTAAGGACGTTTGTTTATGTGGACTGACTTTGCCTTTTTCGCTGCACCCCACTGTCATTGTGTCATTGTGCAGTAACTGTATAAACCTACTACATCCATGAGGTTGAAACTCAGACTGCACATTATGTTTAAATGAATTATCTTAAGCTAAAGTGAAATGGTGATTGTGGTTGGTTAAGCATGGCTTGGAAACACAGGCTGGATTGGATTCTCAACATTTCCTGTTCCACTGTTACAGGAAAAATGATTATATGTTTCTTTACCTTCTTTTAAATGTACAAAGATGCCCTTTGTCTATGGTTAGATTAGTTTAGAATTATCCTTTTAGACTTTCCCAGCAAAGACATATTGTTTTGGGACATATTGTTTTATCTCTCACAGCTCTCTCCCAGCTCTCTGCTGACGAGACTAGCACCACATATGGAGTTGTTTATTTTATCTGTTTATTATTTTCTTATCCTGTTCTCACTGTCTCTCCTATAAAAAGTGCCAAGCCTCTGTTCATGGTGTGAGTTGTTCTCAGCAGCTCACCCGTGTACACGTTTAGCAAAGAAAGTAACTTTGTCTCATTGTGTCTTTATTTCTCCTGGGTTTTTTACAGAGTTTTCTCCCAACATTTCTTGGTCCTTCGAGCCGGAGCGCCTCCATCGTGTCCCATCTCCGTGACCAGTCCACGTTGTTCGCCTGTCGACAGCTCACACACCAGGTGTGTGATAAAAGACCAAGAGCGTTAAA
The DNA here is from genome assembly GCF_057382095.1 of Aulonocara sp. 'chitande type north' Nkhata Bay. Lineage (NCBI taxonomy): Eukaryota > Metazoa > Chordata > Actinopteri > Cichliformes > Cichlidae > Aulonocara > Aulonocara sp. 'chitande type north' Nkhata Bay. Next base: position 649,021 of record NC_141356.1, on the reverse strand, counting down.
TTCGGGTCTTGGCCAACGTTCTTAGAAAGCGACCCACGGTGGTGGGACCCGATCGAGGTGGACCAGACCCGGCGACACTGACCAGGTAGATACAGACACACTGACACAATCTTGCGTAAAAGCGTATTTTAAATTCAGGGAATTTGAAATAGCGGAAGTAGCTCGTCGACTGGTAGCTTGGAGCTCGTCGACTGGAAGCTCCCCACCTCTGTGGGTTAGGTTTGGAGCTCTGGGTAGCTCCCCCAGCTGGGTCTAGACTGGGTCTAGGGAGTAAGTAGCTCTGGGAGCTCCCCTTATCATAAGGGTTCCGGTCGCGCGCGCGTCGAAGCTGTGAATGTGTGTGTGTGTGTGTGTGTGTGTGTGTATTGTTTTAATTAACGGAGCAAGCTGAATTTTCACGGTCCAATAAGAGACTGAGCTGCTCCTACTGTGTTTTTCTTTTACTGCTATTCACTGACGTGCTGGTGAGTTGAGAGAACGGTCGAGTTCCGTCTCGTAAAGTTCACACCGCTTTCGGAACTAGTCCGAAAGTCGAAGGGCGTGTGAGCAACCACTCTCGTCTCTAATACCAGCGAAGGTGATAGCAGCTGTATCGCGTATACATTACTTAAACAAAAATAAGTAAATACACAAATAAGATGGGTAATCAAGCAAGTGAAATTAAAACTCACTCCTGCTGACGAGCAGTGGTGAGAAAAGAAAAGTCCAGGGGCCGGACAAAACAATGTCTGTAAATTGAGAAATTTAAGAAAACAAAATATAAACAGTCAGAAGAACAGAACTCAACTGCCAGTTTAGTAAAACCAGAAGACGAGACACTGTGCAGTGCCCACAATCCTTTTAGTAAACCAACACTCACTCCTGCAGCCGCATCTGCAGCAACACCCATATCAGGAAGAACATAATAATCCCTTATTAAGTGAAAACTAGAGATCAAAGTAGTTTGAGGTAGTTTAAAAGGGTTGAAAACAGACCCCACTGAGTAGATATAAATATAAAAAGTATGAAATAAAGATAAACAAAGGGAAAATTACAGTAGAAATTATCTTTAGAGTATTTGAAATTAATAATAGCAAGGATAACAACCTGTAAAGTGATATTAACAATGAAACACAGTTGGCATGATGACCATGCCCACAATGTATAAAATGAATATAAAGCAAATAATTCACACGAAAATATTTTAATAAAATAAATAAGGTATATTAAGGCTGTGTCATTGTTCAGCCAAGGACAGTGTGTGAAAAGGTAACTGTCTCCATCCTGGGAAAAGGATGATTCTGCAGGTCATCTGAAGCCCTTGATGGATACAAAATAAAATATAAATAATATAATAGAACTGCCTGGTCCGCCATGCAACAGAGAGAACAAATGTGACCGCAGATTGGATGAATTCTAAATTATCTGTTTGCTGAATAAGATGATCCTAACTATCAAATTGGCTCAGTAGTAGTATAATGGTACACACTAATAAAATAGTATAATATGCTATTGCTGTTATATAAGACAAAGAGGATAATATTAACAATGACATAATATTAATATGAAGAGGCACCTTAGTCGGTTATGATGTGAGGTGGATAATTGTTAAACAGTAGTCTGCATCAAGCTTAAGGTTTGCTGAAACTCAGTGTAATGACATGTGAGATGAAGACAATACGGAGAATAACTAAACTAATGAAGTGCATAGAGGCACTTGACCAGCTTGAAACCTATCATCCTAGAATGACACATTGCTGAGATATAGAGCACACCTATAATAACAACCAATAAGCAAAACCCTGTAGACAACAGCTAAAACTACAGGATTGAGAAGCTGAATTAAATATGTAGACACTGCTGATGAGCATGTTCCACATTTTCTTTTCTTTTTATTTATTTGTTTTTTTTTTTAGAGCAGAAGCTGCATGCTATTAAAAGCCAACATATGCAGACTTCTGCCTTGTTCGGGTGGCAGCATTTTTTTCTTTTTTCTTTTGTGTCCTGACACGTGTATGTTTTTTGTTTTTGTTTGATTATTTTGTTGGTTTTGGAAACGAATTTAAACAAACTTGTGACAATACTTGAGAATCACAATGACACATAGTGATTAGGCATATGATTGAAAAATGCCTAGGTTTAGAGCTGTGAGCTATGAGCTGTGAGCAATGCAAAGTTTAAATATATATATATTTGTATAAATGGGAAACAACCCTAACTTCAAAGTTTGAAATGTGTGAGATGCATGAATTGTTTGAAAAACTAGAAATTATCTAAAAATGCCTTAAGTGAAAATGTAGTGTTGCATCTATAGAGAAGAGAAAAAAGAAGAAGCATTCTATAACTTAAAAATAAGGCAGACGTGTTGACAATAGACTAAGAGACTCATTTGCAGGTGGCTATCAGGAACAGAGAGGCAAGAAAGGTCACAGACACCAAGGCTGCAGACAGCCACGCAGAGACAGCAGATAAAATAGAGACAATGCCTGCTAGAACCGTGGAGAGGAAGGTCACTTCACACGAGATTGTAGGAGTAGGCTACAGAGAAATAATGCAAAACAGTTTTGAGGCAGCCACTTACGAACTTACAGTTTTCAAAGGACAAATTAGTTGTACAGTCAGCTGCAGGCCACACAATTGTACAACAATTAACTGCTGAGTGCATGCTAAATGACACCCCACCAGAGCTAAAAGCACTACACGATGTGGCCCATCAACACACACCCGCCACATCCACTTTCCAGAAACCGACCGAGTATCACAACATTCTGAGATTTAAACAAACTCCAGGCCCAGATCCACTTTATGATCAGCAAGTGTGGAAGCTAGGAGAACAGCATTTGACCTTACAGCACAGGCCGAAATTGTGTAGGTTACGCAGTAACCACAGATAGTAGGATAATAGAAGCAAAACCACTTTCTTCTTCATGTTCTGCACAGAGCGCTGAGCTGATAGCTGTGATACGCGAAAGTGAAATACACAAAGACAAACTAATAAATATACATACAGACAGCCAGTATGTTTTCTCTGCTGTGCATCATTTTGCAAAAAATTTGGCAAAACAGAGGAATGATTACACCAATTGGCAAACCGGTTCAGTATGCCAACCTCTTACAACGCCTACTGACTCATTACTACAGGCAACAACTTTGCTGACAGAGCAGCAAAACAGGCGGCACAAATGACAAACATCACATTGATGGCAGTTAACACACATCAGATTCCACTGGATGTGTTGCAAAATGAACAAAAAGCAGCAAGCACAGCCGAACAGACAAAATGGCTAAAACACGGTGCAGTTCTGACAAACGACTTAATGATGTGTTATGGCAAGCTAGTGTTGCCAAAATCTCTCCACAAGATGGCGGCATTAGTGACTCATGGCTGTACGCATTTGTCATCGGGGGGAATGACCTGTATTGTCAACTCTCATTTCTACACTGTAAATTTTGAAACTTCAGCAAAACAATTTGTCAGAACGTGCATGACGTGTCAAAAACCTCACCCTTTTCACACAATTCATATGGATTTTATTGAGCTAAGCGAATGTCAAGGGTCGAAATACGCCCTAGTGGTTATAGATGTGTTCTCAAAATGGCCGGAAATCTATCCAGTGAAAAAGGCAGATGCAATTTCAGTAGCAAAGTGCCTGTGCAATCACTTCATACCCACATATGGCATCCCAGCTTTGATACGATCAGACAACGGCACTCATTTTGTAAATGATGTCATCACTAAGGTCTCTGAAGCACTCGGTTTCAGCATAAAACACCATTGTGCGTATCACCCTCAGAGCGCAGGCCTTGTAGAGAGAACTAACGGCGCTATAAAACAAAGGCTCAGGAAATGCATGGCAGAAACAGGAAGGCCGTGGCCTGAATGTTTGGGTTTAGTGAAAATGTGGATGCGCTTAACACAAGGCTCCCATAAACTAACTCCATTTGAAATCATTCATGGTAGGCCGTTCCCACTGCCCATCACCAGTCAACCAATAGACAAATCAATCAGAGAAAACACATTAGCAGAATGGATGTCTAAGCTGTTAGAAAACAAGGAGATCATTGTACATAATCAACAACCTGATGATGTTTCTCCAGTGTCTTGCAGATTACAGCCCGGTGACTGGGTTCTGATAAAGGTGCTCCAAAGAAAAAACTGGAGCGCACCCAGGTGGGAGGGACCACATCAGGTTCTCCTCACCACGCCCACCGCTTGCAAAATTGCGGAACGACCATCCTGGATCCATCAGAGTCACTGCAGGCGACTGAAGCCATCTAAACTCAGTCGACACAGGCTCGCCCAATTGTTGTGATCTCGCCCGGTGGAGGGAACAGCCTTTCTGGCCAGGGGGGTCTACTCACGACAGGAGGGTGTGTCCTGTTGTCATGAGGTGGTGGCTCCTAATAACTGCAGCGGCCCTGACCCTGGCCGGGCTCCTCATCTTTGCTTCCGTGAGGGACAACAAGTCACGCTATATGAAGAAAAGGCAGACACTGTATGACAAAGGAAAGTACACCAAGTTTCCCCATGGCTACGCCACTAACTTCTGGTGGCAGTTTATGAACACTACAGCTCACTTGAATAATAAAACTGACTGCTATGCATGTACCCATATGCCCCTATCCTCACAGACGTCTGGCCTGTGGCCGTACAGCATACCTGAAGATCGCAGTTGGTGCCTGTTGGGCCTGGCAACACATCCAGGCTACGGTACTCTTTGGTCCAAGGCCAACTACAGCATCCCAGCAAAAGCAACCTGGAGGTCATCATCACCCACAAATGTGAACTGTTCCGGACAGACCTACCTACTGACCTGGCCCCAAGTCTCAGACCCACTGCCTGATGTAATTCTACTGAACAAACTGAACGCAGCACAACTGCCAGTATGTGTGATGAACAATGGATCGCGGGCAGTGGGGGAGCTGCCTACTCACCTATGTAAATACATATACACTTTCTGCCCACCGAGGAATGAGAGGAAGTGTATGGCCTGTTCAACCAACACAACCTGTGCCAGTAACGCGACGCTGATGAGCCTCAACTGTCGCTCCGACTACAGCTACCGAATGCCACTACAAACAAAGACTCAGTACCAGACAGGATGTGCACGGACGGCACCCAGCAGTAGAGGAACCAGAGTTTTGGCTGACTGGTACTTCCTATGTGGCAATAAGGCTTATCTGTCACTCCCTGAAGGTTGGGGGGGGGTCTGTGCGCCCTGGTGCAACTATCGGATCACGTCTTCTTCATGCAAAGTGTTGCACATCACCCAAGCAGCCGACAGAGACGTGAAGTGGACATCGCCTCACCCAATTCTTTCGGCATTACAGTGGACACTGGAGTGCCGGGAGAGTTTCGCATCTGGGGAGGAGGAGTGAAATTCTTACAGAGCTTGATCCCCAACATTGGAGTTGCCGAGGTGCGGGATCACGTGGAAATCAACCGATATGCTCTGCTACGACACATCAACTTAACTAAGACCCTGGGAACTGTTTTAGCAGGAGAACAGAAGGCCATCAGAACGATGGTGCTGCAGAACAGACTGACACTGGACCTGCTAACAGCATCACAAGGAGGAGTTTGCAAGCTGATCGGGGAGACATGTTGCACGTTTATCCCTGAAGGATACGAAGCTGGAGGAGACATTTATGAAGCTTTGCAGAATTTGACCATTCTGCAGAAATATGTCGCTGACCACACATCTGGAGCAGCCACACCACAAGGCTGGCTGGACTGGCTATTTGGCGGCTCGTGGTTGGCTGCTGCAGCGAAGCCGTTTGTCTTTCTAGGTTTCATCATGGTAGCACTGCTCATATTAGTGTTGTGTCTGGTGCCATGTCTAAGAGTAATGATTTCAAAGATGATAACAACTACAATGACTGCTTATGTTGCCGTGCCTCAAGAAGAACAGCATCCCGTCGCAATTCTGTTAGAGGAACTTGTAATAGCTGCTAATAAATGACGTGGTGATTAAAAATGACTTGTCAAGTGATCATGCACTGATTAACACATTAGTAGTTTATACAGGTACAACATAAGATTTTCTTATTCTTTTATTTTCTTTTATTTTTTGTAGTTTTAGTTTTATTATTTTTTCTTCATTATTACTTTTATGCTTTCTTTTACTGTATTTTCCTTAATTCTTTTTATTTTATTTGTTTTATTCTTTAGACCACATGATTTACATTTCTGCTATGCTGACATTTTGACAATTAAAAAATTGCTAAAGATACTTAATAAATAACCTTTACAGACAATTGTTGTATACATTTAAAATAAGTTAAAACAGGAGGGAATATGTTACAGGAAAAATGATTATGTTTCTTTACCTTCTTTTAAATGTACAAAGATGCCCTTTGTCTATGGTTAGATTAGTTTAGAATTATCCTTTTAGACTTTCCCAGCAAAGACATATTGTTTTGGGAGATATTGTTTTATCTCTCACAGCTCTCTCCCAGCTCTCTGCTGACGAGACTAGCACCACATATGGAGTTGTTTATTTTATCTGTTTATTATTTTCTTATCCTGTTCTCACTGTCTCTCCTATAAAAAGTGCCAAGCCTCTGTTCATGGTGTGAGTTGTTCTCAGCAGCTCACCCGTGTACACGTTTAGCAAAGAAAGTAACTTTGTCTCATTGTGTCTTTATTTCTCCTGGGTTTTTTACAGTTTTCTCCCAACATCCACAAAAGAAGAAATTGTGGAATAAAATGAGATATACACAGAGACCGAATAAGACTTTGCAGCAAAGAATGTGAATATTTTAATTTACCTATCATGTTTAATTTACTGTTGTATAAATAGCAATGGAATATAATAATACACTGACATTTTTATGAGAAATAAATCTAATTATGCAGTAAATGTTTGAAATATGCATGTGCTCACAATCTGAGATGTAATAACTCAGATAATTATAAAAATAACAAATGCACCTTTAATTGAAATTGATTTGTTCTAAATCTTTTCCCCGAGCATTTCTTCTTTAACTGAAAGTGTACTGTAACAAAAAAGTCACCAATGAAATTAAATCATGAAAACTAATCAACCACCCCATCCCCATCCTGTCCTCCAGCTCCAGTCACCACTAGGTGGCAGTAGAGACAGTCCCATGCTGCCCTCTAGTGAGTTCATTTGACAGAGCACTTGCTGCAGTTGGACACAGAGTCAGTGGGGCTCTGTCAGGATTTCTGTTTACACATCCCAGTTTCCCTTTCCTACTCCATAGTAACACGTTGGTGTTTCACCAACTCAGAAGTGCATGACTGCTCTAGATTTCATACAAATAGTGTTAGGATATTAATATTAGGATAGTCATTACTTACTTTAGTACTTCTGATGTTGCATGTTGTTTATGGAAAAAGTACCTTCACTATATTCCAAATAAATCTATTTGTGTTGCTTTCCTTACAGTTATCAGGGTGCTCAGCCTCTCTACAGCCCAGGTGACCTCCAGCATTAGGACACAAACATGCTGGCTGTGTGTTGTCTCTGACTTATTGGACCAACAGCATCCATGTACATTTGTTCATACAAGGGCATGTAAGAGAAACAAAATCATAAAAAACAAAACAAGCAAGTCATTATTTAATGAGATAAGGGCCTGAATCACATCTTTAAAATCTCCATTCTGAAATTATTCCTGACACCACTAGGAGGCGTACTATCAACATTAAATGGATGATGAGGACACAGCTGATAGCTATAAAAGGTTAAAAGAGAAAAAAGCAGATGCAAAATAAGTTTTCCACTAATTTTAGAATAAGCAGTTGCACTCTTCTTTGGCCGAGTAAAACTCGATAACATTGTTTTATTTATTATTATTCATTGCTATCCATTTTTAACATTTCCCAAACATTTGGGCATTTTGCTTTTTGTTCTCAGGTTATTATGCAGCAGGTGACTGTGTTTTCTGTTTTGGAGATCAGTGGGCTGAATGTGGCCATGGATTAAAATGAGAAAAAGTGTGTTAGTTTAATAAATGATGGATTTTTTCCTCATTGCAAAGTAAATCATTTTTTCAATTCTATATCCAAACTGTAAAATCTCTTCTCTTCATCTTTAATCAGGGTTTGTTTTCACTCTGTGACATGAAGAGAAAAGACAAAGTCACGTCTTATTTCCTTTGCCTATCTGCCGCTCCACCTCGGAAGCACTGTACCTGGGTTTCGGGGGATTGACACAGAAAGTCCCATACACCTGAGCCCTTTTGTTCTCAGTCACTCTTGGTGGCGTCTCCCGCTGGGACTTGTTGTCCACATACAGCACAGATCTTCTTGTACACTATCCCAGCCGCTTGGCTGTGCCTCTCAGTGTCCCCTGCCTCAGTTTGCATCTCACATCCTGCTGCTATGTGTCAGATAGTCTATAGCGTACCTTTGTACAGTCTGCAACCTGCGTCCTGTGGGATGTGGTTTGCCTATGCCTCCATAGATCTGGTGCCTGTTCATGTGCTGCCATTATTAGAGCCTTTGTTCTAACCTTTTCTAGTCAATGATGGATTCATTCATCACTGCCACTTCCTCTATGTGTCAGGGGTACATACCCCTTTGGGATCTTAGTTATCCTTCATATCGTAGGGTTACTGCAAGGCAGACCAAGACAAGTGTTAGTGGAACAAACATGAAGCTCTCCTCCCAAACAAAACACCCTCTCTAATGACAACTGGCAGCCTTAAATACCTTCAGCTGTCACAGACATTGTTCCACTCACAGGTAAATTCTTAAATCCCAACCTTCCACCACAGTATACAACACAATTTGAATAAAGATATACATACATTTCATATTTCCATATTATTAAATATTTTACACTTTAATCAGACACCACACCCATTATTATAAAACCCCCAAAACCCAAGCACCAGAGATTCCCCACACTCTCTTAACCCATGGTGTCTGGACCCCCGGGGAAGAATTTGCCCAAACACCAGGAAAGAAAGGTGAGTAATCACATCTTACAATCATTTCTTTGCCCCCCCTTTAATTCTAGACTTCTACACACACACATGCATTAGTTCTCCTTACTGGTAAACCTTATTTACTCTCAATCACAACCTTTGCCTTTTTAAAGACAACCACCACAATCCTTGATAAGCAGCAGCTGTGCAGGACCTGAAACAAGGCTACCAACTGATTTTAAAATACCCAATAAATATTCAATAAATAATTAAACTCCTTGTGTGCAACTGTTCTTCCTGTGCAAATCTATGCTTAAAGTGCGATGCTAAATAAAGTGCTAGATAAGGTGCTTCTAATAAAGTGAAAGGTGCTTCTAAGGTGCTGAACAGATTATAAATAAATAGTAGTAAGGGAGGCCTCTTCCTTACACTACCTTATGATAGAAAACATCTTGAGGCAGCTGATGTTGTGATTTGAAAGTATAGAAATACAACTGAATAAAGTTTAATAGAGTAATTTTTCTACCCCTTAAATCCAGATCACGTTCCAGGGCTGGGCTGGCCCTAGAGACCGGCCCACCAGGTTTACAGGAAAAACCATAAAGCCTTTGAATGAAAACAAACGCTGTTGTGACAGTGATGTACAGTCTTGTTGGTATTTATGTATGATTTCTATACAGTTCACACCAGATGGCCACTTAAGGACATCTCCTGGGTTCATTTTCATGTTTCCCTCTCACCACATATCCAAACCGACATCATGACCAGCAACTTTAGGGCTGTGGCTCCAGCAAACATCAGCTGATACTAGACAGTGATATTAAATCAATTCTAACAACAGCTTATTAAGCTTAAACGTGCTGCTGTGGTTTATCCGCTGGTTTCCTCTTTCTGACGCAAAGTGGGCAATAAACAAATGAGAGAGAAAAGCCGATCAGCTGATCATTAATCAGTTTCATGATGTATGAACAGGAGAGGGAGGGGGGGAGAAGAAGAGGCAGCAGCGCAGCAAAGACAGAATAAATCCAGCTTTGTGTCTTGGTTTCATTCTAGCTGAAGTACAGGACCAATCGCTTCCTCTTCACCTCAGTAATGATGTATTGTAATTGGTCCTGCCCAGAGCCCATCATGACCAATTGGCAAATCCACCACCTTTCATTGTTTATACCATTAAAGAAAACAAACAAACATAAAAAATCAGTCCAGCTGTGTTGCCTTCCCTCTCTTTGCAACCATTTGGTGACACTTATCCAATTCAAATGCCCTCCCGGATCCTCGATACAGATGGTGACATGATGGATCAGTCAGTCGAAATGTCGCTCAGTCCTGGCTTACAGCTTAATATCATCCATGTACAGGAGGTTTCTGATGGTATTCAAACAGTGCTGGTGTAAATGGGTGAATGTGGCATGTTGTGTAAAGCACTTTGAGTGAAAAAGCACTCTGTAAGAATCAATCCATGTCCTCTCCTGAATCGATATCTCTATCCATTCTTGAGTTGGCCTCCAGTGTTGTCTTCACAGTCCCATTGAGTGCTTGATGAATGCCATGAGTGCACTATTTGCCTTGTATTCCAATATCAGCGTGAGCCACTACTGGTCTTTCTTGTAGTCTGTCCAGTGTTCAGGTTGGTCTGCCTGGTGTGCTGCTCCATCAACCAGGAGCTGGTGCAGTGGCTCACAGGGTGTCATTATCAGGGCCCACAAATCAACACCCACAAGTCCTGCTAGCCTGCAGAATTCTCACAGCACAGGCTGAGGAGGGCAGCAGCTTTTACCTCCAGCACTTTGATCAGAAACCTCGATAAAATTTATATTCATCTGAAAGCCTGACCAGAAGGGTAACACACACCAAAATAAAGAATTTCATGCTTCAATAATGAATTGTGCAATAAAATATGCATTAGTGAATTTATTTAAAATAAATTTTTTAATTCTTTCATTTACATTACTTAAGTAATGTATTACTTAATAATGTATTTAAAATCACTAATTATAAATCAATATTTTGATGTAATTATTACTCCATTAATAAATGCTTCAAATGGTGCATGGATTTCACAAAAAACAGGATAAAGCTCTCAATAGTAACCTCACTTCAAAAACCATTTTCAGATCTATACTACAAAGACACATCTCACATCTCAGTGATGTATCCTAGGGTCATCAGGTGTTTCGGGTCTCACAACATCATACACCCTCGCCCAGGCGACCCAGCCGGGGGTGATCAGGCCCCGACTTGCGTACCAGTAGCTACCCACGGATCAGCCCTCTTGATCCACAACCACCTTGTGGCTTTCTCTGCCGCTTCACTCACAGCCTGGATGGCCCTCTTCTTGGCTGCCCCAGCCACGCCCAGCCGGCCTAGGACTTTGCAGAGTGATCGTCCTGCAAAGCCCCTACAACCCACTTCTATGGGCTCATAGAAAGTCTTCCAGCCCCTTCCCCTGCACTCCTGCACTAGTTCCTGGTACTTTCCTCGTTTCCTTTCATTGGCCTCCTCAATCCGCTCTTCCCAGGGCACTGTGAGTTCCAGCATGATCAGCTGTTTTGATGCCTCAGAAATAATTATCATGTCTGGCCAGAGTGATGTTTTTGCAATGTTCTGAGTTAGTTGTTTACACAGGTCAGCCTGTAGCTGCCAATCAGAGGCTGTGTTGAGGAGGCCAGTTGTCAAATTCGGGCGCACCTGGGGTTTCTCTCCAGCCTTAATGAAAGAGATTGCCTTCCTCGGAGCATGATGATGCTTGCTGGTGCTGATTGCTGAGGCAATCTTTTCAGCAACTACTCTGAGCACCTGGTCGTGCCGCCAACGATGCCGACCATCGGCCAGGGCCCTTGGGCAGCTGCTAAGGAGGTGTTCTAGGGTCCCTCTTCCAGAGCACAGGGGACAGACAGGTGTCTCGCTCTTTCCCCACAGATGGAGGTTTGCTGGGCTTGGCAGAGTGTCGTATACTGCCTGCACTAGGAATCGGATCCGGTGGAAGTCTGCCTGCATGATGTTTGCCCAGGTGACCTTGCGCTGCAAGGTGCTCTCCCACCTTGTCCATGCTCCCTGCCGCTTAAGGCCTACAGCTCTACTTACTCACTCCTCCTCCACACCTGATCGGACCTCTTCCTAGAGTAGCTGGTGTGTCTCCTTTCCCTGTGCCCTGCTGACGTGGGCCTTTGAGACGTACCCCAAGCCTGCTCCCCCTGTTGCTAAGACCCTCACCAGTGTTTTCTGCCTTAGGCGTGACTCCGCAACCTCAACTGCCTTCTCAGCCTTCCACTTTCTTCCTGTCCTTACCTCAATACCTGCTGATGCCACCTTGCAGTCTTTAGAATCTCTGTACTGTAGGGCTTCTCGTGTGCGAGCCACCTTGAACTCTTCTGTGAGACCACTGAAGGGTAACTGCACGCTGTTGCTTGCCCCATACAAGGCAGCGCTGGTGAGACTGCGGGAAAGTCCCAGCCACTTACGAAGAAAGCCACTGATCTTTCTTTCAAGGGATTCCACAGTAGTTATTGGAACTGTATAGACAAGCGAGGGCCACAGGATTCGGGGCAGGATGGAATGCTGGTAGATCCAGGCTTTAAATCTTCCAGGCAGGCCGGACTTATCCACCTTAATGAGCCAGACTTAATGAGTCTAGGCAACCAGGAACTCCTGGGATCCCCCCCTTCTGAACTGATGGATCAATGTAATTGTTTCTAAGGAGAAACTCGGTCAATCTCCGGGAGACAACGCTAAAAAACACCTTCCCCTCCACGCTCAATAGCGAGATGCTCTGAAACTGGTTTATGTTTTTCGAATCCTCCTCTTTGAGAATCCAGACTCCCTCTGCGCACCTCCACTGATCAGCAACTCTCCCTCTCCGCCATATCACCTTTAAGATCTTCCACAGGTGGCGAAGCAGCTCTGGGCAGCACTTATAAACAAGGTAGGGTACGCCACTGGGACCTGGGGAGGATGCTGAGCGGGCTGCTTTGATGACCTCACACACCTCCTTCAAACTTGGCTCCGTCAACTTGAATTCTACTGATGGTGGGGCAGGGTTGATGAGAGCTTCGTTTGGTCCCAAGTCTTGTTCCCTCAGTGGGTCACTCATGGTCTCATGAAGGAAGTTATTCACCTCCTCTGCTGAGCACTCCAACTGCCCGCTTCGCTTAACCCCAAGCAATTGTTTGGAAAAGCGAAAGGGATCAGCAATAAAAGCTGCACGTTTCCTGGCTCTCTCTCTTCCTCGCCTCCTGTGCCATTCTGCTCTACGGAGGGTAATCAGCTTCTTCCGCAAGATGTTATGCAGTTCCTCTAAAGCTTGCTTCTCCTCCACATCAGCGTTCTTGAACTGCTTCTTAAGGCTCCTGAGCTCCTGGCGCAGTTGATGAATCTTCATGGCACTGCGGTTCATGGTGTAAGGGGTCTTGTTGTTACACTTCTCGATCAGGCCGAACCTTTCATTATTATCAGGAAGTCCTAAAAACTCCCTGAAAAACCTTCAGCTGATCCAAAATGCTGCAGCAAGAGTCCTGACAGGGACTAGAAAGAGAGAGCAGATTTCTCCTGTTTTGGCTTCCTGTTAAATCCAGAATTCAAAATCCTGCTCCTCACATACAAGGTCTTAAATAATCAGGCCCCATCTTATCTTAATGACCTTGTAGTACCATATCACCCTATTAGAGCACTTCGCTCTCGCTCTGCAGGCCTACTTGTTGTTCCTAGAGTATTTAAAAGTAGAATGGGAGGCAGAGCCTTCAGTTTTCAGGCCCCTCTTCTGTGGAACCAGCTTCCAGTTTGGATTCAGGAGACAGACACTATCTCTACTTTCAAGATTAGGCTTCAAACTTTCCTTTTTGCTAAAGCATATAGTTAGGGCTGGACCAGGTGACCCTGAATCCTCCCTTAGTTATGCTGCAAAAGTTTTAGGCTGCCAGGGGATTCCCATGATGCACTTGAGGTGTTTCTTCTTACCTCTTTTCATTCAGTTATTTATTCCTGGACAGCGTGTCTTTTGTCCTGCCTCCTTCACCCCCAGCGAGGTGAGACTGGCGTGTAACCCAGCGAACGCGGGTGAACCGCCAGGGGAACACAGCCTACCAAGCCACTCGCGCACAGCAGCTGGCTATCGCTGTGACAGAAAGCCGCTATATGCGGATGACGCTCCATACAAAAAAAAAAAAAAAGGATGACGCTCCATACGGGAAGGCTGGAGATGTCAAGTCACAACAGATACCCACCTGGCACTAGGCAGTGACACAGTGCCAGGGAGAGAGAGCCTTTTGCAGCAGCTCGGCCACTCAGTGGATGGCCGAGGTAGGACGAGACCCAGGGCCTGTCCCAGGAGCAGAGCAGCTGACCTGCACCATCCACGACACGGGAGGGGCTGGTGGCTCAGACCACTGAGGGCCCAAGTGAGCGTCATAAATATCAACCTCCTGACAATCAACCTCCACCAGCCCAGGCCTCACAGAGGCAGGGCCATGGGAGGGAATGCTGTCGGAGGGGCCCGGAATCAGGCGACCCAGAAATGGGTTCACTCGTCTGGGGCCCCACTCCAGTGATAGCCAGAGGGGATGGAAGCTTCTTCAACATCCACCTCACGATAATCAACCTCCACCAGCCCAGGCCTCGCAGAGGCAGGGCCATGGGAGGGAACGCTGCAGCCATCATCCTCATTTAGCCTGAGAGGCATAGGATTGGGGCAGGCTCTCCATGCCCAGTCGGCCTGCAGCTGTCGTGTCAAGCTCCACCCCATAGAGGGAGCGACAAAATGGCCACCAGCAGGGCATAAGTAACCCTCACGCCCTTGTTAGGGCATGCCACCCTGCCCAGGGAAGGCCCGAAGGGGAAACAAGGGACCGGGGGAGGGCTATCTGGGGAGGGGCCAAAGGTAACTACTCCCACCATGCACGGCAGCAACCAACTGCGGGCAGGGGACCATAAATGCTGGGAGGCAGGGCACTCAACTGCCTGCAACCAGGCCAACCAGGCAGCAGCGGCACCTTAGACAGGAGGCGTTGAGGCAGCGTGACAGCATCAACCTTGAGTTCCACTCTACTAGATGGCACCTCAGGAAGGGCTAATTCCCACACCCGGCATGCTCCAATCAAGAGCTGAAGGGACCCATCTCGCCCGACACTGTGCCTGGGGACCAGCAGGGCGCAGCCCAGGGACAGGTGGGCAACACCGGAGGAGAGGATGGAAGCTTCTTCAACATCCGTCACCTGATAGTCAACCTCCACCAGCCCAGGCCTCACAGAGGCGGAGCCATGGGAGGGACGCTGTGGGAGGGGCCAGCAGTGAATCAGCAACAGGTGTGGGAGGGAGGGGACCCAACCCATGGCCTGCCTAACTGGTGGCACAGCAGTGGCAGCCATGTTCCCCATAGTGGCCTGCTCTCTCATTTTTGGAGGCAGGAGAAGGGGGAGGGGCGGGCCATTTAATGATGTCAGAAGACCAAGCATGGTCTGCCTAGTTCGTGCTGGCAACAAAGCAGTGCATGCAAGCCTCAGTTTCTTTAGCCAGCACAGCATGCTCTAGGCTGCTTTTATGTAGTTAGTTATTTTCCCTTTTTCACCCAGGCACAGCAACACTGCTCATGCCTATCGTCAAAAGGCAAAAGTGCCATACACAGACATGTTTGGGACGTGTGGGCTGCCATACTTCTGCTACCGAGCAGTGTCGCTAGTGCCGGCGACACGCCAAACAGGCTAACTGGCTGGAATGCTACTCGCAGGCCGGCTAACAATTAGCCAGCACGAACCGTAGCCTAATTCCCCACTGTTCATTCCCCACAGTTTTAAGCAGGCCAACAGCGAACACTTGGAATGCTGAAGCCCCTCTGTGTTTACATACTTTGCAGCCGAGCTGCACAGTGCCCGGGCGACAGCGTATGCTTGAACGCTGAAGCTGTGTCCCTGCTGTGTTTGCTCACTGTAACCGAGCTACTCGCTAGCCAGCAGCCGCACAGCGTGGTCCGACGGCGCATAAGCCTATTTTTCAAGGCAATAAGCTGGGGAAGAGAGACCAACCAAGGGGAAGCAAAGGGCCAGCTAGGGGGAACCAAGCTAAGGAATACCAGGGCATACCGGAAATACCGGGGCTACCAGGGGAATACCGGGGGAGAGGCAGTGCCCACGGAGGATGCCGAAGCACGCTCCTAACGGACGCACATACATACAGCACTCTCAAGGCACTCACACACACACACACACACACACACACACACACACACACACACACACACACACACACAACACAAGTGGAGGTCAAACAATCACTGGTGTCATGTCTGCACAGCCGGGTGTCTTAAAGAAATATCCACAAGCCACGGACAAGGGGGCTCGTAACCCGTACATATGGAATATGTAACGGTGTGGAGAGATAGGCTGTGTCCCAATTCAGCGACCGCACGCTCCGGAGTACGCATTTTGAGACCTATTACGTCACAGCGACACAACGTCGGCTGTCCCAATTCGAAGTGTACTCCAAATGCGTACTCCAAATGTGCCGTCAGTTTCCCCAAATTTCAAGCGTGGTCCGGTGCACGCTTTGTGGTCCCATATATCCCACAATGCATAGCGCGACGCAGCCAGGTCAGTGCGTAATGATGGCATCAGCGGCGGAGGAGGTTGAAACGGCGGCAGAGGACAGCAACACCCTAAAATGTAAGATATGTGTGAAGGAGCGAAACAAATACCAAGATGTAAAAGTCAGTGGAAGTTGAACAGTAAATGTCAAGGTGAATCTTGTGACACCTGTCGGACCCACGTGACCGTAAATGCACAGTCCCACAAATCCGTGAATCATTTACCAGACAGAAGGCAGTGTGAATAGAAGTATCACCACTACACGTGTAATCAATTGTACTAATATGACCCTTCCTGGGCCACAAACAGAAATGTCAACATATACCAGGCAGGAATGTAGCTGTGTACACGCCAAATATCTGTGTCTGCAGCACATCATATATTTGCAAAGGTTATCACACCTGCCATGTCAGAACCCCCTGACCCCAACCTAGGGCCTGAAAAAGTAAATGTGTGGCCTTAGTCAGTGCTGCCCCTGTCCCACAAGAAATTTTTTGCCTGACATTGCAGTTTGCACGAGGCACGAGTGGCAAAAAAGGAGGAGGGATGGGAAGGATGAACTCATTGCTCTAATAAAAGAGGACATGGCACAGCAACGTCAAATGGAGGAACGGAGAGCCGAGAGGATGGACAGGCTGCTAGGTGTCCTTGAGAAGCCAGTGGAGCAGAAAAAGGATTGAGTCATGTTCACAGACAGCTAATGTACATAGTTGCACTTTATTTATGCTGGCACCCCAACATTTGTTTTGTACAAACAAGATGATTTCAGTTATGTAAATAAAACATTCAGAACATCCCAACTGTAACTGCATGTCTGTAACAAACTCCATAACGCAATTTTGGGGGGCCTGACCTATTGCACTTGCCAAACTGTGAAAATAACAACAGTGCAACGTAAAACACAACAGGATTGTTGGTAATGCACTGCCCATTGTGGTCCAGTATGCACAGGTATTATTAACCAGGCCCGACATTTTCCTGAGCAGGGAGTCTTGGGCAATGCTGCTGGATCCGCTGGACCAGGACCAGAGACATGAAGGAGGTGCCACAGGTGAGACCCCTGGTTTGCGTAGCCAGGTACTGAGGGGGGCATCCTACATAGGCATCCCCAGATGTTGCTCAGGCATGCTCATTCCCACTGTCCACCGCATCATCTTCCACTTGGGTCTGCAGAGCCGGTGAAACTGATGGCAACATAGTCAGCAGCATAGAGCAGCAGCTGACTTTTCTCATTAGAAATATCACCTGACAGTTGGTTACTGTCAGGCTGATGATGGAGAACTAACTCTTGCTCATCTCCCCCCCCCCCCCCCCATATGTTCAGCTGGTACTACCACAAAGTTAGGCTATATTTAGCTTCTGTTCTGCTCTACCTTACATCTCCAGCAGTTGTTTCACCTGCCATTACTGGAAGTCCCTAAATGTAATTAACATGACATGTTTTGGTTCCTTTTAGTGTTTTGTTACATGTGTGCTCCTGAGGGCCTTGGTCTTACTGTGCAAAGTTTCCTGAAGTGACAAAATTGATTTAATGGAATTAGTGTCCGTCATCATTGAGCTTAAAGAATGGAAAACAATGCAGGTATATCTCCATCTCTTTTTATAGTGAAATCTAAACACTGAGTTCTTACAAACTGTGTGAAAGTCAAATCTATATATTGTATTGGAGAAAGGACAGGGCTTTGAACTGTCTGTGCTGAGGAAGTACTTCATCTTGAAAATGCCATCAGTCAGTAAACCTGTCAACATAATGGCTCATCAGTGGACAATTATTGTCTGCACATGGGAAACACTTTCCCTTTGAAGACAAGGGCATCGTGAGGTGTCAAGAATGAGCTCATCCTGTGATCGAGTGTAGGAATTTTCTCCTGTCAGTGAACGGTCCAGGAAAAAGTGACAACTCTGAAAGACCTTTGGCCTTTTACTCCTTCAAATGTTACAGATTTCCACCCTATAAATATAAATGTGGGGAAGTCTCATGCTTTTGCAGTAAGTTACTCTATAGGAGAAGACTGACTGTGCAGCTGCCAGCTGGGCCTGCTGGAATAACAGCAGAGAGCATTTGTGAGATAAACGAGGAGATGCTATCATCTCTCAGAATGGTAGAAGACATATGAGGCCATTCTTGCTCTTTGTTGATTGGGACACATGTCCAAAGCAAGGATATAGTGTCATTAACATGGACATTTGTCCCTACCATCCATGGGGGATGCCCGTTTACATTAACCCATCCACCACACACAAAAATCAGTCCAATCTCCATTCTTTCTTTCCTGTCCTGTTTCTTACATCTTCCTCTTTCTCCATCACTGAGTAGTTGGGAGTAAAATATAAGCTGGCAGAAAATTAAAGACGCCTAAAATTCTACTTAAGTATTTGTACTTTGTTACTTCTCACCTCTGGAAATATGCGTGCACACACAAAATTGTTTGGTCCAAAGTATATTTAGGAAGTATATTTTGGTCAGTGGTGATAGGCATAAAGGATTTGCAGGAGGAGGACCCAAATGCAGGCTTTTGAGGCAACAGAATAAACTATTAACATGCCTTTATTTTACGATTTGGACTAAGTCAAAGTCCACAAATTAGAGGAAGTGAACACAGCTGAGGAAAATAATGTACAGGTGAAGAGAATCTGGGTATAGCAAGACAAGAAGGAACTGAATAATCAATACAAAGCACAGGAGACAAAAGACTACCAAAATAAAGCAGGAAGTAACAAACAGGAAACAGATATGAGGACTTCACAAGAAACAGAAGGACACTGGGGAGGCTATACTAAACTGAAACACTACAAAAGTAACCCGAGCTAAAGTACAAAAAGCAAAACAATGACCTACAATATAAAACTCAAAGAAGCAAAAACTCTACAAGGCCTGAATTTTAAGATGCAGGTCAGACACCCAGCACCATGAAAATAACAGCGGCCCCTGCAAGCAGTTCAACCATAGATTGCAGGTTATTGTTGGGATTACATCGTGGTTTGAATTCAATACACCTGTTTGCCTGTCAGTGAAATATTACGTTATCTACTGTGATACTCTGTGCTTTCAAATGTGACACTGAAGGGCAGCGACCAAGTCTCATTATGTGACAAATAAGGAGAGAGTGGTCTCCAAAGACGACTAAACTGATCACTATTTTATAGTTTCATAATTCCCAGTCTATGATCATGTCCCCTGAAGCACCAGTGGTTGGCTAGCATGATGGTGTAGTTGTTAGAATTGTTGCCTCAAAGCCTAGCATGTGTTTAGGGCTGAAATTAGCATTCATGGGTAATGAAGCCATGGGTGTGATGTTGTTCAAAGACCTGAAATCAGCTAAATTTGAATTCACACTTACCTACTGAGCAATTTTGTCTTGATTAGACTTCCAGTCAAGGGAAAAGTGATGGTGCACTGTCAACATCAAAGCTAAAATTTTGTTTCATTTGGTTTAAAAGTTACATTTAAGGGGACACCTACATAACACCTACGATTAAGATCCCTGACTTTGGACCTGGCAGACTTGGGTCTGCTTTATATGATAAGTATTTTTCTTATAACATAGTTTCCTGGTTGTTTTCTTTATATTTATATTCTGTGGTTTTAGTTTCTCATCTAATTCTGTTCATGGTAACGGTCGGATGTATATTTAATTCCTTAAGTTCTTGTATATTCCTGCATCCTTGTTCATTTTCATCTCTGTGGTACGTTACTTCCCATTTCATTCGTGGCAGTCTTTGTTTCTTGTGCTTGATGTTTAGTTTTAATTCCTTTCAAGTCCTTGTGCCATGTTTTCCGACTCTTTCCTCGTGTTTTTAGACTTTGTTTATTTTTGCCTGACAGGATTCTGATGTCTCCTGCATTTCAGTCCACCCTGCAGCCTACAGCCGATCTATGACACGTACATGTTGCAAACACTTGAACTTTTGTTTTTATTTGCGAAATGGTTGTTATCAGACAGTGACACAACTCTGAGCATAGGAGAACATAGATTTCCAGATGGCAATATAAAAAAGCACATTTATGGGTTCATATATGTGCAGTTGTGTAGTGATTAGCAACACTGCCTCACAGCAGGACAGATCGGAGTTTGAATCGATTGTTTTATGAGGTGTTTGCAGAGGTGCAATCCCAATCTCAACATTTTTAGACATCTGGCAAAGTCTTCTTTCACTTCTCTTCAGGGTTTTTAAGCATGTTTTTACTGAGTGGGTTCTCTCTCTCTTTTCTTTCTATTATCAGAATATATTTAAAGAGGGTAAAAATGCTCAAAGGTCTTAGAAATAAAAATGATCTAACTCGTGGTGTGTTTAACGATCAGTTTGAGACGGAGATGCTATCAGGTAAGGAGCAATATTTAAAGACAGAAATACATACACTATTAAAGCCTTGAATTTCACTTAGCAAAATATGAGTTCAGTTTGAATCAACTGAATTATTTCTAGTTTCACAGCCAATTTAAATCAGTATTTCTGAGCGCTGAGCAGCACTTGGCATTTTAGATGACTCACATCTACCAATTCAGTTTTATTTTCACAGAGGAGTAGGAACATTAAAACTAATCTGAGAGTCAGACTAAGAATGTGAGACAGTGCAGTGCAGAGACAGACATAGAAAGAGGTCAGGGGTCCTTTTGTTTTCTGTTCCAGTACGGGGAAAAACAGGCACTCCAAGACCTCGAACTATGCAGCGCCAGCTCCCACTCACCCGCTCTTATCCACAGGATCAAAAGTGGCAGAGTCACCACTGTGACAACACCCTCATCTCCTCCATTCCAGACCCAGGAATGGCACCAATGCTGTCACTTGAGCCTCTCTGCTCAGCAGCATATTTCAGAAGGACATCATCATCCCTTATCAAAAATATCTGCGCAGAATGGTCCATCTGGAATAACTCAGCCTGGGATTTCTTTACAGCTTTTCCATTGGGACAAGTCCAGTATTCCACAGGACAATCTACATTTTAAGTGGCGTGATTAAGAAAGTATGAGTCATTTTGTTATGTGTAGTAAGTAATATCAAGATACAGACCTGAAAACACTGGATGTGCTGTGTGGAGGTCAGAGATGGCATCATGTGCTGGTGTGAAAAAGTGCCCCACTTCCTGATTTTGTCACACTTAAATGTTTCAGATCAAACAAATTAAAATGTTAGACAAAGATAAGATGAGGTTGTATGTGAGTTTCACCTTGCATCCTTCCCTCACTGTGCTCACCCCACAGCACACTCTGATGGACATCTCCCCCAGGACTCACTGGCTCCCCGTTACATCACTTCCTGTGTGTTCCCCTCGTGTAACATTCTCCGTCCCCTGCCTTCAAAGTTTCTCAGGACTCTGTGAATGTTATCATGCTGAGCTCTGAGTTCTGTTTTGTAAATAATGTTTATATAATGCATGTTTATGAGTGGTTGCACAATAGCATGTTTAAAGAAAGTGAGAACTGCACGTGAACTAAGAGATGTGTTGACCACAGTTAAAATACGACAGCCAACAGTGATAAAAACAGGATTAAATAAGATAAATAGGGGAACATAATAATTACACTCATCACAAAGAGCAGGACATAAAGGGGATATTAAGAGGTCAATAACAACAGGTTCTCTGCATAAGGTTACAAGTTTTTTCAATAAGATCTCACACATTATATTGCTTAATGTAACTACAGATATTGATCTGTAGTCAGAAGATCAATAAGAGAAATAAAAACCATACAAGGAACTTGAGACCTGGGTGGTGATACAAAAACTCAGGATTTGTCTTCTTTACAGCTCTTTGATACTAAACATTATGTTCAAAGAATTTCAGGAAACTCCGGAGAGGATCTTGGAGTGCCTCCTCTTTTCATTTTCACTGCGCTTGTCTGCAGATACGTCAGAGAATGAATATTCTCGTTCAGCCGAGGCTCACAATGTGCCCTCTTTCTCAAAGAGGAGCAAGAGCAATTCAATCAACTATCTCCCAGGAAGTATGGTCAAAAACTCCTCTACACTGTATTCATAGCTCAATTTCAATTCAGGTCAATTCAGTTTTATTTATACAGCACAAAATCACAACAACAGTCACCTCAAGGTGCTTTATACTGCAGAGTAGACCCTACAATAATGTATGCAGAGAAACACCCAAGAATCATATGAACGAGCACTTTGGCGACAGTGGGAAGGAAGAACTCCCTTTTAACAGGAAGAAACCTGGAAGGATCACCCGATCCAGCCCTAACTATATGCTTTAGCAAAAAGGAAAGTTTGAAGCCTAATCTTGAAAGTAGAGATAGTGTCTGTCTCCTGAATCCAAACTGGAAGCTGGTTCCACAGAAGAGGGGCCTGAAAACTGAAGGCTCTCCCTCCCATTCTACTTTTAAATACTCTAGGAACAACAAGTAGGCCTGCAGAGCGAGAGCGAAGTGCTCTAATAGGGTGATATGGTACTACAAGGTCATTAAGATAAGATGGGGCCTGATTATTTAAGACCTTGTATGTGAGGAGCAGGATTTTGAATTCTGGATTTAACAGGAAGCCAAAACAGGAGAAATAGATAAATTCCATCAGCAGTGCTCGGTAACCATTCTGTGTTGATGTAAACACACAGTCCACCGACATGTGCTTTTCCGAATATGCCTTCTATCCACTGAGTAAATGTGAGCAGTGAACGACTCTACTTCATGGATTTTGATTTTGACCCAGATGTAATCAGCGTATTTGCACCAGTGACTGTAGCTTTAAAGAGCCAAGTGTTCTTCAGTTGCCCAAAGGATAAGAGTTTGTTGTTTCTGGATGACAGGTTTGAGGGAACAATGAGGTGCTAATTTGTTTGTTTTCACCCACATATAGGAAACACATCATTGGATTAAAAAGGAGCTTAAATTTCAGGGATGTGTTTTTGTAGTAACCCACAGGAACTTTTTATGTTATTTGAATTTCTTTTCAAAAATGGGGAATAACATCAATTTGTGTTCATCATGAAAAACATAAATGTTAAAGTTTCATACTTCAAAGTTTTACTAGTTGAAATGTTAACTAAGCATCTCTAATCAGTTCATATTGTTGGAACTGTGTTTATTCTGACAGAGTTCTGATGACGTGTCAAAGCCGGGTCTATGTTGTACAACATGTCTGCTGGAGGGGATCTCGTTTTAGTCATAATTTAAGAGATTTAATATGAAGTGTTTTTAACCTTTACACCAGTCATCTGTTTTAGAACATGTATCGAGGAATAACTTATTTGCATCGGAGTGTGTTCGATGCAATAGTTGACCAGAATAAAATACACAGAAGGCTGGCATCTAAGTTCTGTAGTGTTTATCAAGAGTCATGTTTTCTCTTCCTCAAACACAAATAAAATGCAGGTTAATATCTAACAGTGTTTGTTTATCGATAAATAATCCTGAACTTTTACATTTACTAGTTTACAAGAAACTGTTCAAGGGTGTGTAGCAGCTGTACAGCATGTTTAGTCATATTGAAAACACTGGTAACAAGAATTCATGAACGAATGTATAAATCAGCAGTTTAATCTGAAAACAGAAATCAAACAGGATCAAATGCATTTCTTTCTATTCTTTTATTTTCTAAACATTTTGAGTATTTAAATATTTACAAAGTTTTCATTTCACCTAATAAACAGGTTTAAAATGTTTTCTTTAGCTGGAAAAAAACGCCTGTTGTTTGCAT
Organism: Aulonocara sp. 'chitande type north' Nkhata Bay; assembly: GCF_057382095.1. Lineage (NCBI taxonomy): Eukaryota > Metazoa > Chordata > Actinopteri > Cichliformes > Cichlidae > Aulonocara > Aulonocara sp. 'chitande type north' Nkhata Bay. The sequence continues at coordinate 624,923 of NC_141356.1, read as the reverse complement.
AAATATGTCAGTCAAAACATTAAAAAAGAAAAACAATACTACTTTTATAAAGCTATCTGTAGTAAAAAAAATTAATAATTAACATCCCCAAATCAACCAGTTTTTAACATCAGATAAAAACAATGAATTCTTTCTTTGTTTAAAACTAAAGAATAAAAATAAGCCGTGTCTGTCCCAGAAACTGGATTGTAGTGCTGTCACTGCAACTAAAGATCTCAGCTAAGGATGGAAAGGTAACAGTGCAGGAACCGTAGTCACGGGTGGGCGTGGGGCAGTTCATGTCAAGGACCTGGTTCAACTTTGATCGTTCACTTGAGAACATTGATTTGGTTAAACATATTCATTTGCTACAATCTTGAACACAAAATCAAAACAAATAATAAAAATCATTTTTGTTAGCAAAATTTCCCAAAGCAGGTTTATAAGTCATTCTGTATTATAGGAAAAGATATTCATTGGGTTCATCTGCTGTGCTTGGTTGAAGTAAGAGGTTCTCTGACGTGATAAGGCAACACAAGGTGAGAATGGGTTCATCACAGGTATAAGGTCCTCTCTGCTGGCATCCACTGCCTCCCGAGGAACTGTTTCAGAGGATCCTGTCCTCTAAAACCATGAGGGATGGTGTACGTGGGAATCACGCATCCACTTGGAGCAACTGCATCTCTGCTTCTGCGTATTCTGTTGGTGTTCCACAAATGTGCAGCTTGCTGCAGCTCTTCCTGTAAATGTTAACAGTTATAAAAATCTCACATCAGTAAAAGAACAGATTTCTTTTGGTTCAACGTGTTACCCACGTGAGTGGGTAACACGTTGAGAGGAAGGAGTGAGAGGAAGGACGCTAGCATCAACTAGCTAGCCGGTCGTCACGGCAAAGCTACAAGAGCGTCTCTCAGCATGGGCCCGAAAAAAGTTCTGTCAGCCGAGGAAGGAGACGATATTAAGAAGTCGCTGGAGTTTATGACAGAGGAGATTTCTACTGTCAAACTGCAGCAGAAAGCCATCCTGGACCTGGTCGAGGAAGTTAAGGCTCTCCGCATCCAGAACGCCGAGAAGGATCGGCGGCTGGCGTACCTGGAGAACAGAGTGGTGGATTTGGAGCAGGACACCCGGATGAACGATGTTATCATCACGGGGCTTCGCATCAAACCCCGGTCATACGCCCGGGCGGTCGCCACTGACAATGTAGGAGGGCCAGGAGAGGAAGATGTCAACTCCACGGAGCATCAAGTGGTTACCTTTCTACGGTCCAAAGGTGTGGAAGTGGATTATAACAACATTGAGGCTTGCCACCCTCTACCCCGAAAAAATGACAGTGACAAACCAGCCATCATTGTGAGATTTGCAAACAGAAAACAGCACTGTTAAAACAAGGAAAGAAACTGAAAGGATCCGATGTCTTCATGAACGAACATCTGATAAAAAGAAATGCGGACATTGCCAGGAAAGCACGTTACTTGAAGAAACAGGGAAAAATTCAAAATACATGGACCACCAACTGCGAAGTATTCATTAAACTCAATGGAACACCGGAACAAGCCAAAGTGTTGGTCATCAGAAATATGGAAGAGCTGGACAAATACTGAGGTCAACTTACTCTGGAGGTATGAATACACATGTGACGTGACACACAACACAACACATGGCACAGTCCAAAAGAACTTCATCTGCATCCGGCAACAATATCAACATGACTCATTGGAATTCTCTTTATGATAATCTGGAACTGAGAACATTTCGATACACAGACCATAATGTTCTAGACTTAGAAAAGGATATAGACCCGGAAAATAATTTCTTCTACAACATCAGCTGTAACTGCTGCTACTTCACTGATGAACAGTTTAAGCACACCATCAACACGGAAAATAAATTATCAATAATCCATTTTAATAGCAGAAGTCTGTATGCCAACTTCAACAATATAAAGGAATATCTCAATGAGTTGGCAAATCCATTTGGAATTATTGCCATTTCTGAAACATGGATCAATGCGGAGAAAGGAATGGACTTTGGACTGGAGGGATATGAAGTGAATTTTGTAAATAGAAGGAACAAGAGTGGAGGGGGAGTAGCTGTGTATGTGGATAAAAACCTAAACTACAAGGTGGTAGAAAGTATGACAACTGTAATTGATAATTTACTAGAATGTATAACAATTGAAATTTATAAGGAAAAAGAAAAAAATGTAATAATTAGCTGTATATATAGAACACCTGGCTCTAGTATTCAAGTATTTAATGACTTCATAGAGGAAATATTCTCTAAAACAAATCAAAAAGTTATGTTTATCTGTGGTGATTTTAATATTGACCTGTTGAATCCAAAAAAGCATAAAATGACCGACGAATTCCTAAACACTATGTACAGTTTGAGTTTACATCCTAAAATAACCAGGCCTAGCAGAATTACACCACATTGTGCCACCTTACTTGACAATATTTTCACTAACAATATGGAAAACAACATTGTGAGCGGAATATTAATTAATGACATCAGTGATCACCTACCAGTTTTTGCAGTTTATGACACTAATTATAAGAAAAATCAGCATGAAGAACAACTGAGATACAGACGTGTAAGGACAGAAGAAACGATGACTGCATTTAAGAACGATCTATTAAATCAGGACTGGGACAAGGTGTACAAAGAAGCTGATATTGATATTGCATATGGCATATTTTTAAGAATATTCATGGAGTTGTACGATAAAAACTGTCCAACAATAAAATACAACAGAAAGCACAAATATTCAGATAGACCATGGCTCACTAAGGGTTTACAAAATGCATGTAAAAAGAAAAATACACTCTATAGGGAATACCTAAAACAAAGAACAAAAGAAGCTGAAAATAAATATAAAAAATACAAAAATAAGTTGACCAATATTATACGTGTATGTAGAAAGGAGTATTATAGTAAAATATTGAACAACAATAAACATAATATGAAAGGAATATGGGATGTTTTAAACGGTATCATTAAAAATAATTCTGGACAACAAAGTTATCCACAATACTTTATCGATAATGGCAATATTATGGAAAACACTGCTGATAAGGTCAACAGCTTTAATCATTATTTTGTAAATATTGGACCAAAACTGGCAGAACAAATTCCTGAGTCACTGCCATCAGTAGAATGTAGTGAAAACCTGATTGATAGGAACCCTAACTCAATGTTCCTCACATCAGTGGAGGAAAAAGAAATAATTGACATTGTACACATGTGTAAATATAAAACATCCACTGATTGTAATGATATTGACATGAAAATCGTCAAGAAGGTCATTGAAGGAATTGTAGGACCTCTAACATATATTTGCAACTTATCATTTCAGACGGGAAAAGTGCCAAACAAAATGAAAATAGCTAAAGTTGTGCCGCTGTATAAAACCGGGGATAGACGCCACTTCACAAATTACAGGCCTGTTTCTTTACTACCACAATTCTCCAAAATCCTAGAAAACCTGTTTAATAAACGATTAGACAAATTCTTAGATAAATATAAATTACTCTCTGACAGTCAATATGGATTCAGATCAAAAAGATCAACATCTCTGGCATTAATCGAATCAATTGAGGAGATTACGAATGCTATAGATCAGAAACAGTATGCAGCTGGAGTATTTCTGGATCTCAAGGAAGCATTCGACACAATCAATCATCACATATTAATTAATAAACTGGAACGGTATGGGATTAGGGGGGTTGTACTGCAATGGGTGAAAAATTATTTAAGTGACCGGAAACAATTTGTGAAGCTGGGTGTCCATTCCTCATCATGCTTGGACATTGCTTGTGGTGTTCCACAAGGCTCTGTACTGGGTCCAAAATTATTTATTATTTATATAAATGATATTTGTAAGGCATCTGATATATTAAAATTAGTATTATTTGCAGATGACACAAATATTTTTTGTTCTGGGGGGAATCTAAAGGAGCTGCTGGATACAATTACTTCAGAAATGTGCAAAATTAAAAAATGGTTTAACAGGAACAAACTATCGCTAAATCTAAGTAAAACTAAAATTATCTTATTTGGGAATTCCCTTAGAAATGCACAAGTGCAGATTCATGTAGATGGTGTGGAAATTGAAAGAGTACTTGAACATAAGTTTCTTGGTGTGATTATAGATGATAAATTAAACTGGAAGTCTCATATAAATCATATACATAACAAAATTTCAAGAAGTGTCTCAATCTTGAGTAAAGTAAAACACATTCTGGACCACAAATCACTCCACATTCTCTATTGTTCCCTGATTGCACCGTATTTGAATTACTGTGCAGAGGTTTGGGGCAATACTTACAAATGTTCGCTATCATCAATCTTTATATTACAAAAAAGGGCCATAAGGATAATCCATAAAACTGGTTACAGAGATCATACAAATCCACTATTCTTAAAATCAAAAATTCTAAAATTCACAGATCTGGTTCATTTTCTCACAGCACAAATTATATATAAAGCAATAAATAACCTGCTTCCTGACAATATTCTAAAAATGTTTTCTAAAAGGGAACGGGGATACAATTTGAGGGGGGAATTAAATTTAAAACATCCTCGTATCCGTACAACATTAAAAAGTTTTTGCATCTCTGTGTGTAGAGTGAAGCTGTGGAACAGACTAAGTAAAGATATGAAGCAATGTCCAAGCATGGCGCAGTTTAAAAAGCGGTTTAAGGATATGGTTTTTACAGGGTACAGGGAAAAGGTAGAGATTTGATAGGGTGTTCTTGTCTAATATTTTCATGTGTGTGCGCATGCACGGGTTTGTTGGTATGGGTATATATATATATATATATATATATATATATATATATATATATATATATATATATATATATATATATATAATTGTAGGCTGTGCTTGTCAGCGCACACTCTCAACTGTGCCTCTGTAGGAGGTGGTGATAACATCTGGACTCAGATGCAACCTTTTCAGCCTCCAAAAAAGTGCAGGCAGTGGTTTACTTGGTGTGCAGGGACCAGGACAGATTGTTCATCACATGAACTCCCAGGAATGTGCTGCACGCTCTCTACTGTGCTGGTGTTGATCTAGAGTGGTGTGACTGTGAGCTGTTTTTCCTGAAGTCGATCAGTAACTCCTTGTTTTTATCCTAAATCAGGACCAAGTTGTTGTTGCTGTACCCTGACGTAAAACGTCACGTGAAACGTGAAACGCTCCACCTCCTCCCTGTAGGAGTCTCCCCATTGTTGTATCGTCTGCATACTTAATGATGTGATTTGTACCAAACTTTGCACAGCAGTCATGTGTCATTAGGGTGTATAACAGCAGTCTCAGGACACACCCCTGAGGAGAACCAGTGCTTAGATGGTAGATGTGTTGTTTCCCACCCGCACAAACTGAAGCCTGTTTGTCAGAAAATCGAGTACCAGTTTTGAACGGGTGTTTTTTTTACCAGATGCTGGATGATTATGGTGTTAAATGCTGAGCTGAATTCTGCAAACAGCATCCGGACACGAGTTCTTTTCCTCTGGGTGACTCAGGCTCAGGTGCAGTCGATATAGCATCCTCAGTTCGTTTGATATGCAAATTGAAGAGGGTCAAGTGAGAGTGGCAGAGTGAGGTGATGTTATTCTTAATCAGTCTCTCGAAGCACTTCATTTTCAAGGATGTAAGTGCTACAGGCCAACAGTCATTTAAGCAGGTGACTGAGGGTTTCTTTGGCACCGCTGAAGGCTGCAGTTTTGTAGCAGAATGGCACAGCAGCTTGACACGAGGAGATGCTGAATATCTCCCTGAAGATGTGAGTGAGTTCTTGTGCACATCCCTTTAACAGACGACTCGGTATATTATTGGGACCTGCAGCTTTCGTCTTGAGGTTAAAGCTCAGCACCTGCTCATCATGATGTGGGGTTATGCTTTTGCTTTGACAGATGGACATCATATGATGCAGAACAGCAAATGTTCTCCAAAAGATCTCCCCCAAAGTTCACATCAGTAGTTCAGATTGTGAAAAGATGTAATGCTCCAGTCATATTTACTTGTCCAAGGTATATCAACTGCTAGAACAAACTTTATATTGTAAGGTCGACCTACAAAAATACATACAGAGGAAAAACCCAACAATCATATGACCCCCTATGAGCAGCACTTTGGCGACAGTGGGAAGGAAAAACTCCCTTTTAACAACAAGAAACCTCCGACAGAACCAGGCTCAGGGAGGGGCGGGGCCATCTGCTGTGATTGGTTGCGGTGAGAGAAGGAAGACAGGATAAAGACATGCTGTGGAAGAGAGACAGAGGTTAATAACAGATATGATTCAATGCAGAGAGGTCTGTTAACACATCAGCAGTAGTGTTACAACAAGATCAGCCTCGAGGTGAACCAACAGCTCAAGCTCATGTCAATATTCACAGTAGTTCACTGGTTTAGTGTTAGTAAGACCCTAAGGGCCTTCATCAGGAAGTCAATGGGGATGTGGCCTACAACACTAGAGACCAACTACAAGCTAATTTCACAAGCAATCATCAGGCACCTCCTGTATGACATCAAGCTGTGTGCCAGGAGTGAACGAGACATCGATTCACTGATCCACACCACCAGGATCTACAGCACAGGTGTTGACGTCCAGGCCTCGGGGGCTGGTGTCCTGCAGGTTTTAGATGTGTCCTTGATCCAACACAGCTGATTTAAATGGCTAAATGATCTCAGCGTGTCTTGAAGTTCTCCAGAGGCCTGGGAATGAAGTCATCATGTGATTCAGGTGTGTTGACCCAGGGTGATATCTAAAACCTGCAGGACACCAGCCCTTGAGGCCTGGAATTCGACACCCCTTATTTACAGTGATGACTTCAGACTGGAGAAGTGCAGTGGCATGGTAACTGAGGGAAACTAACTGCTAACTGAGCGGGTCGGCAACATTGCAGACAGGGCTGGACTGGGACAAAAAATCAATCCGGGCATTTTGACTAGAGACCAGGTCTTAAAGCCATAAAGCCTTTGAATGAAAACGCTGTTGTGACAGTGATGTACAGTCTTGTTGGTATATGTATGATTTCTATACATTTTACGTCAGATAAAAACTTTGGTTGTAAGATTCAGATAATTATATAATAAAAGTGAGACATTTTAAATGAGAATAAGAAAGAAAAGTATTTCTTTGGGCCCCCCTCTCCCTGTTAATTCAGTAAGGACATCTCCTGGTTTCATCTTCATGTTTCCCTCTCACCACATATCCAAACCGACATCATGACCAGCAGCTAAACAGAAGGAAGGAGGCTGAGAACTAGTGAATCCGAACCACCATCCAGGATAAGACAACAAACAACAGGACATCTGGAAGATGGCCACAACTGACCATGTGTTCAGTGAAAACTTCAGGACCTAATAGATCCCATCTACCAGAGCCTAATCCGACTCGTGATGACCACACAGGCACTATTTAATAATGTTCTGCTGCAGCGAACAAAAAAAATACATTTACTCTTTAAAAAACTGATTTGTACATCACTCATAACAGGCATGTTATTGTGATTGTCATTATTTCTGAACAGGAGAGAGAAAGCCTGTCCCAGCTAATTGGTACTATGCACACTGTGTTGAAAACTGTCATATTAGATCTTTCCTCTCTTGACTGTTAGTAAATGGACTTACTGCACATTACATCGATACATAGATATCGACCCTGATTGAATATAATCACTGAGGGGTTTAATTTGTCAAAACTGCAGTCTCTACATAAAGACACATTTTTATAACTTAATGTGCTTTTGAAGCTCTGTCACCTTCCAGCAGACCTGCTGCTCCAAAACAATGAGATAAATAAGAGTGGGCGAGTCTTTGCCAGATAATGCAATGAGACTGTCGGGGTTTTTCTCTGTGAACAGTGTTTGGATTTGGACCTGGGTTAATCCCTTGTGAAAACAGCCCTGCATGCACTCTGCTCTCCTGGGCTCCTGGATAAATATCGCCCAATTAGAGGTGCCTGGGACTGGTTTTATACCAGGCTAGTCTGCAGTCAGTGTGTGTGTGTGTGTGTGTGTGTGTGTGTGTCTGCGCACACATAAGGCATTTTCCAATCATCATTGCAAAGATAACCTCATAGTTTTACTTCATAAACCTAAGAATGGATATTCAGTGATATACGTCACAGACATGTAAGTTTCTTTGTATATAGACAAATATAGCATCATTATTAAGTAGCATTTCAGGTTCTAAAAAGGCATATTTATATTTGACTTAATATTTATCATTTTGATCCTCTGCAGTTTTCTACAGAAGCATTTTTTCACTGATAAACGCGACGACACAATAAAGCTATTTTAATAGGAAACTGTGGGCTTAGAGTGAAGAGCTACAGCCTTTGGAGAGAATCAGTAAAATATGTTATTGTTTCTCATTAAATATAGCTATTGTACAAATGTAGATTAATTCTACTGTTGTGTCAATGTTGTTAGTTTCTTTTTGTGTGACTTTCTTTACAGCAGTATTTTGGAATAAAAAGTGACATAAGCCCAATGGTTTATCACAACAACAAGAAGAAGAATCATCATGTTATGTTCAACATATCTACTGATTACAGGAGATTGCATCGAACATGAACAGAAGAAGAAGAATAAAGTGAAAGTGAGGAGAGCCCGTGCCGTAAACTGACAATGTGTCTGCAACACAAACTCACAACATCTCTTCAAACTGTGTGCATGGCATGCATATTGGAGTCCATGATCAGGATAGTGGGGGGAGTTTTAAGGCAAACAGGAAATTACATGCAAGACAGCACAAGCTGGAGGGGCTGGAGAAGAGAACAGAAAAGCTAGATCGGTCGGCTCGGCACTGCAAAGGCTTACTGTAGGAATGTTAATCCTCCTAATGTATTACAGTTGGAGGAAGAACAGGACCACAGGCTGACCCGTGGCCTCGGGGCACAAAGGGGGAGGAGACGCAGGAGAGGAGACACAATACAAGGTCAGAAGAGAGAAGACAAACTGTAGGCAGATGTGATGAAAGATAAAAGGAAGTGTGGTAACGTATTGTCTGTTTGTGTGTTTTCAAACTTTCCACCACCTGGCATATGAACATAGGTTTTCTGAAAGCCCTAAATCATTCCTGTCCTATTAATACGAGATGTGCCAGCTCCTGCTTCACTGAGCCTCCATCACAAATTTGCCTGAGCTCTCCTCCAAGTTCAGCTTCGACCTCAACCATGGTGCGGTACACACCCATTTCTGTCTCCAGCATGACACAACGCTGGCTTCAGCTATAATACATGCATTGTGAAAAGTGATGTGAAGAACAATCTCCATAGTTTTATATGAAGACTGAAACATGTAGCTCGACTCTGTGTACACACCAGTTATCTGTCGTGGTCTGTGTGCTGCCATCCATCAGGGCGTGGTTTCCATTTCTCACCTGCTGTGACCACCTGCAAGCCTTCAAACAGCAATCAGCCATCCAGTGTTTAAGACTTCCACTCTCTGCCAGACCGTCTACTACCCTTGGTGGTAACTTGGCTCATGTACTCTTGAATTTGGGAGCGGTCTCTGTGCTACCTTTGTGTCTTCCTGTGCTCTCTGCATCCTTACCTGCCGTCGCTGGATTTTCCCTCACGGCTCACCTGAATAGCCTCCGCTGGCTCTCTTCTCTGCCTGCCCTCCTGCCCGTCTCTCACAAGGTTGGACTGTCTACCTCTCACACACTCCTCCCCCAAGGCCTCACTTCTCTCAACCTGAGAAGCACCTTCTCCATTCTTCTCTGTCACCAGGCTGTTATTCTCTGTCCCTCCACTAACCGCTCTCTTCCTCTGTTTCCAGTGATGCCTGAGACTCTCACCTCAGCCCACTACCCCAGTTCACCCCCTGGACAAATAAAAGGTTGTTCACTTAATTAATTTGTTGTTCATTGGGTCTGCTTTTGGGTCCTTCCCACGTATCGGACTGTACAGTGACAGTACAGTCAGGACCGCTATTTCAAAGCAGGGCATCATAATCACATGAGCAGTCCCTGCGATTGTTAGTACAGCATTATAAATCCATTAATGACTAACTGGCGCAGATTCTCTCAGGACATCCGTTCTGGGACCGTTGAAGGTCCTACTCGGCTGTCTCCCCCCACAGATCACACTTGCTCAGCCAGTCCTACGCCTCCTTCAAGCATGATCCAAGACACTGTTTCAGCAGCACCCGAGTCTTTTCCCGGTGATTTGTGTTGCTCTGGTGGCTTTTTATTACAAAGCTCATTGGTGTTCAGCATGAACAAACTGGAGTCTATTAGATAGATATGATACAAACCACTGCAGTGCAGTACCTGTAATACCTACAGCATGTTCTAATCGCTCTAATAGGATATTATGGTCGACAGTATCGAACGCTGCACTAAGGTCTAGCAGGACAAGCACAGAGATGAGTCCACTGTCAGAGGCCATAAGAAGATCATTTGTAACCTTCACTAAAGCTGTTTCTGTGCTGTGATGAGCTCTGAAACCTGACTGAAACTCTTCAAATAAGCCATTCCTCTATCACCCTATTAGAGCACTTCGCTCTCGCTCTGCACACACACCTTTTTGATATAGTTAGGGCTAAAGGTGGGGATTGATCAGAATTTAGCACTTACGATTCCATTATCGATTTAGTTCCTTATCAATCCCTTATTAATTGTTAGCGGCTCCGGTTTGAGAGTCGCCACCATCTCTAAGCAGCAAATCAAAGACATTACATTCCTGCAAACTGATTACATGCTGTAGGTCAAAGGATTGTGGGTGTTGGTATTTCTGCACTTTGCTGTGATCAGCGTAGGTGTCAATACTCAAAAAAAGTAATGTATTACACAGAACCATTTTTGAGTTAATTACTTACTAATACCTTAAATGTAATGTAATGCATTACTTAATTATTCCCAGGAGGAAGTAAGTCGTTAAACTACATTACTGTTGCATTTCTCTGTGAAATGACCTGAAACACATTCTCTCATAATTATCGTTTAACAATATATACCTGAGGCTACAGTCCTACACACCAGCACACATGTGATCTTACTCTTAGTGTTTAGGTATGAACACAAAGCAAAAATGAAACCAGAGACTTTAAAGTGATCTTTAGAAACATGAAGAGGGTCGTATTATCGTATGGTCTTTACTTTCCAATATAAAGTGCCCTGGGGCAGCTGTTGTTGTGAATTGGCCCTATAGAAATCAAACTGAATTTAATCTGATTTAATTGGATTGATGAAAAAAATCGCTCCATTCATAATACAGCATAATAAAACAGGTTTTCTCAAAGGTAGACACTGAGCCAATAATACACCCACAGATTATTCCACCATCATCCGCGTAGAAACAGCTGTCTCTATAGATGCAGAGAAAGCATTTGACTGGGTAAACTGGAACTTTTGCAACCAACATGTAGATGTTACTTTCCAGACCATAAGATTAGCCTACGTGCAACTCCCAAACCTCTCTTCTGAAGACAATCATTCTCATAGATACTTTCTCATCCATGTCAGACTACTCTGTTACCTGGAGGAAATCTACAGTTCTGCCTCTGAATGGTACATTTCAGAACATCTTGACTACAGTCGGGTATAATCTTTCCACCAGATGCTCAGACCATATGATTGAACCATATTGCTCTACTAAAATCAGTAGAAGATGATCTCACATGTTGGAGCACTTTACCTACAACACAATTAAAATAAACTGTTCCCACTGTTTCCCAATAAACCCTCTACTGTCTAGTTCAGGTCACTAGACTCAACCATCTCGAAACTTTTACAGAAAAATCAACCATCACGAATAAGTCTGAAAACTACAAAAAACAAAAACACAATGGTGGTGTAGAACTACCACAATCTCATGACTATTTCTTATCCAACAGGTTGCTATATGTTTCAGAATGGATCAAATCAAGATGGAGTTCTTGTTCTAGATCTGTGGCTGGATCGAGAACAAGAACCCTGTAAAAACGTCTCATCTCGCTCTCATAAGCACCAGTATTAAGCATCTTTATATAAACACCGCTGAGAGGCTGATGGCGATTTTTTAAAATAACAGCATCTTCACTTATCCCATGTAAACCAACATCCATTTGGAACAATCCAGATATCTGTCAGGAAAAAGAAAGTTTTCATGGCACGAAAAGGCGGAAACCTAGAAAAGGTTATTTAAGATGGAAACTTTCATTTAAGGTACCAAAACATGGACTCAGCAACAGTACGTTTCTTGAATACTGGCTGGGGATCTGGGGGCGGATTAACTGCATCCCATGGGGGGGGCCTTGGGTCCAGGACCCCATCCTCGGCCAACTTTCTCACTCTCTCACACACACACATGTTTGTTTGTGTGCCTCCCTGGGTTTTGTTCGGTGTATTTTGTTACAGATGTAGCAGAAACCCCGCATGTTCTTTTCTCTCTTTCTTTCTGTCCATTTTCTCGTTCTAGTCCTCTGTTTTCTTCTCCTTTCTTTCACCAACCTGGTCTTAACCCCCGTCCACTCCGGCATAACGCACAGATAATAATAGGAAAGATACAATAAAATAAAACGAATAAATAAAACAACAAGATTAACAAGAAGAGTCTACAGTGCTCCTCTTATGAAAGCAAACGTGATTGCCGCAAGAAAGCATTCAGACCATGATTCTGCAGAACAGGATTAAAAATAAGTAAAATAACTTCATTTGACCAAATAATAATAAATGGAGCAGCTACAACATGGCCTTCATGCTGTTGATGTGCCAGCCCTTGTAGTAATAACTGCAGCAGATAGAGTAGTGTCACCGTGGTGCTCAAGCGCTAACAAATATCCAGAGTTATGTGTCACACTTATTCATCTTTACATGCATCTTTTTCCAAATTACTGCTGGCAATTAACAGCTGAGATGTTTTCCACTTTAAAAAGGTGAACAACGAGGTAATAAAAACCATCACAAAAAGTCTCTTTAATTAACTACTTCAAAAGCTTGCTCCACCCCGGCTCTTCTCATTTTTTTCTAATCCCCTCCCAGGAACAAACAGTAACCCGTCTGTTGATTTACTCTGTGATTTCAACAGTAATTCTGTGAACTGCTTTTCTGCTTGAATCCTAATTATATTTGTCACATTCTTTGCTTTCATTCAGTCCACCTTCTCCAAGACAACGCATCTACCATAGCATGCTGACACACTGCACTCTCCTCAAACCTGCAAAACCCGGTGGTGGTGGCACTCCTCATGTGGTGGTGTAGCAGTGCACTGTGCAGTGAGGCACAAACTTGGAGGTGGCTGTGGCTCAGGTGGTAGAGCAGATCAGTCACCGATTGGAAGGTTGGTGGTTTGATCCTTGGCTTCCTCAGTCTGCATGTCAAATATCTTAGGGCAAGATGCTAATCCAAAGTTGCCCTCTGGAGTGTGAGTGTAGAGCACTTGTGTGTTGTATAGAGTGCTTTGAGTACTCTGGGAGAGAAGTATAGCGCTGTATAAGAATCAGTCCATTTACCAAACTGGAGGTAGTAGCCAGCAGCCCCAAAAACTGCCCCACTTGTTTTTTTGGTCCTGGTATGTGATGGCTATAGCTTTCTCCATCTGTGGATCCACCCCCCCCCCCCCCACCTGGGAGGCTGGCAGGTGCATCAGAGACTGAGGCTGTGTCCCAATCCAGCGCCCGCACGCTTCGGAGTACGCGCAGTTCACGGACCACGTACGGCGGGTACTACGAAGTATGAGAAGTGCGGAAGTGAGAGGCTTGTGAAATGGGACGGTCTGGCCTTCGTCGCGCTGCTCAGGTTTCCTAGCAACCATTTGTTCATTCATTTTTGTCATGACATCACTTTGATTAGTTGAGTATCTGAGGCTGAGACCACCGGACTGTAAAACATGATTGTTGGGCTTCATTTCTGTGCTGAACAGTCATTTAAGATTAGTTAGTAAATAACAATTAGTTAATGTTGTTCATGAGACTAAAGTCATCTCACTGTGTAATGTAAATATAATATGGACAATGTTATATTTATTGTCAGATTATTATGATATATCACAGCAGTGAGCTTGAACTCTGTGTCAAAGATTCAAAGATTCAAGTCGCAGTTATTTATATTTCCTGTCACCTTAAATCTTCACTCAAAGACAAGTATCTGTGACAGTGTATATACAGATGTGTTATATATAAGAGACAAATATTGTTCTTTTAATATGTTGGCATTACTAAATTTGGCTCAATGTTTACATACATGTATAAAAAGCAAATGTAGGAGCTGTGATAACTGTGTCTGATAGAATGAAGAGTCGACTGATATATGAAATGTTCCTTTATTGGGTGAGAAAATCAGACCATGTCATAACTGCTGTAAGTCACACAGAATAGACATCAGAGCCTTAAACAGGCTGATGTCTGCTAAATGGGTCAAACTGGGCAGAAAGTCTACAAACACATAACATCCTTATAGAATATGATGTAACACTATAGATCAACTTAGCTCAGAATATATAAAGCATATAAACAGTTACAGCAATATGATGCAACACACACAGCAGCTACTGATCCAAAATACTCAAAGCTTCATAGAACTGAAACCAACATTTATTTTAGCTCCATTCTGCTGCTGATACAGACTTTAGGTTTCTGAACATTAAACTTGTTGCTGCCTTTCATAGTGTGTAACCTGAAGGCCCTGAGTACTTTCTCCCAGCATCTTTCTTTCAGCTTAACGAGTGAACCGTCAGCTCGTTCAAACACACGTTAAAGTCCGTTTGGCTCGACACCACCGCACAGAGGCAACAATATAACATAGCTAACATTAACAGTGCAGTGGATCCTGCTTGTGCCGTGATATTCAGGACTGCAAACCGAGCAGCATCACTGACTTTCAGCTCGTTGTGTTTGTGGATATATGACTGACTTTAATTATCCACAAAATCATCAGAGTCTCTGTCAGATTAAGGTCGACTATTGAACGGCGCATATTTTAAAGTAAAGGCTTTAAAATCAAGTTAGTACAAACATCGCTAATGTCACATAACTTTGCCGACATGTGGCCAACAGTCATGTTTTAATGTTCTTTGTTACTAAACATTCGCACATAAGTGACATCATATTCAGTACTTACTTTTGACAGTTTACTCTTCGGCCGCTCCGCTTCAGCCATCTGCGTTTTTTTCCGAAAAAAATATCCACACCCACCGCCGCGCTATGAATTGTGGGACCACAAAGTCTACACCGGACCACACTTCAAATTTGGGGAAATGAACTGCGCATTTGTCGACCGCATTTGGAGTACACTTCGAATTGGGACACCCTTCGTCGAGTCGCTGTGACGTAATCGGTCTCCAGATGTGCACTACGAAGCGTGCGGTCGCTGGATTGGGACACAGCCTGTATGTACCCAGATGCTGTCACTACCCAGATATTGCACCTCCCTCCATGCAACTGAAGACTTCTTTGGGTTGGCCATGTTGGACTGTGACCATCATGCTATGGCATGTGTCTGCCCAGGTGTCATGGACTAGGGGCAACATCCTTCCAGCATCAGACTGTGACACGTCATTCACCTTGGCCACCTGGTCCCCACAGAACCAGACAGACCCTTCTTTCTTCAATACAAGAACTATGGGGCTACGCCAGGCACTGTGGAACTTCTCTGTTACACTCATCTCCAGCATAGCAGTCACCTCCTTCTGAGCTATTTGCCTCTTGTGTTCAGCTAACCTGTAGGGATGTGTTTCAACATGTTGCTCTGTGAGAGTGGTGTGACTATGCAGGATCCCAATTGTGTTCATCCTCGGGAATTAACTAAGGAGTCATGGATTTTAAACTCTTCTTCAGCCGCTCCACCAACCCGTCAGTCTGAGGGTGGTAGCAGATTAATTCCCCCTATTTCATACAGCTGTTTCAGTGTGCGAGACATGTGCCCAGTCAGTCAGTATCTTTGCTTGGAGATAACCAGAAACAGCACTAGCAGAAATTAAATACACTCTTTGCAGAAACTCTGGCTCAGCTTCATGATACTGTGTCCATAATCCACCAGAAATAATACAAAGCAATACAAGCACTCCAGTGAAATGGCCCGATAAGGTCCAGGCCACTGTGCTTAACTACTGGTAATGAGCACAAAGACACTTTTGGAATGGCACGCTGGTTCAGCAGCTGACAGTGCGGGCAGGATGCACATCATTGGTGCACGTTCTGTCAGGTACCCGGCCAATAAAATCAGTCCATTATTCACTCCAGAGACACACTGCTCAACAATCAACAAAGCAGGAGCAGGGCTGGAGAGCCTCAGGGCAGGGACCGGTGCCACCAGGTGATACTCTGCAGTGTGGCTGCCGCCTCCAGGCTTGGCTGCTGATGGCAGTGGGCCCACTGGGCTGTCTCACGGGAGAGTTCCTCCACAAATTGCTTGTGGATGGCCAATTTCAGATGTGGATAACAAATGCAAAGGGGCAATCATACACCTCCATCCTGGTGTTGCAGAGGCCCAGTGAGTCCATAAATACTTTATGGATTCAGCAGAGCACCCTCACAAAGCTGGCTGCAGGCTGGGCTTCCCCCGACAGCAGCAACAACCACAGTGACCATGCCTCTGCTGTCTCCTGCATCGTCTCCAGGAACGCCTGGGTATCATCCTCCTCCCGATTCAATGCAGTGTCACTATCGGGCTTGAGACAAGCAGCACTGGAGAAGATCCAGACTGTGGGACCAGCTGCTCTAGCCCCTACATCTGGCACTTGGTCTAGGCCTGCAGCTTCTTTAGTTGCACATAATGCACCACTGCCTGCTCCTGGTGTATCGTTAACCCTAACCTTAACCCATCATCATTTACAATATCAACACACGACCACACTAAATCACATTTTTGTGATACTAAGACTTTTGAGTCACCGTGTCTCCAGCTCAGCTGAGTTCATTTTACCCCGTCAGTCCCAGCTGCCCTGCAAGCCTGACACTGTCCCGCAACCACTGCAGCGGTGCCCATCCCTGCCATGACCGTCAGTCCCATTTTCTATCCTATATCGTCACCTATGGTCTCACGCATTGGGTCGTGACCAAAAGAATGAGACTGCTGATCCAAGAAGTGTGGCTGGGCTGTCCCTCACTGATAGGGTGAGGAGTTCAGTCATTCGGAGGTACAGAGCACCATAACTACTTCTCCATAACAAAAGGAGCCAGCTGAAGTGGTTCAGGCCTCTAACTGGGTCATCTGAGGAGGTGTTGTGCACATGGTCTACCAGGAGGAGACCCCTGTGCAGACACAGGACAGACTGGACAGATTATGTCTCTTGACTAGCTTTGGAACATTTTGGTGTCTCCTAGATGAGCTGGAAGTGGCCTTATCATCTTATCCTATACCAGTGTTTTTCTCATTTTTGCTATGTAACTTTGCACTGTCCACTTTCTGCTGTAACAAAACACATTTCCCACGTGTGGGACTAATAAAGGTGATCTTAAATCCCAGAAAGAGCAAGAAAATGGGCGGATAGATGTCAAACACACACATAAGGAGTTTTAGCAGCACTCCCATAATGCATGAGTCCTGCCAATAGTGTCATGGGTCGCCATTTTACAGTTTTTGCTCGTTGCTTGAACACTATAAACCCATGCTTAGACTAAAGTAACACAACTTGAAGCTTTTGTTACCATACCCCAAACACATGTACCCATACCTTAAACAAAAGTGCTGCTTTGCACTCTGGTTGCAATTATGCAACACACATGGTCCTGCATACTACACTCTATTTCATACATAAGACACTTCGTTCAAAAATGAAATTTCAGGGTGCCATTTGGAAAACACATGTATCCAAAATACAAAACACATCGGGTAATTGCAACCACTCAAATATACACCTGAAGGCACTTACTTGCAAAACTGAACACCAATTAGCCAACCACAAAAAGCCCTCAGTTTAGCCATTTCAAGAACTTTGCAAGCATGGATGGAGGGAGAGCAAGAGGAAGAGGAGGAGGAGGTCAAAGAGGCCATGCACGGACCCATATTTCTGATGATATAAGAGCAACTTTGGTGGACCATGTCATCAACCACGGCCTGACTATGAGGGAAGCTGGGCAGAGAGTCCACCCACATCTAAGCCGCTTCACAGTGGCATCTGTAATACAGTTTTTACCGAATGCCTAAACACTAACTGTGAATCCTGTAGCACAATTTCTAAAACTAGTCAGACTTATAGCAAAACCACTCACTGAGTGTGCAAAACTAAAAGCACAAAAACTGCTTTGCACTCAGTTTGCAATTTTGTAACACACACTTTGCAAGACTGTAGGCACAATTCACTGCACAACACTCAATTACCAAATTTCCAACACACTCCTAGCAAAAGTATACACATGTATGGCTATCATTAACACTAATTTGCCAACTGTCTGGCACACTTTCACATGTGAAAACTTTCTTAGATAATTCGTTCACTTTGCAATCAGCCTAAGCACTATAATACAGGTAAGCTGTGTGTGCGGAGTACAATGGAGGGAGCAGAAAGAGTGAGAAGTAGAGGAGGCCAAGGAAGAGGACGTGGAGGTGAAGAAGTAGGATGAAGAGGACGACAAGGACAAGGAGGAGCAAGAGGAAGACGAGGAGGGGGGAGAGGAAGCATGTTCACTGCAGACCAAGTAACCCATATAGTCATTATGGCGATTGCAAATAATCCTATACTTGGAAATAAACACTTGTGTTTGTTTTGATGTGTTTGACTAAACACCAGTACTTGAAGTTTGGATCCCTCTATGCTTATGGATCTATGACAGAAGTATGAGCTCAAACTGACATAGCCTACCTTGTGCACAGAGAAAGCAAAAGCCAGATGTGTTTTGTATTCATACCATCAGTGTGCAGTTGGCGCATTGTGTGCTTAGTAGATGATGGCTTGTGTGTACTGTTTGATACGGAAACACCATTTTTACGAAGGTGTGAAGAGTTAGTCTAGCTGTGTTTGCTTTTGCAAGAGAACTACAATGTTTTGATGATTGGGTGACAGGTTTTCTTATTTGTGTGAAGAGTTTTGCAAAATTAGCCAATAGTTACAAAAAATGTGCTTAAGCAATCAGAAAAAACTGTAAGAAAATTCCAACTAGAAAACAGGTCTGTCTTCATCTCACTGCCTTCTACTCTACTCAGATGGTTTTTATAGTACTGTTCTACAGTTACCATATCAAGTGTGCAGGGTACTGCAGGGTGCTAATGCTCCTTTTGCAGCCAAAGTGGTAGTTTCTGTGAAACATACCATGATTACTTATATTGAAGTACAGTGTTGTACAGTGGATGATACACTATATACAGTAAAGTACTGTAAGAAAAATAAGCAAACCGATGACAATATGTGGTTGTATTTCTCTAGAATGACTCGAAGACCTTCTGGGGGAGGACGCCAACGCCTGTTCACACAACGGCAGGAACTTGCCGTTGTGGACCTAGTGAGGGCAGACAATGCTATGCGTCTCCACCAGCTACGAAAGCAAATACTTGCAGACAGGCAAGTGTTCAACAACATAAACCATGTGAGCATCACCACCATCAGACGCATCTTGGGTAAACACAGCATCACCATGAAGCAGCTCTACAGAGTCCCATTTGAGAGGAACAGTGACAGGGTCAAAGGACTTCGAGCTGAATATGTACCATATCAGTACCACATGAATACATTCTGAGAGCTACACAGGTACCTGTGTGATGGGTGAGGGTTCTGTATGTGTAGCACTGTAGTACAGTAATATGTTCTCTTTTTTCTTTTTTTTTTTACAGAGAATCTTGGCCATGGATGGAGCTGCACAGCCTCATGAATTCATTTTCATTGATGAAGCTGGATTCGACCTGTGCAAAACAAGACGACGGGGTCGTAATGTAATTGGCCAAAGGGCAATTGTGCACGTTCCAGGGCAGCGCGGGGGAAATATCACATTGTGTGCCGCCATAAGCCTTCGAGGGCTTCTGCATCATCATGCAAAACTAGGTCCATACAATAGGCAACATATACTCACATTTCTAGATGCTCTCCATGATATAGTTGTACAGAACAGAGCAGATCAGCCCAGGTTTGTGGTGATATGGGATAATGTCAGTTTCCATCGGGCTGCTCTGGTCCAGGCCTGGTTCTCCAACCACAGTCAACTTGAAGTGGTATGCTTGCCCCCTTACTCACCATTTTTAAACCCTATAGAGGAATTTTTTTAGGCTTGGAGATGGCGTGTATATGACCGCCAACTACATGCCTGCATGCCTCTTCTGCAGGCAATGGAACAGGCCTGCGGCGACATTCAGGTGACAGCAATCCATGGATGGTTTTGACATGGAAGAGGATATTTTCCCCAGTGCCTAGCGGGAGAAGACATTGCTTGCGATATTGATGAGGTCCTGTGGCCAGACCCCAACAGACGGCGGGATCCATGAGCCCACGTATGCACAATTGTCATTGTTACGACTGTGGCCGTAATTGTGTGGGGATTTGAGTGTCTAGGTGCTCCTCCGGGTATGTTACGATTTGGCGTTGGTAATGTGTTGTTTTTGCGTGACTGTTATGTGTTTCCTACTTTACTTTGAAAGTCTGTGTCATCTTAGTGTGTTCAGTTTACGTTTCCTTGTCTCGTCAGTTCTAATTTGCCCCGGCTGTGTTTCCCTCCTGTGGTCCATTCCCTGATTGCTCCTTCTATGTATTTAAGCCCTGTGTTTCTGTATGTCATGGTCGCGATCTTCCCCCCCGTTGTAAATAGTTTGACGTTTTGTGTTTTGATGTAAATAAATTCGTTTTGAGACACTTTTTGGGATTTTGGTGGAGAGCCTTAGTGTTTTTCTTCGTAGTTTTATTTTCATTATCTTTGCTTTGCTACGTTGCACCCCGGTTGCCTAGGCCGGGGTGTAACAGTCATGATTTTTTGTTTACAGTATAGTGTTTTTTCTATTACTGTATTATGGGTTTTTTGTTTTTGTTTTGTTTTTTTGCTTTATCTGAATTCATGGTACTGCAATGTACAGTGCTGCAATGTACAATATTGAGTAGGCCTATTTGCTTTTTTGGTTGTTTGCAAATGTGTCTCCTGAAAATATGCCTTCTGAATGAACAATGGAAATCAAAGACTGCAGTGCTTTATATAAAGTAGACTAGTGTGTTCCCCCTGCTCTGTAAGTGTTTGCATATGATGCAAGTATGTGTCATTTTGTCAACAGAGTTACATTTTGACAAAGGAATGTCAGGTTTTGATAGCAGAGTTTAGGTTTTGAGAGTAGAGTTTCAATTTGGTGCAGATGTGAATGGTATATTTCCCAGTGTTGTGTCATGTGTACTTGTGTTTAGGGTTTTGGCACAATGAGCAAAGTTTTGCAAAATGTGTTCAGGCAACGGGCAAAAACTGTAATATGTTCTAATTAATATTTTTGACTCCTAAACTCTCCAGACGTGTCATTTATGCCACGCCGCCTGTCTAATTCTATTTTAAAATTATGCTTTTTTTAAAAAAGTAATATAGTAGTGATTATAATGTAAATAAAAATATTACAAACATTAGATTACGTCTTCATCGGTGTTGTACATATATCAAATCTATCCTTTTCTATTTTGAACATAATCATCTAAAGTCCTTATGTTAAAAGTAATTAATGCATCATTTCTTAAAGCATAATCCCTGACTTCCTCTGAGGTGTCGGGATTGTTTTAAAACCATTTATGAAATATTAGGTTAAAGCAAAACTAGAGAACGGCTGAATCTTCTCTGTTTCTAGCGCTAACTCCTCCCTGTTAGTTTGCTCTTCTCCCCTACTCTCTGAGGTAATTGTTAGAACTTCCTTCGTTCTGTATTTTTTCCAGACCACGCTCTGTGCCCTCTCCTCTCTTTCTGTGGGTCTGAGGAAACATCGGGGACCTATAAACCCTCCGGTGGAGTATTGATTCTTTATTGTGGTGTGGCTGTGAGGAGCACATACTGTGACCGTTTCTCTTCACTCCACAAAACAGGTCTGTGAGGAGGCCACCAGGAGACTCGCTGCAGCTGGATCAGCAGGTTAATTTGAGCGCTCCTTGCTGCTTGTTGTACAATCTGACAGTGCTGCTTTGTCTCTGAGGGTGTGTTTAATACTGCAGCACATGTTTGTGTGTGCACAACACCCTTAATCTACAGCTTAACATTTAGGGTGATGTAGTCATTACTGTTCTTTAGATGTGGGTGATTTGGCCTGTTTTTAAATATTCATAATTCTGGTGAATAGAAGTTTATATAGAAGCTTATGCAAATGTGACTCTTCAGCTGTATGAAGAATATTACTGGATTATTAATTATTACAACAAATCTTAAAAAACACTCACACAACAATCAGTATCTGATGAAAGGTCCTGTGATCAGGATCTCCACTGGAGAATGTCTGTTTGATTTTATTATTATAGGATTTAATATTTCATTTTAAAAACAAGCATCTCATTCAGCCTGAGAAGTAAAATAATTCTATTGATTTTGCAGGGCTGTAATGTAATTATGGACATACAGGCCTTAATGAGTTAATTACACCCTCAGCCAATAGGACAGCTGAGAGTCATTGTTTTTGTTTGTGTGATGTTAATCCACCTGCAAGCGTTCACAATATGTGAAATTAGATTTCAAAATATAATATTTTTAATTCTAATTATTGTTATTTTTTCATTTTAAATTTACTGTTTTTCAACAAAGCTGAAAATTTTTTTATTTTGTTTATTTAATTAAGATACAAAAATGACACATATTTATTTGTATTCCTGAAAAGAAATGAAAAATGTGAGTCGTTGAATATTAAGCTTGATTGATTTCTGGCTTCTCAGAGAACTCCAATGTGGCGGGTGTGAAACCAGTTATTTACGTCTTTGACAGATTTCTAAAATATTTTCCTTTTTGTGTTCTTACAGCTGGTCTAATAAATGACATTTGTAATGAAATAGATCTAATTAATATATAGATATGTTTATAATTATAATACATAGAAATAAATCAATAGAGAAACAAAGAACGCGTGCATTAAGTTCAGCCATTGGTAATTCAATAAGTGTTTAAATATGGATAAGAAGAAATATTTGCCCCTCTAACATCTTGTTTTCCAGCCCCACCCTGGTCTCTGAGGCTTGATTTAGCTTAACCGTGAGCTGGTAACAAGCTTCAAACATCCACGATGCTTCACATTAAATCTTCTTCTCCATTGTTCCAAAGCACGCTCATCTGGTAAGTCTTCTGAGTAAAAACTGTCTTAAAAGTGATGGAGAGAAAAGCACTGAAAAGGTAAAAGGCTCCTACTGTAAACGTGTGGCATTTGATTGTTGCTTTTTGTTTATGGCTTCTGACTTTGTGTCACAAAAACATGCTGAAAATTGTGTTAGAAGATCTAAACATATTCATAGAGATTTTTCTTTAAACTCTGTATTTGCCTCACGGTCCATAATCAAAGGAATATTAAGATTTTTGTTTAATTTTTATATAAAATGATTTTTTTAAGTGTCTTCATTTTCTTCATACTCTCCATATTAATTCTGGGAGTTTCACAGTGCTTCAGTGTTAAAACCCACTCGAGATAAAGTCACCCTGTGGTTTAAAGCTGAATGAGTCCGATAAAGGGAACAGCAGTGGAAATGTTGATGCAAACTCCTTGTTTCTGACTTTGCTGGGACACCCTGCTCCTCAAAGCCTTTATATAATACTGGCAGCGTCTCTGTGAATTCTCTCAGCGTTACTGGATCTCCTGTGGGCACCACTCACACTGTAGGTCAAACATATCAGTGAGCACTATTTCCCATCGAACTCTCTTCCAGCCTGCTACTTGCTGCTGAGGTGAGTCTGTTTCCATCACATCATGCACATTGCTTTGAGAACAGCATGTTTTAGTTCGTGTCACGTCTTTGAAATGAGAGAAACGGAGTGATAGATGCTCTCCACGGTTCATAGAATCGGATCCTTTAATTGGTTCATGAATGAGACAAAGCAGGCTACACCAGGAAGAAAGCTCGCTTGTTTTTTGTTTGGTTTTTTGTTATAACAACTGCACTCTTACATACATGTTTACAGTCATGGACTTTCTTTGTATAACACCACACAAATCTATATACTCAATGGCTTTTTATATTTACTTGAAACTTCTTGCTCATTCTGGTGCATGTGTGTGTGTTTGTTTGTTTAAATTCGAGGTTGTGCTCGTATTTCAGGACTAACCTGTCACCTCTCCAAGCCGACCTTTGACCTATGATCCTTCAACGGTCGAGGAATTCACAATAAAGTTCTTAAAGAATGTGCTCATAGAACATCAAACTAGGCCTTTGTATTTGTAGAACATGCTCCTGTCATCCGTACTACATTTGATATATTTTTCACATACAAAACAAACAGAAAAATTCAACTATATACATCTTCCAGTTGTCTTTGCAGCGAAGACTGCAGCTCAAAGGGTTTTGTGGGCCAGCAGCAGTCCAGTTGCAGCATCTTTGTTTTCTTTAGCCTTGGTTTCTACATTTATTCTAATCATGCAGTTCAAAAGAAGGCAAAAATGAAAAGGAACAATAATATTTAAAAATCATTTGAAGCAGTTGGTCAGTTCAGCGACAAAGCGCAGTGGTCCATCTGAACACGTCTATTTGTTGTGTCAGTTGTGGAGATAACTCTTATTGTGTACCATGAACACACAAGCTGGCAGTCTGCTGTGCATCGGCCACGTTACAGATGGAACTAAGGAGATGTGAAGTGGGGTAGCAGTGAGTTTACAGCTGGTTGACTGAGTCAGAGTTTCTAGTTCATACTGGCCGGTCCACAGCATATTGACAGGGGCTCAAGTTGGACACGGGGTTCTGCACTGCTGGATAGGCGAAATTGGTGTGCTGCTTGGCCTTGAGCCGCAGGCTGGCCAGACTGGAGTTACAGGTGTCTCTGTACATGTAGGGACTGGCTGTGGTGGCGTAGGGGCAGGTGGCTGCGGTCACTGCTACCGAGTTGAGTGCTGAGGGACTGTTGAGGTTGTTGAGATTGCCCAGGTTGTTGAGGCTCGTAGCAGGAACTCCAGCTACTGCTGTGGGCACCATGCTAGAGGCCATGTTCATGGAGGGGATGGTGCTTGGTGGGGAGAACATGGGCTGGGATGACAGGGGGCTTACATTCATTGAGTTAAAGAATGGGAAGCTCTTGGCAGAGAGTGGGCTGCTTGCTGCTAGGCTCTTGGTGGCCCAGTTGTTGTAGGAATAACCCGTGTACATGTCATCATAGGGCTGCATGAGTCCATTGAATTGGGCACCGAAGCCATTTTTGCATAACTCTGCCTGCTGGTTCCTCTCGCGCTTTCTCCACTTGGCACGCCGGTTCTTGAACCATACCTAGGACGCACAAAAATAGCTAGTTATATGTTACAGTTCATACAGTGTGTGTATGAACAGGTCAGTGTGAGGCATAAGAACATTGTTTTGGCATCCAAAACGTTCTTTTTTCACAAACACAGCTGGACATGTTCTGAATTCTCTTTTTTGGCTTCACTTTCCTGGTTTAAATCCTTCAGTTACTCGTGAAAGCTGCAGCTCCACAGTCAGGTTGCACAGAAACCATCAGACAAACAAGCTCAGACAGTGAATCGTTACAGCTGCCTTCTTTTCAGAAGAAAACCTTACATTTTGTCTGTATTTGTTACATTTTTGGAACATCTATAAAAACATACATATACGTATATGTATTGTAACCCCAAAACACTGTTTTATTCTGTCGTCATTAATAAACCCAGACAATTCCATTAAACACAGGTATACATAACTCATCATAATTAGGACAATACACAATGCTCAGCATCTCCTAACTCACAGATATCACTGTGTGGTCATTCTGGATGTTTGTACATCTGCCAGTTTGGAAGGGAACACTGTGGGAACACTGTGGGAACACTATGGGAACACTGTGGGAACACTGCGGGAACACTGTGGGAACACTATGTGAACACTGTGGAAACTGTGGGAACACTGTGGGAACACTGTGGGAACACTATGTGAACACTGTGGAAACACTGTGGGAACACTGGGAACACTGTGGGAACACTGTGGGAACACTATGTGAACACTGTGGGAACACTGGGAACACTGTGGGAACACTGTGGGAACACTGTGGGAACACTATGTGAACACTATGTGAACACTGTGGGAACACTGTGGGAACACTATACCTGACAATTCTGCACTGGGCTCAGAATCGTAGTTTGTATAATCATACAAATATAAGTTCATATATATTTTATTTTGAGATTTTTCAAACATTGTTACAACTCCAGCATGTAAGCTTTCTCAGTGCTGCACAGCATGCTCATATTTCCATAACATATTTTGGTTTAAAGAACAGCATGAAGGCTATATCTCACTAAAAAGAATAGTTTCATAAATATCTGGCAATTTGTGTCATTATAAACGTGGTTATGGTGATTATGGCCCCAACAGTGCTCGCTGGCACCTTCAGTCCTTTCTTCTTTAACCAACGCCATCAGTATGTTTTGCAGCAGTGAGGCTGCAGAGGTCTTGAGATCATGAGATGTTCCTTGTGTGACACCTTTTATATGTGTTGTTGTATCACATTTACAAATATATTTACTTAGAAAACTGGTAACATTTTAATACTTATTTTAGCTGCTACATCAAATTAAGACTAGCTCTAATTAAAAAACTTTTATTCTTTTTGTTTTTTATTGTTTTGTGGAAGTTACATGAAAGTTCATTTGCAATGACAGAGCCAACAGGTAATGTTGAGGGTAGAAAAGGTTAAACTGTAGAGAAACACACAGCATGAAATGCCACAGACAGGAAGATGTAATTTATCTGAAAGTTGACGTCTAACAGTTTCACTCATAATTTTATTTCAATAACAAAGACAAAAGCGAAGGACCAAGAAAGTTAGAAACTGTCTCTTAACCATAACTCTCTGTCAAATACTCAGTAATATTGTGTGCGCACGAACCCACAGTCTCTGAAATACGTGATGATCACAGACAGTAAGTGTACTGTCAAACAGTCATATTAGGAAAGGCTTATTAAAACTCATAATTCACTTATTTGAATTGCGAAATCTCAATGAAAGAAATGTCAGGGAAGGGCAAGCGTCACATTGGTGCTTTTATGGCCCTATATTTGGAGGATATATATCGGATTAAAGCTTTAGTGGAAAATTCAAATCTAGGGTTTTTCAAAATGAGAGGAGTTCTTCTGTAGCTACATTTCTGGACAAACTTTGCAGAACAATGGTGTTTGACACACTCCACCATCCATATAAATACTTGGTGTAATATCTGATTCACTCTGATTGACATGTAAACGCTATTTCACATCCCCGTTTCTTTCATTAAGCAACACTAAACTGTGAGCTCGAGTTTCCTCGGCTGAACCGGAGAAAATTGTGCATATATTTCTGATATCGTGCACAGATGACTGTGACGCTCCACTCAGCCACTTCTCTGTCACATCTCCAAGCTATAGAAAATACCACTGCCAGATCAGTAATGTGCTTCAGTGCTCTTATTTTATACTCTTTACACTGGCTTCCTGCAGATTTTAGAAGTCATTTTTAAATTATTTTACATATATATAAATATATATTTTAATTCCCGTCTCGCCCCTGCGGGCGGTCTACCCTTGAAGCTCGGGGTGACGGAGCTTTTCAGCACAAAGACTTTGTTCAGCTGACTCTATGGACTCAAAGTCCTTACAAACATTTTTGTTTCTTTATTCTGTTTTGTTTGAATTTATTTTTTTCTGTATTTTTCCTTGTTTTGTTTTTTTTATCTTATTAACTGTATTTCCTATGAGTTTATTGTCATTATTCCTGTCGTTTTCATTTGTGATGCACAGAGCTTTGTGACTACATGTCTGTGAAAAACACTTTATATTTGCTTCCTGGTGATCTGTTCAGAACCACATGTCTGTCATATTCACGTTTTCTGCTGCTTTAATCCTCCTGAACCTCTGTGTTGGTGCATGCTGTGCATCACCCGATCCTACAGTAACAGAGAAGTGTCAGGACAAGCTTGTGAGAGTCGTCTGCAATGCTGTTTGAAGGTTTCTGAGAGAGGTTTTTTTCACTTTTATGCGTCTTTTGCTGAAATAAATACACAAATCCAACGATCCCTCTGAAACCACAGTGAGACACATTTGATGAGATGGACTGGTTACCGTACTCCACTTTGTTACTTTTTGTCTGTGCCTGAAAAATAGTCACCACAGAAACTCTGACCCAGTTTCGTCTGTTGACACATCTACCAGTGCAGAGACTGGGCCCGTCTTTAGTGCGTCACCTGACTGACCCGAGCTGTCAGAAAGCCAAACCTACCAAACAATAATCAGGTTTCACAGCAACCCGCTCAACAACTGCCAGCTTTAGTTTACAGGTTTAGCAAACCCAGAGCACTCCTGACTGTTGGGAGCTGTTTATTCAATTTAGTCTCATCTTTAGAGTAAGAGACCAAACGTGCTGACCTCTGAGACCTCGACTCTATTAAGCCACACAAGCAGGTTAAAAGCTTCATTTATCTGTTAGGTTTTAACTCTCCTTAGACCAGGAATCAACAATGTTTGCAATAGATTTAAGGCGAGTACTGGCATGTAGCACTTTACATCATCATTACATCTAATACTTTGGATGTCTTTACAAAATGTGCTGCCATCCACCAACATTCACTGAGTTGTACAAACGTTTCTCATCCAGCATCATTATCAGCACTGATTTACCGCACGCCCCGACTAAAGTCCCACTTACCTGCCGCTGAATATGCCACCGACAGTCAATTTAAATCTCCTGCACTGAAACCAACCTTGGATTTGTCCGAGTCTCTGAACATTTGATTATAATTTTTAATTTAAGACTGACACAAAGCCATGACAAGAACATGAAAGTGTAAGGCCGGCCACGCCCTGATGCGGAGTGTATTTCATGGGGTGTATTTCACATTTCAAATCCAAAAATATGAGTCTGCTAATCTGCTGATGTCAGCGTTCAGTTCAACATACAGTCAGTGTAGATCACGCTGATCCAAAATGAAATGAAAACCAATAATGCATCACGTAGAAGTTCTTTATGATCAGTTCGCTCTTTACCCAAGAATCCGTCTTATCAACAGTGGGGTGATCTGTGCCACGCCCTGTTTCTACGAAACCATAGAGGAAGTGGGTCATGTGACCGCACATTTTTAAAGAGTCAACCATTTTCCTCATCCTGCAGAGAGGAGAGCCTCATTGCACAAGAATGAAGCACATAGAAGTTCTCAAACTTACTTTGAAAGGCAACAAAATCAAACTTTTGTTTTGTGTGAACATTTACAGATGAAATGTTTTAGCGCTCTGTAAGCTGCACTATGAGTAACTCAAACAAGTCCAGACTCTTTTTTCTTTCCGGGCTCCTTAGACTGTGATGACTGAGAACCTTCACAGACATATTTAAACTAACTGTGATTGCTACGGTGAACTTTGCACACAAAACCAGATCCTACAACTACACTGGATGGTTACCGCACACCGGGGGCAGGTTGTGCCACAAAACCACTTTGTTTCGGATCCACAGTGATTGTTCCCACACGCACAACATCCTGAAATACATGTTTTAGTTGGAAACATGACTGTCATTGCCTCGCTTTAAAGTCACTTTAAGTAAAAACTGGCACAGCACAGCCAGCTTTGATGTTTAACAATAGCTCCCTGACAAATCACACGAATCACACTGACAGATGAAATCTTTGGAACATGGAGGAATCTGCTTCAACGGTCCGCATCGAGAGTTTTTAGATTCCACCGATGGACGTTAGGAACGACACGATGTGCGCTCTATTGTCCTTTCCAAATATCAGCCGAGCGTGCGTGCTATGTGACCTTTCCTACAGCCAACATTAATTTGATCCATTACTTGTCAGGCAGGCCAGCGATTGTATTGTCATCCATCACAATGTGTGTCCTCCTGCTTCATATAGCTACAATGACCAAACCAGTGGGTGTGGCCACGTCCTAACATTTAGGTTTATTGTCCAAACTCACGCTTTGGTGAAGGGAACAAAATGTTTTACCCAGCTAATTACATGGAGTCACATCCATGGGGGCAGATTTGTTAATGACATATTTCAACATTGAATAGCACGGTGCACACAGAAGACTGACGTATCCCGTTCTTGAGTTGTGCTAAAATCATGAATTCTGCCCCAGCTTTACAGATGAACATAAATTTTAAAGATTACAATCAGTATTACAGAGTGAAGTGTTTTCCTGAGCAGATGAAGATCCGACAGGATTAAACCCCCCAGATTGCAAAGACACTTTTCTGCCTTTGAATTTTTGGAGGTGCACAAAGTGAGGGAGATATTTCTGATGTGGTCCTTTCAGCTCGTGCTGTGTGCACACAAACCTTCCCACCTGCAGCCAATCAGAAGAAAGTTGGTTCAAACTCTGAAGAGCCAACAAAGCTAAAAAGGCTCGTTTCACTTGATGAAATTAGAATAAGAATAATTCCACCCTGAAGTAAAAGCAGAGTAATATGTCAGAGTCCATTTGTCACTATTGTTTATGAACAGTAGCCCATCACAGACTCATCTGTGGGACTGGCTCATAGACTTGCTGGACAACAACATGTTGTGAGGAGACGTCTGCATCTTATTTGCCTGAGCTCTGCACTCTGCCTTCTCCTGTGCAGGCTGACGCCATTCAAATTAAGGAGATCACGATTTTTCACGCAGTGCTGCAGTCACTGTGAACGCACACTTAGAAGTAGCAGGTTTAACTTTGCCAAGCTTGACAATGGCACTAAAGTTGTGGTTTGCAGAGGTCACAGTTAATAAGTTTGCACACTTGGGGGACACAGTCAAAGGCCACCAAACGTTAATGCAGGGAAATGCTTGGAAACATGTTGTGCAGCCTTGTCACCTATACTGGAACAAAATACAGTCAGGGCTTCCCTCTCCCCACCATGACAGCACTCATGTACCCACCCTGACCCGAGCCTCGGTGAGGTTGGTCCATACTGCAATCTCCTCTCTGGTGCTCATGTCAGGGTAGCGGTTCCTCTGAAAGGTGGCCTCCAGTTCCTGCAGCTGCTGGCTAGTGAAGTGTGTTCTCTGCCGCCGCTGCTTCTTCTTCAGAGAGCCGTCCTCGGCGCTGGACTCGTCCAGCTGGTTCTGCTGGGATTTCTCTGTGTCTACAGACACACAGGGTATAACACATTGCATGAGACACAAGGAGGAAGTGACAGCAACGACTCTATAGACTATCAAATGGCTGGTCGTGAAGGTTCATACATGACTGTACAGTAATGATTAGAATTAAACATACCCGTTTTTTAAAAGGAAGAAACATGCATATAACTGCATGTTGCCGTGGCTGACGATGCAAATCAGCTCACAGTCATAACTGTACTCTACTCAAGACCACATGAAAGCAGCTGTGGACACAGTGACTCAGATTTCTGTCATATGTTCGCTGTAAGTAATAAAGGCCAATAAAACTGATCAGCATTAATCAACAAATCCATAAGAAGTCATTTAACACCAACTACACCTGCTGTACATCACTGTAATCAGCACCACACCTACAAGGAGGAACTCGTTTCTCAAATAACAGAAATGTGTAAATATGTATAAAACATTTATTGACTGTAACCTTTAAGTAAAATACATGAAAACAAGAGTGTTTGCTGGTTTCTCAGTTCATTCAGCATCTATGCTTTTCTGACTCGTACTCAGGAAGTTAACAAATGGTTTTCATTTTATACCCACAGTCATCTCATTTATAACTGGTAAATGGTGGTCACATGGTACCTTTCAAGTAAAGGTCATCCAGTCATACATACAGTCATGTCCCTCCTACATCCATGTCTAAGTACTCTCTAATACTCAAACACTGAGTGAGAGGCTACAGGAGGAGTCAGGCTTCAAGCACCCATCTGACTGGACCCATTTAACCATTATACCAGTGCAAACAGATCCAGTTTTGTTATGCAGTAAAGTTAAAATGTGCAAATTAACGTGCAAATTTTAAATTTGTATAAATTAGGAAACAAAGTGGTTTTATGTAGATAAATCTGAAGTGTTTTCACTTTAAGTAATGTCACAAAACTAACATGCAAGCTAACGTCCGAGTAACACAGAAACAGACTTTAACATCAGTGATATTTGTTATAGTCATATTGTGTGTTAAATAGTTGGCAGAAGCAGTGTTAATGTTTTTATTTGTTGTTTTCTTTTTTGTGATATTTACAAACTGCTCTTCCTGTTGCCCCGGATCATAAAAATAAAGTGTTTCTCTGGAAGTGTGCGTGAACATAAGGAGTGCCGCGGCCCGGCTCTGTTCGGACTTGTATTCCTGACATTCAGAGTCCGTTCCACGTTGTGATTACAGAGGCCATCCTTGCCTGTGCTTCTGTTATCATACTTCCACGTCTTACTTTGTGTTTGGTTAAGTGCTCTCGGGGTTCCCTTGCTCCTGTGTCACTTCTCTTGTATTTAGTCTGTTCACGTGTATCCGTCTCCAGAAGTCTGTTTGTTTACCTTTTTGTCCATGCCGAGCTCGTGCGTTTCCTGTTTTATTTTGATAGTCCCTGTTTCCATGTGTGTCACACTGGGCTTTGGCTTTCTTGGCTCATTAGTGGATTGTGTCCCCCAGGTGTTTTCTCTGCGCCCTTACCTTTCCTCTGTTCCTTGTCGTGTCCTTACACCCAGGCTGTGCTGTGTGTGCTTCTGTTCTTACTGTTCCCAGTTCGGTTTATGCCTGAGTTTTGGGTTTCCTGCATCCTAAAGCTTCAGCAGTACAGCTGCTGTTTCAGGGTTGCTGCTGGGTTGTCGCACAGCAACCACGCATCACTTCCATGACCATCTCTGCATTTGAACTTGTGTATTTTTGATGCGCTTCCAGCATCCATTAATAATCATTAAGAAAAGATTGAGAGTGAAAAACCACAGGAAATGTACTTTATTATTTTATAAACATGTCCTACTTGTTTGAATATAGACACCAGAAAAACTGAACGCTCAGGTTCTTTTCTGGGAAATCATCCGAATGCCGTAGGACAGTGATTTCCCAAAATGGGGATTTTGCTGGCTTCGGAGAGAGCTAGAGACACTGGAAACATTTTTCTGACACCTTTCATGCTGGATGGCTCCGGCACTATCCAGACCAGCTGAAACTGACTGGATAATAATGTGAGAGAATCATCAGATGGTATCGCTCTGTCCCAGAACGTAACATCGTGTTGCCTGCAGGGAATGCCTGCAAACAGTGCATTATGGTCAGAGATGTGCAGGAGAACAGAGTGATTGCATTTCGCCCCCAGTGCAGTGTTTAAGGGACTGCATGTTATGTCTGCCAGGCCTCCTCTCTGACAGATCTGACTCCTGCAATTTGAGGACCTCACAGAAAGAAGTGAAATTAGTTGGCCAGTTAATCCTGTGGATCAGGCTTTTGTGACGAGGGCAGGTTGGGCTCTGTTTGGTGAGGGCTTAGCTCTCTGGGAGCAGTTCAAAATGATCAGCAGGGTTTAAAAGCAGGCTCCAAGGGACCACCGACCAAATGAATAAGCTGAAGCTGCTATCTGGCAGTAAACTGACACTGGGTAAGCTGTCACTTAAGGCCAGAATCTATAACACAATACGGACGAAAGGGCAGCGACTTTTAGAGTAATGCAGCGACGGACAATAGGAGCAATCGGACTGATAATGTGCCAACATGACAAAGTCCTTCCAGGTCAGCCTCTCTGAGATTTTAATACGGAAAACAACTTCAAGAAGCTTTTAACCAAATTACTTTTCAACAGCTGGGAAAAAAAACAAAGAGCAAGATGCATTCACAGAAAGAAGAAAAAGACATGAGCTGCTAAACGTAGACGAGTCCAGATCCCAGCTTTCAGAAGCCAGTCAGGTTTTACAGGAGTGGAGCCTTTTATCCAGAGAGAAAGCGTCCAGTAGCACCGCACACTCGTTCAGTTACGCCTGCAGCATAGGCGTCAGCTCGGTGTGGTGAGGTGTGGCAACCTATTCTCCAGAATAACAGAGCTTAAGGTTGTATGTTTTGTTCATGATCACGTGAACATTAAACTGAAAGTAACACACACGCATATATATAAAATAGCCTGTGTGTGTGTGTGTGTGTGTGTGTGTGTGTGTGTGTGTGTGTGTGTGTGTGTGTGTGTGTGTGTGTGTGTGTGTGTGTGTTTGGTAAATGGAAGTTATGACCAGACTTTAATGTTATTATTATTATAATTATTATTATTAGTCTTTTATTTATCCAGGTAAAAAATCTCATTGAGATTAAAATCTCATTTCCATGAGTGACCTGGCATCAATGTATTCATTGTTTATGAAGTAGAGTTATTTTGGGTTTTGATTGTGGAGTAAAGGCTTGTAATTCATAAATTGTGTGATTTAGATTTTGAACTTTAAACACTGAGTTTTACCTTCAAACTAAAAGCTTTCTTTGATTTATTATTATAATAATAAGCAGTTTTAACTGGATGAGAAATGTGACAGAAGCAGGAGAACAAAAGGCGACAGCAGGTGCTGCGGAGGGAGCGCCGTATTTCTCTTTAGAATAGCGCGTGTTTGACAGTTTGTTAGTGCCACGGATCTCGTGGCGGAGTGGAGCCATTAGATTGGGTTACACACACATAAACACACAGCCTCACGGCACTGACACGGACTGGCAGACGGGTGTCTGGGTTCAGATCAGACCTTAGAGAGCGGAGACGATGATTCTTATGTACGACCGGTCACGTCACGCAAGTCTGTGAAACGTATAAAAATTTCAGTGGGTTAATTTTTTTATAGCGAAGATGAGTGGCAGCTTCATCAAACACAGTTTGTTTCTCTGTAAGAACGGAACTGAAGCCGCCGCCTCTCGGTGTCCGTCCGTCTCACGGTCACGTAGAAATTGGCGGAAGAGTTGACGGGAAGCTGTTCTTCGTCGCTTTGGTGATTAAACACAGAAATGTGGCGACGGCCGCAACTTTTCCAGTTTTCTCGCTTGTAAAGAGCGCGCGATCCTGGCGCCGGTCCGGTGCGCGTCCACGGCGAGAATTACGTTTGATTGTTCGGCGGTTCATTTTCATATTCAAAGTCGGATTGAGCGACGTTTGATTAGAGCTTATCATCGGCCTGAGTTTGGGCCTAGAGAGTCTGCGCCGACACAAATCACCCGCAAATGAAAAAGGCTCAGAATGTAATTCCACTCGCAGCGCAACACTCCGAGCCTTTCTTCACTTCTGAAATGACATTACACTCGAGGTCAGCAGACACAACAGCCCGCAGAAAAAGCAGAAAACCACCAGTTTCTTTTCCAGTCATCTTCACGGAAATATCATCTCGCTGTTAGAGTAAACTAATAAACCATTTAGTCGTACATTTGCGCAGTGCATCAGTCATGTGTCAGACAGAGATCAGACTGACCGCTCTGGTCCAGGCCTTTACATCCCGGGTCATGCTGCGGGGTCCCGGAGTCTGAGAGCGACAGCGCCGGGCTGCGGGGATCACCGTCCGTCAGAAGGTTAAAATCCATAACCAGGCTCTGCACACAGACACACACGGAGCGAAAGACACGGTCAGAACACTTTTCACCACCTGCAGTCAGCATAAAGAAAGAAACAGCGGCCTAAAGGTCAGCGACCACAATTATCATCTGATAAATCTACAATTCTACCAACAGAAAGACGATTTTACCTTTTTAAATATTTTATTTCCAAGAACATTTTCATCATTTTGTAATATTGTTACTTTATTGTTTGCAGTGTTGATTTCAGATGATTATCCTTCTTTAATATTGTCTTACTGCAGGGACAGTCGTGACTCCGTTCAAACATTTATCCATGTTTTCTCCAGTTTTATATGACTCATGTCCAGCTGCCATAATCCATACAGAGCTGATAAAATACTGATGTTACCAACATCATGTGTTGTGCACAACTCCTTTCTTTAATGTAAAAAGGAAGGGACTGAGTTTTCATAATCGTGAAAAATTCAAAAATATTATCAAATACTCTGACTTGAAGTGCATCAAATCAAACACACAGTGTGGTTCATCATGTGCATACAATCATCTTTGCATCTGAGGATCACCTGACGTCTTTGTATCACCCTCTGAATCACAGTGTTTCATGTGGGTCTGTGTGTATTTGTTGTACTTGTCGATACATGCTCTCTTCTCTCTCCAAGCTTTCCTTTCACACTCGGTTGTGGTTATGATTATGATCCCCTGTATAGAAGGCTGACACAAGCAGCTATAAGTAGACCTGCCTTGAATTGGCTCTATTTTGGGATACACAGGGAGCGCTGTAGAGGTCTGGCTGTAAAACACACTATGACATTTCCAAGACAAACTTAAGACAGTGAGGTCAAAGTGTCGGTCACTGTTTTATTAATCTGAAAGCAGCTGATTTTGAAAATGCAGTTATAGAAAACGATGGGATGATTTGTGGCTTTGAGGTGAAAACAGGATTTGGTTTAATCACAAAATGCTGGTTCAGAAATGAAGCCAGTAGAAACGGTCCTGAAGCGAGCGGATCAGTGCAGGCTCATCGATGTTACTGTCAGCTGCAAAGTGCTGGACTCAATCAAATCAAAGAAAAGGGAATCAAAGGGATAAAGACCCGCCCTAAACTCAGCACGGTGCCAATGTTTACTCGTCTTTTTGATTGACTTTGCATTTTCCACGTTCGGTTAGTGAGTGAAAATTCAGAGCAGGTCTTGAGGCTACTGTCAGCGAATCCATGTCATCAGAGGTTTAAAAAGATGATACGGCTGCTCCCCGTTTGATGTTGCCAGTGTCTGTGTGTAGTTAACGTTGTGGTTACAAGCTTTATACTTAGAAGCAGCACATTTAGATTTCCAGGCGAACGGGTATTTGTGACCCCCACCTCTCCTCAGCCCCTCCATCACGAATGTGTTTCCCTGTCCTCTGTTTGCCACTATGCCAGGCCTGACATTCTGCTAGAGTTAAATCAGAGGGCTCGGACTGCGGTGTTGCATCAAAGACCACCATCCCACTGCTAACATGGATTAAACACTATCCCCTGTTTTATGGTAGGAATTCATTAAAAGCAATGGCCTGAAAAGAAGTTTGAGAAAAGGGCTCAAAGTTGTTCTGACCTTTTTGTCAAAATGAAATGGTTATCCTGACCGGACTGGTCTCTTCCAGGAGGACCGTGCCTCCATCCATATGATGTGATGGCTCACTTAATGCTTAATGCAGATGAAAATGATCTGAATCGCGTGTTATGGTCATTACAGTCGCTCCATCTGGAGTCAGTTAAACACCTACAGGAGATTTTAGACCAGCTTGGCAGACATTACGCTCTACTATCAAACACTAAACGAGCAAGATGAAGTTCCAGCTCCCAGGAGAGCTTCATCTTTACAATAAGGAGCACTGAAGAAATCTGGGTGTGTGTGGTGGCTCAACATGTAGCAATGGTTTTCTTTTAATTTGTCACTCATCTATACTCTACTCTTGAAATATGGGAGGTAGAACCAGTGACCACATGGAGTTTTTCTTGTTTTGTCTTTATTCTATTGTTCTAATCCGTTTCTCTTGGCAGAAATGCCCTAAAGAGTCTATGCAAATATTTGTAGCTCCATGCAAAACACACCTAAAGACTCCTACAGAGAGGACATAAAGTCCTAATATTTAGAGGTCAGCTTAATAAGACAAAATCAAGTAAGAATACTAAATGTAATCCCAGAAAGAACCACACAACGCCAAACTCAGCCTGACAAATGCAAATGTCCTCCACTAACGTTCACAGAACAAATGCTGTTTGGCACAACAACACACAAAAACATACAACTGCATTTTCTTCCTGCTCCCTCTTCACATCGTGTCAGCGGGTGTGATGCTGCGCTGAGGCCAACCTACATGTTGTGATGAAAGGTGTGCGACATGTGCCACATCTGAATCAACGTTTTCTTCCACTTCTGTTTCTCAGCCTTTAAAAAGCACGTTCGTGTGATCACCACCAACATTTGCTACACTTCAGAGAAAAAAGACTTGAGTCTCTTTTTTTTATTGAGCATCCGTGACAATGGTGACAACATTTCACAACAGACGGGAAAATGAGCACTGCGTGGAAGCTACAGCTGGATCCCGGGGGTGGGGGGCGAGACCTCAGTGCTTTGGATTAATGACTCTGACATGGACGGTGGGTTAAAAAGATCAGTTACTGTTTTATTTTCCAACTTTTCTTTAACGGGATGACTTAACAACGACAAACACACACTTTTACATTCAAGGCCCATCTATAGGCTTCACTGTAAAAGTCAAACAAAAGCAGCAAAAACTGCAACAAGATATGAATTCAGGCAATCAGCTTATATGATAATGAACTCTTTTCATTTGAAAAGCAGACCATCAATGGATGTTTACCTTTGCGCTGGATTGTTGTTGAGCCACTTCTCTGTTTTAAAGCTAACAGCCCTCCACAGACGCCACTTAAACGGCGATGGACTCGACAGAGCAACAGCCGCCCAGGTTTAGTATCAGCAAGGTCCGGTATTTTGGCCAGAAATGACAGTGAGCTAGTTTGGGGCACTATATCCGCCGTGGCAGTGATGGATGGACGCTGGGCCTGCTGTCAATGTGGTGCTGAGAGGCCCGAGAGGCCGGCTGGCTCGGCAGTGAGGGCGAGTGCGGGTGATGCAAGCCAGTCATTTTGTCCAAAACAACGTGCCACAGCCCCACCCACCAGCACTCACACACACTTTCTCATGAAGGGCTCGATTATATTTGTAAAATCAAAAGCCCTCATCCTCCCTCCCTGCTCAGTATGTCCAACAAACTATCACCGAGCTAACGAGCAGGCCGGGCCTCAGCAGCTGACAGTGTGACTAATCACTGACCGCACAGCCTCCCGTGACCGAACCACTGAGCTGAGCAGACTTTTTCACGGATCTTACCTCTGCTTTCTAACACAGACCGCGGCTCTTTCCTGGAGCACACTCGAACCTCTACCTCAGCTTTGAAACAAAGCCTAAAACACGGGTAATCTGGAGGAGGCGGGCGGGGGTCCTGCTAGGAAGTAAACGCAAATCAACAGTTTGCATGAGCAGAAGCGCTTTGCATGAGTAGCAGCCTGGTGAAATCGAGCTCAAAGCATATATCTGCTGACGATAATACAATAAATACTTGTGAAAAAGTGGAATCCTCTCATTTCTGCAGTTCTGGCGGTCCATCTGGCAGTGCGCGCGGCGGCGTGCTTGCATTTCCACGGACAGCAGGCATTAGCCCGGGAATTATTCATAAACGCGTTGAGAATTAATTCCTGGGATTAAGAGTTGATTAAGATGTGTGTCACTTTGCTGTCTGAGAACTTATTAAGGGCCTCCTCCTCCTAAGAGGCGGCAGATGGAATTTCGGTCCAATGTTTGTAGATGTTAATTTCTGCCCTCCTATAACAGCCATTTGCATATGATTGAGGGAGCGAGGCCGATGAAGTCCTGCAGCAGAATCACGGAGGAATAATTGGTTGGGCGAGCCAATAGAAGCTCTCGACAGTGATCAGTACAGAGCGTTTCCACATCAAGAATTTATTAGGCCCGATAAAAAATGCATTTCACCCATTCAGCTCAGTCTGCGAAGCAACTTTAGTTAACAGAAATTCAGACCTGCAGGGGAATACTAAACACTCGCGATTTTATTCACAGACGGCCGGGTTAAGTCCCGCGCGTGAATCTGGGTCCATTTATAACTAAAGGTTGTGTTTGAACAGTGTGCGATCTGCTTCTTATTATTAGATGGAGCACAAATGACAGTCAACTCCAAGTCTGTATTATTATTATTATTATTATTATTATTATTATTATTATTATTATTATTATTATCATTATTGTTATTAGTAGTAGTAGTAGTAGTAGTAGTAGTAGTAGTATTAGTATTATTGTTATTATTAGTATTAGTATTATTGTTGTTATTATTATTGTTATTATTAGTAGTAGTATTATTAGTATTATTGTTGTTGTTGTTGTTGTTGTTGTTGTTGTTGTTGTTGTTGTTGTTATTGTTATTATTACTTCGACAGATCACAAAAGTAATGTAAACATGTTGATAAGTCATTGTGCTGGAACCTTGGCCTCTCAGCGGAGCACCTCGGCCCTCGGCTGGGTGTAAAATATTTCCATTGTGCCCTGAGGCCAAACGTGAACTTCGATTAAACAAATTCAAGTAAGTATTTTCATATGTCCGGATCTGAAAACATATGCAAAAAAGGCTATAAAGTACAGGCCTGCAGGGGCAACGCTAAGATGGTCATTTATAAATTTAAAAAAGAACAATCGCTTTGATTTTCATGTTTATAATGATAACAACAACAACAATAATAATAATAACAATAAAAATAATAATATGAGCAGCGCGAGCTTCTGAGTTTATAGTGATCGAACATTTTGATCTGTTTATTCTGTAGTGACAGTTTCACGCTCTTTCCCTTTTTTATTATTTTAAAGGAATTAAACAAAATTATTTTGTGGAATAATAATAATAATAATAATAATAATAATAATAATAATAACAGCGCGAGCTTATAGTGATCGAACATTTTGATCTGTTTATTCTGTAGTGACAGTTTCACGCTCTTTCCCTTTTTTGTTATTTTAAAGGAATGAAACAAAATTATTTTGTGGAACAATAATAATAATAATAATAACAATAATAATAATAGCATTATTATTATTGTTGTTGTTGCTGCTGTTTCCTTGAAGATTCCCTTCAGTGTGATTATACAGAGTGAAGCTTGTGAGTATCCGCGCGCGTGTATGTCCGCGGGTTCGTGGGGTTTCCTCGGGCCTCTGCAGCCTCCCATCAGTTTTCCTCACATTCACAAATATTTTTCACATTTTCAAATATTGTCACGCCGTCGTTTGAACACGTTTCGAGATGATCATCTTTCTGGTTATTACAAAAATAGAGGTAAAAGAAAAACAGGCCTCGAACACCTACCCACGGAGAAGCGCTGCAGCAAACAGCACCGCTCTCTTGTACCAAGTGCGAATTGTCGGATTTACTCGAAGCACGTCACGCCGGCCGTGTATAAAGTTAACATTCACTGTGATTTAACTGAAGCATCAAACGGTCGCTTTTCATCAGCACAGTGATCTGCTCGTGAGGAACGCAGACTGGATTTTATTTGCGTTCCAAGCGCTATTCACGGTTTATTCTTCTGACTCTGTCCAAGAACAAACAACGTGTGTATTTTGGAAAAGTGCAAATCGTCCCACAGAAGAACGTTAACGAAGCCTCTCAATTTTTACTTTGGTCGTCTTGCGAACTTTAATGCACAGGAAAAAAAATCTACTTGGATTTCAAACACACCAAGAAAAGCTGAAAAATAAAAAGACAAAATTACTGAAGGGGCGCGGGGAAAGTTGGGCAGTTTCACTTACATGGAATCCCAGGCTAGTTAAATTAATCCGTGGAAAGGGCAAAGAGCTCTGCTGCAGGCTGATGGCTGTCCTGGCGTCAGGTCTGCTGGTGACATGGACAAAAACTTCCCCGGGTGCGTCCAAACCTCAGAAGAATGTGTCTGCCGTCACTCTCTGTCTTCCTCCTCTTCTTCTATCCTCGGTACTGTCAGACATGAAGGCTGTGGACGAGTGAGACTTGATCCCACACAGAGTATAGGGAAGAGGCGGGAGGGGGTGCGGGGATGGGAGGGGTTGATCTGGTGCTAAGTATTGTGTGCGACAGGTCCACTGCAGAGAGGAGAGGCGAACCCCCCCACACACACACACACTCAGACACACTGATGTGCAAACACACGCAAACACTGAACTCCCATTGGCTCTGTCTACAAACACCCTCCATCTCTTCCTGACTGCACAACTCTGGTTATTATTTACCTGCACATTGTTTGTAGGGAACAGCTGCACTTATAGCTTTAAAATTCAACCAGAAAAATGAACAATAGTTTAGTTTAAATTGAATTTAATCATTTTCAGTTTAGTTTACACTGAAGTTTCTTTGACACAGAAATACATAGATCTGTCACATAAGCTCGAATATTTACTTGAATAGAAAAGAAATGCATCTGTGCTTCCTGTGGAAGATTTCACTTCACCGGCACGTTTTAAAAGAAGTCTTGTCCACGCTCGGAAGTATTTCTGAGCGTCTCTGAGAGCAGCGCTCACAATGACAACACTCAAACGCAGCTCTACATGTGGCGTAATTTAACATATTTAACCACGTGTTCAGTGAACCTGGAATTCTGTGACTAATGCAGCTGATACCAATCAACGGATTCACTGGACTTTTAAAGAGGAAGCACCACTATAGAGAAATGATTTTCATAAACATCAACAACAACAAAAATCAACAATCTGTTATTAGCCTCCAGAATGGCCACTATCAAAACAACAAGAACAAACCTACTGAATATTCTGGTAGCTGAAATAATGGAATTTACCATCATGTACAAATACTGAAATTTTTCATAATTAAAATACAGAAAAAAAATGTGTTTCCAGGAAGGCAAATTAAGTTTTAATGCAATTCTATCAACTTTAAACTCCATCAAGTCTTTTGTATTTTTATTGATTATTTTAATATTAAATTAAATGTATTTGCATGTTTACATGCTTACACAAATTGAAATACAATTAATAGTTTAAAATGTGAAAAAAGTGTTGTTATCAGTTGGATTTTATTTTATATTTATGTAATTTTATGAATACCTGAACAGGTAAACCAGACAGTTAAAAGTCAGGAGAACAAAGATGTCTGCCACTAAACTATCCAAGGTGTGCGCTCAGTGGAGGGAACGATACGAGAGCAGTCCCAGCGAGGCTGGAGACGGAGCCATACTGGAAAGGCTTATGACGATAATAAGAATAAGAATCATTTTATTGGAAAAGTCTGACAGAGCTAATCTGCTATTTGTATGAGAATTAAAAAGCTCGATGGTTGGGGGTGATTCTCTGTATTTCTCTGTTTTCCAATAGACAAGAATCCTCCAGTACTGCTGTTTTTGTTCCATAAAGCTAAAGTGGCTGATCAGAGTTACTGGCTCTAACATCTTTCCAATTACAAAGCCAACTTTCCTCACCAGTCTGCCTGCATCCGTGTTTCTAATGCCCCCCCAGCACACTGCATCATAGAAAAGCACACTTGCCACCGCAGACTGATAGAACATCTGTAGCATTTTACTGCAGATCTCAGCATATTCTTAGTTTTCTTAACAAAAAGAGGGGACTTTGCTACTTCTTGTAATAGTTTGTCTGTATAGAGGGACCAGTCTAGTTTGTTATTCAGGTGAAAACCTCGATATTTATATTTTGTTACAACCTCTATGTCTAAACCACAAACCTCTGAATCTACTATCATTTCCTTCATCTTAGAGGTGTTTAATATGAACCATTTTTGTAACTCCAGTCAATGAAGGCTTTTACAATGGACAGACTCTGTTTCATTTCTGATACATGCCACAGTGGCACGGTCGTCCAAGTATTTCTAGATGTGACAGGACTCAGAGTTGTATTTGAAGTATACAGTGTGAAAAGAAATGGAGCCGGGAAAGCCCATGTGCTGCTCATTAGTGTCCCACCCAACCTGATAACTATGGGCTTTCTGTCAGGTAGTCGGTGATCCAGGAAACAGAGGAGGAATCTGCTCCCACCTCTGTGAGCTTGCTTTTGAGTATATTTATTTGGAGGTATTGAAAGTGCAAGAACATAATTCTCTCACGGTGAATTATGTAGGGCAACATCATTCAATTCAATTCAATTCAATTCAATTCCATTTTATTT
Source organism: Aulonocara sp. 'chitande type north' Nkhata Bay (assembly GCF_057382095.1). NCBI lineage: Eukaryota > Metazoa > Chordata > Actinopteri > Cichliformes > Cichlidae > Aulonocara > Aulonocara sp. 'chitande type north' Nkhata Bay. The sequence continues at coordinate 581,284 of NC_141356.1, read as the reverse complement.
ACACAGCGCCAAATCACAACAACAGGCACCTCAAGGTGCTTTATATTGTACAGTAGATCGTACAATAATACATACAGAGAAAAAACCAACAATCATATGACCCCCTATGAGCAGCACTTTGGCGACAGTGGGAAGGAAAAACTCCCTTTTAACAGGAAGAAACCTCCGGCAGAACCAGGCTCAGGGAGGGGCGGGGCCATCTGCTGTGATTGGTTGGGGTGAGAGAAGGAAGACAGGATAAAGACATGCTGTGGAAGAGAGACAGAGGTTAATAACAGATATGATTCAATGCAGAGAGGTGTGTTAATACATAGTGAGTGAAGAAGAAACACCCAGTGCATGATGGGAGCTTAAGTCTATTGCAGCATAACTAAGGGAGGATCCAGGGTCACCTGGTCCAGCCCTAACTATATGCTTTAGCAAAAAGGAAAGTTTGAAGCCTAATCTTGAAAGTAGAGATAGTGTCTGTCTCCTGAATCCAAACTGGAAGCTGGTTCCACAGAAGAGGGGCCTGAAAACTGAAGGCTCTGCCTCCCATTCTACTTTTAAATACTCTAGGAACAACAAGTAGGCCTGCAGAGCGAGAGCGAAGTGCTCTAATAGGGTGATATGGTACTACAAGGTCATTAAGATCAGATGGGGCCTGATTATTTAAGACCTTGTATGTGAGGAGCAGGATTTTGAATTCTGGATTTAACAGGAAGCCAAAACAGGAGAAATCTGCTCTCTCTTTCTAGTCCCTGTCAGGACTCTTGCTGCAGCATTTTGGATCAGCTGAAGGCTTTTCAGGGAGTTTTTAGGACTTCCTGATAATAATGAATTACAGTCGTCCAGCCTGGAAGTAATAAATGCATGAACTAGTTTTTCAGCGTCACTCTGAGACAGGATATTTCTAACTTTAGAGATGTTGCACAAATGGAAGAAAGCAGTCTTACATATTTGTTTAATATGTGCATTGAAGGACATGTCCTGGTCAAAATGACTCCAAGGTTCCTCACAGCGTTACTGGAGGCCAAGGTAATGCCATCCAGAGTAAGAATCTGCTTAGATACCATATTTCTAAGCTTTTCAGGGCCGAGTACAATAACCTCAGTTTGATCTGAATTAAGAAGCAGAAAGTTAGCGGCCATCCAGGTCTTTATGTCTTTAAGACCTTCCTGCAGTTTAACTCATTGGTGTGTGTTATCTGGCTTCATGGACAGATAGAGCTGGGTGTCATCTGCATAGCAGTGTAAATGTATGCTATGTCTTCTAATGATGCTGCCTAAGGGAAGCATGTATAATGTAAACAGAACTGGTCCTAGCACTGAACCCTGTGGAACTCCATAATTAACCTCAGTGTGTGAAGAGGACTCTCCATTTACATGCACAAACTGGAGTCTATTAGATAGATATGATACAAACCACTGCAGCACAGTACCTGTACCTGTACCTGTTAGCTGTTTGACAACTACTCATTCACTGCATGTGTTGTTTGTATGCAAACTGCAGTGGATCATTTTAGTCTTTGACCTCAAGTCTCAGTGTTTTGATGATGTGCAATTATTATTATTTTGGCACAGTACAGGATGTTTTCCAAAGTGTCGGCACCCGCCCCAACTGTAGACTTAGATTTAAGATCCTGTAGAAAGGTGGACACAGTTGGGCAATACAACCTTAAGAAGCCTTGGACACACACCGTGTGGGCCAGCAGCCTTCCCACAGCAGTGTCTTCCTAGCGCCAGTCTTACCCTTGTGTCTGTGACAGACAAAGGTGGGGACACAGGTGTGAGAGAGGAAGAAGCTGCTGCATTAGAAATGCAAGGAGAAGGAGAAGCTGTGGCAGTGGGTGGGACCATAGGGTTGAATCTATCGAAGAACTGGTCGAGCTCATCTGTCACAGGCTGGGTCTCCAACCCAGCACTCTGAGTTTTCTTTGTATTTTTTGATATGTTATTAGTTTGTGTTATTTCCTATTTGCCTTTAGTTTAGGCAGTTATTGTTCCTGGGTTTTCTATGTTTTGGGGTTTTCTATTTATTTCATCACGTATTAGGTCTGTTAAGTTGTGTTGTCATTTCCTGTTTTATTCTGACAATGTCATGTGTTCTTTGTTCATTGTATTTAGCTTTCCTCTCCTGGTCCTGTCATTAGGTTTATGTCTGTCAGCTGTTTTCCCCCATGTGTCGCCACTTCCCCTGATCACCTCATGTCTGTATTTAAGCCTTTTGTTTTCTTCATGCCATTGTCAGTTCGTCTGTTTATCTCACCAGAGTTACAGTCATAGTCATAGTCATAGTCTTAGCCTGTTTATTTTCCACCTCAGTCATAGTTATAGTTTTTGGTCTTAGTACCTTTAGTGTTTTGTTTCTTAGTGTTTTGCCTGTTTGCTTTGGTCTCTTGGTTCATTTCCTGCCGTCATCGCAATAAAGGTTCACTTTTCTGTTAATCATTACTATTCCTCGTCATCATCTGCTTTTGGGTCCTGTTTCCGCACACATCGGCGCACCCCGCCGTAACAGAACGAACTGACCAGTCATGGACCCAGCGGATTCTGCTCTCACCGAGTGTCTGGAGGAGACTGCTTGGATCCAAGCGATCCTCGACCGCATCTTTACAGCGCCCGATTTGAAGAGCAAGCTGGTAATGATTAACGTTGCTGAAGCTATTATGGAGAGGGATCCCCGCCTTCTCCAGCTCCCGGACTCACCTGCCATAGTTGATGCCTTTACGAGGATAAAGGAGATGCTGCAGGCCCAGGGACTGTCGAGTCAGGAAATGGCTTCCAGCACCCACCAGTCACAACAACCCCACAATCAGTCATCTCCATTGCTGCCTCCGGAACCTGAGTGTGTTCATGTCGGTTCGCTGAGATTCGCCGCAGCGTCACCACCTCTCAGCTCACCAGTTTCCACGCCCTCATCACAGTCTCGCCATACTCCTGTCACAGTTCAGCGCGAGGAAGCGCCGCACACCATAGACTTGGACGACGACGAGCGCCAGTCTATATTCTGCGCTCTCTTGGAGGAGGAGCTCCGGTGGAAGCCGTGGCTCATTCCGGAGCACGAGCACTCTTTCCGGGGAACTCGACTGGCTCTCGGGGGACCTCGGAGTTACCAGGGACTTCCACCCATCGCTCCGCCGTCTTCCACTCCTAAGAAAAAGCGGCGTGCGCGCCACCGACGCTCCGTATCACAAACGCAAGTGAGTGATTACATTTTGGCTCCTCATGTTTTCTCTCAGGAAGTTGTTGAAATTGACACTACTTTTACGGTTAATGAGCCCGGCTATACAGAGACTGTTTGCCCTGGAAAAGCTAGCCATCAGGCTCAGCTAAGCTGCTGTGGGACTGCTATCCAGGCCGGTTTGGAGCCGGAGACGGAGGTACAGCTGGTGCAGCCAATTTCAGTGTCAGCCGGAGGGCCCGGGGAGCCCGTCCGGCCTCATGTTTCGTCTGCTGGAGGTTCAGGAGAACCCAGCCAGCGTCATGCTTCATTTGCTGGAGGTTCAGGAGAACCCAGCCAGCTTCATGTTCTGTCTGCTGGAGGTTCAGGAGAACCCAGCCAGCTTCATGCTTCGTCTGCTGGAGGTTCAGGAGAATCCAGCCAGCCTCATGTTTCGTCTGCTGGAGGTTCAGGAGAACCCAGCCAGCCTCATGTTTCGTTTGCTGGAGGTTCAGGAGAACCCAGCCAGCTTCAGGCTTCGTCTGCTGGAGGTTCAGAAGAATCCAGCCAGCTTCAGGCTTCGTTTGCTGGAGGTTCAGGAGAATCCAGCCAGCTTCAGGCTTCGTCTGCTGGAGGTTCAGGAGAATCCAGCCAGCTTCATGCTTCGTCTGCTGAAGGTTCAGGAGAACCACACCAGCCTCATGCCTCGTCAGCTGGAGGGCCCGGGGAGCCCATCCAGCCTCATGCCTTGTCAGCTGGAGGGCCCGAGGAGCCCATCCAGCCTCATGCCTCGTCAGCTGGAGGGCCCGAGGAGCCCATCCAGCCTCATGCCTCGTCAGCTGGAGGGCCCGGGGAGCCCATCCAGCCTCATGCCTTGTCAGCTGGAGGGCCCGAGGAGCCCATCCAGCCTCATGCCACGTCTGCTGGAGGGCCCGAGGAGCCCTTCCGACCTCATGCCACGTCTGCTGGGGGGCCCGAGGAGCCCTTCTGGCCTCATGCCACGTCTGCTGGGGGGCCCGAGGAGCCCTTCCGGCCTCAAGCCACGTCTGCTGGGGGGCCCGAGGAGCCCGTCCAGCACCACGCCACGTCAGCTGGCGGGCCCGAGGAGCCCGTCCAGCCTCACGCCACGTCAGCTGGCGGGCCCGAGGAGCCCGTTCAGCCTCATGCTTCGTCAGCTGGAGGGCCTGAGGAGCCCGTCTGGCCACCTTCTGCTTCACCACCTGTGGCTGCAGCGCCACCTCCTGCGGCTCCCGTGCCGCCGCCTGCAGGACCACCACCTGCTGCGCTACTGCTTGCTGCTTCTACGCCTCAGCCTGAGGACGACGCCTCACCTGGTTCTGCCACACCTCAGTCTGAGAACTCATACAAACTCATTTCACCCACTATAGACTGTGTGTTGCTGCAACTTGAAAAGCAACCTGCCTCGTCAGCTGGAGGGCCCGAGGAGCCCGTCCAGCCTCATGCCTCGTCAGCTGGAGGGTCCGAGGGGACCGTTCAGCCGCCATCTGCGGCCGCCTCGTCATCGGCTGGTCCAGCTTCAGCCTGTGCCTCGCCAGGCCCAGCCTCATCAGAGCCTTCAGCCTCGCCAGGCCCAGCCTCATCAGAGCCTTCAGCCTCGCCTGGTCCGGCCTCATCAGAGTCTTCAGCCTCGCCTGGTCCGGCCTCGTCAGAGTCTTCAGCCTCGTCTGGTCCAGCTTCGTCAGAGTCTTCAGCCTCGTCTGGTCCAGCTTCGTCAGAGTCTTCAGCCTCGTCGGGTCCGGCCTCAGAGTCTTCAGCCTCGTCGGGTCCGGCCTCTGCTTCTGCTACGCCTGGTCCGGCCTCTGCCTGTGCTTCTGCTACGCCTGGTCCAGCCTGAGCCTCTGCTTCAGCGTCGCCTGGGCCAGCCTCTGCTTCAGCGTCACCTGGTCCTGTGCCCTCCAAGCCTCGGCCGGTACGCCTGACACTTGGGCGCCGCCGCTGCCTTCCGCGCGGCCGGCCCCCTGAACTGCTCCGTCTCCTTCGCCGCCGCCGCTGCCTTCCGCGCGGCCGGCCCCCGGATCGCCATCGCCTGAGTCGCCGCCGTTGCCGTCCGCACGGACGGCCCCCTGATCACATGAACTATGGCTTTCTGGACCGTCACCCCCCGGGCCGGCCCCCTGATCACATGGACTATGACTTTCTGGACCGTCACCCTCCGGGTCGGCCCCCTGAGGAGTCATGAACTGTTCCCTGCGCTCCTGTGATTTTGATGGACATTTTGGGGGTTTTTTGGCCTTGTTTCTGGCCCTCCGTCCTGGACCCCCACCGCCCGCCCTTGGTGGGTTGTTTTTGGTTTTGTTTTTCGAGTTTTTAGGGCGTCTGGAATCCGCCCTTAAGGGGGGGGCTCTGTCACAGGCTGGGTCTCCGACCCAGCACTCTGAGTTTTCTTTGTATTTTTTGATATGTTATTAGTTTGTGTTATTTCCTATTTGCCTTTAGTTTAGGCAGTTATTGTTCCTGGGTTTTCTATGTTTTGGGGTTTTCTATTTATTTCATCACGTATTAGGTCTGTTAAGTTGTGTTGTCATTTCCTGTTTTATTCTGACAATGTCATGTGTTCTTTGTTCATTGTATTCCACCTCAGTCATAGTTATAGTTTTTGGTCTTAGTACCTTTAGTGTTTTGTTTCTTAGCGTTTTGCCAGCTTAGTGTTTTGTTTCTTAGTGTTTTGCCTGTTTGCTTTGGTCTCTTGGTTCATTTCCTGCCGTCATCGCAATAAAGGTTCACTTTTCTGTTAATCATTACTATTCCTCGTCATCATCTGCTTTTGGGTCCTGTTTCCGCACACATCGGCGCACCCCACCGTGACATCATCAGCTCTTTCCACATCACCTACAAGTGTCCATGTTTTCTTTTTGATTTTGCATACCTCCTCACAGGTATTGCTGTACTGTAGCTTCCTTTCTATCTTCTTTTTGTATTCAGTTTTTTGTTTTAGATCTTCTCTTCCTGTTTGATCCATTCTTTGTCACCATCTCTAAAAGCTCCTTTCATGGTTAAAAAACCTTTTATGTTGCATCCTTATGGGAGAAGGACGCAACACATAACAACAATGTTCAGTGTCTAGTGGACTGAGCAGCACCTCCCTGAACAGGGTCCAGTAACCATCACAGTGTCAAATATCCAAGAAAGACCCTCAAACATGAAGAGTTGTACAGCACCAGGCCCTGATATGGTTCACATCTGATGGCTAAAGAAGCTAACTGCACTCCATGAACGTCTGGCAGCACAAATGAACGAGATGCTCGTGGATGATGTGCATCTAGAATGGTTTCCCAAAGGCGGGACAGTCCTGATCCCCATCTGAATTCTGGCATGTAACATGCCAGTTAACATAGTGGATAAGATGAAGAGGCACATGGCTCAGTACAAAAGCTGAGCCTAGAGAGGAATTGACAGAAACACCAGAGCCATTATCAGAAATTCAGTGGTATGTGGCAAACAACACTAGAGGCCAACTTCAAGACAATTGCACAAGTTGCCATCAAAACAGAGATGCTCTGCTCCCACTGCTGTTCTTTACAGTCAGGAACCCCCTCACCCAAGACGTCTTTCAGACTGGAGAAATGTAGTAACAACTAGTGAGTGTCAGAAGGAAACAAAAGAAATCATGAATACATCAGGAAGATGACCACAATTGATCATGTGCTTAGTGAGTACCTCAGGTAGCAGAAACCCAAGAAAGGGGGCGGGGAACCGGGAGGAGGAGTTGGTGGTCGGGGTCTGGGATGCTGGGCCTCCCTGCTGCTGAAGGACCGGGGATGGTCTGCTTGTCTCCACCCCAGAGCAAAGGGAAACATCTCCTGGGTCTGGGGGCAGATTGCCCCTCTGGGGGTGATGGTACCTGGACCTGGGCTATAGAGTATGTCTGGGGAGGGTGAGTGTGCGTACAGTGTTCATTTGTTTGTCTCCACGTTGGGTGAGTGCTCATTATTTGTATGTGTGTGCGTGAGGGTGGGAATGCATGTTTGTGTCTGTGTGTGCCTGTCATGTGTCAGTCGGGGTCTTAGACTCCACCTCTCTGGGAACATCTCAGGGCCCCCGAGGAATCTCCCCCCACCACACTCCCTGCCAGTGGCTGATGTCCTCACCCACTGGTGCGTTGGTGGTTCCCAGTGTCTGGGGCTAGGTGCTCTCGTGCTCTGGGGGGCCTCTAGATGTCTGGGGCCTGGATCTCCTCCATGTCTGCTTCATGTCCTTGGGGGCAGGGCTATGACTTCTCTGAACCAGCTCCCCTCAGGTTGGGTTAATAAATGCCAGATCGGTGGCAAATAAGACGTTTATTTTGAAGGATTTCTGTTCTTCCCATGCTTTGGATTTCCTCTGTTTGACTGAAACCTGGAGTTCCCCCGGTGAGTTAAGCACCTTTTCTGAACTGCTGCCCGCCAGCTGTGCTTATGTTAGCGCTCCGAGAGCTTCTGGTCATGGCGGGGGGTTAGCTGTTTTTAAAGCACACTTTGAGTTTAAGCAACTATCCTCATGGACACGCCACACCAGCTTTGACCTTTGCCTGTGTGAACTGGGCCACTCGCCTTCATTGCTGTGTGCAATAGTTTATCGGCCTCCTAAATATAACAAGGAGTTTTTATCTGAGTTTTCTGAGTTTCTCGCTGACTGCGCATCCCGGTTTGACCAGGTCCTGCTGCTTGGTGATTTTCATCTGTTGCCCATGAAGCCCCTAGCTAAGGAGTTCATGGACCTGGTGAACTCTTTTAATCTTGTTCAATCTGTTAAAGGTGCCACTCAAGAACCTGGTCACACGTTGGACTTGGTGTTATCATATGGGTTATCTGTCTGTAACTTACATGTGGAGGATGCTGTATTCTTTGACCATATGCCCATTGTATTTGACGTTGTTCCTCTTAGTCCTGTTGTTAAACGGGCTGCACTTATGCGATGCTATCGTGCCTTCGGCTCAGATACTGCTGAGGATTTTTCAACACTATTTGAACAACTTGTGTCCAGTCCCTCTGAGTCGTCCTCCGTAGATCAATACCAGCCTCTTGTCAGGTCAAGTACCAAGCGAGTTTAAGCATGCAGTTATTCATCCTTACTTACAGTTTTTGCCTGAACACATTTTGCAAAACTTTGCTCATTGTGCCAAAACCCTAAACACAAGTACACATGACACAACACTGGGAAATATACCATTCACATCTGCACCAAATTGAAACTCTACTCTCAAAACCTAAACTCTGCTATCAAAACCTGACATTCCTTTGTCAAAATGTAACTCTGTTGACAAAATGACACATACTTGCATCATATGCAAACACTTACAGAGCAGGGGGAACACACTAGTCTACTTTATATAAAGCACTGCAGTCTTTGATTTCCATTGTTCATTCAGAAGGCATATTTTCAGGAGACACATTTGCAAACAACCAAAAAAGCAAATAGGCCTACTCAATATTGTACATTGCAGCACTGTACATTGCAGTACCATGAATTCAGATAAAGCAAAAAAACAAAACAAAAATAAAAAACCCATAATACAGTAATAGAAAAAACACTATACTGTAAACAAAAAATCATGACTATTGTGCATACGTGGGCTCATGGATCCCGCCGTCTGTTGGGGTCTGGCCACAGGACCTCATCAACATCGCAAGCAATGTCTTCTCCCGCTAGGCACTGGGGAAAATATCCTCTTCCATGTCAAAACCATCCATGGATTGCTGTCACCTGAATGTCGCCGCAGGCCTGTTCCATTGCCTGCAGAAGAGGCATGCAGGCATGTAGTTGGCGGTCATATACACGCCATCTCCAAGCCTAAAAAAATTCCTCTATAGGGTTTAAAAATGGTGAGTAAGGGGGCAAGCATACCACTTCAAGTTGATTGTGGTTGGAGAACCAGGCCTGGACCAGAGCAGCCCGATGGAAACTGACATTATCCCATATCACCACAAACCTGGGCTGATCTGGTCTGTTCTGTACAACTATATCATGGAGAGCATCTAGAAATGTGAGTATATGTTGCCTATTGTATGGACCTAGTTTTGCATGATGATGCAGAAGCCCTCGAAGGCTTATGGCGGCACACAATGTGATATTTCCCCCGCGCTGCCCTGGGACGTGCACAACTGCCCTTTGGCCAATTACATTACGACCCCGTCGTCTTGTTTTGCTCAGGTCGAATCCAGCTTCATCAATGAAAATGAATTCATGAGGCTGTGCAGCTCCATCCATGGCCAAGATTCTCTGTAAAAAAAAAAAGAAAAAAGAGAACATATTACTGTACTACAGTGCTACACATACAGAACCCTCACCCATCACACAGGTACCTGTGTAGCTCTCAGAATGTATTCATGTGGTACTGATATGGTACATATTCAGCTGCTACTGGACTTCACCAATACTCTATTGTAAATGTAAGGGACAGTTACACGTACCCGTACATATTCAGCTCGAAGTCCTTTGACCCTATCACTGTTCCTCTCAAATGGGACTCTGTAGAGCTGCTTCATGGTGATGCTGTGTTTTCCCAAGATGCGTCTGATGGTGGTGATGCTCACATGGTTTATGTTGTTGAACACTTGCCTGTCTGCAAGTATTTGCTTTCGTAGCTGGTGGAGACGCATAGCATTGTCTGCCCTCACTAGGTCCACAACGGCAAGTTCCTGCCGTTGTGTGAACAGGCGTTGGCGTCCTCCCCCAGAAGGTCTTCGAGTCATTCTAGAGAAATACAACCACATATTGTCATCGGTTTGCTTATTTTTCTTACAGTACTTTACTGTATATACTGTATCATCCACTGTACAACACTGTACTTCAATATAAGTAATCATGGTATGTTTCACAGAAACTACCACTTTGGCTGCAAAAGGAGCATTAGCACCCTGCAGTACCCTGCACACTTGATATGGTAACTGTAGAACAGTACTATAAAAACCATCTGAGTAGAGTAGAAGGCAGTGAGATGAAGACAGACCTGTTTTCTAGTCGGAATTTTCTTATTACAGATGCCACTGTGAAGCGGCTTAGATGTGGGTGGACTCTCTGCCCAGCTTCCCTCATAGTCAGGCCGTGGTTGATGACATGGTCCACCAAAGTTGCTCTTATATCATCAGAAATATAGGTCCGTGCATGGCCTCTTTGACCTCCTCCTCCTCTTCCTCTTGCTCTCCCTCCATCCATGCTTGCAAAGTTCTTGAAATGGCTAAACTGAGGGCTTTTTGTGGTTGGCTAATTGGTGTTCAGTTTTGCAAGTAAGTGCCTTCAGGTGTATATTTGAGTGGTTGCAATTACCCGATGTGTTTTGTATTTTGGATACATGTGTTTTCCAAATGGCACCCTGAAATTTCATTTTTGAACGAAGTGTCTTATGTATGAAATAGAGTGTAGTATGCAGGACCATGTGTGTTGCATAAAGGAGTAAGTGTGTTGCATAATTGCAACCAGAGTGCAAAGCAGCACTTTTGTTTAAGGTATGGGTACATGTGTTTGGGGTATGGTAACAAAAGCTTCAAGTTGTGTTACTTTAGTCTAAGCATGGGTTTATAGTGTTCAAGCAACGAGCAAAAACTGTAATACCATAATTCCCTCCACACTCACCACCAAGCTGGAGCATCTGGGACTCAGCTCATCTATGTGTCAGTGGATCTCCAACTTCCTAACTGGCAGACCACAGGCAGTAAGGATGGGCGGACATATCTCAGCCTCCACCACTCTCAGCACTGGAGCCCCCCAGGGGTGTGTTCTGAGCCCCCTGCTGTACTCTTTGTACACATATGACTGTGTGGCCACTACCAGCTCCACCACCATCATCAAGTTTGCTGACGACACCGTCGTGGTGGGCCTGATCTCTGATAACAACGAGACTGCCTACCTGAAGGAGATTAGGAATCTGGAGAACTGGTGCCAGAGGAACAACCTCCTTCTAAACGTCAGTAAGACAAAGGAGCTGATAGTGGACTTCAGCACTAAGAAGGAGAGGAACTACCAGACCCCTGTCATCAACGAGTGCCCAGTGGAGAGAGTGGACAGCTTCAAATACCTCGGAGTTCACATCACGCAGGACCTGTCATGGTCCTGTCACATCAACACCGTGGTGAAAAAGGCCCGACAGCGTCTCTACCACCTCAGACGCTTGAGAGACTTCCAACTGCCCTCCAAGGTGCTCAGGAACTTTTACTCGTGCACCATAGAGAGCATCCTGACGGGAAACATCTTAACCTGGTTCGGGAACAGCACCATGCAGGACAGACGAGCTCTACAGAGGGTTGTGCGGTCAGCTGAGCGCACCATCCGCTCCGAGCTCCCTGACCTGCGGTGCTGGACCAAGGCCAGGAAGATCGTGAAGGACCTCAGCCATCCCAACAACAGACTGTTCTCTCTGCTGAGGTCAGGAAAGCGATTCCGCTCCCTGAAGACCAACACAGAGAGACTGAGGAGGAGCTTCTTCCCGCAGGCGATACGGTCTCTCAATCACACCACCACACAGTCCTGACCCACACATACAGTTCTTACACACACTGGACATTCTGGACATTGTTTTCACTTCATTACTTAAATCACGCTGCTGTTATTGTGTATATATTTATTTATATTTCTTCATACATTCTTATATAGTTCTATATTGTGTATTTTGTTGTAGAGTTATTTTATTTTCAACTTTAATTTATATATTTTATCTTATTCTTTCCCAGTTAAATTTACCCTTCATTCTAATTTGTGTTGTACAGTTATTTCATTTTTAACCTTAATTTATATTTTATTCCTTCCTAGTTAAATTTACCCTTTTTATTTTTTCATATTTATTTCCTTTCTTATTCATAGCCTTTTCCTTTTTTGTTTTCTTTAGGTCACGAGCAGTTCTCCAAGCATTTCACTACATATCGTACTGTGTATGACTGTGTACGTGACAAATAAAAAAATTTGAATTTGAGTATGGAAAAATAACAAACACATGACGACTTCATAAGGTCAAGAATCACAGCAAAAACATCTCACATTAGGCTTTGTTTCTTAATTTGACTATGGGGAATAGGACGCTTGGACTATAGTGAGAGAGCACCGGTTCCACACTGATTCAAAGAAGCGCATGAATCACACTTATCTGACACGTTAACACAACTAAACACAGCTGTGGCCCTCGAGATATGATATTACACATATACACAATACAGTGTTTGTCATCTTTCAATGCCATTTGCTGCTGATGCTAGCCCCGGAGGCTTGCAAATCCAACCACTGGTGCAGGTTGGGTATGAAAATGACCGACAATTGAAGGCAGGTGTATTTGTCTTTCTTTTACACCTGGTGTGTGAAAAGCCCACGCTGAATGCCAGCACTGATAAACTACTTGTCCATGTTCTGCAGCTCAGGTGATACAGAAGGGCAGAGAGTGAATAGTAAACAAGAGACAGTTCTTTGGTTTTAATAAAGAAGACTGTTGCAACCAGCTCAAAGAATTCAGACTGTGCAGCTAGCTAAGCATGTAGGTCAGTTTACAGAGACCACATATCCCACAGGAAACCTCCATAAAAACCTCGTTTGATTCCCAGTTTACAGCTCGAGTTCTGGCTTCTGGAAACATTGGAGTGCATTCAGGACTATGGAGATTTTTGCCATGTCTGTTGTAAACCTTTCAAGAATATATTAGGTTTAGCGACAGTTTGTGTTTGATAAATAAAGTATTTCAAGATGTTGTATTTCTACATTTATTGGTTTATTTTTCAGATAAGATCAATATCAGTTTATGGCAGGGGTGTGGTCTCTGGCCTGCTGCAGTGGAGCGGTGGTGCTGAGGGGACGGGTGATTATGATGGGACTAATCACTCTCTCCCCTTTCCTCTGCACTCTTTACAAAGAAGGCAGGAGGGTAGGAAAATTGTGTTTACGTGGTTTGTGTCTTTCTTATCCATGCGAGTGGGTGGAAGTTAAGCTTTATTGTAATAGCTTAAAACACGATCTGCAGCATCATCCATAAAATTTTTTATATCTGCAGGTGTTTATGCACAAGACCAGTTTCAAGGGTTTTAGTTTTTATCATCAGACAACACCAGATTTCTCACTGAAGTAATGACATCAAAATGTAGGGAGTCTTCAGATTATACAAAGTTGTAATGTTTGCCCAGGTTGGAGCAACCAGGCCATATCTTTCCCAGTCCACCAAGCCCAGCCCCTCTCACGCCATTGATGCTTCAGCTGCCTTCAACTGGAAATGATGGTGTAAGATATCCTGTAAAGAGGAAACAAAGAGCATCTGGAAAAAGTGCAGACTGGTGGCCGACTGGGGACGCAAACAGGGACAGTAGAGTTGTCGCTGATGTCATGTGGTTGTGCGCATAATTAATCCAGGGCAGGTGAGATCTCCAAGTTGACCGGTTGGATGATGCAACACAGCAAAGAGCGGCATCAGTGCAGGTGGTTAGCATGCTCAGTTTTTCCATTAGTCTGGGGGTGAAAATGGATAAAAGACTGAGCGCTCCACACATGAGAGGTGAATTATTATTCCGAAATAAGAAGATGTGATCAATAAACAGCTGGGTGGTTTTGAGAGTGGATGGAAGTTTTTTTGGTTTGTTTTTTGTTGGTTTGGGAACAGAGACAGTTTCTAAGGGTGAATGAATACTGTGAATTTAATCAGCAGATGATTAAACAGAAATGTGAATTATTACACTATGAAATAAGATGTTATCTACAGGTTTTTAACTAACCTGGCTGCACAGATAAGCTGTGTGTTGTAACAGGAACAGGAAGTGATGCTTTCGTTCTTGAGTCCCACTGAAATCTAACTTTGGGAGAGCTGCGATTAGTCTAGGGCATGGTGGTAAATTGCAAATTGTTTCTCCAGGAATCTATTTGTAATCAACATGAATCATTGAAGCTGCTTTCTGCTGGGGGGGCAGGCCACTCCATCACTGCTTGCACTGACCTTTCTCAACAGTGAAACCAAGAAATGAAACTTGGCGTGAACCACTCACATCTCACCCTTTACACAGAGACGGTTTTCCAAGAGATGTTGACCAACTTGACAGATGTTAGACTTAAAGTTGGATTAGGATGTGGTCGAGTTAGACAAAGACAGAGTGAGGACATCGTTCACTAGGGGCTCAAAAGCAACTGGTGCATTAGTTGACTCAAATGGCATTACCAAATACTAGAAGCGAAGACCGTCTTCCTCCGTCCTTTATACTTGACTGGAAGTGGTGCACAGGCCCAGCTCCAGAAGTTGATAGCCACTGCAGAAGGTCAAAAGCAGAGGAGAACAGAGGTCACAGTTCTTTAAAGTTATTTTGTTCAGGCCAAACAGGGACAGAGTTATTTATCTTTCTTTTAAACAAAGAAAAAACCTGCACCAGGAAGAGACACCAATGATACCAGGAGCTCAACCGTCACTGATGTACCTCAGCGGGCGCCGATTTAGAGCAGGCAACCATGAACTGCTGAGAGCGGCTGGTCCGGGTTTGAATCCCAACCCGTCAGTCTCGGTCGTTGTGTCCTTGGGCAAGGCACTTCACCTACCGCCTACTGGTGTTGGCCAGAGGGGCCGATGGCGCGATATGGCAGCCTCGCTTCTGTCAGTCTGCCCCAGGGCAGCTGTGGCTACAACTGTAGCTGCCTCCACCAGTGTGTGAATGTGAGAGTGAATGGGTGGATGACTGGGTGTGTAAAGCACGTTGGGGTCCCTAGGGGGGACAGGCCATTTACCATTTACCGTAGTCCTTTGCCACATGTCTTCCTTTCTCTCCTTCTGCTTTTACTGCTCCTATCAAATAAGACCAAAAACACAATTTTAAAAAGGACTTGGCTAAACTGTAGAGGCAGCTACAGGGCAAAGGAGCACAAGGAAGCAGATCTATAGAGTCCAAGATCTTTGGGGAACACCTCAGTTAGGTCGTGACACAAAGCCGGATGGTCGGAGGGAGGGACTGAAACAACCAGTGCATAGCTGACTTTGGAGACCCCAGAGACTCCCACAGGAAATGCTATACAACAGCGGTCCCCAATCCCCGGGCCTCGGACCGGTACCGGTCCGTGAGTCGTTTGGTGCCGGGCCGCGAGAGTTGAGGCTCAGGTGTGAAATGTATAGTTTTCAGGGTTTTTATCGGTTTTCAGCGTTATTTTGTTATCGTTCTTATCGTTAACTCGGTTTTCCTGGGTCTTTTCACCTGTGTTATGAATAAATCGTCTTTTTTTCAGTACCGGTACTAGTTTTATTTTGTTGTATTTATCCGCGACACCTTAAAGGCCTTAAAGGCCCACAACCGAGATGTGCGCCTTGTTGACCATACATACAATACACAAACATCACATTGGGGAAACAGGTCAGGCTAGGTAGCGAGGAAAAAAAACATCGAAATGTGTAACACAAAAGGATAATACAGGAATGCACAGATATCAACACACCATAGCACAATAAACACAGACAGCAACATGGGAAAGAGTTCCAGTGTGTACATCTGATCTGGGACCGCTGCAATCTTCGACTGCGCCTCCAGCTGACCCGAATATTGTCGGGCATAAACCGGTCCGTGGCGCAAAAAAGGTTGGGGACCGCTGCTATACAACATAGATGGTAAATGGCAAATGGACTGGTTCTTACAGTATATAGCGCTTTTCTACTCATCTGAGCACTCAAAGCGCTTTACACAACTTGTGCATTCACCCATGCACATTTTTCTAAGTGCTTTATAGCTAAAATTCACACACATTCATACTCCGATGGATGCATCAGAGAGCAATTTGGGGTTAGTATCTTGCCCAAGGATATTTGGCACGTAGACTAGGGGAAGTCAGGAATCGAACCACCAACCTTCCGACCAGCGGATGACCTGCTCTACCACCTGAGCTACAGCCACCCCTACAGCCAGGTGGGAAGTAACTCAGTTTTGTTGTTGTTGTTGTTTGTTTTTTGGATACAAAAAGTGCAGCTGTGTATAAGTTTGGCTGCTGTGCTCAGCATCCAGCTACGAAAGAGGAGCGAGAGGAGCATAAAGAGTAAAGTTTGTAATTAGCAGAAATGCAGCGCTTCTAAACAGCAGCAAACACAAACTGTTCATGTGTGCAGTGTGTCTGCTAAAGGTCCCACTGCTGCATTTTAAAGAGCGAACTTCAATCAGATGGAGAAAGATAAGAAAGAAGGACAGGAGAGGAAGAAGAGAGGTTTGTTGCTGAGGACTGCTCAGCTTGCATCAAGTGCTCATGGCTTCAAATCAGATACTGGGTCTGTACATGTGAAATGTGCTACAAAATAAACTAAGGTAAACAAACGGTGTTATTTAAAGGTTAAAATAATCTGCAGTTTAGTTCAGGATGAACTGGTTAGCTCGGAGTAATGATGGATTCAAATGAAGATCATGGTCTGATTCAGGTTACATTATAGCAGGGACCTTCATGCTGTTAAAGTCAGGACAGCTGTTGACAGTTTTCACAAAGTCAAAGGCATCAGTCCGATTGTGCTGACAGAAGCTAGATGTGACACATTTTTCTAACCCGCTGACAGAGAATTCAGGTTCAGGCGACTCCGGAGGAGCAGGAACATCAGGCTGTGAGGAGGACATGGTTTAGGTTCCAGAAGATTTAATCAGAACTATTAACTCTGCGAATGATCGCACCCTGCTGTCCCGGGCGTCCTGAATAGAGTGGACGGATCAAACTCGGTCCGCTGAGTCAGGTTTGCTAGCGGGATCGTTCTGTAGGTAGGCGCCACTCTACTGAAAATTCACCCGGTTTACGTCCAATAAGAAAGTGCATCCATAATCCAAACTTTACCCTGCAGAGTTAAAGAAAGATCAGTGCTCTTATTCTTGTGTCTGTCATTCATGATAAACCCAATCACGTCCACGACTTTAAATCAATATTTTTAGCTCGGATGAAAGAAATGTCATGGAGAGAACTCCGGATGTTTCATAAGCCACTGATCATGGTAGCAAAGGGATATCGTTGAGTGCAACACAAACTCCTGGTCATTAAAAATCATTTCTTGAGTCTTGGAAGGTTTGACGGCTAACAGTGGTTCTCTGATAATGAAATATGTTTAAATAAATATTTATGCAAGGACATCAAAAACACACGGTGTGTTATTTCTGCGGGGGTGCCCGTGTATCTGTCACTGTGGAAACCCATGCACATATTTGCTTAGAAATGTTGCAATTACAAATCTCCCAAGTCATCAAACAGACTGGAAAGAGCGAGCAGAGGATCACACACAATGGTGGCTTCTGGGTACACACTGAGTGGAACTGTAGCTGGTGCTGAGTGGACCCCCACACCCACCCAGTTCAAAGAAAATATGCATACATACAGGATTTGCTCCCTTCCTCAAGTCTTAATTTTTGAGTAGGTTTTCAGATGCTGACAGATACGTAACAGGTACATGTTTCAGATCATACATGTGTTAATAGTTAACATGTGTTTGTTAACAATCAGAAAACTCAACAAACTGTTTAATTTGGTATCTATCACACTCCTGGCCCTGACTCAGTTTCACTCTAGCTCTTGTTTTGACACATGGCACAGACACTGAGCATTTAACAGCGTGTCCTGAAGTCCCTCGTTTGTCTGTTTCTTAATAACAATGAAATGTACAGTAATTAATTACACATCAGTGGGGATTATATTAACACATCAATGCACTCCAGTTTCTTTGTGTAACTGGGGAGTCTTCTTCACTCTCAGGTTAATTATGTAACACAGTATAATTTACATTATACATTAACAGTAGAATGGGAGGCAGAGCCTTCAGTTTTCAGGCCCCTCTTCTGTGGAACCAGCTTCCAGTTTGGATTCAGGAGACAGACACTATCTCTACTTTCAAGATTAGGCTTCAAACTTCCCTTTTTGCTAAAGCATATAGTTAGGGCTGGACCAGGTGACCCTGAATCCTCCCTTAGTTATGCTGCAATAGACGTAGGCTGCTGGGGGACTCCCATGACTGTTTCTTCTTTGTCACCTTTGTCTTCATGCACCACTCTTCATTTAGTCATTTACTGATTATTAATCTCTGGCTCTCTTCCACGGTGTGTCTTTGTCTCGTCTTCCTCCATTCACCCTACTTGTTCATGGCAGATTGCCGCCCTTCCCTGAGCCTGGATGGGCCAGAGGCTTCTTCCTGTTATAAGGGACCTTTTCCTTTCCACTGTCGCCAAAGCGCTTGGTCATAGGCAGTCATCTTGGGTTTCTCTGTATTATTTCCCTCGAGGCACCTCTTGTTGTGACTTGGTGTTATATAAATAAAATTGAATTTTTCATGTTCAATCTTGCCTCTTAGTGTGTGAGACACCAATGATGTGCCCGGGGCAGTCAGTGTCTCTTTTCGGATGCTGAATCAGAAGATTACCAGAACAGCCCCTGAGCCACACACACACACACACACACACACACACACACACACACCAGGAAAGACGGAATACTCAACCGGAAAAAAAGGGCCAAAGGGCACCCTGATACCTGCACAGCTGTGTAATAAGTATTGAGCTGTCAACAATTTCTAAAGGTGCTGCTGACATGAAATGTTTTATTAGGTTTCACTGATAACCCAGATCATGCTAAGAAGTCAAACCATCAATGTCCATAGATGAGTCATGTGTAATAATGAGAAGTACTAAACTCTTGAAAAAGAGAGGTGCAAAAAGGCACGGAAAGCCACGACAACAGCCTAAATGCATCAGATATTAGAAAACAATCCTTCCACTTAGTACAAAGAGCCACGTCCGAGAGCCGAGGACGACGTGTGGAGAGCTCCAGAAGGAACTGGAGTCAGTAGGTACAGTTGTTTCAAAGAAAACAATAAGTTATGCACCCAGTCACCATGGAGTGTATGTCAGTATCACCTTTAGAACAATAGTTAGAAAACTGGTGGCAAAAATGTTTCATAGCAGTTCAAATAAGAGATCTGCAGCAGCAACAGTAACATGCAGCTCGATGCTTCAGTATTATGCAAATGTGACTCACAATAATATGTAAGATCAAACCATGCAATTAGGGTCATGATTTGTTTGACAAAGATAGAATTTGTGTCGTTTTGCTTTGGTACAGCACCACAGAGGATTTTAAATCAGTCAGTATGTGATTGAATTCCAGACTTTCAGCTTTAATTTAAGCGGTTTTACAAATATTTTACATAAACTGCTTTAGAAATGAAACGAAACGTACGTGTAATGGCCAGAACACAGCCAAATGACAGCTAAGCGTCACAGTGGGATTGCTCCTTTCGTGCTTTCGTCATCTGTCCTTCGCAACCTAACGCGCCACTAGTCCCGCCTTTATCACTATGTAACGCAAGTGGTATTTTTGAGAACCCCTGTTATTTGTAAATAGTTATAAAGTAACACAAGCATTAATATAACAATCAGCCTTATTTCATGATCTGATACGTACTTGTATAATGAAGCCGTATATAGCCTTAAAAACTACTTGGTTTAGTTGCACGTCAATCAAAACTGTGCAATCATGTTCGGTTGAGAGTGTAGAGCTTTTCCACGTCAGTGTGTTTACTAAGAGCAGAGTGACAGCTGGAAGGTGTAGACTTTACTGACCTGTCGAGCATTTTTAAGCGAATGAAGAGCCGGTGTTTGGGAATATTTCGCTATCGCACTGTGGGATGTCCGACCTTTTTGCTTTGTTTCATTGCGGAGACTGAACTGAACTCTGGTCTTTTTCATTCACTCTTGGCCGGCTAGCCTACTAGCTTACCGAGCAAGGCTAGCATTAGCTATAGAAGGACTTCATCTGCGATACAACCGCCCTAGACAGGTAATATATTCATTTCAAATGGACAACAGAAGCGTTTTATGTTTTATTCAGCGGAAGTTTATCCTAAGCAAATCAGGGACGTACATAGTGGCTTGGATGATGAAAACACAGCTACCAGTAGCTAAATAAGGTGCTAGCTAGTTAAGCTAAGTAGGTAGCATGCAGGTAATTGGTCCCGTAAATTGCTCATTTACATTTGAGTTCGTCAGAACGTCGATTAAACTTAAGTCTGACGCCATGTTTTTCTTTTGCTCAAATGATAAATGCCTTTCAATGAGAGAGAGCCTGTTGAGTTTGTCTTTAAGGAGATACTGCCTAATCTAATTAGCCACATAGCATATTAGATTATCAGAAGCTTGCATGGCTGAGTTTATTTTTTTGTTTCTTTTTACACTGATTGATAAAATTGTCTGCATTCTGACACAGAGGTTGAATCACCGGAAGTTACTTGTAATCCAGACACAGGCTAAAAATACCACTTTCCACCAAAACAAGCACAAACTGTTCCATAAACACTGTTACTTTTTACTCAGCTTGTTTATGGGGTTGGTATTATGTGATTTTTCTTTCTGTCTAAGGAAATATTACCATTTTAAAGGGTTGGTACAAGTTAACCATAAAAATGTTTTCCTGCACATAAAAAATCCTGGCACCCCATCAAAGATGTTTTGGTTTCCACCAAATAAAAACCAGAACTGTGACAAAGATATTTATTTGTCAGGTTTCATTAGCTGAACCTAAAATACATTTCATTTTTGTTGCTTGTGTCAGCTGTTGTTGGAGATGAGACATGAATATATGAGGCCAATTGATTATGATGACTGTAATTACATTAATTTAATTAATTGAATTTAACAATAGTAAAATGTGCTAAGCTTAATTGGTGAGTTGCTGCTGCTGCATATTTTGACTATCGTTGATGCCCGACATCATCGTCCATAAGCACGACCCTAGTGACATCACCAGCCCCTGAGATGAACATTATAAGGAGCAGGTAGGACAAGGTGTCACTAAATAAAGGCCCCTGCACACTGAGGACACTACTAAAACAAAGTTACTTAGGTGTGGAACAAGGTGCCTTTACTTTGTAAATTAGGGATGTTTTGGCAACTAATTTCCTAGTCAATGAAATGCTCAAAGATTAGTCCACATCTGGGCGTTGTATGGCCCTGGACCACATCCAGCCTTGTAGTTATCTCTGACTCGCCCACGTGAGGACATTTGGGAATTTGGATTCAAATTTACATATGTACATGTGTGCACGTGAATGCAGCTTCAGTGTAAATGCATTGGGACTGATGTGTATGACAGATGTGAGTGTGCTGTCAGCTCACATTTAAAAAACAAAAACAAAGGAAAAAACCCAAAGATTTCTCAGCCGGAAAAGGGTGGAGTGGCCACTCCGGGTCGGGGATGAGTTCCTCCCACAAGTGGAGGAGTTTAAGTATCTTGGGGTCGTGTTCGCGAGTGATGGGAGAAGGGAGCGGGAGATCGACAGACGGATTGGTGCTGTGGCTGCAGTGATGTGCACGCTGTACCGGTCCGTCGTGGTGAAGAGAGAGCTGAGCGTAAAAGTGAAGCTCTCAGTTTACCAGTCGATCTACGTCCCTACCTTCACCTTTTGGTCACGAGCTGTGGGTAGTGACCGAAAGAATCCCCGGGCCACTGACCGGTACCGTCGTTTGGTACCAGGTCCCGAGAGTTGAGGCTCAGGTGTGAAATTTATGGTCTTCAGGGTTTTTATTGTTAACTCCGTTTCCTGGGTCTTTTCCCGTGTTGTAGTTGTGTCTTATTTTGAAAGTAATATTTACACGTTACCATAGCGACCAGAGAGCATTAAGGGACAGAGAGGAGGATGTTACTCTCAATGTTGTTGGCGCATTTCAGAAGGACTAATAAAGTTACACACTTACAAAGTGAATTCGCGTTTATTATTATATTTACAAAATACCACCGTTTTTGTCTTGGTCGGATCATTTTATTTTTTTGTATTTATCAGCCACACCTTGAAGGCCGGCCAGTTTGGTTTATTGGTCAGCTGACGCTAGTACTTATGACTCTATTACCTCAATGTCCATTCTGTGGCTGTTCACTGTAGTTTAGGTAGGTGGAGGATGTTTGTGCTTGTGGAAGTCAACCAGCAGCTCCTTTGTTTTCTCACCTTTGAGATGGGGGTGGTTCCGGTACCACCAGTTGACGGCGTCCTCAGTCAGTTCTCTATAGTCCCTGTTGTCCTCATTGGCGATGAGGCCAACAATTGCTGAGTCATCAGAGAACTTCTGAAGGAAGCAGATACCAGAGTTGAAGAAATCTGGGGTGTATATGTTGATTATGAGCTTACTTACGATAGCCAAGTTAGGGTAACTTATAAATCGTGAGTATTGTGACTGCTGAAGATGTTTCATATTTCTAATATTATCATATGTAAATGTTAGAATTATTTGTTAAACAATTTAAAACTTTAATAACCTTACAATAAAGCAACATCTCAGATTTAATCATTTTGAAACAAAGTGTAAACTTTCCATAACTTTGTATTGTAAGGTTTTAGGGTGGTTTGTTTCCCGGCTCAGGCATTACTGCTCGACTATGATAGAGTTGGGTGATCCAAGTGCAATTTCCTGACATGTCCTCTTTTATTACATAAGGGTCCAACCACAGATAACCTTGTATCTGTCCATTACCAGCATTTCACTTCTATAAATCTTCCAAGTTTGTGTGGTTTTTCCATGTCACCTGATGCAGCTTTCTCTACCGCATTTTTAACATCCTTATGTTTATCACCACACTGTGTTTATGTGCTGAAAGAGAAATAATTTCCTTCCTTGTAATAAAAAACAATTCTGAAGTGTGATGTCACTAACTTGGACAGTTTGGGAACTGTGGTGGTTTGTCTCGAAACAACCATTTCGACTTTTTTCTGGAAATACAAACTAGATTTTCAACTTTAGTTTCTAAATTTCAACTCTAATACTAGCTCTAATACGCCATCTTTTTTTTTAAAAAAAAGGGACCTAATGATTCTGTCCTCTTCTTTATGTAAGACTGTAGATGTAGTTGTCTCACCCAGATGTAAGAACTAGAGACCTCTGACTTTCTGCATATGCTGTGGGGGAAATACAGACCCGTTAACAACTGTGGCTCATGAAATGAATGTCTGGTAATTCTTCCAGACTGCTGTCAGCTCCTGAGCATTGGGCTCATTCTCTTGCCAATATCTACTTAATATTATTATCCTTTTTTTTTTTTTTTCCATCAGCTATACGCCTGTCACTGTATCCAGCTATTTACACTTATATCTGGGTGTTATTTTAAATAGGCTGCTTTCTGTGTATTCAAAAAATGAATGGTATGAAAAATTGCCATGAGAGTCATGGCAAAAGGAACAAGGTTAATCCAACTATTCAGACCTGTACTGCTTGTCAAATATAAATCACATGTCATTTTGATTCTGTTTGGTTATCCATATTGGCTTTAGGCATTGGAAAGCCAGACACGGAAATTTGCTGTTTGCTTCTTATATTCGATGCACATTTACTGGTCATAGTTCTTAGACTTAAACTTGAAGCTTGAAGACTTAACTTTCATATAGTTTTTGTAGAAATTTGGTATTTGACATTGAATTTTTTTAAGTCTCACACATAAAATGACACAGTATACCTACTCAAATTTTTATTGGAACCTATCTGTTCTGAATAGTATGATCAATAATGTATGTTTCTTTTTTTTTTTTTTTTTTTTTTTTTTTTTTTTTTTAATAAATATCTATGGTTTGACTTGAAAAGCATACCGGTGGTGCATCTGCTAAAAATCGTGGACTAGTTTAAATCCTGGTGACCAAGGGCCGTTTTCTGAAAAATATATTGACAACAATAAGTTGGGGAAAGATGTCACCTAGGATTTATAAAAAATAACATGGGTGCATCTACTAGGAGGCCGAGGGGTAGCACTGGCGACCACCAGTATTTTTACTGGATGCCGCCGTCAATACTACCAGATTGACGGCAGCAAAACTGGTACGGTAGATAACATCACCCCCACCCAAGACCCCGAGTGTGATGGAAGAAGGATCATTGAGTGTGAGAGAAACTGACCTGAGAGATGGGATCATAGCGAAGCTTGAAACCTGGATCCTCCCTAGCCGGTTACCACGACTATGTAAAGTATCCTCTGAAGATCTACTAGATGATGTGAATGAGCACATGGCTCAAAACATGAGCGGGGCACAGAAAGGGATGGGTAATAATACCAGAGTAGGTAAACACCAGCTGCTGGTAGATCAAGCAGTCGTCCGAGACTGCAAGACTAGACTGACCAAACTGTGCCCTTTCTGGATTGATTACAAGAAGGCCTGTGACTCGATGCCCCACACATGGATCCTGGAATACCTAGAACTAAACAAGATGAACAGGACCCTAAGAGCCTTGATCAGGAACTCAACGGGGATGTGGCGGACAACACTAGAGGCCAACTTCAAGGCCATAGCACAAGTCACCATCAAGTGTGGGATCTACCAAGGAGACGCTCTGTCCCCACTGCTGTTCTGCATAGGCCTGAACTGACTACAGATACCGACTACGGGATGGAGCAGTTGTCAATCACCTCCTGTACGTGGATGACATCAAGCTGTTTGCCAAGAGTAAACAAGATATTGATTCACTGATCCACACCACCAGGATATACAGCAAAGACAAAGGAAGTCGTTCGGACTGGAGAAGTGTAGTCAGATGGTAACAAAGAGAGGGAAGGTAGTCAGAACTGAGGGGACTGAACTACCAGAAGGCAACATTGCAGACATGGAGGACAGTTTCAAGTACCTGGGGATCCCGCAGGCAAATGGGAACCATGAAGAGGCCGCTAGGAAAGCTGCAACCACCAAGTACCTGCAGAGGGTCAGGCAAGTCCTGAGGAGTCAGCTGAATGGCAAGAACAAGATCCGGGCTATCAACACCTACGCCCTGCCCGTGATCAGGTACCCTGCTGGGACAATAAGCTGGCTAAAGGAGGAGATAGAAGCCACTGACATCAAGACAAGGAAGCTCCTGACGATGCATGGAGGGTTTCACCCCAAATCCAGCACCCTGAGGCTGTATGCTAAGCGGAAGGAAGGAGGCCGGAGGAGACAACGACCATCCACGAATACATCAGGAACATGGCTCCAACTGACCACATGGTCAGTGAATACCTCAGGCAGCAGAAACCCGAGGAAGAGGAGGAACCATCATGGATGGACAGGCCCCTGCACGGTATGTACCACTGGCAGATAGCGGAGGTGGCTGACATCCAGAAATCTTACGAGTGGCTGGACAAAGCTGGACTGAAAGGCAGCACAGAGACTAATCATGGCAGCACAGGAACAAGCTCAGAGCACAAGATCCATAGAGGCTGGGGTCTATCACACCAGGTAAGACCCCAGGTGCAGGCTGTGTAAAGATGCCCCTGAGATAATCCAGCACATAACAGCAGGGTGCAAGATGCTAGCAGGCAGGGCATACAAGGAACGCCATAACCAAGTGGCCGGCACAGTGTACAGGAACATCTGTGCCGAGTGTGGCCTGGAAGTCCTGAGGTCAAACTGGGTGGTGGTGAATGACCGAGCTAAGATCCTGTGGGACTTCCATGTTAAAAACTTAAATTCTTCTGTGATTATTTTATTAAGGGTGAAAAAACCTCGATGACTTTCACTAAGAAAGACTTACAGACAGGCAGAGATGGTGGCTGCCTGCTTGGATGGATCTTTAAGAGGTGACGATAGTTTCAGTGCAAATGAAACGCTGCAGCTGAACAACAAGCACTAAAATGAGAAAATCCCTCTTTTGAACGTTGTATTTTCCTAAACTTTATCACAGAAAAAATTATTGTTTTTGTAACAGTGATTTGTAAATACGTTCTGTCAGTGATTCCTTGAATACCATTTACATGTGATAAAATCAGGGCTGGCATCGAGAGGATATTTGGGCTGGGGTTTGGAAGTCGCTGGCTTCTGTGGGGGTGGGAGCGCTCTGAATGGTCACCCACTGTGTGACAAAGGAACCCACTGTGATGCTAATGACAGCCTGTGCTTTCTTACCTGTCTGTAAAAGTCACAGCAGGCAATTTACTGCATTTTAACATGATGCAATCCATACTTCATTAGTAAAGCTACTGTCAAGTCATCCATTCAATATATTTTTACCAATTGTGTTATAAAAGTGTTCATTTATTTATTCACCGTTAAAATACCATATTACATTTTGATTTTGCATTGTATATAAGAACATTAGCAGTGCAATAAAAGCCTCGTTTTATGCTGTCATGTTCAGAAACACAAGTCGACAATAATCAGAGAACACAAACGGTGTTGGCGACTGTCAAGCCTTTGAGTCGCCGAGCAGCTGAATAGGGGAATAATGTTGACGCGCCCGCTGTTTAAAACGTTAGTCAAAGTTCCAAGTTAAAACTCCTTTATTTGTTATCAAATCCTTAAAATCCGTAGAAAAACAGTGAACAAAAACATTCCAAGCTTGAGCGGTCAGCAAAAGTCGACTTCCCCCATCACCCACTCATTCACAAAATTTCCCTCGGGCCGTGAACAGGTGATATAGCAATCACTATTACTGACACCACGTGACCAAAAGCTACGCCTATCCACAACAAACAGTACTTTCTGTCTGGCTGCTTCGCTGCGCACAGCCTCTATTTTATTTGCTGCAAACACATATCCAGGTATGAGTCTGTCATAATTAAAAAAACCCCTGAACAAGTATAAACATATAGTGTAGCAGCCTGTAAATGACTGCAGCGCCACACTGCTCCCCCTGGTGGATACATTAGACATTACCACTGGTTTTCCTAGCCGTTTAGCAGCGTTACTACTCCATGGTTGCCTCATCCACGTCACAGGCAGGGGCTATCATTACGGTCACCCATCTGCCGGCAGTCAGTCAGAATTCCTTCATGGTCCTGTCAGGGAGAAGGCAGCAGTACACATCTTTCAGTGGCTGTATCTGTCCATGGTCCATCCTTTAGCTCCAGTCCCTCCTGCGCCCTCAGCCCAAAGCCTAATGTTCTAAATTCAGCAGGTATCCAATCATTATTTTCCCCAGCGTACTTTTTACACTGGATGCCCTTCCTCTACCTACAATTGAACAAGTAACCTTTCACTTGCTAAGTGAACGTAAATCAGTGTAGCATGGAGCCACAGATGAAGAGCCGCATTATAAACGCCTGTAGAAATGGCCTTTCAGTGACTTCAGGTTATTTAGCCTGGCTCTAGAAGTGACCATATGCTATTATGTGTTTTCTGTCAGGAAGCAGCATGGTGGATAAGAACATCTACATCGTCCAGGGTGAAATTAGCACCGTTGTTGGAGCCATAAAGAGGAACTCCAGATGGAATACCCACACTCCACTAGTAAGTTCAACACAAGCGTGTTATGTGTTGTTTTACACAGTTAGTTAGATTTACTAACAATATGAAAAAGTGACCAGCGTGAACGTGATGAGCTCCAGCTTGGCTGTATGTCTGTCTACAGTCAGTCTGTTTCAGGGCCAAACAGTAAACCCATAATACTGATAATACTGTGTGTAAGTGTTTTCTTACCAATCAGATTCTGTTCTTTACCCAGGACGAAGAACAGGACCCATTACTCAACAGCTTTGGCAATCTCAAGGACATCCTGAACACCATAAAAGGTACGTGGCCTTATTTAGGCTGTGTGCTAATTTGAATTCCACTTTAAATACTGAAAGATTTGATTTTTGAGTCACAGCTTCACTGGAGAACCTTCAATCTGTAAAAAGTGTTATGAATTCGTATTATTGAACAGATACGAGTCTGCAACTGTTCATCAAGATTTGCTTTGTTGGTTATCTTATTTTCAGGACTTCCACGTACTTACAAGTTTATTTATCAAATGACCTGAAGTTGAAGTTCAAGGACAGGTCCACTGTTCTTCTGTAAATCACCATGGCATAGATCTGTTAGAACGTGCTATATATGGGTTTAGCTCAGGAGGCAGAGCAAATGATCTGCCAATTAGAAAGTTGGTGGTTTGATCCCAGGCCGGGTGCTAAAGTGTCCTTGGGCAGGATACCGTACACTCAGTGGAGAGTGTATAAATGTTAGAAAGCACCAGAGCGTAGTGTTGTTGAGTGAGGCATGTTGTATAAAGTGGAAAGAACGATTTACGTTACGTAATGACTCACTGTGTTTTGATTCCTGCAAATGTGATGATGACATTTTTGACCTTGACCACAGAATTTTTTTAATTTTTCAATAAATGCCAAATGTACCATGTATACATGTATATAAATAAATGGCCTGGCCTGTATTTATATAGCGCTTTACTAGTCCCTAAGGACCCCAAATAGAGCTCCTGTGGACTTGCAGAGCAGCTGACAGTCTATGTGACTCATGTTTTCATGCTTCATGTGTGAAAATGTCAGAGATCACAATAGGTCGCCTATTATATTGACTGGCTCTAAATGGGATCTTTTTATCTAACATTACTCTTAGCCAACAGAAGAAATGAGCAGGAGCGAACCAGCAGTTTGTATTTTACTGTTTCGTTCTAGTTGCTCGAGGAGTCTGAAAGCAAAGTGTTAACAGTGATCAGTGATGTCTACACAGATCAGGTCAAGCAGGCATTTGTTGCTCTTGTTGATAGCACATCTGTAACAGCCGTCAGGCTACGATGAGAGTTACAGTAGTGCTGTTACAAATGTGCAGGGAAGGGTTGGGTGGCTTTATGAAATGATGGTTTCCAGTTTAACTACCTGAAGCTGCTGGCCACCCAAGGTGCAGAGGGTGTAGTGCACATACCCCAGGGCACACCCACACTTGTGTTTCCAGTAGATTCAGGTTGTGCCATTGGATGTTGTAGTAACATTGTTACTGAGTGGGACCAGTTATTCACGAGTCCTCGTGTCTGTAAGTACAATGGTGGTGCTGAAGCCCCGCCTCTCCGTCAGCTGGCCTGCTCTTTCTGAGCGGTCCAAGCTGGCTCCGTCCCGCATGTTGTCATGCCTTTGGAGTGAGAATCCTGGCAGCTCCCATGGCCCTGCAGCTCTGGGCAGTGGGAAAGATGAAACACACACAGCACTAAGCCCCCACCGCTGCTGCTGCCTTCCTCCAGGGAATGCCTCTGCCACTGTGAGATGGACAGGCACTGCTGGCTGAGGAGGAATCCACAACACGGGCTCACCCTCCTCTTTTCTTTTCCTCCTTCCATAAGCTTTTCCCTTCAGCCATCAAATCACCAACCTCACTGCCTGCATTATAGTTCTGTGTTTGACCAGACTGCAAGTTGAATGTAATGCTGGATTATTCTTTTTTTCTTTTTTAGACATTTGCATTAAGTAATGACTTGATGTCAAGAATGTTTGAAGGCCTTGTTCCGTCCTTAAGTCCAAATCTCCAGTGCAGTCAGCCTGTCAAATGTTTCATTCATACTTGGGTTAGAGGAATAACCGCAGCAGAGCCAAAGTGCTTGAGAGACTGATCAATTTGTTTTGTTTTTCGCAGCAGCACAACAGCCTAATAAACCTTTCACACAGAACCTCAGCGCTGTGCTGGTGGATAAATCTTGTGGGTGGGCTGTGTTTTGCTGCTTGGTAGTAGCCCAGCTGTCTGCTTAATGAAAGCCCGGTAATTCCGTTCGCTCTCGTGTGCGTCTCCGTTCCTCTAACGACAAGAATCAACCAGCAGAGGAAACGGGCATTAGTCCCCACAAGATTTCTTTTCGTTTTTCTCTGCAGCTTAGTGTCGTGGTAGCATCGGTCGCTCTGGCAGTCCTGCTCTGCTGTAACCGGCGTGATTGACAGGACCATGTGCCGTGGTGCAGCTGGAAGTATATCATCTGCAATTTTAGTTGGGTAAATATAGCAGGGAGTCTTGTCAAGCAAAGAGATGAATTGTTCTGGGAAAGGAAGTGTTGTGTCTGTTTTGTGAAAGCGGGAAAAGCTCTCCCCCAACTTCTGGAAAGTGTAAGGTCCGTTCTTGACTTCAGAACAATGAGAGCACAGTCAAATAGTTGGGCCAGCGATGGGCCATGTGTTGTAATGCCCTTATTCAGACAGGCAGTCCCAGGAAACCGGAGCTATTCCACCGATTTACATGGGACGGTTTGTATCGAGCGCCATACTTAATGCTCCGGCGCTAATCTCATTAGACTGGTGTAACTGAGTGCTTTTCACAGCTTTGACCAGAAACTGAATCGGTATTTTCTTGCTAAAAATTGTGGCACAAGAGGCAGACCACTGAAAGCACTGACCATTCATTTCAGTATGAAATCAGGTCCTAGCACACCCTGTGAGCGCTCTATTGTTTAGCAGTTGTCTGTTGTCTCAGTGGCTGCTGCTGGCTTTGGTCGTACTTGTTAGCACGTTTCATTCGTCACACATAAAAGTCGCCCAAACAGAAGATGGTGATGCATTTATTTTTTCTTCTTCTGACCTGCAGATTGAGTCTTCATCTCTTACTTGACATTGGCGGAGGGTCTCTCCCACACAGGGCCGTTATCACACGGAGAAATCCGTCTCGCTCTCTTGTTGAATAATTCTGTGGATTTCTTTTATTGGCTGACTATCCCTCTGAGACTACAGGAGAGCAGAGAACAGCCCTTCCTGAAACAGATTGTATTTCCTCTCCTGCTCACCTTCTTTTTTGTTATGCAGAAGTCACTGAGCCTCAGCTACTCAAATCTTCAATTCTTTCTTTTTACTCCCTGCACTCCCACCTCCCCCATCCCTGTGCTGCAGCCAAACAGTCTGCTCCTAAATCCCTTCATTTTTATTCATACAAATACAGGTTTAGAGCCCCTTGCACCCTCCAGATACATAGCCAGAGTGGCCCTTTGACTGACAGCTTTCCCCTTTACATCCAGACAATAACGAAATCCACAAGCGCACCTCTAATTGACTCGAATCACTAGCACGGCGCGAGGAGCGGATGTCTTGGGGGCATGGCAGTGGACTTGCAGAAGGAACACGGCGGAGGATCACTTGATTGCTCTCTAGATGGGCTTCGTAATAATTATCCGGCTTATGAGGCGTTGCAATCGCAGAATTATGGCAAAAATATGAGATTTTTAATCATTTCGCTTTGAATGCTCATATTTCTTTCTTTGATTTCAGTGATACTTGAGGGCCACAACAACAACAACCCTCACTAATTCATCCCATTTTACCTTCATGTCAGTCATCAGGAGAGCATGCACACATGCTGTCCCTCGTCGTCTCATTTCAAGGTCGCGTGCATGCAGTTGTAGGCATCGGCATGCCTCTGGGGATTGCAGCCCAAGCACTTATGAACTGGTTGTGGCCTTTTACCCCCACCTTCAACAGTCTCACCCCTCCCTCCCTCTTTTCTGCCACCTGATCTTCACACATATATCACTCCCAATTGAAGTGGCAGAAGACAACTGGCAAATGCCGATGAAGAGGCGCCATAATTCATGCTGCTTAGCTGCTTATGCAAATATGTTTACTTATGAAGGCATTCTGAGCACAGAGAATGTGCCTCATGGCGATGCTTCACATGTCTGCTGCCAGGCCCCGGCGTCTGAAACCCTTAAGCATGAGATTATGTTCTCATTCCTTCTGTCAGTGTCGTTTTATGACACAGTAAGAAGACGGTGATCGATTCAAGCCGTCCCTTCTATTAATCTGTAGTCTGATTTTTCAGGATAAATAGTCCAGATTAACTCCTGAGTGTATTAGTATTTAGTATTTATTTATTTATTGTCATTGTCAAGAACAATGAAATTGCGTTTGGGGCTTCCATACAACCCAAAAAAAAGAAGAAAATAATAAATACCCCTTAAAAGCCCAGTGTGACTCCAATGCAATAAGACAATCCTTAGCAATAATGTTCGTAGAAATTCAGACAAAGACAAAGAGTGGACACATTATTGTACTGGTCTCCTACAAACTCTAACACTGGCACTGATGCATCAGGAGGAACTTGAGCTTCAGATATACTCTTTAATTAGACGATGCTGTAAAATAATGGATGTACAGATATGAAATGTTTAATCACAAACGTGCTGTTTTCATTCAACTCTTGTTGCATTAAATAAATACAAGTTGTAGAATGAATAAGATGTAAATGGAACAGCACTGGAGCTTTTAGATTGAACTCTTTAAGCAGTGCTGCCTGACAGTTTCTTCTCATTGCTGCCAAAGAAGCAAACAAACCAAATGCTTTGGAAACAGAATATAAATGTTCGCTGCCTCGGTGTAGCACGGTCCTGGATGCCTGATGGGAGACAGCATGGACTATACAGGTGTGCCAAGCATTTGGCCTACTGGTTTTAAGAGTCCCATCAAAACAGCTAAAAGAAGTAGCCGCGGGTCCTCAGACAGGCTGCCACCTAGTGCTGGTTCGTAGCTGTAAATCTGGCCAGTTAACCGGGGAATGACAGGCAGGGCTTAGGCCCAGTTTGAAGTGGGGATGCAACTGTTGTTCTGTTTCAGACGCTCTCAACAATGTGCTGAGTGGATCGAGAGTCCCACCAGAGGGCTATTAATCATCCTGTCTGTTTGGGTGGGGGTGGGGGGTCTGGACTTAGTCACAGAGGCAGCAGAGAGCTACATGGGACAAAGGGTCGAAGGTGCCGCAGAGGATCTGGATGTTCTGACAGAGCTGAGAAGAAAGCAAACTCTTCCCCATGAACCCCGAGCTGAAGGAAGAGGAGGTCGAGGAGGAGGAAGAGTGGGTGGAGGAGGAGGTGGAAGGCAGCTTTGGCTTGAACGTCAGTTTTGGAAGTTTTAGTCCACTCATAATAATCCTGAAGTGATTTCAGATCAGTTCAGCTTAGTTCCAAGTCGTTGAGCTTTTGTGGACATAATTTATTTCTGATGAATCTCTGATCAAAGGTCACAGAAGCATGATGTACACATTTAAACTCTTATTGTTCCTAAATGCAGTCGCTGCCACACATTCTGTGTTGGAGTCTTTCCTTTGGATGCATTTAGCTTATTAGGACAGTCTGGCAGCACAATGGAGGAATGTTCTTTTGTTGGCACTTATCAGCTTTACCTCCAAATAATATGATTGCTTGGTTTTTTTGGCTTATTATTATTGTTGTTGTTATTAATGTTATTATTATTTGGACTGAACGGCCAAAAAAGAACATCCTTTGCTTGGTAAACCAAAACGTCTTCATCTGGCCTGGTCAAGAACAGTTTGTTGGGTTATTGTATGAAAAAGCTCCGACTAAGAGACACCTTTATGACTGTAAAGACAAAGGGTTTACCTCCAGTGGTAATACATGGTTAAAAATGAAAAACAAAACAATGCAATTATTAATGTTACATGCGAGTATTATACTGAGAATCAATTTAGGGATAATGTTGACTTAGGCAATACATTTTCATTAATTCATTTAAACTGTAGAAGCCTCTATAAAAGTTTTGTTCTGATCTATGATTTTTTGAATAATCTGAAAGGCAAGTTTAAAGTGATAGCACTATCAGAAACATGGATAGATGAGGAAAGGGGTTGGGACTTTCACATTGATGGGTATGAATTACATCATATAAATAGATCTAATAAGAAGGCAGGAGGTGTGGCACTTTTTGTTGATAGTGATTTGAAATGTAAACAGGTTGAATATATGTCTGTGGCTATTGATGATTTAATGGAGTGTGTGACAGTAGAAATAGAAAGGGAAAGAAAGAGTAATATAATTGTTACTTGTATGTATAGGAGGCCTGGGACACTGATAGAAACATTCACAGATGTAGTAGAAGATTTATTAGGCAAGGCAAAGGGAAATAAGACATTCTGTATTTGCGTTGATTATAATATTGATTTTTAAAAAATGTCCAATCATAAGGCATCATCAGATTTTTTTTGAGTTATTATTTGGAAGAGGGTTCTACCCTCTGATTACTAAACCTAGTAGAATAACTGAAAAGTCAGCTACTTCAATTGATCATATTTTCATAAATTGCTTGGAATTCAACATTATAAGTGGTCTTGTCATAAATGACACAAGTGATCATTTACCTGTTTTTGTTACTTTAGATTATAAAATGAAACAAAAGGAGGAAGTGTGTGTAGACAGATATATAAGAATTAGAAATGATGATGCAATAAATGAGTTCAGGCAAGATCTTATGAAAGAAGATTGGAATGAGGTTTATGTAAATGACGTTAATGCTGCATACGAGTCATTCTTAAATACTTATTTGGTTTTGTATGAAAATCACTGTCCACTGGTATTATATAAGCAAAAGAAAACTACTGGTAAACCATGGATAACAAAAGGACTAGAAAATGCATGTAAAAATGAATGAAAGTGGCAAAAGTTATCCCTCTTTATAAATCGGGAGACAGACAAAGTTTTAATAATTATAGACCAGTATCATTGCTATCACAGTTTTCTAAGTGCTTGAAAGACTCTTTGCACAAAGATTTGATAGTTTCATTGAAAAACATCAACTGTTAAGCGAAAGTCAGTACGGATTTCGACGGAACAGATCAACAGCAATAGCATTAATGAATACTATTGAAGACATTTCATCAGCAACACATCATAATAAATATACTATAGGGGTATTCATTGATTTAAGAAAAGCTTTTGACACTCTGCAACACTCCATCTTGATTTCTAAGTTAAGAACTTATGGTGTGAGAGGAATGGTATTGAACTGGTTATTTAGATAATAGGTTTCAGTATGTGCAGTGTTTAGGCGACTCATCTGATAGAATGAAAATAGAATGTGGGGTCCCTCAAGGTTCTGTTTTAGGACCAAAACTTTTTAATTTATATATAAATGACATTTGTGATGTGTCAAAAATGTTGAATTTTGTTTTGTTTGCAGACGATAAAAATTTTTATTGTTCCGGAGAGAACTTGAAAGAATTATGGTTATTGAAATGAAAAAAATTTAAAAATGGTTTGATGTAAATGAGTTATCACTGAATTTGGAAAAAACAAAGTTTATGATATTCGGAAACCGTGTAAAGGAGGAAGAGATAGTATTATCTATAGAGGGAGTATTAATTGAAAGAGTGACAGAATTCCGTTTTCTGGGTGTAATAGTGGATGACAAGTTAACATGGAAATCACATATTGAACATGTTAAAAAAAAAGTTGGCTAAAAGTGTTTATATCCTGGGTAATGTTAGATATATATTAGATTGCAAGACAATGAGAATATTATATTTTTCATTGTTTCTACCCTATCTGAGCTATTGTGTTGAAGTATGGGGGAATACATACGTGACTGATATGAAATCATTATATTTATTACAGAAGAGAGCGCTTTGAATTATGCATAATGTTAAATATAGAGAACACACTAATAATTTGTTTATAAAATTGAAATTATTAAAACTAGAAGACATAGTGAAATTACAGACTTTAACTATTATGTTTAGGGCGAAAAATAAAACACTACCTCTTAAGTTACAAAGTTTATTTGTATTGTGTTCAGAAAATGGGGACGGCAGAAGGAAGTTTTATTTTAAGCACCGGTTTGCTCGAACCACGCAAAGGCAAATGTGTCCAACAGTCACAGGCATAAGAAACTGGAGTTCTCTCAGTGATCATCTTAAGTGTTGTATAAATGTTTCTCAATTTAAAATCTGCTATAAGAATAAAATGATGAACCAATATGAAGAAGTTGAAAAGAATAGAATTTAATTGTAGAAAAATGATCCTTTTAGTTTGATATTTAGTGGTATTGCTCATTGCTCAGCAGATGGCCGCCCCTCCCTGAGCCTGGTTCTGCCGGAGGTTTCTTCCTGTTAAAAGGGAGTTTTTCCTTCCCACTGTCGCCAAAGTGCTTGCTCATAGGGGGTCATATGATTGTTGGGTTTTTCTCTGTATCTATGAAGCGCCTTGAGGCGACTTTTGTTGTGATTTGGCGCTATATAAATAAAATTGAATTGAATTGAATTGTTGAGTATATTGTTCTGTTTGCTTTATTTTGTTATGTGCAGAAAATTGTCATAGTGTAATTTTGGTTGCCTACTTGTATTATCACAGATAGGGGGCAGGTATCAATAAGAATTTATTCTTCTTCCTGCTCCTTTTCATGCATGGAAACAGTGTTACTTTAATTGAAAGGAAGATTGTGTATGGGAATGCATTACTGCTGTACCATGTGTGAAATAAAAAAATAAAACATATCATGTAATGTGTTTAAGGATGAAATCAAACACGAATGATGGCATGAAAAAGAGGATGCTGATGATGCACAGCAAGCCTCAAACATGTTGTTAGTAACACAGTGACTCCTCCGTTTGATAGTTTAGTGGAACGCTTTCTTATGAAGGCGCTTCCTGAATTCCCTGCTGATTTTGGCTCGACGACTCAAAAGAACGTAACTTGAAACAAAATGGTGAACATTCGGTGTCTTTCGTGCCGTGACTAAATCGTAACGGGAAATCGTTTTTTTTAACCCTTCAGCCGTGAAAAGGAGTAATGTAGGAGCTTCCAGTCCATACAGGAGGTGCATCTACCAAAGCTCTTGGACAAGCCTGAATCTCTGTAACGCTTGTGAATGCCATAAGTCAAGAATTGGGATGTGCACAACTAGACAACTAATGGGCACTGTTGTCAGTCGGTACCAGACGTGCTGGTTGTTTGTTCTGATGAATTTTCGTTGGTACCCAAGTCCGGTAAGCTCTTTGTCTGAATGTCTACCAGTTGGAGCATAGTTGTTGAAACACTATACATCTAGGCCTGATGTTTACATGTTTTGTTAACACCACTAGAACGAGAGGCTCATTCTGGGCTCTCCCTTAGGAATAGGGTGAGGAGGTGGGTCGGGGCTGGGAGTAGAGGCGCTTCTCCACATCGAAAGGAGCCAGCTGAGGCTGGGCATGTCCTACTGGAGACCCGGACACACTGAAGAGATGTTATTAGATTTTCAAATGTTATTCTTTCTCATATTTATGACTGAGTTATGAGTTTTTTACATTAGACTCAAATTTAACTCAAACACTCAGATGTTAAGAGTTAGAGTTGGTTACTCAGATGTTAGTCGACTGAATTGCAGGAGCATCCCTATTAAAGAAGGAAGTCACCCAGAATTCCCAAATCGAGACTTTGGCGCTTTCAGACACAAACAGGCACATTTTGCAGTGGGTCACTTTTGCTGGTCAGCTGTTGATCAGACGCTCCCGGACAGTGCTGTCCACACTCAGGACGCTGGGACGGTTCTCTTAACTTATCCTTGGGCCATAGACTGGATGCAGTGTTTGGACAAAGTGTGTGTGTGTGTTACGTCCCTCTGCAGCCCCTAATCATCTCAATGTTTTCAGCTGGTGCTAATTGGCCACACCTTGTCAGGTGTGGATAAAAGCATACCTGAAGCAAGCTTCCCAGAGAGCTCCCTAGTCTTTGCCTCGGTGGTACCAGCCATTTGAGCCAACCTGCTATGCCATTTTAAGATAAAACTTCTTTTC
Organism: Aulonocara sp. 'chitande type north' Nkhata Bay; assembly: GCF_057382095.1. Lineage (NCBI taxonomy): Eukaryota > Metazoa > Chordata > Actinopteri > Cichliformes > Cichlidae > Aulonocara > Aulonocara sp. 'chitande type north' Nkhata Bay. The sequence goes on along the minus strand of NC_141356.1, from coordinate 544,020 downwards.
ACCTACACTCTAGTATTCGTCTCCTTTTTTATGTTGCGGCTTTTGAGCCGGGTCGTAACATAAGCGGGGGCTCGTCCAGGATATTTGGACATTTTAGTGGAGACTGAATGTCAGTTTGTTTTGCTTTTAAGTGGGTGAGTGATGGTGTTCACTGTAATTGAGCAAACTCCCTTTAGTAAGTGTGTTTCAGCTGGGTGGCTGTGCTGCCCTTCCATCCAAGCACTTGTTTGTTGTTTTGCTTTATTGTTTTAGTTTATTGTGTTTGGTGGCTATCCTAGGTGGGGGTACGCTTCAGAGTTTGGTAGGAGACTATATCTCTGGTCTGCTGCCTGCTCTCGAGTTTGCGTTTAAAGTTGCCTCGAGGCTGGTACACCACTGAAGACTAGGGTAGGAAAAGTAAGGGTTTTGTTGTTTTTAGTGTTTTAGGCTGGGAGTTGCACATAGTAAATCTAGAGCTGGGCGATAGAACGATAACGATATGTATCGCGATATAACTTTTACTCGATAGAGAAATTAAGCTATCGCGATAGACCTCGCCGCTCTTGTCCTCATAAAAAAAAAGAAAAAAAAAAAGGTCAGCCGATCCAAATTAAGTAGCGCAGAGCCGAACCAATCACAGCCGCAGCGTCACGTCGCGTGACTTGTTACGTACAGCACAAGTGCCAAGCCGCACGTGTGTTTGTTTGGGAAGCAGCCAGCGGGTAATGGAGGAAATGAGTGTGCCGACTAGAAAAATCAACCGAGCGTGACCGAAGAGAAAACAGATGATGGTTGCAACGCCGGAGAGATTGTCGAACCGAAGAGCCATAGAAGTTCCGTAGTGTGAAGGTATTTCGGCTATTTCAAGTCTGACAAAAAACAGAGTAGCGTGCACTGTAAATGTGCCGAAAGCAAGTCTGGAAATACAATAAACTGGTGCATGCGTCACACTGTGCGCCACGTTATTGTTTCGGTGAAATGAATTTCTACAATACTGTTACTGTTAATTCTACTCTCTGCAGTGTTTAAATGCTTACATATACACACAGTTACTGTCCCTCCACACATACGACTCGGTTCTGCTTCTATGCCCCAGCTTTGTTTACTTTTTCCCACCGAGGCTTCTAGACTTCTGATTGGCCAACATTTCTGCACGGTTAGGAATCTAGCGCCACCTGCTGCTTTGGCATGTTCATAGCAGCGTTTGCCTTCATTTCTGCCTTTATGTGTGGACGGGATTATTTTTTAAAACGAAAACGGAAAATCTCCGTTTTCAAAAATACCCATGTACGTGTGGACGTAGCCTCAGTCTCTGACTGGAAGCGCTAATTCGTCATTCGGCTTTTGTCAGACTAAAGTAACTGTTAAAACTGTTTGAAAAGCTAAGCTATACAACAAGGAGAGATTGAGAATTTCCTTTTAGTTCTCAGTTTATTTGATATTGACAAAAGTTAGTCAGTTTTGTCTGTTCTTCTGTAAAACAAACTAAGATTTATTTTTAGAATTAATATTTTGTTTCTAAGTGGAATTGACAGTTTAGTCTGTTTCGTTTGTTCTATTTTGAAACTTAAACGCTTTAGCGGCTGCCTTTAGTGTAGTTTGTAATATTTGCCTTTATTTATCTGAAAAAGTCTCGTGTTCCTTAAGTACATCTACCCTGTTGAACTTATTATGGGAAATAAATATTTAAAAACAAGCTGCTGATTATTTCACATTTTACTTGTGAGCAACGGCACATTTAAATCTTACAAATATAGTTATTTGGCTTATATCGTGATAGATATCGTTATCGCCTGAAATGAAAAAAACATATCGTGATATGAAAAAATCTCATATCGCCCAGCTCTAAGTAAATCAGTGGCACCAAACTTGGTAGGAGGTTTGAGACCATTCATGATTCTGGTCTGTAGCTGAGGCAGGTAGGCTGTTTTTAGGTTGGCATTGTGTGTACACCATGTGTGTGCATATGTCAGTGTTGATGGATGCTAATGAGATCTTTGTGAGGTGAGTGTTTTATGCTGTGACCTTTAGTGTTGTGGGGAATATGGCTATTTTGTTGGATCACTTGTGAGTGTTGTTGGCCAGGTGATGGCAATAACACTGTGGGGTGCTGAGCCACCCTTGATGTGATCATTGTGTGGCCATAGCTCTCTATTTTGTGGTTGGTCACTAGTGTGCTTGATTTACTGAACTTTTTGGATTAAAGTAACTTGTTGTGGTATAGGGCCACTTGTATGTGACTGTTTGTGTGGTGGAGACAACAGATCACTTAGTTGTGATTATTTGTTGCTACTTTTGGTTTTGTGTTGTAGCAGATCAGGTAATCATTTTGGGTTTGACTGTTGTGCTCCTTTGTGTTGGTCACATGTTACTTTTTGTGTGTTCAGTGTGGCAACTTCAAATCCTCATGCCCATCCATGCTTACAGATGCCAACTATAATGTGAACACTGTGCTTCTGTTAGCTTCAACTTTTATTCCAGGTTTGTGGGTCAAGGACCTGAAGGCTTCAGAGGGGCTTTTAATAAATTTAAGGGTCCTAGAGGAACCCTTTTAAGGGAGGAGGTGTTGCGTCCCTCTGCAGCCCCTAATCATCTCAATGTTTTCAGCTGGTGCTAATTGGCCACACCTTGTCAGGTGTGGATAAAAGCATACCTGAAGCAAGCTTCCCAGAGAGCTCCCTAGTCTTTGCCTCGGTGGTACCAGCCATTTGAGCCAACCTGCTATGCCATTTTAAGATAAAACTTCTTTTCACCTACACTCTAGTATTCGTCTCCTTTTTTATGTTGCGGCTTTTGAGCCGGGTCGTAACAGTGTGATTGAATGAATGAAACTTGTAGTAACGTGCTTAGAGTAGAAAAGTGCTCTGTATGTTGTACATGGCTGTGAAGTGTGAATCACACGGAAGGAAACGAGGCTGTTGTTGGTGTTCTCCCTAGAAAGGTAGCAAAGCTGGTCAAATCACAGTACACAGTTCACTACCTGTGTATGCAGCACCCCCACCCTGTCTGTGGAGGTGAGGGTGTGTGTAGGTGGTAGAGCTGAGTTAGAAAATAAGGGCTTACATTATATTAGTATTTCAGGGAGGAACCGTCTTGCTGTCTTGCTTGTGTGATGCTTGCATCCTTAAGCCTTTGGTGTCTCAGTGTGAATCCCACACTGGTTTGATGGACTGGGTTAATAAACCTCTCAGCAACCACACACACACACACACACACACACACACACACACACACACAGCTGCCTGTTATTTCATGCCCCCATAAGGGAGCTGTGACCACAGACGTTGTAATACACATATCCAATTAGCTAAGGATTGCATCACATGTCTCTGGATTCTCATGGAGTGTCCACGCTGGCCTGTCCTACACACAGCCCATCAGATAGCACTGTTTTTACATTTTCCTGTCCTCAGTTCAACATTGCATCATTTATAGTATTCTGACCTCTATAGCCTGATTTGTCTTTGCAGTTTAAACAGTGTGAATTAGGGCTGGGCAATATGGCCTAAAATCAATATCACGATAAATTGAGCAGTTAACCTCGATAACGATAAATGGACGATAACCACCCCAAGTGCCAAAAAAACAAACGTTTTTTTTTTCTTTCATTTGATGGGGCTGTGGCAGGCAGCATAGTTCCTCCAGTTATTTTGATAATATTATTCCCCCTAGACCTATTCATTGCAATTATATTATTACCACTTTAAAGGACTGTAAAATGTCACTGAAAATAAATGAAGACAATAGTAGTAAGTACTTTTAGTGGTTAAGATTTATTAACTGAACAAAATAAAAAGTGTAGGATACAATATGTAACCATGCTCTCTAAAAAATGTGTATCCCTTGTAAACAAAATAGTTTAATAATAAATATGTTTCACATTGGCTATTCACAAAGTAAACAATGATTGTGCAAATGTAATGCCATCATGGACAAAGGCCTATCTCTGCTAAGGCCTTGAGGTACTATAACTTGTAAACAAATAATGTCACAAACACAAATGTCAATTGAACACAGAAAAAACTATAATAAATACTAAGCACTGCCATGTGACTAGTGAAAACTACAAACTCTTAAACAAAAACATTAAATTGTGCTGTTTGCAAAAAACTTCAATAGAACACTGATAGTTAAAATTAGGCATGGCTTGAACATTTTTTTGTTAACAAGCGTCTCCTCTTCCTCCTCCACCAGCTCTACCTCCGTCGCTGCTGCTTCAACATTTAAATCGTCCTCCATTTGTTCACCCGTGTCTCGTCTTGTTACAGGTAGTAGAGTCATGTGACTCCACCCCGTCAAGTCTGTAACATAGCACAGCGTCTTAAAGGGACATGAACATCGCCAACCTGCACATGCCTTTTCTTTTTTTTTTAAATACCGAATTTACCGACATGGGCAAAATGACATCGATGAGAGTCATAAATTTCGGTAACGATAAATTTTTGATATATCGCCCAGCCCTAGTGTGAATGTCCTGAAAGCCTGAGCTTAGGTTTTGTCTTTATTTACTCCACATAGTTTGAAGTTTTTCTGTTCAAAGTTACAACTTTAAAAGTGTTTTTTAAAGATTGCTAATGGTAAAATGTTAATGAACTAGTACATACATAGGACCTTTTTCCTCGATTTGAGAACCCGGCTCATGTTCTCCTGCGACTCTTATTCACACTTGATGCTACAGGGGAGGCGTCGGTGTCTGCTCGGAGGACGTCAGTCCACTCAGTTTTTTTCTTTTAGTCTTTTGTGTAAAATATACATGAGTTTTAGTCGTCTGCTGTTCCTGTGACAGTTTAACGCCCTGTGAGTTTTCTGTGGCTGCAGTTCATTTAATGTTGCTATGTAGGGCTGTGCTGTACGACCCATGTCTCATCTCCATAACAAAAAACACGTTTTTCTGTAAATTCAGTGAATAGTTTGTACAATCACCACATTAAAAATACTATTTCTTTTTTCATTTAAGTTCAGTAATCCAAAATGAAATGAATATGGATCTTTCATGGCCTTAACACACGAGCAGTTATCAGTTTCCATCATGCGGTGTGCTGGTCATTAAAACGGTCTGTCTACAAACCTGCACAGTGTCCAGTCTGTGCGCACGCTTAACATCATAAAGCGTTGTGTTGTTTGGCTCGCCCACGTGTCTGTTGTTGCAGCCGAGGATGCTACATTGCAGATTTCAGCACTCTGACCCAACACTTGTAGTATAAATGAAGTGAATCGTCTTGTGTGACGTGTTTTTGGCTGAGCGTTGTGTACCTGGAGTGTTGAGCAGTGCACAAAAGTGTATATCTACAGTGAGGTCAATAAGTATTTGATCACCCTGTGAATTTGCAAGTTCTCTTACTTCGAGATCATGGAGGGGTCTACAGTTTTCAGCATAGGTGCATTTCCACTGTGAGAGACAGAAAAATCCGGAAATCACATTGTATGATTTTTGAACAATTTATTTGTGAATTACTGTTTCAAATAAGTATTTGATCACTTGCTTATTAGCAATGGCGTGTCCAGCGGGGTGGCCTGTGCCCCCCCAGGCCACCCCCCAAACCAGACTGGCCACCCCAGGTGCCACCCCAAAGGCAAAACAATAAAATTCAATCAAATATCAAATGTCCGATTATGTTTTCACGGTGACGCTCAGATATCCGAGTGTAAGTGAATGCAGCATCGCTTCTGCGCTATGCGCATCACGTTAGCAAAGGTAGGAGAGCCAAGCGCGAAAGATGGCACTGCAGGAAACAATTTTTCGGTGAAAGAAAATGAGGACAGAATAAATGTCCCGGTAAGTAATATTAAGTTTGTTGAGTTTAGTAAACTTCGGTGAAATTAGAATACCAAGGAAAAAAATAACACTTAAAGAATTATTGCAGCTGTGGAATATTTCTGACAGTATGCTACTGAGGGCAGCTAACATAAGAGTTATGAGTTATAAGATATAATCTAAGTCGTAACATTGCTGTATGGAGCTGCAAATTTGGTTGCAGGTTAACATAGCTGGACTGGCCATCGGGCATACCGGGCATATCCCCAGTGACTTATTTTTTATTTTTTTTGTAATGGCATGAACAATGAGAGGTGGTGGATTGGCCAGATGCAGGTCGATGTGTAGCAATAACTCCGTTGTTTGGTGGTGGCTATGACGGGGCTTCCACAGAGGCAACAGGTGGATGAGGGAAGGGGAGGCAGGAGGAGAGACCCGAAGCAGCCACCAGTCCGAGTGTCAGGTGAACTGAACTTCAGGTAAGAAGTTATGACCTGCAGTCTATCTGGGTCAGATATAAACCAAGTTTAGGTGGAGTTTATTTTCATGTTGCTGACTTTTTACTGTCAGTTGCAATAACTCATACTGCGTTCTAGCCAGCTTGGAGTTTTTATACAGCTGGGTGGGTGCTATGATGTTACTGATAGTGAACTTTATTTTATTCATAAGGTTAGTAGAGTTGCCAACGGCTCCTTAAAAAAATGGAATGGTCCCTCATTCAGAGAAAATATTACACGTTTCGTATTGAGCTGAGAAGAGACGCGGTTTGTCCCGAACTTCAGCTAGAATGGAAAAAAGACACAAAGCTGGATTTATTCTGTCTTTATGCTGCACAGCTGCCTCTTCTCTCATTCTCTCCCCCTCCCTCTCCTGTTGCTACTTCAATCATGAAACTGATCAATGATCAGCTGATCGGCTTTTCTCTCTTGTTTGTTTATCGCCCACTTTGCGCCAGAAAGAGGAAACCAGCAGATATTGCGCTAAACAACAGCAGCACTTTTAAGCTTGATCAGCTGTTGTTAGAATGTATTTAATATTAATTTCTAGTATCAGCTGATGTTTGCTGGAGCCACAGCTGTAAAGCTGCTGGTCATGATGTCTGTTTAGATATGTGGTGAGAGGGAAACATGAAGATGAAACCAGGAGATGTCCTTACTGAATCATCAGAGCTGAACAGGTGATGGAGAAACAGGTTTACCTTTTAGGTGACATGAATGAGTTGAAGTTATCAACTGTTTCTGAGAGATAAATAACACCAGGATCCTTTTTTATGTAGCTGACAGCTGGTAACTGTGCAGGGGCGGGTCTAGCAAAGTTTTGCCAGGGGGCCAGGTAGGGCATTAACAGGGAAAGGTGGGCACAAAGAAATACTTTTCTTTCTTATTCTCATTTAAAATACCTAGTTTTTATTAAATAATTATCTAAATCTTACAACCAAAGTTTTTATCTGACGTAAAATGTATAGAAATCATACATATACCAACAAGACTGTACATCACTGTCACAACAGCATTTGTTTTCATTCAAAGGCTTTATGGCTTTACTACCTGGTGGGTCGGTCTGTAGTAAAAATGCCCAATTTTTTTGTCCCAGTCCAGCCCTGCAGGTTAATACTGGCAGTGTCACCATGCCAGCTGACTGTATTTCATCATCAGCCAGTGTTGTTCTTTATCAATATTACCAAAGTTTACCATAAGGCAGCATAGAAAGTATTTACTTGCTTTCAGGTTTTATTCAAATGTTAGTCTTTTCAGTTGTTTCCCCACTTTTTTCCTGTTTCAAAATCAAACACCAGTTTGTGAGAAGATTATCTTCTTTTTTTAACAGGCAGATAAAGTTTTGCATTGGAATTGGCTAATTTGTCAATTGTTTGTTACAAATGTTCGTATTTTAATTTTCAAAAATGTTTTTGCCCAAAACATATGTGCACTATATGTCAGTAAAAATACTATGCAAATATTGATGTCCTTGAATGCTGAGTAAACACTGACAAAGCACTGATTGTATCTCTTGTACTTTATCAACGCAGTATCTAAAAACTTTGCACCGTAGTGGTTAAAATCTCATTCTAATAAGAGTTAAAAGTGCATTTGGTTATTAGGTTTATAGGATTATTGAATTATGGTTAAGGGTTGGTAGAATTTTTTTTTTAAACATTATCTGCCAATTAAATCTGCCACCCTTCTCCAAATCTGTGCCCCTACCTGGCCCCCCCAACAAAAATTTTCTAGACACGCCACTGCTTATTAGCCAGATTTGTGACCCTCAAAGACCTGTTATTTTGATTTTAACACTCTGGGGTCGACCGACACGCCGGCGCGTCAAAGTCACATGAACAATTTAAGACGACACGGCAACAACATCTAGCATCCCAGAGTCGAAAGGCCAGACTTCAAACTATATACCAGTTTTTAAATTGTGTCAATAGGCGACATACAACCAGGGTTATGATAAGAAATACACGTCATGTTTTTTTCTGAACAAACAGCGGTGTTTACAGCGGGAGAAACGGTAAAAACGGCGTTTTCTAAGGACAGCGCTCGGAAACACTCTGCGCTTGCGAGTGAAAAAAGACCCTTTCCTATTGGTGTTAAAGTGTACTATGTCAACCAATCAGAAAAATGATATGGCAACATGTGGCATTGAGTTGTTTAGGGAGAGGGGGCAGGTTTAGGAGTGACGCCCACGAGAGAAAGAAAGAAAGAGAGCATGTTTTCACATGTGAGACATGAGTGATGTTTAGTGTGTTTGGAGGCTGTAGTTAGTGTGTAGTGTAGTCATTGTTTTGTTTTGTGTGTCAGTGATACCAGTGAATGTCACAGTTGCTGCCTTAAAGCTAGGGCTGGGTTTGATTATCGATTAAAATCGATTCTGGCTTGGATAACGTGATATCGATTCATTGAAATCCACCAGGATAAAATCACACTTCATGCACAGCTCTCTTTCTGTTTTCTGCATTATTCGCTTGCTTGTTACGCACAAGTCTACCGTTGTTCACGGCCTGTCGGACGCTGTTCTTTTCCTTTTAATTACTTCCAAAAAGAAAGCCTCATTTCTGCTGTTCAATACTGAACAAATCTAAACTTTTTAAAATTATGCAGAATTGCAAAATGCTCAGCTGTGTCTCTAATAAAACCTCTGTGACTTTGCTCTGCTTCACTTGAGCAGCATCAGGTAACGTTCATGTGCTGATTAATGGTTTTCTTTCATTTTTGATCTGCTGCAGAATATTTTTAAGGTCATCTGCTGTAAAATCCCAGGCAAGGAAAGCACCTTCATGTTTTCTTTTCCTCAGTTACTTTGACACAAAGACCTCTGCTGTGATGCTCACACCTTTTGAGAAAGTCTCGCAAGTGTCAGCTTTCTTTTTATAGAAATAAAGATATGGAAATGTACTGATACGTGATCAGAATTATAATATTTCTGACTGTCTGAGGCAAAATTAACCGAATCGAATCGTGGATCGAATCGATTCGTGTGAATCGACCTGCTGTCAGACCTGCAGGTTTATCCCTGTGCTGTTCTCCTCGGTCTTATACTGGACAGAAACGATTTTTTGGACTGGCACAAATCATTTGTGTGCCTTCTCCTTTGATGCAGCACACCTCATTGTTCTGTAAATAGTTTTAAATGGTTATATAAAGAACGCCTGAGGCCTGGGCTGCATTTTTAGGTAAATAGTACCATATAACTTTGTTGTTTGCAAAACTTGTGCATAATTTTTAGAAATGTACAGTTTCTATTTGCATTTCAAGTTATGAAAAGGATTCCTTAAACATGTTTGTGGATTTTACAGTAAAAAATAAAACTTTTTTTCTACTCAGATTTTACATTTTTTGCCTAAATTTAGATCAACTGTGCTAATATCCATAATGCTAAAATGGAAAACATAACTCCAATTTCAGATATTTGAGGTTGTGCTGAAAATAGTGAAAACAAGGCAAGATGAACAGTCTTTAAAGGTGAAATATAGAAGTAAAATCAAAAGTGGTCAAAAACGGTCAACTATACCCTGGACCCCAGAGGGTTAAATAGTCGAGCTACACTGTGCTCATGGTTCTAAATTAGTAGCACCTGTCTGAGGTCGTTAGCTGTCATAAAGACACCTGTGCACCCCACAATCAGCCAAAGTCTAAGTAGCAACATGGGCAAAACCAAAGAGCTGTCAAAAGACACGAGACATAATTGTAGACGTTCACAAAGCTGCAAAGTGTGTGTTACTGTGTTTGTGTAATCACAGTAACCCTGTGTCACGGTACCCTCGTCTGACTTTTACTCCCTTTAAGTTTGCACTCTTGGAGAACGTGTGAGAAGAACAAAGAAAATAAAATCAGTATATAGAAAATACAAAACTGTTCTCTGAACATGAAATGCTGTCCCGGGAGTGAGCTGCTCCCAGGCTGCTGCTCGTTTGTTTCTCATGTTCTGTGTGGAAGCAAATAAGGCCACGTTACAGTACTTTTATTTTGAAAATGTGGTAGCTACCAGCCAGTTAGCCAGTTGTGGCTGTTCTCTAACGTTCTCTTAGTTTAGGACTGCAGCTAGCAGCACTAGTCAGTCTGCAGCTGTTGTGAGCTGGCTGATCCACACTGACTGCTCTGCGTTGGGTGCAGAGCTGCTTGGTATATTCACTCTTGCAGCTCCTTATCATGCTGCAAATCCAAATCAGCAGCACTGATCAGGCCATTGAAGATCAAAGATTCAGGACTTTCTCCTTTGACTCGTGTGAACATTGCCCGTCGCTCTATAGATCACAGCTGAACAGATTTTTTTAAATAACTACTGATCGATTAGAAATGTTTGCTCTTTTTTTGTAACTTCTGAAAAACCTCGTTGATCACGTAAAGGCCGAATCGTGTCAGTCCCAGACCCCTGTGCTGGTGTTTACAGAGAGCTTCATCATTTCCACCCACAGACACAGTGGCCACACCATTTTCTTTAAAGGTGACAAAGGGGATAGCCAATTGTTTTTCTGTTTATCAGAGGTGACATGACCAGTGGCGCAAGGGGGCGAGGAGGCCCTGTGTTGCCATAACTAAATATACATCCCTGACAGCTCCATAATAGGTTCCAGGAAGTTCAGTCAAAAATAAAAACAAAGCAACATTTCTAGCTGATTGGCTTTGAAAGGCCGTTTTTCCTTGCTGAATGGGAAAAATGTGGACTTCAGCATTCCATGGCCGTGATGCCAGTCGGATTGGATAGGCGCAGCCTTGCGTGTGCAGAGCGAGCGTGATGTGAGGGAGACACATTGCACTGCAGAAACCAACTTTATGGGAAAGAATTTGTCTACATGTTTGAAAAAAAACAGCAGATACTGGAAATGTTTTCAGTTGTGTACATCTGTCATCTTATCATGCGTTATTTAGAAATGTGCACGTGTGTGATTTTTGTGCTTTAAACGTAGGGCTGGGCGATATGACCCAAAATTCATATCTCGATATTTTTTACCTGGACGGCAATATAAGATATATATCTCGATTTTTTTTTCTTTTTTTTTTAATCTATAAAGTAAGAACAAAAAGAGAGTTCTTAGTCAAAGCTGTGTCCCAGATGTCACACAGGCACTTTTATTAACATAGAGCATAGATGTACATAAGATTTACTCAAAAATAAATTATGAGCATTTATTAAATAATAATGCTCCATAAATAAAAGAAAACAATGTTGTTTTTGTGCATAACAAAAAGCTCACAATTGTGCAGTCAAAATGTAAACTAAAAGATGCCGAGCACAATAACAAAGACAGATTTCACAGCTGCTCTGTTCCCAACTTCTACTGCGTGACTGACAGCCTGGAGTTTGAAATCCTCTTCGTAACCACGTCTCTTAACAGGTGCCATTTATGGTCCTTATACACAGTAGGGTAATATTACGCTGAAGCACAGTACCTATCACTCCGCGAAGCTCCTCGGTAGCTGTTGTCACTACCCGATCCGTACCGGAAACCCGATCGGTACCCCGCATGCACAAATCTTACGTCACTTCCTCTCTTTGCCAACATTGCGACATTCAATATATTTGACTGATACGGTTAGCGCCCAGTTAGCTCCTAGCATTTCTCAACAGCTCTGCCTCCTTTTCGACTGCCCGGGACATTTAAACAATGGATAATCCGTATACAAAGAAATTCATGCTTTTCTCCTCAACAGAGAGCGTCCCCCGATTGAGCAACAGCGCCGTAAAATAAGAAGAATGGCGCCGAATTACAGAGTTAATAATGCAGACTTTGTAATATCTCACGTGTAGATTCATCAGCCAGATGAAGTGTTTACTGACAATTGACAGTGATGGCGGACATCATCATCACTATTCCAACAATCCTCTCCTCACAGACGAGCATAAACACACTCGACTATCACTAAATCAGATTTAACACACGTTTGTAATGATGATAATTCAGTTTATAATAGGGTTTATTCGCTCGGTCAGCAGGTGGCGGTATCCTCGTACACTGGGGAGTAAACTGCCATTAAACGAACAGAAGAAGAAGAAAACATCTGCACATGCGCGGTACGGCTCGGGTAGACCCGATTTGTACGGTCAGACTTTACACATGCGCAGTAAGGATCGGAGAGTCCTGATCCGTAATTATCTTTTTGTTTTTCGTTTTTGTCTACATTGTACTGAAATGCTTCATTATTGCAAACATTTTAAGATATACTTGTTATTCTTAACATCTTAACAGATACTCTGACCCGTAACTATCGTAAAACGCTACGACCGGAAGTAGAAGTTCAATTCAATTCAATTCAATTCAATTTTATTTATATAGCGCCAAATCACAACAAAAGTCGCCTCAAGGCGCTTCATAGATACAGAGAAAAACCCAACAATCATATGACCCCCTATGAGCAAGCACTTTGGCGACAGTGGGAAGGAAAAACTCCCTTTTAACAGGAAGAAACCTCCGGCAGAACCAGGCTCAGGGAGGGGCGGCCATCTGCTGCGACCGGTTGGGGTGAGAGAAGGAAGACAGGATAAAGACATGCTGTGGAAGAGAGACAGAGGTTAATAACAGATATGATTCAATGCAGAGAGGTCTATTAATACATAGTGGGTGAGAAAGGTGACTGGAAAGGAAAAACTCAATGCATCATGGGAATCCCCCGGCAGCCTACATCTATTGCAGCATAACAAAGGGAGGATTCAGGGTCACCTGGTCCAGCCCTAACTATATGCTTTAGAAAAAAGGAAAGTTTTAAGCCTAATCTTAAAAGTAGAGATAGTGTCTGTCTCCCGAATCCAAACTGGAAGCTGGTTCCACAGAAGAGGGGCCTGAAAACTGAAGGCTCTCCCTCCCATTCTACTTTTAAATACTCTAGGAACAACAAGTAGGCCTGCAGAGCGAGAGCGGAGCGCTCTAATAGGGTGATATGGTACTACAAGGTCATTAAGATAAGATGGGGCCTGATTATTTAAGACCTTGTATGTGAGGAGCAGGATTTTGAATTCAATTCTGGATTTAACAGGAAGCCAATGAAGGGAAGCCAAAACAGGAGAAATATGCTCTCTCTTTCTACTCCCTGTCAGGACTCTTGCTGCAGCATTTTGGATTAGCTGAAGGCTTTTCAGGGAGTTTTTAGGACATCCTGATAATAATGAATTACAGTCGTCCAGCCTGGAAGTAATAAATGCATGAACTAGTTTTTCAGCGTCACTCTGAGACAGGATATTTCTAATTTTAGAGATGTTGCGCAAATGGAAGAAAGCAGTCTTACATATTTGTTTAATATGTGCGTTGAAGGACATGTCCTGGTCAAAAATGACTCCAAGGTTCCTCACCGCGTTACTGGAGGCCAAGGTAATGCCATCCAGAGTAAGAATCTGATTAGATACCATATTTCTAAGATTTTCAGGGCCGAGTACAATAACCTCAGTTTTATCTGAATTAAGAAGCAGAAAGTTAGCGGCCATCCAGGTCTTTATGTCTTTAAGACATTCCTGCAGTTTAACTAATTGGTGTGTGTTATCTGGCTTCATGGACAGATAGAGCTGGGTGTCATCTGCATAGCAGTGAAAATGTATGCTATGTCTTCTAATGATACTGCCTAAGGGAAGCATGTATAATGTAAACAGAATTGGTCCTAGCACTGAACCCTGTGGAACTCCATAATTAACCTCAGTGTGTGAAGAGGACTCTCCATTTACATGCACGAATTGGAGTCTATTAGATAGATATGATACAAACCACTGCAGCGCAGTACTTGTAATACCTACAGCATGTTCTAATCGCTCTAATAGGATATTATGATCAACAGTATCGAACGCTGCACTGAGGTCTAGCAGGACAAGCACAGAGATGAGTCCACTGTCAGAGGCCATAAGAAGATCATTTGTAACCTTCACTAAAGCTGTTTCTGTGCTGTGCTGAGCTCTGAAACCTGACTGAAACTCTTCAAATAAACCTCTGCAGATGATCTGTTAGCTGTTTGACAACTACTCTTTCAAGGATTTTTGATATGAAAGGAAGGTTGGAGATTGGCCTATAATTAGCTAAGACTGCTGGGTCTAGAGATGGCTTTTTGAGTAAAGGTTTAACTACAGCCAGCTTGAAGGCCTGTGGTACATAGCCGATTATTAGAGATAGGTTGATCATATTTAAGATCGAAGAATTAATTAATGGCAGGACTTCTTTGAGCAGTTTTGTAGGAATGGGGTCTAAAAGACACGTTGATGGTTTGGAGGAAGTAATTATTGAAGTTAACTCAGAAAGATCAATTGGAGAAAAAGAGTCTAACTTAACATCAATGGTACTAAGAGTAGCTGTAGATAATATTACATCTGTGGGATGATTATTGGTAATTTTTTCTCTAATGATAAAAATTTTATTTGTGAAGAAGTTCATGAAGTCATTACTAGTTAACGTTAAAGGGATGGTTGGCTCAAAAGAGCTCTGACTTTTTGTCAGCCTGGCTACAGTGCTGAAGAGAAACCTAGGGTTGTTCTTATTTTCTTCAATCAGTGATGAATAGTAAGATGTTCTGGCTTTGCGGAGGGCTTTCTTATAAAGCAGCAAACTATTTCTCCAGGCTAAATGATGATCCTCTAGATTTGTGACACGCCATTTCCTCTCCAGATTACGAGTCATCTGCTTTAGGGTACGTGTTTGAGAATTATACCACGGAGTCAGGTACTTCTGATTAGAGACCTTAGTTTTCACAGGAGCTACAGTATCCAGAGTCGTACGTAGTGAGGAGGTGAAATTATTAACAAGATAATCGACCTCTGTTGGAGCAGCGTTCAGATAGCTGCTCTGCTCTGTGTTGGTACAGGGCATTGAAGATGATAACAGTGGGTGGATTATATTCTTAAACTTAGTTACAGTGCTTTCAGAAAGACATCTACTTTGATAAAGTCTACTCTTCACCGCTGTGTAATCAATTATTGTAAAAGTAAATGTTATCAGGAAATGATCAGACAGGAGAGGGTTTTCAGGAAACACTGTTAAATGTTCAGGTTCGATGCCATATGTTAAAACAAGATCTAGAGTGTGATTAAAGTGGTGGGTGGGTTCTTTTACATTTTGAGAGAAACCAATTGACTCTAATAACAGATTAAATGCCATGTTGAGGCTGTCATTTTTAGCATCTACATGGATGTTAAAATCACCCACAATAATTATTTTATCTGAGCTGAGAACTAAATTAGATATAAAGTCTGAGAAATCAGACAGAAAGTCATACTAAAACATTTTTGACAGATTGCTGAGTGCCGTGTTCCACATAAAATCGGTTCGCGGCCATCAAGCACAACCAGAATTCATACATAAGGCGCGCTGTCAACTTTTGAGAAAATGAAAGGATTTTAGTCCGTGCTGCATCTCTGGGCTAACCACGCTAACGCCATGTTAGCGTGGTTAGCTCGTTAGCGTGGTTAGTTAGCTAACACGTTGACGGCGTCCAGCCCCACGCACGGGGCGATGTGCAGTAACTCGTTAACGGAGATTTGCCGTGTCCATCTTGTCGCTTCCTGCAGGTGAAGCGATGGGGGAGGAGGGGGAGCTGTGTTTAGTGAAGGAGGGGCGAGGCCGAGTAACGTTGCGTAAAGACAAAAGTGGACGAAAGAGAGGCAAACTTGCGGCTCCACAAGTATAATTATAACGTAACATAGACTATATCGATATAAAGGATATCGTCACATCTTATATCTCGTATAAAAAATATACCGATATTTTTTTAAAAACTCGATATATCGCCCAGCCCTATTTAAACGTGCAGGGTGGTTTCTGGGTGTTCTTCTGTTGGGAGGTTTTTGGTTCTTTGGCTGTGTGTGGTTCATATCTGTGCAGGCTGAAATCCAGAAATACTTGCAACCATCTAATCCACGATTGAAAAATGATGCTGTTCCGTGTAATTCCTCGAAGTCAAAGCCATCGAGCAGCTTTTTATTCCTCAACACTGATTTTTGAAGCAGTTTATTTGCAGTCACGTGCGCATCTATCATTGTCAGTGCAGATGCTGATAAATGCATAAAGATAATGCACTCTCTGGAACGCCTCTCATTTGCTCAGCTGCCTGGAATTACGCCACAGTATCTTTGAGGAAGCACTACTTGAGCTTGGTTTAGGATTACTGCGCTCTTGGCACACAGCCTCAGTGTTACTCTTCACCACTCCTTTAGAAAAATGTTTTATCCCTCCCCCACCCCGCTTTTACCTCTCAAGTTTGGTTAAATTATGTGCTGAAAGATGTTTTATGACAAACAGCAAGCCCTGGGGAAGTGCACTTTGTACATGGGTGGAAGTGGGCTGCAATGTGAACAGCAGTGAAGTGGCTCGTTTTTCTCCTCCTCTCTAACCACTCAGTCTGTCCTCACGTTGGCACTCACAGCAGACAAGGAAACGTGGATTTCATGGAAGCAGCAAAAGTCTGCTTTTATTTGAAATGATCAGCACATTTTCTTACTGAAAGTGAACTAACTGTAAAAACGATTGGCTGACATCTCTTCAGTATAATGGTAGACCGGTACTTCTTTGTGATGCCCCCGCACACCTGCGCTCTCTCAGGTGTGAGCCCCCCTGCTGTGTTTCTGCTCTGCAGCTCACGGAGGCCCAAAGGGGCATGGACTATGACGGGCAGTTCAGTGCCCCACTGTGGATCAACCTGACTGGGTTTAATGTCTCCCCACCATCCACAGTCCACAGTGTTGTTCATGTGTTGCCATGGACAGCTTACACGTTTCATCACTTTTTCAAAATGACGACTTATGGGCCCCCTTTGCCCTCGGTATAGATCACGGTCATGTAGAACTGAAATAGATGGCAGCACTGAGGAATAGATGAGTGGGTTGGATCATAAGCTTTAAGCTGAATGTCCAACGTGTTCATGAAGCCAGTGCACCAGTACAAACAGTCCCTGTACAAGCCCACCATGGTTTTCTGTTAAAATAGCACACAATTATACATACACTGGTTTAGTGTTTCCAGCTTTGATTGTATACCTGCCTCTATGACTGATAACTGTGGTGAACAGTAGTTGTAGCTGGCATCTGTTTATTGGCCTCATTCCTGCTCATTGTGTCACTGCATGTTACCACTGTGCTGCTGGTGTCTTTTGGAGCATTGGCACCTGTTGTTAGCTACCAAAGAACAAGCCTGCCACAGCTTATCTCTACAGTGTTTCATGCTGTAGTGTCAGTTTTTGGAGACTTTGCAACCCTTATGCAACCTTTACATCCCAGATTTTAATCAGATGTCGGTAACAGATAATCTAAATAAACTGCTATAAGGTGCAACACACCACAAACACATTGAAAGCCTGGTGATATTTATTCCCTGCAGGCCAGTTTATATAAAAGCACTGAATGAAGTGCTGCTTTGTCACAGGCGTTTGCATTTATTAATTCTGTAATGCAGGAAATGTATAAATGCTGTTATACTTGATTGTAATCTGCTGCTTAACTTTGCTGCTGGAATTACAGATAAGAGAACACAGGAGACACAGAAATACCTGTTGAGTCAATAAAATTCAATTCATTTTGATCTGTTGACCAACTAAAGGGATCTTCTTTAACAGCTTGGGGACGGTGACCTTTAGCGTTTAAATGTATGATGTCCAGCTCTCACTGTAGAAATCAACAGCAGCTCTGTGCGTGCAAGAAAAACTATTCACTGGACTTTACATGTTTATTTCAACACATTTTCTGTCTCAGTCCATCTGTTGTCTTCTTTCCAACATTGCTTTATTTTCTTGTCTTTTGTGTTTCTTAATGATTTTCAGTCTCCATTTTATCCCCTCATTATCTGATACTGTCTCTGATTGGGGATTGTTTGTTGCAGAAGAAGAGTCACGTGACTTTATAAGGATGGTTTTTAATGGAAGCAGAAAGCTTTTCTTAACAGACAAAGTTGGTAAGGACTGTGGTGAGACACGTTATTTCCAACTGGAAATTAAAGAATGGTAAATGGTAAATGGCCTGTATTTATATAGCGCTTTACTAGTCCCTAAGGACCCCAAAGCGCTTTACATATCCAGTCATCCACCCATTCACACACACATTCACACACTGGTGATGAAGCTACATTGTAGCCACAGCCACCCTGGGGCGCACTGACAGAGGCGAGGCTGCCGGACACTGGCGCCACCGGGCCCTCTGACCACCACCAGTAGGCAACGGGTGAAGTGTCTTGCCCAAGGACACAACGACCGAGACTGTCCAAGCCGGGGCTCGAACCGGCAACCTTCCGATTACAAGGCGAACTCCCAACTCTTGAGCCACGATCGCCCCCGAAATACATAATTTCCCCAAATATATTAGTGACATAACAAGTGTATAGATGTTTTCTGTCTTTTGTTTTTCTGTTTTTCCAATGTGTAACAGCGTGTAACACTTTGTAACAGTGTGTAATGGTGTGTAACGGTGTGTAACACTTTGTAACGGCGTGGGACAGCGTGTAGCACTTTGTAACAATGTGTAATGGCGTGTAACAGCGTGTGACAGCATGTAGAACTTTGTAACAGCGTGTAGCACTTTGTAACGGCATGTAGCACTTTGTAACGGCGTGTAGCACTTTGTAACGGCGTGTAGCACTTTGTAACGGCGTGTGACAGCGTGTAATTGCGTGTAGCACTATGTAACGGCGCGTGACAGCGTGTAGCACTTTGTAACAGTGTGTAATGGCGTGTAACAGCGTGTAGCACTTTGTAACAGCATGTAACAGCGTGTAGCACTCTGTAACAGCGTGTGACGGCGTGTAGCACTTTGTAACAGTGTGTAGCACTTTGTAGCAGCGCGTGACAGCGTGTAGCACTTTGTAACAGTGTGTAATTGCGTGTAGCACTATGTAACGGCGCGTGACAGCGTGTAGCACTTTGTAACAGTGTGTAATGGCGTGTAACAGCGTGTAGCACTTTGTAACAGCGTGTGACAGCGTGTAGCACTTTGTAACAGTGTATAATGGCGTGTAACAGCTTGTAACAGCGTGTAGCCCTTTGTAACAGCGTGTAACAGCGTGTAGCACTTTGTAACAGCGTGTAGCACTTTGTAACAACGTGTAACTGTGTGTAGCACTTTGTAACAGTGTGTAATGGCGTGTAACAGCGTGTAGCACTATGTAACAGCGTGTGACAGCGTGTAGCACTTTGTAAAAGTGTATAATGGCGTGTAACAGCTTGTAACAGCGTGTAGCCCTTTGTAACAGCGTGTAACAGCGTGTAGCCCTTTGTAACAGCTTGTAACAGCGTGTAGCCCTTTGTAACAGCGTGTAACAGCGTGTAGCCCTTTGTAACAGCGTGTAACAGCGTGTAGCACTTTGTAACAACGTGTAACTGTGTGTAGCACTTTGTAACAGCGTGTGACAGCGTGTAACAGCGTGTAGCACTCTGTAACAGCGTGTAGCACTTTGTAACAGCGTGTGACAGCGTGACAGCGTGTAACAGCGTGTAGCACTCTGTAACAGCGTGTAGCACTTTGTAACGGCGTGTGACAGCGTGTAGCACTTTGTAACAGTGTGTAATGGCGTGTAACAGCGTGTAGCACTTTGTAACAGTGTGTAATGGCGTGTAACAGCTTGTAACAGCGTGTAGCCCTTTGTAACAGCGTGTAACAGCGTGTAACAGCGTGTAGCACTTTGTAACAGCGTGTAGCACTTTGTAACAGCGTGTAGCACTTTGTAACAACGTGTAACTGTGTGTAGCACTTTGTAACAGCGTGTGACAGCGTGACAGCGTGTGACAGCGTGTAACAGCGTGTAGCACTCTGTAACAGCGTGTAGCACTTTGTAACGGCGTGTGACAGCGTGTAACACTTTGTAACAGCGTGTGACAGCATGTAGCACTTTGTAACGGTGTGTAACACTGTAATCCCAGGTGTGAAGCGCAGGGGTGAGGAGCTGAATGTAGGAGAGCTTTTTAAGTGTGTGGGTGCTGTATACCCTCACTATCCCCAACGATAATGAGATGGCAGAGATCAGCATGCAGAACTAAGTCAGTGATGTACTTTTGCTGTGTTTGGAAAGCGGCTGACACACTGGCTGCCAGGGAAACCCACACTGCTCCGTTGCCTGCTCAAAGCACTCTCCCCTTTAGCCCAGGGTAAACTGAAACAGCCAAGATTAGTATTCATCCCTCTTAATGCTGTAGCTTATAATATAGTCATTAGGTGACTGGAGACTAAGCCATCCCACCTAACTGCTGTGATTTATTAAACACACAGAGGATTTGCTGTCAATGCAGTGTGGACATAAAGCGAACGTCACGTCTAAGTACAGTGGTATCAGCTTATTAATGCTGATGAGCTGTGCTGTAAGTGGTTACATTCATACTGGGGGAGGGATGAAATGGGATGACTCTCAACTGAATCCTGCTTTCCTGCATTTAGTCCAAGTATCTGAGTTGCATCGCAACCAGCTAGCATGTAGGCTCCTGGTGTTTGTGTGTCAGTTTACCAGCCTGTATTTGTGCTCAGTGTGTAGTTATACTTGCACATCAAGTAAAAGTTATTTTGTTAGTGTAGGACGTGGTAGCTATTTGCATACTGGTGTTCTTTTTTCTTACTTATTTAACTGAGTGTTGTTTCTAAAGTCAGCACAGCAATCTTCTCAGGGTGCTTTGTGTTGTAAGAGAGAGTCAGACGTTCTTCTCTGGTACTTTTGGGAAAAACTGGGCTCAGGAATGGGCAGCACTCTGTCACAATGACTGGTGTGAGGCAAACGGAGCTGAGTACACACTTTCTGAATAGGCTTTGTGACATGTTCAAGCCGTGACACCCATCTAATTTTGTCAATATATCAATAACTATATTAACCAAATGTCATGTAACATGTGTGACAGTTGGTGTGTGTGGTATCACAGTGAGATGAATAATTATTCTTTGGCAGGGAAATGAGACAAACCCATCTCAGGTGTGATGTTTGAATTGTGGATGCATTTCCAGGTTGGAGAGTGGTTTTGATTTAGAAGATTTTCATGAGGAAATCTGAATATGACATGTTAGTATAGACAAGGCAGCAGCAAGGTGGAAACTGAAGGTATTATTATGGGATATTGGATGTTATAACCCCTCAGAGTAATAACTGTTTTTGGTGTGTTTCATTGGATAATAGGAGCCAAAAACAAGCTAAGAAACAAAGCTAGGCCCATGAGGCAAAACCAGTAACAATATGATACCCTCCTGGCAATAAGAAGGTAATGTGTCTGCTTTCCATCATAATGACCTTATGGGCTACTGTTTTAGTGTAGCAGGATTATACCAGATTATAATATTTAAATTAAGCCTGATTTAGGCTGCCAGCATTCTGCTTGGCTTAAAGCAATAATGTAAATATCAAATCAAATCAAATCAAAATTTATTTATATAGCACATATTAAAAACAACAGTGTTGACCATAGTGCTTCACAGTCAATAAAAACATGAGACAGTTAAAACAAACAATAGAAGAGGACAACAAACAATAGGTAACAACGCAACAAGCTAAAACAGCCAACTAGACAGAATCAAAAGCCAAAGTAAAAAAATAAGTTTTAAGACGTGATTTAAAAGACTGGATAGACTCGGCAGTGCGAATATGAACGGGGAGGTTATTCCAGAGTCTGGGTGCCACGGATGCAAAGGCCCGGTCGCCTCTCGACTTCATTCGAGTCCTAGGTTGTGCTAGGAGCCTATGGTTGGATGATCTAAGTGCCCTGTTGGGATTGTATGAATGGAGTAAATCAGAAAGATAACTGGGCGCTAAATTATATCTCGTTTATTGTTCTGACTTATTAAATATAACGTGTAGTGTGTGCTAGGTTTGGTGTAATGAGCTGCAAATTATAAAACTGCCTGTTTCTGTTTAATACTACATGAACAAGTTATTAAAGCAAACTTCAAGAAGTGTGACCATTACCAGGAAACACCTGTGGTACTTTCTGTGTAATTAGCAGGAATAAGGACTGTTTTTATTAGTACTGAAAGTATTATTAGCTACCAAACATAAGCACCTTTCTTCACCTTAGTGTTCAAGACATGTGGCCACAGATCTGACGATCAGATTACCAAATCCACCCGTGAAGCTTTCAGTTTACCGGTCAGTTTACGTTCCTACCATCACCTAAGGCCCGGTGCTCCGGGTGGTGAGGTCGGGGCAGCAGACATGAGTTTCCTTTGAAGAGTAGCTGGGCTCACTCCATCTCCTTAAAATTCTGTTGCTTACTTTTAAAATTACTAATAACACAGGACCAAGCTATCTTAAGGAAACTCTTAAACTCATATGCTCCTGCGAGGGCTTTAAGATCATCCTCACAGTTATTGTTGGTTCAGCCCAGATCTCGTTTGAAGTCTAGAGGTGATCGAGCGTTTGCTCTAGCTGCACCTGAGCTGTGGAACAATCTCCCGATTGGCATCCGGGCGTCTGATTCTATTCAATCTTTTAAATCACGGCTTAAAACACATCTGTTTGAACTTGCTTTTTCTACCAGTTAAATCCTGGCCTTGTTTGCAGTGAGTTATTCTATTAATTTTTCTGTTTGTCTTGCGTTGTCTATGTTCTCTATCACTGTGTTTGATGGTACAGCTTTACTTTGCTATAGCTATGTGCTATAGTTTACTCTTATTAGTGGTTTTTACCTGTGAACATAATTCCACACTTATATGACTCTGATGTTATAATGTTAATTGTTTTATTCTTTTATGTAAAGCACTTTGGCATGCCCTTGGCTTTTAAATGTGCTCTATAAATAAAGATTGTTGTTGTTGTTGTCCTACAGAGAGCCCAGCTTCTCTTGGAGAGTAGAGCTGCTGCTCCTCCACAAACTCCATCCTCCTTTAGGCATAGGTGTCACAGTTGCCCTGCCTTTGTCTTATGTCTTTAGACGTATGATTCACTTTAATCCCACTAAGTCTTTAAGTCTTTGTAGTGTTTTGTTTTTAATTGGTTCAGGTCAAACTGAATAGATTTAATTGAGTTTAGACATAAACACAGGTGTCTTAATTTTAGAATAGGTGCTGACAGCAGATCTAAAAATGGTTCTCTTAAATCAGTGCTGGGGAAGTCCAGGCCTCGAGGGCCGCTGTCCTGCAGCTTTCAGATGATGATCCAACACAGCTGATTTAAACGGCTAAATGACCTCCTCAACATGTCGTGAAGTTCTCCAGAGGCCTGCTAATGACCTCATCGTGTGATTCAGGTGTGTTGACCCAGGGTGAGATCTGAAACCTGCAGGACAGCGGCCCTCGAGGCCTGGACTTCCCTGCCCCTGTCTTTAGTGGTACTTGGTGATTGTGAAGAACTGCCTGTAAGGAGATTTTTACAATTCAATGGCAGTTTTTCAGGCGCTGCATCAGTTGTTAATAGCGGCTGTGCGTTGTCTCCAGTAGAGTGCGCCTGCAGTGTGATCGTGTGGGGGAGGGCGTAGTGTGTGAACACACTTGCACAGTGTGTGTGGTTTCTGGAATCTCTCCCGTTCCTTGGGAATGCCATTAATGGGGAGGTGAAGGAGAGCAGCAGGTGAAACAAATAAGGATGATAGCTACACACACACACACACACACACACACACACACACACACACACACACACACACACTTCAGTCTCTTTTTGGCTCATGCAGACTGGATGTTGGTGCCAGCTCTGTCACCACATATGAAAATGGTCACAATGGTGTTTGACACTAGGTTTGTTTGCTATTATATACAAAACAGTCTAATTCCACATGGATGTGTGTGTCTAAAGGCACATGTAGACTTGAGTATTTCCAGTGCAGCATCTTATTACTTATCAGCTGTTTGTTTTCTTATCCTCGTGCCTGCTGATATGTGGTGGACACGTCGACGTTCCCTGCATTTCCATTTTTCCTTAAATCAATCATCCTTCGACTCTGCACTCTTCGCTTCTGTATCGTGGATAACTGACACGATCCAGTCTGAGCCTGAAACCATGTATTAGTTTATCCTGCTGAATGACAGTCCACAGCCTTACTCTGTACTATTTCCAACCTCACACACTCCCGGCTCTATGCGCTCTCGCTCCTGCTGCCCACCTAAAGTTTGCCCCCCCCCCGTCCTGCATCATAACCAAGACACACGCTGACATTGGCAAGGATACATGGTTAAAAGATGGGATGGAAATTGCGCGTCTTGCTCTCCACTGTTTGTTTTTCTGGAAATAGAGGTGATAATATGAGCCCATCTTATCTGAAGGGCACCTCACTGTGATACTACAAGCAAACACTTATGCATCCAAATGAAATGGAGCCATTTGAATCAGGCGGCTGCATTTATGCTTTAAGAGCTGATAGGATATGTCAGCAGTGACATTTTACATGATGTTCAGTGTGGAGCAGAATATCTCGCACTTAACATCCCCATTAATACAGAACTGTTCGTATGTGCTCAGGTTTTAATTTGCTGTGATAAAACATCCGTTATCTATAATCACAGTGACCGTGACTAGTGCTCGTCCATCACAGAGGGGACAGCAGACTGTGAAACACATTAAGTGGACGCTGGGGCCCAGCCAGCTCCCTGCTGGAATAATGTAGTCATTGTGCAAAGTATGCACCATTGAAAATACATTTTACGTACAGGATAACAGGTGCAGAGCAGCACAGTGGCTGGCAAGCTGTGGCCTAGGCACGGTTTGGTAATAAAGTCATGCTGGCTGAATAATGCACCTGCTTCCTTTTTTATTAGCTCTGTTTTTCAGACTGGAAACAGAATTCTGCTGGCAGCAGTAGTAGCTGGACATCATCTACAGTTTTAGACAAACCACAGTTACGATACGTGCATCTCATATCTGAGGCCTTCTCACCTGACGATAATAATGATGGGATTGGGTCAGTGAATGATGCACTTACTTATGTGTAGATCTAAAACATATTCATTCATTTTTAATTAATATTAAAGACAAGTCTGTGGTGGATGCTTTCCACTGAAAACTCATTGTTACATTTGTTTGAAAAGCTGATCCAGCTTTGAGTTCTGCTCAGGCTTCAATGAACTGAAATGTTCATTTACTGAATACATTTATATTTGAACTAGGGCTGGGCGATATGGCCTAAGATCAGGGCTCTCAAAATTTCAAAATCCCTGGTAGCCCTTCGGGCAGGGACTCTTCAGTTTTTGGTAGCCCAAAATAAATGTAAGTAGCCCGAATAAAAAAGAGAGCAATTTTTTGATTGATGTTTTGTTTCCTTTACAATATTATACTTTAATGTATAATATTGTAAAGGAAACAAAACATTAATCAAAAAATTGTTGAAAAACAAATTACAACATTGTATAAAAATTACAATCATCAACTCAAATACTTGGTTCTAATTGAACAGAAATTTCTATGAACTTGTAAGAACTGTGTAGGACATGAATCAGTCTGTGTCAGATCCTGAATTTGAAATTTCCGCTGAAGTCACGGGTAAGAGACAAGTGGAACCAAGATCTAGGCCATTTGCATTTTGAAGTTTGCAAAGACTGCTAAATTTTGCCAGTGGTAGTTCACTCTTTGCAACATAGTACGCTGTTCTAAACAGATTTTTCAGGTTTATTTTTAGTATGTTATTTGCAATTGGTGTTTGTTCTGGGAAAGATATTGCAGACTGAGCAATAATGCATTTCTTGCATTTCTCATGGCTTCTAATGGGGCCTTTCTTAAAATGACTGGTCCCGGTAACAAAGGCGCTTGTCGACTCAGAAATCGAGAGAAAACCAACAACACACCCGGCAGAACATTATGTTATTTACACGGGTGCACATAAGTGATCCGCATGTGCGCATTCGCTGTCAAAATAAAAGAGGCGCACCAGGTAAGAAGTTGCAACGCGCGATTGCGTCTATATAAAAAGCACTGTTTTTGTCCGCTAGAGTGGGATTTTCACGGCACATTCTGCACCACATCTCTGTGCGTTCATCATTTGTTTGAAGCCAGCTCACCTCCTGCAACCACTTTTCTGAGAATACGCGCTTCTTTTGTGGTTCGGACTCCTTCTGACATTTCTTTGGAGCTGCAGGAACACCAAAGTAATTGCTTAAAGGAGCTTCTTCGACATCTTTAAGAGTTTTAAACAAATGTCTATCCTCCTCCAGAAAATCTTATGTATGCAAACAGGCGTTGCAACTTCATATCTTGTGCACGTTGTTTTTTTTTTTTTGACAGCGAATGCGCACCTGCGGACCACTTATGTGCAGCCCTGGTTATTTAGCTCGTCATATTGCAGCCACAGAAATTCTTTTGTCCATGAAACCATAAAGCTGCACTTTCTTTTTGCCTTATAGTCTGATTTGTCATAACTTTTCCGTTTTGTGGTAAGCTTTTCTTTGGCTGTCACTTCTTCACCCTGACCTGTCTTATTTGGCTCAGCAGAACTAAAATATAACGGTCAGCGATTCTCTGCGCGATCAACCTCTCATATGTTTAAGCTTGCTGCGGGAGATTTCACTTGTCATGTTTGCATAGTAAGCTAACGATTGATAAGACGATGTCAGAGGAATTGGTGCGCAAATTATCATCACTCACCAATCAGTACTGTCGCTCTCTATACACAGTTCGCACGATTGCAAAGTGAAAGCAAAAAACAAGCACAAATTCAAACACGATTTGAATATGTCACATATTGACAGTGGCTCACCGATGGCAATGACATAATTACCCAGCTACATTTCCGAAAGAATGCAAAAGCATTGACATATATTTTCCTTCCTACAATAGCCCGACGGGCAGGGCAGAGATAGATTTTGGTAGTACGACTGGAAAAATCGCTAGCCCCGGGACGTCGGGCTAGCGATTTTGCAAGCCCTGAAGATTCATATCGCGATATAATTTGAAGCATGTGCGATAACGATATCTATCACAGTATATTATTTTCTTCTGTATAACGTATTTTCCACACTATAAGGCACACTTAAAATCCTTTAATTTTCTCAAAAATCAAGAGTGTGCCTTATGTATGAATTCTGGTTGTGCTTACTGACCTCGAACAGATTTTGGCAGAAATCTGCTAAAAATGTTTTAGTACAGCTTTGGTAAGCAGCACTGCTTGATGGATCGTCAGAGCATTACGCTGCCGTAGTGAGGAGCTTCGCGGAGTAATCTGGGTCCAAAACTCTGTCAGCTTCAGGTTCCAAAGTCAAACGAACACTGAGAGTTAAAAACGGTCTAAATTATTTCATCTGTAATAAAATCATCAGTGTTGCTGCTTTATCGGGTGTAACAATTAAGTTTAACATCCATGAAAACAGAATTTATTAAATTTAACGGAGTTAGAAGTTAACAGGAAGTTAGATCGCTAGTTTACACCTAAACATTTCATAGCATGTTCTGACAGAGATTTCTGAAACTAATTCAAACGTACAGCTCTGCTGTCACTTCCAACATAAATGAAGACAGGAAACTAAACAGCAGTGACATTTGCAGGGTTATTGAAGTTGGACTACCTGGTATATAATGTTGTGCTACGTGATTGCTAGCGACACAGCTATGTTAGCATAACATTAGCACAGTGAAGCTGGAGGATGAAGCCAACTTTTTTTCCACTCATTAAAAGTTAACGTGAGGGATTCTGGTGGTCAGGGACAAATGCAATCGCATAGCAGGATGCTATACACGGGGCAAACTTCAGTCAGGAGAACAACTGAGATTATTCATCCACAATACGAGGTTAGTTATTAATATACTGCAACAACATGGGAACAGAACAGCTGCGAGAGAATTCAACATTAATGAATCAATGTTACAGAAGTGGAGGAAGCGCAGTTTTTGGCTTTCCCCATATTTCAACAGTGCTTCATCTCTTTGCTATGACTGTCGGCATAATTTGCAGATGATAATGGTTTTAGCCGCTGCGATGCTTTCGACCAAAACAGGCGCAGCTTGATGACGTGATTTACTCAGGAACAAATAAAATACTGAAAAAAGCCAAACAATAACATTTTAAGTTATCTAAGTGACTTATATATCATGTTTAACCTGAGTAGCGAAAGACGTCGGTGGGTTTGAAAACGATTTGTCGGGAGTCCGGTGTTCTCATGGCTCTAGTGAGCCTTGCTGTCGCTAACCGATCCGTACCGGAAACCCGATCAGTACCCCACATGCGCAAATCTTGCGTCACTTCCTCTCTTTGCCAACATTGTGACATTGAATATATTTGAATGATACGGTTAGCGCCCAGTTAGCTCCTAGCATTTCTCAGCAGCTCTGCCTCCTTTTCGACTACCGGGACATTTAAACAATGGATAATCCGTTTACAAACAAATTCATGCTTTTCTCCTCAACAGAGAGCGTCCCCCGATTGAACAAGAGCGCCGTAAAATAAGAAGAATGGCGCCGAATTACAGAGTTAATAATACTGACTTTGTAATATCTCACGTGTAGATTCATCAGCCAGATTAAGTGTTTACTGACAATTGACAGTGATAGCGCACATCATCATCACTATTCCAACAATCCTCTTCACAGACGAGTATAAACACACTCGACAATCAAATTTAACACACGTTTGTAATGACGCTAATTCAGTTTACAATAGGGTTCAGTCGCTCAGTCAGCAGGTGGCGGTATCCTCGTACACTGGGGAGTAAACTGCCATTAAACGAACAGAAGAAGAAGAAAACCCCTGCACATGCGCGGTACGGATCGGGTAGACCTAATTTGTACGGTCAGACTTTGCACATGCGCGGTACGGATCGGGTAGACCCAATTTGTACGGTCAGACTTTGCACATGCGCGGTAAGGATCAAGGAGTCCTGATCCGTAATTATCTTTTTGTTTTTGTCTACATTATATGGAAATGTTTCATTATTGGAAAAATTTTAAGGGATACTTGTTATTCTTAACAGCTTAACAGATACTCTGACCTCTAACTATCGTAAAACGCTTCGACCGGAAGTAGACACCTTTCGCACATGCGGGGTACCGATCGGGTTTCCGGCACAGATCGGGTAGTGAGCCTAGCCCCCGGCTAGCTATCGAGCTAGTGGGTAACAGATGTCTCCGAAAACGTCGGAGCGCTTTTGAAAATATGCAGTGTCTTGATAAACTGAGCAGATATTTGAGGTTTACACAGCTACATTCTTGCCTGAAAATATGTTAAACGTTTATTTTGTGACCCAGAAAGAATAATAAGAGTAACATTAAAACTAACTAGCTGCTGCCATTGTTGGAAACTGAGCTGGGCTGCGCTATGAATTCTGGGACACAGCTTCTTCCTCTTCGGGGTTTAACGGCAGCTGGCATCCTTGTACATGCAGTGCTGCCATCTTCTGTTTCAGTCCGTTATTACACTCTTAAATCCTGCTACTTATTCCTGCGTCTTTTGTGATCTTACAAAGCTTCAAACGAGGCGTCGACTATTAAATCAGTCGTCGACGAGTCTGATAGTCGACTAATCGTGGCAGCCCTAGTACATAATTCATCCAAATATCTCAACCCGTGTTTTTTATCATTGTGATGACATCTGTCCTCTGCTTGGTGTCACTCATGGTGAAAGGATTGCTCAAATAAAATGTGTACTTTTGAATTTCAGAGCCACATTTATGTCTGTCTCTCCCTGATGCAGACAACACTACCACCTTAACATGGAGCTACATGACTTGTAGTAAAATGTTACATTTAAAAACTCACCAGAAGTCATTTTCAAACAATTATAAGTTGTTCTTGTCATTTAAGAACCGTGCACATCATCACCAACAGCTACGTTCACCCCATTGCAGGGCTCCTTAGAAGGGACTGTTCAGGCCTCCATGGAGTGCCGCACAGAGGCTCTGGACTTTACACATAAGGATGTTGTGTTAAGTCTGGTACTGAACTATACGTTTTGTCCTCTCTGCCCCACAGAGTTGATTCTGTTCATGTGGATGTTTTCAGTTGCAGAAACGTCTCAGTGACCCACACAGCAGCTTTTTCCACACCTCCCCCTCCTCTCAGTGGCTTTAGTCACTATAGCAACCACATCCCACAGCTGTGTGGTGATGTCACACTTTCTCAGTCATCTAAAGCTCATCATGGCTGATCCTGTAGGTGTGTATGTAGGAGTATTCCTACACTAGCTTTAAAACAGAGTAGCACAGCTGTATTATAGTCCATACATCCAACAAACAGCATTCAAACCTTTGGTGACTGGCCAGGTGTCACAACCTTTACAAAATAATAGGTCATAAATACTTAAATTAATAAGGTTAGGGATATATATATATATTTGCCTTAGCATGAGGCGCCTCAGCACTGCAGTCACAGACCTTCTTACTCGTGTCACTGGTGGGTTATCAGTGTGTGGGTCCGGGCCACAGCGTCTGTGGCAGAGGGTGTTTCACCACTGCTGTTTGACCTGGCAGAGCTCCCACAGATACATGACTCACCGTCGGTCAGTTTAGTGATGATGACCGTTTATAACACAGGCTCTTATACACTTCCTTTCCATATAACACATTCTTAACATCTCTGTTCAGTAGAGCAGGGCGATATGACCAAAAAAATTTATCACCATATACATTTGAAAAGTTGTGATAACGATATAACTGAGGATATAATTGACACAAGACAAAATACTTTACAACTCCTCAACTTTATTAGTGCAAAAAAACCCGACATCAATGTATTTCCACTGAAACAAGCAGCTGTTTTATCTGCATTAAAGTTATATAAAAACGTAACAGTGCAAACTCCTCGCTGACAGTTTAACCAAAAGGCATTTCCAGTGGAAACTGGCCGACACATCCTCAGCATAACCATGTATAATATCCACAAAACTTAAAAAGAGCTTATACACACACAGTACGGTAACATTATGGTGAAGCACAGTACGTATCACTCTGCGAGGCTCCGCCTACGATAACCGTAATGCTCCGACAATCCATCAAGCGCTGCGGCTTCGTAGCTCAGCAAAGTCGTACTGAAACATCTGACAGATGTTCGAGCGCCGTGCACATAAAATCGTTCCGAGGTCAGTAAACACAACCAGAGTTCATACATAAGGCACACGGGATTATAAGGGGCTCTGTCGACTTTCAGAAAAATCAAAGGACCAGCCCTACTGTTCAGTTTTAATAAATATAGATGACATAGGCAAACCTCACAGCAGGCCTGTCAAACCTATGGCCCAATTATACAGTTATATCTGCCCTGCGAGATAATTTCATATGTCAATTATTAATGTCCCGTCAGTGTGTGGGAGCCGCGGGTTCAGCCCTGCTGAGAATCAGTGCAGGCAGGGGTGGGACTCGATTTCAATGGGCACACCATGTGGCCAATCACATGTAATGACAGACTGGGATCATACCATTATGTGAAAGAGTCAAAGGGGCAGACGTTCCAAAGACAGCAACGGTAGTGGTACAGGCCAGGTACACTGGGACACGGGGAGGTGGGTTTAAAGGCAAGCGTGTTGGGAAAACGTGAAGAGAGCAGCTTCTGACCGCAGTGATAACGGGATGAGCGCAGAATTTCTTAGGAGCTAAAATGAAAAAGATTAAATGTACAGTTATTGAACGTCCCGTAAAATAAACTACATGCAGAAGTGTGTGCATGTTACCACACAAAGTCATTAAGAAATAAACGACTACATGACAGAAAAGTTTCTACTTTACAAAGTTCTGTTTATTTACGACTACAGTGTAAAACCCCAAAAACCTTTTATGCTGTTTTCCAAATGTGTTCATGATAACTGAAGAGTCTTTGTTTGGCTGTCACAGCAGCTTTTTCTTTATCATGTAGAAGAACATTAAACAGACTGTGTCACAGGGATGTGGTGACCTCTGACCTCGGACTGACAGACTTGGCAAAGGAAAATGAGGAGCATGAAGTAGGCAGTGAAAGGATACTGCTGATCCATGAACGGGACAGTAAGTGCTGACTGTGCACTGAGGAGCAAAGGGAGAAAAACGCCACACTCTTGTTGTGTTTGTGGCCTCATTTATATCTGTTCTTCTAAATAGCAACAAATGTCTAAAATCAGCAGACGTCTGCAACGTTCTGGTTTATTTCCCACAGAGTCCAGTCAGCCCTGTAACTGCCTCTTAAAGGGATGCATGGAAGTTAGTGGGTCTCCATCATTAGAAGAACTCCATATTGTGCTTAGATCCTGCATTTTGGGATTGTAGAGCTCCACGACTCTGTTTGGAAAGCCTTACAAAGACACCACAATAAACAGAGGCCTGTTTGCTTTCTGCTTTTGTCCTTTTTGTCTGAACAGTGTCTTCAGCTCAGATTCATCTGCTGTAGTTGCTCCCTGTGCTCTAAGCTTTTCTGCTCCAGTGCCAATAGATGCGCATGTGTTAAAGACGGCCTCTGTTGCTCAGAGAGTTTGCCTCATCCTGATGTGCTCTCTGGGGGCAGAGGTTCACCCCCGGCTCTCTTCCCTTCCTTTGCGAGGGCCATTTGTGAAGGTAATGCACACATGGCTGGATCCTCTCCTACAGCTCTGAGCAGAGAGACGAGCTCCAGCAAGTCAAGGTAGATGGGATCAGGCTCATGGTGAATCATAATGGCTTCATTTCACAAACTGGTTTTCTTTTGGTCTCCAGTTAAGCTCAGCTCCAGTTGGACTTGTGTACAAGACAGACTGTATGCAGCAAACACAGCTCATAGAAGGCAACACGCACCTCTGACTGAAAACTCATTTCTTTATTGCAGTTTGGTCAGTGTCGTCCTGAGGTCAGTCTAAGCTTGGCTGCAGCTATAATTATTTATTTTCCTGGACTTCTCAAAGGCCACAGAGCGGCTGCATTCAGCCCTGTGTTTACTGATGGCCCTTTGGATCGTCTCAGATCTTCCTCTTAAACTACATGTGTTTGAATATAAAGTAATAAACCACTGCCACCCTCCTAGAAAGCTGATGGACACCTATCATAGTCTCTTACTAAAAGTGAGCACCGAGGCTTTGTGATTGCTTCTGCAGATATTTGTGAAAGAACTGCTCTCAGGACCAGGGATGGGATGGGTTTCCATAACTGCTACATCCAGGCCTTGCATCACCACGAGCAGTGCAAGCCACCAGACACAGTAGTGTGAAACAAGCCACCGCTGGACTGTAAAGCCGTGGAGACAAGTGCGAAATGATGCTTCTGACAGTGTGACGAGCAGCACCTGACTGCACTGTGCTGGTACGGTGTGCATTCTTGTAGTCGGCTCTTAGTTTCACCCTCGCTGCTGCAGCACACGGAGACAGCTCCCAACGCTGTGGGAAAAGCTTTCAGGCTCACAGAGTGGGTAGTGGTCCTTTGTAAATATGCTCTTAAATCATTATAGTGATTCATTTTATTTATTGTTCATCACTTTGATCATTATCTGTTGTGTTTACGTGTGTGATATAAAAAGCTAGAGTGTTGGTGACCCTGCGGTGCTCACAGACTGATCTGATTGTTGTTCTTTGGTCGGGTTTTGCAGATTGACCCTAAAAACACTGGTGGAGGTAAAAAATGAAGAAGAATAGATCAATAATAGGGAGTGTGGAGCCTCTTTACCCAAATGCTAACCTATTCTACTGTTAGCACACTTCTCTCCCTGCCTTAGCAGTGCCTGTATCGAAGATCTTGCACCCCCCTCGTCTTCCCCTCACCATTAAGTAAAACACAGGTCATGTTAATTCCTCATCGATTTATCGGCGCAGCTGTTTGCACGAACCATCATTTGGAGTCTGGGGAAAAACTGTTTGCTCCAGATCATGACAGTGATAAAACCTTTGCAGGGGACCGTGTGCCTGATTATGTGTGCCTGCATTGTTTTTCAGAGCTGTCAGATGTTGAACCCAATATTTTCCTGAGGCCTTTCCTAGAAGTCGTGCGCTCCGAGGACACCACTGGACCAATCACAGGCCTTGCTCTTACCTCTGTCAACAAGTTCCTGTCTCACGGCCTTATAGGTAAGAAAATCCTTACCTGTACATGAAAGCGACCTGGTTTCCAGATAGTAGTGGAGCGGCTTCATGTGAAGACTAAACATGCTGATGAATGTACTCGATTCTTAAACAAACCCAAAAACCTCATGCCCAGGATGAGAAAGCATCATTTCCCAGTTTAATCACATTTCCTTCAAATGGTGAGACTGGTGTGGGACCGGTTGTAGGTCTAATATTAATAACAGGAGGGTTCCTGGTAATTGTAAAGCTCTTTGGGTGCCTTGAAAAGCGCTATATAAATCAAATCCATTATTATTATTATTGTTGTTGTTATTATTATTATTATTATTATTATTATTATTATTATTATTATTATTATTGATAATAATAACAATAATAATAACAATAATAATAATAACAATAATAATAATAACAACAATAATAATAATAATAACAATAATAATAATAACAATAATAATAATAATAATAATAATAATTATTATTATTATTATTATTATTATTATTATTATTATTGAATAAATAGCAGAAAAACAGTTAAGCATGAGGTCAGCCTCGGGCGAGGGGGTCAGACGTGTGTGTGTGTGTGTAAGAGCCATTTAAACCATGAATTACATTCTGCAGATTGTGTGTCAGATGTTGTCATGTGTCTCACACAGTGTTGGGATAGTGGCTGACTGTAGTGTGCTAGCACCAGCAGCCTCTTTTTTCTAGGTGAAATCCAGGCCAGAACGTGGCTGTGGGGCCTGTGTCTGTGACTTGGTTCAGCAGATGAAGGAATACGAACACCTGGCTGAGGTGACTTTCTTTATGATACCAAGAAGAGCGGAAACCACCTTCAGGTGAAGTCCAGGAGCGCAGTCGGCCCAGGAACATGTTTCTGTTCTTCATAGCTGCTGCAGAATGAACCGAAGGTCGCTGCCATCGTTGGCCTCGTCAGGGAAATGTGGCCCAGTGTCTGCCAAGTGTGAAATGACGATGCATCACCAGGTGTTGGTGTGAGCAGCAGGGTCTGAGGCAGCGTGACGGTGCTGTCAAACGGCTGTAGGCACCCTGTTAGAGAGCTGCTGGGAAACTGTCTTGGTGCTCGCTCCTTTACATTGAAGATTTCTTGCGAAGGATGTGAATAAAACTGAGGAGCAGCTTCAGTCGGTGCAGAGCTGCACCCCATCTAGGCCAGCTAAGGAAAAACCTGAAACTTAGAAGCTGCATGTCATTAAGTTTCTGAGCAGGTAGAAGATAAATGGACTCAAACATGACCGTTCCAGTCACATACTGCCCCCTGCTGGCCACACAGACACCACAGAGTAAGGCTTTGGTGGATTTCTGTTTTCTGGATGCAAGTTTTCCTCACTGAGCGTTTGTAAAGCTGCCTGCAGTCACACAGGCCTGTCAAAGTGCAGAGAGAGAACAGCGTGGGTGTCACACAAATATGATACAAAAAGGTCAGCACACTGTCAGGCTACACTGGAATACAGTTTAATAGTGGAATAGTCTACAGACATCTCTGTGGAAATGACTGTCAGACGCACACATTTTAATTTTACTTAGAGAGCAGTGGCTCCTCTCTGTGGTCGGAGGGCTTCTGGCAGAGCGAGAGCAAACTAAGCCCGGTTGTTGACAGATATCCAGAAATGGGGTCTATTCGCTCTCATCTTATTGCTCATCTTTCCCCCTCTGCCCCTTCTTTATTTTCTCAGGGTCTCCTGTAGTCAGCAGTCCCACACTGTGCTGCTAGCAGCCGCGTGGTCACTGGACCTCACAGGGCTCAGCCGAGGCTTAGGCTGCAGGGACTGCCAGAAGAGACGAGCTTAGAGTACAGCTGAAGCCTGCCTGGGGCCGAGGCTGGAGTAAACTCTCATGTTCTTAATAAACTGCCTGCTGTAATGAAACAAAGTGTCACACAGGGCCATTTGCTGAATCTCACAGTCAGAGCATTAAAGAAAATGAGTGTAAATACAGTCAACTAGTTCTTTGGACGCATGCTCAGTGTGTGAAAAGCTGATTGTAGTTCAGCCCCCGCTCTGTGACGAGAACCACAGCTCATAGTTAGCAGAGCAGCATGGTGTGCTGTTAGGAAGATGACCAGGTGAACAAACTGCTCAGGAACAGAACGAGTATAAATCCAATAAAGTAAGTGTTCCCTGTGTGTGGTTTGTCATGCAGAGTGCAGCTCGAGCTCTTTTTGTGCGTCGCTGCCTCTGCGCCCACTCTGTTATGCCACAGAATGTGTGTGTTTCTGGACCACAGTTTGATAGACTCGACTTCATGTGGCAGCTGTTTCAGCCCCCTGTTGACTTTGCAGCCCCGCTACCCCCCCCCACACACACACACACTGAGCCTCTCCTTTCCTCAGTGTTATTTTAAACCCCCCCACCATAGCCCACCTTTGGACACCACTTGCCTCCGCTCTGTGCCAGAGGAAGGATTAGTGTTTTCTATCACTTCTGTCTCTCTGCTCGATCCCCATGTGGCTCCAGTTTCTCTGTGTGGGTGTTGGATGTTTCCAACACGACCTCCACGGTTGTTGTCGCCCTCGACTCTGGAGGGATGTCAGCATGACTCCATCTCCCTGGACTTTTCTGAAACCAGTTCTCAGCCTTAAACGAACCACCGACTCTTGTTCTCCACACCATCTGTCAAAGAGCAAATTCCCAAGAAGTGTCTTTAACTTTAATTACATATCATGTAGTAAACACATGTTCAGAGGGAAAGGTTGTGTCAGAGTGTTAATGTTGACAGGCTGCATTGTTGCCTCGCTGGGATAGTCCTAATCCCCCCCCTCCTGCTTATTAGTTAATGAATTGCTGCTCGTGAGGATGGTGGGAAAGAAAAACAAGATGGCTCAGCCACTCTGGTTTCAAAAACACTGGGGCTGTTGCTCTGACAGGAGTCGGTGGACGTAAGCTGTTTGTCCAAGCTTACGTTCAATAAAGGGCCACATCTGGTCTCTAGATCCACGGTTTGAAGCACGTTGTCGATGGATGCTGTTGGACATGTCTTCATAGTTGCTCATTGCCACCACGTGTTGGATATCATGGCTCACACTGTATTTATGTCACCGCTGAACATCTGGCAGTCACTGATTGGAGGAAAAATGCTCACTTTACGGTGCTCTGTGCTCAGTGTTGGGGAGTAACGGAATACATGTACCGCCGTTACGTATTTAGAATACAAAATATGAGTAACTGTATTCCGTTACAGTTACCGTTTAAAAAGGTGGTATTCAGAATACAGTTACTTTGTTGAAATAAATGGATTACACTGCGGTACTTTCCTGTTTCATTTTGTCGCGGGTCAGGACTGTTTGGGTTTTGTTTGACAGCTACGTTCTGTTGTTCCAGGCGGCAGCGTTACGGTTACGCTCTCTCTCTCTCTCTGCGACTGTGTGTTTCCTGGGTGAGAGAGCGCCTTTTCGTTGTTGTTGTGCTAAGCTAACAGGCAGAATGCTACAAGCATAGCTCTAAAGAATGTAGCATCATGGGCAGTGTAGTTGTAAGTAAGCTATTAAGACTCGACTGTACACCGTGTTCCTGTTTTCCTCAGAAAACAATAAGTTCCGTTGGAGCAGCCTTTCAACGCCTCTCTCTGTCTCTCGCAAGAAAAGTTGACCCACACAACAAAGTAAAGCTATTTTTCGGCTACGAGCCGACAGGGACCCCGCCGTATTAGTCAGAGGTCCCTTTACTACAGTTCGGAGTCGCGGACCTTCAGTAATAGTAATAAATCACACAGCAATAGTACATTCACGTTGTTGTAAAAAGCATGATAATATATTAAGTAAACCAAAGTATACAGAATACGTTACTGTCATTGAGTAACGTAACGGAATACGTTACAGAATACATTTTGGGGCATGTATTCTGTACTCTGTAATGGAATACATTTTAAAAGTAACCTTCCCAACACTGTCTGTGCTACATCATTTTATATGCTTGTGGTGTATGCCACATGTTCTGCAGCAGCAAAAATAATAGTTGATTATTAATGAAGGAAATCTCAAAACTGGCCGTCATACGTTTTGAGATGACTGAATCAAGTCTTCCTTTATTCAGCCAGCTGTGCGAAAGCTCAAGATGAAGACGATGTAGCATAAGTCCAGTCGAGCTGGACCTCATCAATGAACACGCGTCTGAGAGTCAGTCTCTCTTCGGCGCCCCTTCAGTGACGACAGTCTGACTCTGAGAACCTTCTGTTTGTTGTCTGTTGGCAGATGCTAGCCACGAGGCAGCAGCGGAGGCCATTGAGAACATGGCGGACGCCGTCACGCACGCTAGATTTGTAGGAACAGACCCGGCCAGTGATGAAGTTGTCCTTATGAAAATTCTACAGGTATGCCCCGTTTGTTTGGTCAGCGCTGTCACTGCCAACCACAGTATGCATGTTAGTACAGTTGTACCTGCTGCTTCAGGTCCTGAGGACTTTGTTGCTGACACCAGTGGGAGCCCACCTGACCAACGAGTCTGTTTGTGAGATCATGCAGTCCTGCTTCAGGATCTGCTTTGAGATGCGTCTGAGTGGTAAGTTTATTTGAAGCTAATTCAAGGAAGCATTGCATCCTTATTGGAAACAGTTTGATCAAGTTTTACTGGCACATTCCAGCAGCTCCTTCACAACACGGCTCCTGTGATGCAGTGTTTATCATTTAATGCCTGTGAAATGGTACTCAGACAGGCTGGGAGTGAAGAATAAAGCTGAAATAATAAGAATATTAAATCATTCTGACCCTGAGGACTCGACATTAGGTACAGTGTTTGTGTGAGATTAGCCTCACACTGATAACAGAAGACATTTTCACATCTTATTCATCTTATTGGACGACCTGTTCTTCGGCTGTACCGCCGTCTTCTGTGAGGTTCTAGTCCAGTCCTGTTATTTACATAAAAATATCAAATTATGTCTTAAACTGTCTCCACCCAGAGGCGTCTCCTCTCTCACGCAGTTTTTGGTTCTCATGTCTCTAATGTCTGTGTGTGCAGAGCTCCTCAGGAAGACGGCTGAACATACACTGGTCGACATGGTGCAGCTGTTATTCTCCAGGTAAATAAATGACGGGGTTGTGTTGGTGGTTTGTTGCAGATGGCAAGTTGACAGTCTTTAGTATAAATGAGGAAGGTTGTAAGACAAACACTCTCGTTTTGGAACTTAAAATAAATGTCCATAGTAAGTTTGCCAGAGATACAGGTTAGCACCTCATGGCAGGATATTCAGAAGAGCCTGAAAAGTGGAGGCAGAGCTTTGTGAGCTGTGGGCTCACTGACAGGCTTTGTATCCACATTAAATACATGATCACACGTTCAGTAAGATCTGTGAGAGAAATGCTTATTGTGTCTTAAATGTTTGTCTTTTGACCAGAACACTCACCACAAGCTGTTGTTACCTCAGTCTGTTTCTTCCAATGTAAGATTCTGTATATGAAGTTTGCCAAGTTTATTCTGATATTTGAACAGCGCTGCTCCCGACAAAGGGAAAACCAAACCTGCAGGGAGACCTACCTCGGCACTTGTGAAGCCAAAGGGCAGATTTGCTTCACCATATTTTCTAGTCTTTGGCTTAGAATGAAGTTGGTTTGGAAACATATTCAGCGATGCTTTGTGTTTCTGTGGGCGCCCATGCTAGCAGCGTCCAAGCGTTTTGTTTTTCCCCCCCATTTTCATTCCGCTCCCCCCCTGCATTGGCTCTCCACCCCCCCACTTTGGGAAGGTCTGGTCTAATCAAACCGCCCTCTCACTCACTCACAGCACCATCGTCCACACCATGTGTTCAGGAGTGCCAGGCACATGTGGTCACAGACAAAGGGATGAGCCACTTGAGCTGCATGCTGTATGATCTGCATATAGATAAAGCTGCTCTCTGATTCAGCAGCAATGTTCCAGCCCCCATAAATATTAAGCACACACACATCACGCACTGAGTTAGCATTGCCAGCAACGCCACATAGAAGCAATCAGCAAAAGCATGTCTGCTGATGTGAGTGAAACCGACTGCAGCTGGATAACAAACAGAGCTTAAATTAAAGGTGTGATTTGCTTCACCTCCTCCCTGATGTTGTGCATTCTTAACTAAGACTATTTGACATGGGGTTTATCACAAAGCACTAGCTTATCGTCCTTTCAGTGAAGTCCAGAATTAGTTTTTGCCGAGGTTGTTGCCGTTTGCTGCCAGTTCCTCCGAGCAGTCCAGTTGTTATTTGCTGCCTGGATTCTTGTTATCAAGTCCTCTTACAAGACTTGACTGTGTTAGCATAAATCTCACTAACAGACATTTCAGCACACGAGCAGGTGCAATGAAGGAGTCTGGACTTTTACTCTATTGTTCTCATCCTGCACTCTCGCACACACAGACACACATACGACTCGCAGCTCATTTCCTTCGTGTTCAGCCCCAGCCCCCCGCTTGTCCACAGACCCCAGATAATAGAGATGTGAGTCTGGGATGCCCTCCACCCTCACCCACCTCCATCAGAGAGTAATGAGCAGCAGCTCAGTCTTAGATTGGCTGCTGAACGTATTAAGCATGTTAATCTGTTGGACCCACAGATCATCCAATAATCGTGCTTACAGAACAACACTCTATTAACGCTGAGCTAATGTCAGGAGAAGGCTGCTGGCTCGCACAGTGTGTGCGTGCGTGCTTGGATGTTGATGAGCTCTAATCTCATCATTTTCTAGCGAAGCTTTAGCTTCACAGAAACCTGGTGACACACACTAACATACTCTGTGTGATGCCTTACGTTTGTGGCTTCACTGAATGTGCTGACACTCTTACAGTAATATTTCCTCTTAAGCAGCTTATGACAGGCTCTGTGTTTAGTGCTATATGTTTTTTCTTTTGGGTTTTTTTATTATTTATTATTGTACTTTTGTAGAGTTTTAATCAAAGTCGTTGTTAGTGTTTTGGCTTTTGGTTCAGGGCTAAAGGATGCACTAAATAACTTTAAAGCAGTGTCCGTGCAGGAGCCAGTTACCACCTCTGGGCCAGTATACAGCAGTTATTTAAAGCCTCTGCCTAAATAAACAGGGAGGCGTGAACTTTTGGTTTACACGCTAATAAAGGAATGGCACAGAATTACTGCTGTGACTTCAACAAATCAGTCACTGGACACTTTTCAAAGACTACCAGTCCAATTTGATTTAAAAACAACTTTAATTTGTTTTTCTTTGGCTCTGTCATGCAGACACATTACATTTGCTGTAATGAGCTGTTAATTAGTCATCGATGATTTTGATAGTCGACGTAATCGTGGCAGCCTTATTCGACAGCCAACATCCAGACTGACGGCGAAACAACCAGTAGGTCAGCATTCCAATATTCGGAAGAAGCAACTGCTAACACAACTAGAGATTAACAATGTACCATATAAATGCTACGGCGAAGAGGAGCCAGGACATCAGGGGGGAGATGTCATCATCCTCACCCTCCAAGATTGGTCCAAGATCAAGGCGGTGTGGAGGGAAGCTGGGGAACTGTTAGAGCTGGAGAAAGGTGTGATGAAGAATACCTTACCTTGCATGCCTTAGGCCTTAGAAACTGCCAAGCAAAGCATGGCCTCGGCTTACTGCCTGAACAGGTACACCAGAGAAGGAAGTCATGAGAATAAACCAGCTGTTCTCCACTCAGCCATCCAAGGTGTGCTCTCAGTGGCAGAGTACATAATGCACAGGCACATGGCTCAGTACATGAATACGTCAGTACAAGAAAGTCTACAAATGCCTCGTAGATCCTGGAATTCCTAGAACACCACAACATCAACAGGACCCTGATGGCGAGCAACACTAGAGGCCTACTTCAAGCACACAACGCTATCAAGCGTGGGATGCGTCTGTCCTGTGCAAGCCTGAACCCTCTCAGTGAAACAGCAAAGATACTGGAGTGGCATTTGGACTGGAGACGTGTAATTGGATGATAACAAAGAGGGAAGGTAGTCAGAGCTCAGGGTATCATGTCTGTGTAGGGCCTCGGTCAGCCAGGTCATGATAATCGAAAGAGCTTAGGAGGAACAGTGACTGGACTTCTTTGAGTTTCTTGACGAGGTTTCATCTGAGAAGCTTCTTCAGTTCTAAGAGGAACTGGTGGAGAGATTGAAGCTGTTCTTTAAGAGAGCCATTGATCATCTGCCCAATCACATGAGCCAAGATGTGAAAACAGGTGTGGGTCAGTATCAGCCAAGGTTTTGGATGAACCCATTGGGAGACCTTGCCCCACCCTATCACGTGATTTATCGATATCAAATGACCCAAAACGTGAGTGGACATCAAGCCGTCTGGGACGGGACCTTAAACCTGGATTAGATGAGCTCCGTAGATTACAATAGAAATTGTCATGAAAATAAAGAAAACCCATTAAATGAGAATGTGTGTCCAGTCTTTTGACTGTTGGTGTGTTTGCTTCCATCATCTAAGATGCACAGCGTGGGCGAGGTTGGTGATTTATGTCCTGGACTGTAGATGGGATGTTGTAACATGTTCATGTCTCTTTACAGACTCCCCCAGTTCAAAGAGGAGGCCAAGAGTTATGTTGGTGCTAACATGAAGAAGGTAACATGGCTGAGATTGTGAATGTGTGCTGCTTGCTGTCATCGTGCTTTCTCTTATTCTTTGTTAATCTTCCGTCTGGGTCTGTGTCCTCCCCCTGTGCTTGGATCCACTTTATTATTTGTAACTATTAGTTTTCTTTTCAAGTTTCCTGTACTTGGATGTGTCCCTGTTCTCCTTCCCACAGACCCTACCTGTCATACTGGACTCTGAGGATGTTATTTGTGCAGAGCAGCATAGAAACACAAGTCAGAGTGGGGTAGACAGGGTACTTAACTGGCAGGGTTAGCATGGCTTCTTGGTGGGAGTGCATGAGCGCATGAGCGTTAAACATCGGTGGTTTTAAGGATGTAGTTGAATCAAACATCAGCATCTCAACATTTCTGCAGTATCCACCAGTGAGCAGCACAGTGGTGCTGTGGTGTAGACTGCAATTACATGTTGTAGTTGCACTAAGTGATAACAAGAAGAGTTAACAGCTACACTCTGGCTTTATCTATCAGATGCTGCTCTTTTATTGCACTGTTAGAGATGACATTTGTGAGTCCTTTGTACTGTATATGCAAAAATAATTAGGTGAGTTTTCTCCTTGAGCCCCTGAGAGGTGTTCAAGCCGTGACTGTGGTGCTCTGTTCGCCTGCTGCTGACTGCTCCTGCAGCTTCTAATGGCAGTTTTTAT
The DNA here is from genome assembly GCF_057382095.1 of Aulonocara sp. 'chitande type north' Nkhata Bay. Taxonomy (NCBI): domain Eukaryota; kingdom Metazoa; phylum Chordata; class Actinopteri; order Cichliformes; family Cichlidae; genus Aulonocara; species Aulonocara sp. 'chitande type north' Nkhata Bay. The sequence goes on along the minus strand of NC_141356.1, from coordinate 500,814 downwards.
CTGAAGCTCATTCTTACATTGCACCGGCTTTATGGGCAAAATCACTTTACAGCTTTAAATGTGTAAATCTTTTACATATTTAGTGTAATTAGAAGATCTATCACATGACTAAATATGAAGACGCTTTGAGCTTACAGGTAAATTCAATCCCTGCAAACATAAGTCAGATGCAGGTTAAAGTAAACGGCTTCATCCAGTCAGCTGTGCTCACCTCTATGAAAGCCTGTTGTGGTTCAGTCTGGACTTTCTGTGGATGTCCCTGCCTCTGAAGCACTGACTGGTACAGCACTGTACACCACAACACAACAATGACCCTTGTTTGTCCTTTGAGCTGCTGGTTACGTGTCACGTCACATATGTGTATTCGATGCAGATTGGGGTGTTCCCAGAGTTTTAGTGCTTGTTGCTTCTTGCATGGTCTGCCTGTCCACTGACACATCTGTGCTGGCTGCTCTTGGTTACAGCCTACAGTGACTGTGCACTCTGATCCGGAGCCCTGTTTGCACTCCTCCCATCGTGCATAGATGTGTATGCTCAGTTGTGTTATGTGTTGGTCCCACTTATCTGCTGATAATGTTATCCATCACTAATCACGGGCCTTGCCTGCTCCCCTTCTCTTCTGAGGCTTACAATATCTTGTGGAAAAACAAACGTGTGCAGGTAAGGAAGATTACTCTCAGTATTTAGGCTAGGGCAGTATATAGATTCTCTCCCAATAACCTTTGACTTACCCTCGCTACCTTAACCTCTTTTCCTTTACCTGTGACCTTGGCAAGATGGAGGCATGACATGACACAAACAGGAAGCAGGCCTGCAGATCCTGCTGGTCATTGTGTGACACATAGCAGTGTATGACTGTGTAATACTCACATCTGGATTATCACACTTTAAATGATTGAATTCATTTGGGCTACACAGCTGTTGGATTTCATTTGCCAATATGTGTCCCAGCTGTTAGCAGATAGCTTTTTTTTTGTATGTGTGTTTTTCTTTATTTAAAACAGACTTCCAACTATCCCAAGTGTTAAATAAATAAATAGTTAGAGGATGAAAACCTTAGGGAATATTCTTCCAGCAGAAGTCTCTTCCTGTTCTTTTTTGACTCTTTCTCATAGTGGGGCAGGGCTATGCGATCTGCATACAGGGATCGTTTCATATTCTGTTCAGTGCAATCATTTTCATTGCTTTAGATGATGGTTTGTAATAGTGCGCCACAGGAGAATCAGCCAGACAAGTCAAGGAGCTCGTTTCTAAACTGTAGCATGAAAACAGCAGAAAACCGTGCTGTGCAAACTATGTGGCAAGTAGACGCCAACACAACAAAGCTGCACTAGCTAAGCGAGAGTAACGTGCGAGAGTATGGAGACAGTTTACCAACGAGACGTCGTCAAGTGCTCAGATAAACCTGAGACGTTAGAATGACCTTCTCCCCGCAGCACGCCATGTCATAAAGAGTCACTAATACAATAACGAGCATATATACAAGCATATATAAATCTGGTTTCAAAGCACTCCACTCCAGGTACACAGCGCCGGCTGAAGACATGCCACACGAGTCCCGGTGCCTCTTGTGTATTACGAGTGTGTAAATGATCTGGATATAAAGAGAAGTGAAACATTGTCATTGCTCAGTGATGATGGACCAGCTGACTCACTGAACCACTGTGTTTCCTCCAGCTGAAGATGCGTGCCGGTGGCATGAGCGAGTCATCTAAATGGAAGAAACAGAAACGTTCTCCGCGGCCGCCTCGGCACATGGTCCGTAGTTCCTCCGGTCAGATGGAACCAAGCCAGCCCAGCACGCTCAACAACAACCTCTCGGGTAGGACGCGCTGTCGTAATAATGGACTCACAGCCGTCTGTAAGCAGAGCTTGGCTTTCAGGTCTTTGGTGGAGCGCTGTATGACTGGATCCTGTGTTCTCAGGTGGTGTCCCGTTCATGGAGGAGGGCTTGTCCAATCCCAGCCTTCCTGTCTCAGACAGCTCTGCCTCATCTATCTGCAGCCCAACAGCCACTGACAGCGGCCTGGACACCTGCTCAAAAACTACTTCCAGGGAAGACCTTTCTGACCTGGATCAGTGCAGCTCTGCATCAACCGCTGGTGCAGCCATTGCACTCACAGGGACTGAGTCTGGCTCTACAGATGCACAGGTGAACATGTTTCTAATGGCTCTTGTTTACATTTTCGGCTCCGTGAGAGACATTGTATTTCCTCGCTTCTCCCTGTCCTTCTCTAATCTCTTGTGCTGCGCCTCTTTCTGTCTAGTTTGAGGGCCAGCAGGCTGAACCAGCCCCGTCAGCCTCAGTGGAGTCCATCCCTGAGGTTCTGGAGGACAAAGACTCCATTACAGAGCAGTCAGACAGTGCCTCTGTCCATGATATGGATTACGTCAACCCCAGAGGCGTCCGCTTCACACAGTCCACGCAAAGAGATGGTAGGATCCAGCTGAATTTAGCAAGAAGGGCAGAAGATGATCTGAGAGTTCCACGTTTCTGTGATGTATAAAGACAGCTGTAGAGCGGTTCTCTCTAACCTCTTGTCCTTTTGCCTCTTGTCTGTAGGAGCATCCCTCATCCCGTATGGCCTGCCGTGTCTCAGAGAGCTGTTTCGTTTCCTGATTTCACTGACCAACCCTCATGACCGCCACAACACTGATGCTATGATGCACATGGGGCTGCAGCTGCTGACTGTAGCCCTGGAATCAGCACACATCCCTAACTACCAGTCCTTGTTAGTGCTGGTCAAAGACGAGCTCTGTCGACACCTGTTCCAGGTAAATTAAATGTAGATGATGTCATTGCTGACAGTGAGGAGCAGTCCTCGTCAAAGCCGCGGTCTTATTTTGGTAACTCTGTGCTGATCGGAGTCTTTTTAGCGATTATTGGCTTTTTATTGAACTAAAGCATCTGGTCCAGGTTCCTTACTGAGATGGCTAAAAGTGTAGCACCATATATTTGTGTTTCACTGCTAATGACAGACATGACCGGAGTGTTTTTAGGTTATAAACCCAGAGATCTACTCTTAACCTTCTCGACTGATTTATCTGACCTCAGATGGACTGATTGGTTCTCTTTGTCGAGGCCTGAGTCCTCTGCAGGGCAGTACGCTGGTGTAGTTATGAGGCCTTGCTGATGAAGTACCTCATCTGTGTTCCAGCTGCTGAGTGTGGACCGTATGAACCTGTATGCTTCATCCATACGGGTTTGCTTCTTGCTCTTTGAAAGCATGAGAGTGCACCTGAAGTTTCAGCTGGAGGTAGCTGTTCTCATTGATCCACACTCCTGTCATTCAGCTTTCATAGCGTTAGTCCCTGAGGACCTGATGGCCATGTCTCTGTTTGCTCAGATGTACCTGAAGAAGCTCATAGACATCATCACTTCAGAGAACATTAAGATGCCCTACGAGATGAAGGAGGTGGCTCTGGAGGCACTGGTCCAGTTATGGAGGATCCCCAGTTTTGTCACTGAGCTCTACATTAACTATGACTGTGACTTTTACTGCTCCAACCTCTTTGAAGACCTCACCAAGCTGCTGTCTAAGGTAACTCGCCCTGAAAGGCTTGCTAGTGATGAACAGGCCCTGATTACCTTTTTGTACTGAGAGCAGACTGCTGCAGTTGTTCTGTTTCCATGTATTTCAATGGCAAAATAATGGAAACCAGTTTTCTGTTAGAAGAGGTTTAGAGCGTCCTCCATTTCTTCTACTCCTGAGTGTTTTCTGCAGAGGACGTTTGGCTCTGTTTACACACTGGTCACCACTTGTAAAATATTAGTGTTTTAGGTGATAGGAACAACATACAGGTGATAACAGAAAGCAGATTTGCATTGATCTCCAAACCAGCCGTTTCACTGCACCACCGTCCTGTTCCCCATCGTCCACTGCACATGTCAGCTGTTTTGGTTGCCGTGCAACAGTGATGTTGAATCAATGTATAAACACAGTCTCGAAAACTTGGGCTGTGTAAAATGTAAATAAAAACAACATGCACTAATCACATAAACTCATGTTATTCACATGAGAACCATGTTTTGTGTGAGTCAGGACTGCAGAGAGCTGTCTCCCAACAGGAGGAGGAGTCCTCCGGCCAGGCTCCTCAGCTTGCAGGCATTTAAAAGAAGAGAGGATGCTGCACAGTGGTACACATGTGGTCAAATAGTCCATCAACTTCAAAATGACCTCAGACGAAGCTGATCCAAGCGAAGCAGACAGAAACAAAAGATCAGTCAGAACAGAGCCAAACATGTCCAGTCGTAGGAACGATAATTATAACACTGTATTCACAGGTAGTATTATGTACCTGGACAATAGACCGTTTGCAGGCTAATATTCTGTAGATTATGATGTGAGTATTATGTGAAAGTGTTTTTTCTTCTGTGGCGATAGAATGCGTTTCCCGTGTCGGGGCAGCTGTACACCACCCACCTCCTGTCACTGGAGGCGCTGCTCACAGTGATCGACAGCATCGAAGCTCACTGCCAGGCCAGGGTGCTAAGCAGCATAGCTCAGCAAGACCAAGCAGAGACTGCGCTGGCAGACGGAGAGGGTGCAGCCAAAGCTGAAACAGACTCTGCAGCTGGTATAAGCACAGATAACTTCACACCGCATAGATGCAGCTTGGGTGTCATTTTACTGTCTTTTTCACCTTTGTCATGTGATTGAATAACGTTGGACACGGACGGCTTCAGTAAAAACATTTCCCTTCTGTTTACAGATGTTAGTAGACTTGGCAGTACCAATGGTTTGAGTCCCTCGCAGCCTGAAAAAGCACCAGTGTATCCTCCAACCAGTGGACATCTAATGGCCGAGAAGATGAGGCTGGGCAGACAGGATCAGGGAGACGGCGACCTTTGTGAGGCCTCCGTCTTCTTTAAAGTTTGTCTAAGCGCTGCGTGGAAACTGTTCAGCTGAGACTAACAGAAATTCTTTTCTCCAGCTGAGAAGAGAAGTCTGAAAAAGCCTCAGCGTTTCTTGTCCTGTTTACCTGATTCACACGAGCTAATGGAAATTAGAACAAAGAAAAAGGTATGTGGAATTCATTTAATGAGAGTAACGTAAAGAATAACATCTGCAGCGTTTCTTGCTGTGTGTCAAGCTGCTGATCACAGGCACGGAGCAGTTTAACCAGAAGCCCAAGAAAGGCATCCAGTTCCTCCAGGAGAAAGGCCTACTCAGCAGCCCCATAGACAACAACCAGGTGGCCCAGTGGCTGAGAGAAAACCCCCGACTGGACAAGAAAATGATTGGCGAGTACGTCAGCGATCGGAAGAACCCGGAACTCCTGGACAGCTTTGTGAAGTAGGCTTAGCATCCTTTCATTTCAACGTGTGCTCTTCACAGGCAGAGCCGTGTGTGTTCAGGAACAATAACCAGTAATGCACCGTGTGAGCAAACAATAATCTGACTGGTTTCTTTTCCAGCACATTTACCTTCCAGGGGCTTCGTATTGACGAGGCCCTGCGGCTCTACCTGGAGGCCTTCAGATTACCTGGAGAGGCTCCTGTCATTCAGAGACTCCTGGAAACGTTCACAGACAACTGGCATGTAAGGGACACGTCCTACAATTCATCATTACTGCAGGACACAGCAGGATATCGGGCCACACGTGGTCTAGGCTGCGCTTGAGTCAGAGACTAAGTCATTTCACTCTTAGTTTGAATACTAAAGCTAAAAGAAGTCTGGACACCTGCAAAGGTCATAATAAGAGCGTGATCAGAGATGAAACAGACCTGAGAATGAGCATCAGCTGACTGCTGTAGCAGGATCAGGCACAACAGTAATAATGTGATGATCCCACTGAGGTTTAGATTCCTATCAACCTCTCACTTTAGGGCCAATAGGGGTTCAGGGGTTTGTGGATTGGGTGGTGATCTGAAGGTCAGCGCTTGTGTGGAGAAGGAGCCTGAGCCTAGGATACAGAGCCTGGTATACTGGTTTCCCCCAGTTTGGCGTCTGTATACTGGGACTTTTCCCAGTGGACGAGGGGGTTGCTTTCCTCCAGGTCAGGGAAGCAGGTACTGAGCGTCATTTGCACCGATGCACCACTTCAGGTCCCACAAATAAAAAAGCTTTAACAATGAGGCTGGAGACGTCATGTCGCCTGGGTGGTCCGCTGGACCTCACCCCTGGGTGGACGGGGTTCGCCCTGAGGTTCTCTGGATCTTGTAGGGCTGTCTTAGTTTTGCATGGAAGACTGGGACAGTGTCTCTGGTATGACTGGCCCTTTGCTGCAGGCACTCCCTAAGAGCTTGGTGTGCATTACCATTGGAGTCATTGCTCCTGGTGAAAGTTGGCCTGTGCTGCTCTTTGTCATCGGTTCTGTTCATAGCATTGATGGATACGATCTCTCGGCACAGCCAAGTCGTGGAGGGGCTCTGGCCTTAGTATCACATCTCTGCTGTTCACAGCTGATGTGGTTGTCTTGGCCTGATACGGCAGTAAACTGCAGGTAGTTGCAGTCAGTTAGGACAAGTGAAATGGAACAGTGACAGATTGTTGATCAGAGGTTGACGCCGTGTCTGCAGTGATGTGGACACTACACTGTTACGGTGAAAAGCCTGAAAACGAAGCTGTTGATTCTGTGGTCAGTGTATGTTCCTGCCCTCACATATGGCCACAGTGGAGACTGACTGAAAGAGTGAGATCTCAATTCAATTCAATTCAATTTTAGTTATATATATATATATAATCACAACAAAAGTCGCCTCAAGGCGCTTCATAGGTATCATCCTCCTCTGTCATGTCTCGGCTCTCCCTTGGTTGTTCTGAAAGCGCCAGTGTAGAGTCACTCATCTGACTGGGATGCCCCCAGTTTGAGTGTTTTGGGCACATCTTGCCTCAGGATGTCTCTGCTTAGGCTGCTCCGCCTGATATCTGACCCACTATAAGTGGCAGAAAATGGACAGATGGATGCTGTGTAGTTTGATGTGTCCATCACAGCTTGTCTGAACAGTGTGCTTCAGTCACTGGAAGGACGGTGCATGTGTCTGAAAGCAGCTATGGAGGGAGTTCCTACAATGGTCTTCCAAGAACTGAGCTGTTAAGTGGCAGCACGGTGCTGCAGAAAGAGGAGGCAGCCTAGGGAGCCTGTGCCAGCTGTCACAGGGCAAACGCAGGCATGCAGCCGAACAGCTCGCCAGTGGCATCAAACAAAAGACTGATAAATGTGCATATACTCTTTTATTCTATTGTTCTTTGGCTAATAATGTTACCACTGGGAAGACTTGGATTATGTAATTATCTAGTGTCCCCTAATAGACCCTAATAGTGCAGTGCATTTATAATTTAATGCTTTTACTCGTTCCAACATACCTGGAAACAAACTCACATGTTTCACAGTCTGGTCACAACCAAGCGTGTTCATCACAAGGTAACTCCACTTGTAAGAGGCGGCCCTCAGTATTGTGGTCAACCCTGCAGATTGTTTAGATTATAGCAGTGGGATGACATAAGTGTCAAGACAGAGTCACGTATAGAGTGTGACAGGCAAAGGACAAACTCCACAGGGGAAACATGTGACGCCTCAAAATAGCAGGAGGAGCCATGTGACCTGGAAACTATTCCTAGTAATGTCCCTTTTTTTTTTTTTTTTTTAGGCCAGCCGCACACAGGAGTAGGCTTTGAAAGAGAAGATGATTCATTCTAGGCAGTGACACTGTAAATGGGTTTTCCACTGTGTGGGGTCAGTGTGGTATCAGCTGAGAGGTGAATCTGGAGGTCAGAACACGGGGAGTAGTTGTAGTGTGCCATAGAGGCACAGCAGCCTCTGTTTGTTGTGTGATATCTGGTCCATGCTCTGTGTTTGTAGAAAGTCAACGGCTTTCCTTTCATGAGCAACGATGCTGGCTTCGCCCTGGCCTACGCTGTCATCATGTTGAACACTGACCAGCATAACCACAATGTCCGCAAGCAGAACATCCCCATGACCGTAGAGGTAAGTGATCACACACCTGTGTGCGGTTGTGAAGCATGAACTAGTCGTGCCAGTTTGTGTAAATGGACAGCAGTCATTCCCCCAACACTGGTCTGAAAGGATATGCCTCCGTAGCACCAAGAACGGAGCTTTGAAATAAGATAACACGTATAAGAAGCGTTTGAGATTTATTATTGTGCAAGCCCAAACATGGCAAATGTCACCGGACAACACCGCTGCAACAGGAGCGTCGAACAGGACATAAAAACAAAGAGCTCAGTAAGAAGCTTGAATCTAACATGATGGTTGTGTTGGAGTGTCACAGGGATGGTAGTTTGAACCTCATCAAACCAGACTCAACTGCCAAAATGTAACCAAGCAACAATGGTAACACTGGGATGAACTACCAATGTGATGGGAAGATATATTCATATGGTCTACTAATGATAATTACCTAACCTGAATGATTACAGCTATGCATCTGTTTACATTATATTGTCAAAATCCAGGTGTCCCAATCACTTCATGGCCACAGGTGCATGAAGTCGAGCCTCTAGCTGCTGGGTCATATTGATAGGATACCACCTGTGCAGCTGCAAACAGCTGCAAACTGCAGTCGGGAAATTTCCTCACTACTAAATAGTCCACAGTGAGCTGTTAATGCTATTATTATCAGAGAGGTAGGCCAGGTAGAATCACACCTGAGGCGTGTAGTGTGCAGACGGCTTTCTGCAGGATCAGTTACTACACACTGACAAACTTCATGTACTGCTGCACTCCAAGTGTGAGGCACAGCATCAGCTGCAGTGATGTGCACATCAGTATCCCATGAATCAGTATGCCACCTCTGGACTCAGGAGCAGTGCACGCGCTCTCTGGAGGAATCAGCATTCACCGTCTTCTTACCCAGTGGACGAGTCCTAGCAGCAGGCAGGAGAACAGAACTATCTGACCAGGGCTAGTGGCTCAGGGTGTGGGGCTGATGTTCAGGCTCAGCTCCTTAGGTTCAGTGAACTTCATGTGTCAGCATGCTGAGATATTTTGGATCATCTCATGCTCCCAACCTTTTGAGAATAGTTCAGGTGTGGCCCCTTTCACGTCCAACCTGACTGTGCACCATAAAGACGTGAATAAACAAGTTTGGTGTGGAAGAAGTTTGACTGGTCCTGTAGTGGTCCTGTAGCCCAACACCAGTATGTGCCTCACATATGTGGGTCCTTCAGAAGAACTGAAGCTCTTACAGCTGCAGACATCATAGGAAACATTGATGGTTGAATTTATTTATTTAAAAGGGACAGTGCAGTTTAACACAGTTCAAGTGCAAGACATGACACTGATGTACCGCACACAGGTTTATAGCTGCTGCTGATTTTCAACAATTGTCCCTTGTTGGGCTCACAATCTAATAACAAAGATATTAAAGTCGTTGTTGTGGTTCTCATTCACCAGCCTGTTGTGCATGAGTAATAATGGCTGAATGAAGCGTAAAACGTCCGCCCTGTTTCCCACAGTAATCGAGTAAATACTCGGTGGTCAGCAGGGAGCTCGTTAACAGAGAAAAGTCCTGATGCTGAGTTACTTCTATGCAGTGTTTTAAAGCACAAACATGTTGAGTAGAGAGACTGTCCATGGAAACACTGTGAAGACTATTAAGGTTGTTTCAGTGATAAGAAATGAAAAGTCAAATGCATTAGCATGAGTCTGTTTCTTATACCTTCATTATCATTTCTTTAACAAAGTCAACATCCTGATTATCTACACACTATGTTTGATTATTGTAAAGTTTGCAGCTCTCTCTTAAATAACGATATACCGAGCTAAATGAAAATGGTGAGCTGTTGTACTTCACATGTCAGGGTTAGGTTAGGTTAGGTTGTTTCATTTAAAGTTCAGTGCACAAGTTAATAGAGACGTTTAAACTGAAGCTAGTTGCAAAGCTCGTTTGTTACAGCTGCTGTTACAGAGTATCCCTCCCGCGATACCACATCAGCACGAAAATAACACAACACTGTCACTGAAGCCTGCCATAAATGTTGTAAATATGATTATAATACTACTAATGATAATGATAATAATGTTGTTGACCTGTGTATTCTAGCAGAATGCAGTCAGATGTTGGTGAGGCTGAGAGTAAAACCACAGCACTGGTTCTGACATGCATGTGTGAGAAACCCATAAACACAAACGAACCCATTCAGCAAAACAGCAAATTAAAGAGAAGTACATCAAAGAGTTTAGACCAGCGGTCCCAAACCCCCGGTCCACGGCCCAGTACCGGTCCGTTAGTCGTTTGGTACCGGGCCCTGAGAGTTGAGGCTCGGGTGTGAAATTTATGGTCTTCAGGGTTTTTATTGTTAACTGTTTCCCTGGGTCTTTCCCGTGTTGTAGTTGTGCGTCTTATTTCGAAAGAAATATTTACGCGATACCATAGCAGCCAGAGAGCATTAAGAGGGGAGGATGTTACTCTCAATAGGAGGACGCTGCTATTATTATATTTACAAAAGACCAGCGTTTTTGTCTCAGTCATGTCATTTTATTTTTGTTAAACATGACACATGTGGTGGTTTGACATTCCTCTAACAAAGCTGGTGTTTGCACTGGTGAAGCTGCTGGTTCAGAGCCCACAGCTGTAGTCAGTGGCTCCACACAGTCATGGAGGGGGGTGGATGTCGGTGCTCTCTGCCTTTGGTTGACGGTGTCGAAGCCTAAACTGTGTGTGGCACTCACTGACGAACACACACTTGCTTTCTCTCTTCTTATGTTCACATAGTTAATAAAAGCTGGTCTGACCTCATCGTCTGTTGTTGTGTATTAAAATCATTTCTATGCGCTTTCAGCTGTAGTCTGGGGACAAACTCACCGAGCTCGGGGTCAGCCAGCACACAGACGTCCACACAATAGTTTGGACAGGGCCAATAAAAGTGGCGCCTGGCACTTCGCTTACTTAGGAGCTTGTTGCAGTATGTAACATTCATCACAGCATGTGTTGGCACCAGTTATTTTTGGAATGGGAAAACTATGGCTGTGTGCACATCAGATCGTGTTCCCCGACAATAACATGACACGAGTGCGGTTCAGCTGAGGGCGGTGGGATGGTAGGTACTGTGTCCATGAAACCCAGCGTGCTGTTTCCAGCAGCTGCTCCCAGACCAGCGCTGATACTGACCACTGTGCGTTTCAGATGGCATGTTCCTGATCCTTAGCAGGATCCTGTTTCTGCGTCTCTCTGTGGCATCGCTGTTTTCCTAATGATGCACCTAAAATATATTAAATGACACATGAGTGCGTGTCCAACCAAGGCCTTTTAACTGTTGGTGTGATGCTCTGAACAAAGCACTAGATGCCAAAGGATCACACATCGGTGCTCTCACCGACGTGTGAGTGGAAATAAAAGTCTACTGGTCACATGTTTGAATAGTTTGTAGAGTGAAACCAATGCTGCTAACTGCTAACACGATGTTTCACTTTAAAACAGCAATTCAAGAAAAATCTAAAGGGAGTCAACGGAAACAAAGACTTTGACCAGGACATGTTGGAGGATATCTACAATGCTATCAAGTAAGGCGCACAGCACAACTCCCCTGATGTGTTAGCATCTGCTATCAGCAGCCAGACCTGAGCCTCATCTCTGTGCTCATCCTGGTTCAGGATATCTTGTTAAAAATGCCCATCACGCTGCTTCATTCACCTCATTTAAAAGCAAAAGGCTGATTCTGTTCATCTGCATGTAGCGTTTAATGTTTCTCCTGCTGAAACGCCACATCCGGATGAACAGAATAAGGCTTCTGGGGTTTCCTTACCTGCATCAACACAGATCTAAAGAGCTTCCAGCTGTTTCCATATTGATGTGATTAAAGAAGGCGGGCAGCTGTCCGAGGCTCATGAATAGACTGATGTTCTTTCCTTTGCAGAAACGAGGAGATTGTGATGCCGGACGAGCAGACGGGTTTAGTGAAGGAGAATTATGTGTGGAGCGTCTTACTGCACCGCGGCGCCTCGTCCGAAGGCGTCTTTCTCCACCTGCCGCCCGGCAGCTACGACAATGACTTGTTCACCATGACATGGGGCCCTACTATCGCTGCACTCTCCTATGTCTTTGACAAGAGCCTCGATGATGTCATCATCCAGAAGGCCATCACTGGCTTCAGGTATACAGCACTCAGATGCACTCGGTGGTAAATGCTACGAGACGCTGCGAGTTGTAGTGCAGGCTGCCGGCTGGAAGCGGCCTTTAGATGTCCACATCCACGGGTTAGCCTGCAGGAGAAGCACGGTCCACCCACACACAAGTTACTGTTATTGACTGTGGACGGACAAATCGTGTGACTACTGTAGGAGAAAAAATGCACGTTTTAAAACAGGCGTAGTTTTGTCAGGCGTTCAGTTGAAGTAAAGAATGAAGTGTAAACACTTTGTGTTTGTCAGCTGTTAAAGTGTGCAGTCGTCTGTGTTTGGCAGGAAATGTGCGATGATTGCAGCTCACTATGGCTTCAATGACGTGTTTGACAATTTGATCATCTCCCTCTGCAAGTTCACCACTCTGAGCAGCGAGGTGGGTCCACAGCTTAAATCGCTTCTGTTCACAGCCAAAGACACTGCCGTACCTTTGACACACAGCAAGTGCACATGTGACACTGCTTAGTCCAATCACGTGTTTTGGGGATCAGCTGATTAAAGAACACAGTTCCTGACTGTGTCCACTGTCACTGGTTAGTTTGGCGTTCTGGTTCACACAATCATCGTTTGGTGGTTTCTGAAGAAAAACTGACACCTCTGATACACACCCCACATTAAAACATGTGTACAAAATGTAGCATCTGCTAATGTATAAATACTGCTAACACATAAATAGTGCCGTGAACTGAACTGTGATTGTGAGAAAATGTACTGTTGTATCAGTTGTGCTCCACAGCAAACACTGAGCCGTGCCACACACAACTGTAGTGAGGATGAGTGAACGCAGCAGTTTAAACTTGTACAGACTAGGCCTGCCACAAACGATTATTTTGATAGTCGACTAGTCACCGATTATTTTTGCGATTAGTCGACTAATCAGATCATCATCCATTGGACGTACAGCGTACAGCTTATTGCACCAGCAGCATCTGCTCTTATATAACTATCATTAGCTTACAGCTTGAAGTGTTTGTGCTAACTAAAAATAAAGACAAGATGGTAGTTTATTAATTTTTAATGAAATTTTCAGATTGTTTCGGTGAAGTTTAATAAACTCCTTGCTATCTAAAATATAACAGGACACCGGAGTAGATTCTCCAGCGTCTCACACTTCTGATAATCAGCTGTCTGCTTGACAGTTTTAGCTGTGCAAAAACTATAACTTTAATCTCAGCCAAACCGATTTACTCAGGAACAAATAAAATACTAAAGAAAGCCAAACAATAACATTTTAAGTTATCTAAGTGACTTATATATCATGTTTAACCTGAGTAGCAAAAGACTGCGGTGGGTTTGAAAACGATTTGCCGGGAGTCCGGTGTTCTCACGGCTCTAGTTAGCCTAGCCCCCGCCTAGCTAACGAGCTAGTGGGTAACAGAGGTCTCCGAAAACGTCGGAGTGCTTTTGAAAATATGTGGTGTCCTGATAAACTGAGCAGATATTTGAGGTTTACACAGCTACATTCAAGCCTGAAAATATGTTAAACGTTTATTTTGTGACCCAGAAAGAATAATAAGAGTAAAGTTAAAACTAACTAGCTGCCGCCATTGTTGACAACTGCGCTGGGCTGCGCTATGAATTCTGGGACACTGCTTCTTCTTCTTCGGGGTTTAACGGCAGTTGGCATCCTTGTACATGCAGTGCTGCCATCTTCTGTTTCAGTCCGTTATTACACTCTTAAATCCTGCTACTTATTCCTGCGTCCTTTGTGATCTTACAAAGCTTCAAACGACGCGTCGACTATTAAATCAGTCGTCGACGATTTTAATAGTCGACATAATCGTGACTAGTCGACTAATCGTGGCAGCCCTAGTACAGACACACGTTTGTTGTCACTAATGAATTGATCCAGATTTCATTCAATGTTCCTGCTGATGCACTGAGAGGATGTTTTCACACGTGGCTGGGTCAGTACCACTCCTCCACCTGTTGATGTCAGCAGAGAGTCCCCACTGTCAGCACCTTAAAACGACCTTTGTTTAAAAGAAGCCTTCCTCACAGCTCTCAGCTTCTTAAACATCTACAGAAACAACAGAGTTTGTGAATGATCTAATTGTGTTGTCCTGCATGTTGTTCAGTAACAGTAATGTATTCAGATGTGTAAATAGTGTTTGTGTGTCCCCCCCACACACAGTCTGTGGAGAATCTTCCCACCGTGTTTGGCAGTAACAGTAAGGCCCAGACAGCCGCCAAGACGGTGTTCGACCTCGCTCATCGGCATGGCAACATCCTGAGGGAGGGCTGGAAGAACATCGTGGACTCGCTGCTGCAGCTGTTCAGAGCTGAACTGCTGCCCAAAGCCATGGTTGAGGTCGTTGTTCCGTCCTCGCTTTCTGATAGTACTGCATAGATCATCTGTGGCATCTACTGTTTGTTTGTTTGTCTTTTGTAAAGAGAGACATAAAGTTGTGCTAACACCTACCTGCCTGTGCCCTCAGGTGGAAGACTTTGTAGAGCCCAATGGGAAGATTTCTCTTCAGAGAGAGGAAACCCCTTCAAATCGGTACACACCAATCTCATCCTCCATCTTTTAGACCAATAAGTGTCACCACACAGTGACTTTTTCCCAAATACTGGTGAACTTTTTTTTTACCTGCTAGAACTGCTTTCAGCTGCTCCCATGCTCAGCGGTTAGCTCTGCATGTTTGTGAAATACCAGCTTCACGTTTAATTCCCCGTAGAACAGACCGGATCTTTAAAACCAGTACAAAGGCATGTGCTAGCTAAGAGGCCATGGAGTAAAAGGACGTTTTCTCCTCATGTGTTACATTCAGTGGCGAGTCAGCAGTGCTAAGTGTTTTCAACTGGCTGACGCTTAGTGGAGCCGAGCAGTCAGGACTCAGAGGACCGTCCACAGAAAACCAGGAAGCCAAACAGGCTGCTGTCCACTGCATCAAGGTACTGGACTCACCGCAATCTCTGAACACAGTCCAAACACCAGCTGCCATCCTCAGCTTTATTTCAAATACAGTTCAAGTGAAGGCATATCGTAGCAACAATGACACAGAGCCAATGCTCCGAGTAATCAGACTACTTGTAGTTACAGTAATTGGTGCCTAATTAAAACCAGCCCCATGTTGCAGTGTCTGACTTTTATTCAGTTAAATGACGACAGCACCGGTGATTGTTTTGGTTTGTTATAATATGAACGTTACAGCCGTGATATTTAACAAACTGGATTTAAAGCTGTGAAAATGGGAACAACGTTAGCCTGCTTCATAGTTTATTTTTACACATTTGGCCTTATTGAGCTGTGCACTTTGACCAACACTGTTCGGACAGCTGACACTGTATCAGATCACCATCAGTAGGTTTGCTGTTTGTCTTCCAGCAATGTGACCCAGAAAAGCTGATCACCGAGAGCAAGTTCCTGAAGCTGGAGTCTCTACAAGAGCTCATGAAGGTTGTTGTTGTTCAGCACATACTTTAACAGTCTAAGTGTTAGCTTAGTGTTTCCCTTACCATTCACCTCATGGTTCAACATAAGCACACTAAATGACCTGGATTCTCCTGTCAAGGCTCTGATATCAGTCACCCCAGATGAAGAGACGTATGATGAAGAGGATGCTGCCTTCTGCCTGGAGATGCTGCTGCGCATTGTTCTTGAGAACCGGTGGGAATGACTCTTGTGACATCGTTTGTGTTGTCAGTGATTTTGAGCACAATAACGAGCTGTTTCTCTGCGTTTGTGAGCAGAGACCGTGTGTCCTGTGTGTGGCAGACGGTGCGCGACCACCTTTGTCAGCTCTGCGTTCATGCTAATGAGAGCTGCTTCCTGGTGGAACGAGCTGTGGTGGGACTCCTTCGACTTGCAATTCGCCTGCTACGACGAGAAGACATCAGCTCGCAGGTATACAAAGATGCTTCCTGACCCCGGCACACAGATGTGGTCTTGCAGACTCGGATCATCATCAAGTTAGCAGACAGTCTCAGTTTTAGGGCAGCTTAAGCCCAGGTAGCTGGATGCTGTTGGTGCAAAGCCACCTGTGCTGGTGGTCTCTTTGACCAGCACGATGACCGTGCTCTCTGATGCGTCCATCAGAGTATGAACATGTGTGAGTGTCAGAAAGCACTGAAAAGCATAGAAGAACGTGCTGGTGTGAATGTGGCATGTTGGACATGGATACAGATTAGCATGTCATTTTAAAATACCTGTGTTGCTCTATTTTGAATATTGTTGTTCTTTAAAAAGACAAAGTATTTATCCACCACAACACAATCTTTCGAGTATTTGTTACTCGATGCGTTGAGTCAAACGGCAGATTAGTGAGAATTTCAGAAGGATGCAAAGAAAGCAGGAAGAGTAAATCATTTAGATCCAGCAAGCACTTTGGGCCAAGTGCATGTTAGATCTAAAGGTTTGTTTCCTGTTTCTGCATAATGTTGTTGAGTTTACTATTTCGTTAGAATTTACCAATAAAATAAGACTGGAAATGTCTGATGTGCTTAAACCAGGGTCGGCAACCTTTCTGATGATGAGTGCCTCTAAAATTCCCTCAGAGGTCAGTGTGCAATATGACTGCATTAGCAATGAATTTAATAACGCTCTATATGAACAGTTACTCACTATATAGATCAACTTCATAGGATTATATTTGTTTGCAGATGTTGGCAGCTGTCAGCGAATAGTTATCAGCTATTTAGAAACAAAAAAAGACTTTTTATCCATAACAGCAAATGAACTGTACAACAGAAAATACAATTTAATTTAAATTTAATTTAACTCCCACCGTAAGGGTGTGTTTTAACTGATGAAACTGTGTGGTACTCAGGCTCGGACGCCTGATTGCTGCCTTTGTCGCATAAGCTAACACCAGTACAGTAACCGTGCCTTTACAAAACTGAAAGACACAAAATAAAACAACATCAACAAAGCAACCCTATTAGTGACAGTACAGTTTGGTAATAGTCATATTTGTAGCTTTAACACGTTATTTATCAACAACTCACCAGCTCGGCTTCATCAGTCATAACAGCAATATCAATGAAAAGAAGATCCGGCAGGTAGGAACTATGGCTGTTAACACGTACCATCCCAGACTGACATAAATCACTCCGTCTTAAATACATTTGTCATTTAAAGCAAATATGGGTCTGGCTGATAACAACAAAATAAACTGACATGCTAGAAATATGGGAAAAACCACACACTCCCCTTCCCTCATCCACCTGCTGGCCTCTGTTGGAGCTCCGCCACCACCAAACCACTGAGTTATTTTTACACATCGGCCAGCATCGGGACAATCCACCACCTTTCATTGTTTATACCGTTACAAAAAAAAAATAAAAAAATCATCGGCCCATTAAAAATGGATGAAAAATGGCCGATGGCCAGTCCAGCTATGGTCGTGCCATCAGTTAACCGTTCGTGCCCAGGGTTGCCGACCCCTGACTTAAACGATTTGAACAGATTACCACAGTGCTCTCTCGCTGTGCGCCCACAGGTTCTTCTCTCCCTCCGCCTCTTGCTGATGATGAAGCCCCATGTCCTCTCCCGGGTCAGCAGGGAGGTGGCTTATGGCCTTCATGAGCTGCTGAAGACTAATGCAGCCAATATCCACTGTACAGATGACTGGTACACGCTCTTTTCACTGCTGGAGTGCATCGGAGCTGGAGTGAAACCTCCTGTCGCCTTCCAGCTTACCTCGGCCACAGCTGACACTGACACAGGTTCAGCTGAACAAGCGTCTAAGAGCAAATAGAAATACATAAAAACATCATGTTAGGAGTTTACATGAACATGTCTTTGTTGGCATTTACTGCAGGTGCCCAGTCAGACAGTGAGCTGTCGTCTCATCATCCCAGTGAAGTGAGCTTAGACCGAGGCTACACATCAGACTCGGAGGTCTACACTGAGCACAGCAAGACCAGGATCCCACGCTCGGCCACTGATGTGGATGTAGCCAGCAGTGGATGGCTCGTGGTTAGCACATACACTCACACTCACACCTGCTTCATGAGTAACAGTATGTTGCATATGACACTGAAACTGTAACAGTATCATATATAAAGCCAAGGACATGTTTCTTTTCCTGATTTTATTTGAAAGCTTAATTTATGGAAAGAACATGGGATGCTTGTTTTATTTCAGATGTTTCTTTACCCCCACACAGGTTGGGAAAGATGACTTTGAGATAAGTAAGACCCCCACAGTCGGGTCAAAGGCTCAGCTGAATCACCCACTGGTCAACCAGTACAGTCTGACACTGGGTCAGGACCTTGGCCAGCACGACACAAAGTCTCTCATCAAGTGTGTGGAGACGCTTTCTTTCATCGTTCGAGACGCCGCCCACGTCACGCCTGACAACTTTGAGCTGTGTGTCAGAGCGATACGAGTGTTTGTGGAGGCCAGCCTCAATGGAGGTGAGACACTAACGTCTGGTTGGTTTTATCAGAAGAACTATTAAACTTTGTTCACTTAGTACTAAACACACTGAGTTAAATATAGCAGGTCAGTACTGAACACATCACCAGTTTATTTCTAAAGGTGTGACTGGCATGAAAGTCTCACCAGATGTTGATAACAACACATTCAGTCCACTCATGCAAACACATCAGATGTCCATAAATGAAGTTATGATTTAATATTGGAACACGTTCATGAGTCCTCTTCACACGCTGAGGTTAATTATGGAGCTCCACAGGGTTCAGTGCTAGGACCAATTCTGTTTATATTATTCATTAGAAGGCATAGCATACATTTACACTGCTATGCAGATGACACGCAGATCTATGAAGCCAGATAATATATTCACATTCCAGTTTCTCTCCAGTGTCCGTGGGAAAGTACCAAGAAATGATGAATGAAACATCCGTGCCTCACATGTGGTCAAAAGCTTAGAGCTGTGGATGTGCACCGAGCTGCGAGGGCTCTCTTTTAGCTGCTTGTGGCTTTAATTGGTCCCATTATTATAGCATGTTTTAAACCCTTTATAGATCGCCTCTCTGTTTCCTCATACTTGTCCAGGTTACCGCAACCACGACAAGAAGAAGAGCCACAAATATGACACCTCCAAGTCTCGGATGAGGAAGAAGGCAGGCGGCAGGGAGAAGGACAGCGGAGGCAGCGTGAGGCGAAGCAGCAGCAGGACCTTCAGCCAGCGCCCATCACGTTCCTACAGTGATGATGAGGAGGATGAGGGTGTCCCAGCCAGTTACCACACGGTGTCATTACAGGTTAGTCAGGACGTAAGTACAACAGCCCTCTTTACCCTTCCTTACCCTTCTAATGATGAGAACCCAGCTGTCCCAAAAGCATCTTGTTTTACCCACACATCTCTGATTCAGTTGAGCATTTTAATGCAGCACTGAGACTCCTCCCACTGACTGTAGTGTCAGCATGTTAGACGCCTGGTTTGGGTCACAGATGGAGTTTTATTCAATTCAATTCAATTTCTTTATTGTCCCACAAGGGCAAATTAGTTTAGCAGCAGGAGGATAAAAATAAACAGAACAATACTATAAAATAATAATAACAATAATAATGATAGAAAGTTCAAGGACAATTATTTGCCATTAAGGAGACAAGACGCAGTAGGGATAAAAGAGACCTGGAGTCTTTTAGTCCTCCTCGGAGGTGCCCTAAAACGGCGGCCGGAAGGCAACAACTCAAACTCACTGTGAAGTGGGTGGTTCACACAATTAATAATAGAATGAGCCTTTCTAAGCACATTTCTATTGTAAATGGCCAAAAGTCCATCTTGCCAGCACCCTGAAATTTTGCTAGCAGTTTTTACCAGAAGTCCCAACCGATTCTTATTCTTCACCGTCAGGTTACCAAACCAGGCAGCGATACAAAAAGACATCACAGATTCGATAAAGCTTCTATAAAACAAGGACAACATCTCAGATGAGACATTAAAAGATCTCATTTTCCTTAAAAAGAACAGTCTTTGAACTTTTTTAGTAGTGGCATCAGCATGAGATTCAAAACACAGTTTATGGTCAAGTACCACACCTAGATATTTATAACTCTCAACAGTCCCAATATCGGCAGTTTCAATGATAGTAGGTGATGAGCTATAAGAGGACTTCCTAAAATCAATAATCACGACTTTAGTTTTAGGTGCAGCTTATAATGTGTTGCATCAGGACTCTTACAGCTGTAAATCCACGTCAGCTGTAAATGTAGCATCACACTCTTCCTGACAGAGTCCCATTTGTTCTGTTTCTGATGTGGTGATGGGTCACAACACTGGGTTGAAGGATGTTACCTGTTTATGCTCATTGTTACGGTCAGTGTTCACCAGAGTTTCCAGCTAATTTCAAAGACCATTTCACTTGTGTTCTCGGCACAGTCACAGACTTATTGTAAGTGTAAGTAGGTGGAACATGCTGTGTTTAGAGTGTTTACACGTTAAACAGAGAGTTGAGAGCTGTTTCAGTGCCTGATCTCATCCTTCAGTGCAGATCAGAGCGGTGGAGCTTTTAAGTCAGCATGTTCAGAGTTGGATGGACGTTTGAACATTTTTGTGTTGTTGGTCTGGATTTAACATCCAATTAATGTATTACACACACACACAGGAAGTAAACATTACAAACCAAAGTGCAGTTTGTGTCGTGGATGTAGATGTCAGTGCTTTGACCCGTCTCCGTCTTTTCTTCCTACACAAAACCATCTTCACTGCTTCCTGTACCTGCTACTATGGCTGTTAAACTAACATGGCTTAAAATTCTTCTCTTATTTTAAAGAGCCTTGTTTTGTACCCAGTGGGAGATTGTAACTACAATACTTACGTACAAATTTGAGTTTATTTTGTTTCATTCAAGTCGTTTCTTTGTATAATGACACTCCACCTCCTCTCGGACAAACATGGTGTTTTCCTTGATCACATTTACTGATGTCATTGCCAACTAATGACACATAAAGAGCAGCTTGTGAAGAACTTCGTAAATGTAACTTCATCTACGATGAAATTAGATGAAAGACAAACATTTAAACCACTTTGTTGTGTTCACCAGTAGTTTTGAAATATTTTCCTGTGAATTCCTGGAAAAAATAGTCAGCGTATTAGTTCATGATGAAATTAATTATTAGCTAAAGTTCTGTATAAACTGGTTTATTGACCAAATAAACTATTAACAAGAAGAGCAATGCTTTTATATTAAAGCATAAATATGAATAATCTCCCTATTATTCACTGTGGAATTGCAGGACTTCATAATATAATGTCTGTATAACATATAGCATAGTCTCTTGTTATGTGATTGATCAAACTGTTTACTGTCACAGACACCATTACTGCATCCTTGCTGCTAGTAGAAACTGAGTAAACATCTAAATAGTCTGTACATGGTTTTATTCGTCAAGTTTGAACTGCAGACATAAAGCTGGACATCTCCTTATTATTAATGCTGGTTTTTGTGTGTGGGGGGGTGCAGCTCTTAGATCTGATGCACACCTTGCACACCCGGGCTGCCAGCATCTACAACTCCTGGGCAGAGGAGCAGTGCCATCTGGAGGCCTCCAGCAGGAAGATTGAGGCTGATTCTCAGACTTTGTGGACCAGCTGCTGGTGCCCCCTGCTGCAAGGTAGGAAACTATTCTGTGCTCTCTGACTGTCGTGCACACATTCACAGTGTGTGTGTAAATATGGCTTGTAGTAAAAAGCCTGGTTGGAGCTGAAAACTAGAGGTTTCCAAAGTCTTCTTGGCAGTTAAATTAACAGGGATTTTGGTAATAAAGATCAGCATTTAGGAAATTCAGAAGTCTTATTTAACGTTTTAAAAATTAGAAATTTATCAATTGCGCAAAATGTCTTAACTCAAAACTTGAAAATGTATTTATTTAAATGTGTCTTGTGAAGAATTGTGAGCAGACTTTGTTTTCCCTCATGGAAAACTAGTCCCTGTTCAGATACTCAGGGAATTCTTAGCAGGATCACTGACGTGCTCCATCCTGGAGCTGAGATAGTCCTCGATAATCTGGTTTGACTTCAGCTGAAGCTCAGTCTCATAGGTTGGTGGTGGATATTCCTGAATCTTGATCTTAGGTGTTGTGTTGTGTATACTACAACATGTCTGAAGTACTTGTTGTATTTTTTGTCATAGAATAAACTTTTTTTTGTTTCTGTTCTTAATGTAGACCAAATGCACAGTCTTGTATATTGTCTTACAACATGTCTTTTTACAAGAATTTGAATTTCTGGTAGATCTGTGTTGTTATAAAGGATCTCAGACCACGCTTGCTCTTTCAGTGTATGTGTGTTACTGTTTCTAGTACAAGGTTGAGAAGTCTTTTTCTTTTTTAGGTGCCATTTTCTTTTTTCCACACTTTTAGTTTTCTCTCAGATGTCAGTTCTGCTTCAGCTCTGTAATGCAGTTTATGTTCATATCAGTGTCTTCGTCACAGCTCCACTCAATGTCACTCCCACAGGGATTGCTTGGTTGTGCTGTGATGCCAGGCGACCGGTTCGCATGCAGGCCCTCACCTACCTCCAGAGGGCACTGCTTGTTCATGATCTGCAGACACTTGATGCAATTGAATGGGAGTCCTGTTTCAACAAGGTAAATGCTGAATGTCTGCGTTATTTCAGGACTGTGAAGACACCTTTGTTCACTCGTTTTTCATTCGTGTTTCTTTGTTGGCTGTCAGGTGCTTTTCCCCCTGCTGACTAAGCTGCTTGACAACATTAGCCCAGCAGATGTTGGTGGTATGGAGGAGACCAGAATGAGAGCCTGCACGCTGTTGTCAAAGGTTGAAAGCATCACATATTGCACTGCACACAACCACAGTTACACAAGTTAAACCAACATTCCAACCTGCGTCAGATCTATGTCGTAACTGGAACCCCATTTTAACCCTATGCTGACGTGAACCTGAGAAATATTAACTACATGTCGGGTAAACTACATGCATACCACAACAATTTGAATGGCATGGAAGGTTGCAGTGTGATACATTTTAGGTGATACATTTCCTGCAGAAGTTTAAATCAAGCTTAATATTGTTTAAGTTCCCACCAAAACAGCCCTGACCTAGATATATATGACAGAGATGGATATAGTGCCTAGAATGTTTCCTGTGGTATCTGGCACTGAAACATAAGCAATTGATCAGTCGAGTTCTGTGGGCATGCAGGGCACACGGGGCATGCAGGGCACACGGGGCATGCAGGGCACACGGGGCATGCAGGGCACATGCAGGGCACATGCAGGGCAGAGAGCACATGCAGGGCAGAGGGCACATGCAGGGCAGAGGGCACATGCAGGGCACATGCAGGGCACATGCAGGGCATGAGGGGACATGCAGGCCACATGCAGGGCATGAGGGGACATGCAGGGCACACGGGACATGCAGGGCACATGCAGGGCACATGCAGGGCACATGCAGGGCACATGCAGGGCACATGCAGGGCACATGCAGGGCACATGCAGGGCACACATGACATGCAGGGCAGCTCCCCTGATTTGGCCTGTTCTTGTGAAGATACAGTTCACATAAACACTGCCTGTAGCAGTTTCCAGGTGGTGCCACGTGTCAAAGTTAAGGCTCAACACATGGGTTGCTCAGAAGAACATTACATTCCAACAAGATCCTGAATTGTATTCCCTTCACCTGTCAGTGCCTTTAATGTTGTGGCTAATCAATGTTAATAAAAGTCGCTCTGTCATTGGTTCATTTTGTCTACATCTCTTTGCCGTAGTTTGAGTTTAGGTGGTCAAACAGAACATTTTCTTCTGACGTGTGATTGTCTTCTAGGTTTTCCTACAGCACCTCTCTCCTCTGCTGTCCCTGCCTACCTTTGCTGCCCTCTGGCTCACCATTTTGGACTTCATGGATAAGTACATGCATGCTGGATCAAGTGACTTGTTGGTAAGGAGAATATAATTCTTATGTCCACATTACCAAAATACCATGGTAGTTATGACTGTCACTATGAGAGAAAGGTGTGTGTAGACTGTGTTGCCTGTGTGTGTTCGTGTAGTTGGAAGCCATCCCTGAGTCTTTGAAGAACATGCTGCTGGTTATGGACACAGCAGGCATCTTCCACAGTGCTGACTCTAGGACAGGATACTCTGACCTGTGGGAAATAACTTGGGAAAGAATTGTCTGTTTCCTGCCTTTATTGAGGGAGGAGCTCTTCAAACAGACTATCATACCAGGTGTGACACACTGACATGACAACCTGTAAATTTGAGCTTGTACCGTCACCAGTTTTACCCCGTTGTATCATCTTTCATTTTAGATGCAGTACCCAATCCTCAAGCAGAGTCTGTGCAGCTGACAACCCCAGCAGGCCGGCCCCCATCGCCTCAGGTGTCTCCACCTCCCATGCAAACACCCGCCCAAGCCCCAGTAAACTCTACAGTGGCTCAAAGCTCCAGCAGGCCGGCCTCACCACTGGAGCCTCCACCAGCCAGTGCCAACGGTAAATGTCTGAAACTTTCCTCTATTATAGCACAGTATGATCTCCGTCAGGGTACAAATACATGTAGGATATTCATTTGTTTTAACGGCAGATGGATAAAATGGCAAAACTTTTAAATGGTCTAAATGACCGTCTGTGTGTAAGTTGAAACCTGATGTTAGAAAACCCAGGGGGCCGAATGGCTCAGCCACTGTTCAGCTGAGGTCATGGTCATGAGTGGCCTACCACTAACTGTGGAATATTTAGCAGTGAGGAAACTACTGGATGGCTGGACTCGTTGCACGAATAGCATCCTATCACCCATTCTTACACACATGGTTGTAAAAGCAGTCTGGATGGAAACAACGTGGCATGTTACACACCGTCAGTGTTAATAGTAGTGTGTGAAACCTGAGGGGAATCCTTGCTGCTTCTGCAGGTGGGTAATTAGCAGCCAGGTGCTGGTAATTAGTTGCACTTTGATTAACTGACCATCTCGTATCCAAGTAGTCAGAAATGTTGCAGTCTGCAGGTCTGCAGTATTCATGCTTGTGGTAACCCAATGCCAAGTATATATGAGTCTTAAAGAAGTAGTTGTTACGGCCCATCACAGATTCATGGGCCATATTAAGTCATTTCCAGAAACATTCAGGACTGTTGTCAGTTTTTGTAGCTGTGGATCAGCACATTCATCCCGAGGTCAGAGCATGCATGCTCAAAAGACTGCAAGGAAAACAGCAAACTGCTCCAAGTGAGACTGTGTAGGCCTCATGTTCAGGCATATCACACTGATAACTGATGTAGAGCAGAGACTGAATCACTGTGTTCTCTCGTTTCGTGTTCCAGGATCAGGCCGATCATCTCCGGCCCCCCCCTTGATTCCTCCCATGCCAGTGCCATTAACAACCTCTCCTGTCCAGGGTCCTTCACCTTTAGGCCAGTCCCCCCTCATTCTGCAGCCCCTTGCTTCTCCTCTGCAGGTGGGAGTCCCACCCATGTCCCTGCCAATCATTCTTAATCCCGCCCTCATAGAGGCCACATCCCCTGTACCACTGCTTCCTGCTCCCAGATCGACAACTCCTTCCGACGAGGTCCAGTAAAGTCCAGCTGCCCCCCAGCCATGCTGTTCTCTCCTTAACAACTGGAAGAGCTGCAGCTTAAGATGGGACATGGAGTAGTACCGCATTTAAAGGAGAAATCCTCCAGAATGGAAACCTGGTGACACCGATAAAAACTCAGCACTGATGTTATTGTAGGAAAAACCCAACAGGTTAAGGTTGGTTTAGAAGCCACGCGCAGTCTTTGAGAGGTTAGTGCGACCCACTGAGAGCAATTTACTGATTCCACAATTTTCAGCAGTGTTCACCGTGCATATATTTTAAGTCAGGCAGTAATTTTAAACCACAGATCGAACTTATCCCCATTGATTTATATTTGTGTTTTTTACTGTTGTAAGTCTGTAAACGGATGAACAACACAGCGTGTTAGTTGTTCTCTTTGAACTCGGTGGGTGATGGGTTCAGAAAGCTGACTTTGATTACTATTTATTGTTTTTAAAATAAATAGTACAGATGTGTTAAGGACTGTTTCTAAGAGGTTTGTAGTGCCAATGATGATCGTCTGCTTGAGTCGTGATGCACACAGTGGCTGTCCAGGGGTCAGACTGTGCCTCACTGCTTTGTTTTAACAGTTTTTACATAAGAATGGAGCCGTACAGACGAAAACACACTGCACATCCTGTATATTTGACACACACACTGCTTATTCAGTGCCAGACTGTGTCGTTTGGCTCTGGATATCAGCAAACAGAGCTCCGTCTTGTAAATAGCTTCTGAGTGAAGTGTTTTCATTGCCCCACCTCATCGTCAGGATTAGCTTCATGTTGGGAGTGATGAAAACATTTCATCTAGACTGAGCACTGTTGTGTTTTTACATCAGAAACACCTGCAGGAGTCCTCTCTTCGCCCCAGGCTGAACTCATAGCTTTGTCATATATGTCTATGCTTCACAACAACCTAAAGATAAGAAGGACAGTGAGTTGTGAGGATTATATGATCTGCATGTTTTAAGATTCCCAGAGCCTTGGCTACAGTCTGATGTTGCAGAAGGCATGACAACATCAGCATGTGTAAAATGGCCAAGTTCGATTCATCGTTTTGCCCCAAGCTTGCATCTCATAACCTTCAACAAGCAGCAAATGGAGGCGTAAACATTCCAGTGTCAGTCTGTAGTGAGCACGCTCTGCACAGGAACTGCTCTGGTACAGGAGCTCGCCACGCCGTCACGTCACCTTCTCCTGACTTGCATCTTTGATTTGACAGACTCGTACGAAACATCTGAAGTTTGCAGCATCGTGCCAGAGAGGAATCACACATGTAGACCGGTGGTTTTCTTGTTGCTCTCCTTTATTTATCCAGGTAAAAGGCTCACTGAGATTACAGTCTCTTTTCCAGAGAGAGGTTGCCAACAGAAGTTAAAACATTTCCACAACACGTCCTCAGTTTGAGTCAGCTGCTCCTCTTTGCTTCCATACATGTGCTGGCTCATTGGTTAAATGACCATCGGATGTCAAATTGACTGGAAACCATTCACAGCAGTCCTGGGCTTCTCTCACGGATGTTTTGTGTTATTTATTGAAAGTGGACTGAGCTGCTGCAGTACGATGGCATAGATGCAGTGTATGTGTGTCAGTCAGGTAACACTACGGCCTTATAGAGCCACCAACATGTAAGCTGAGTGTTTATTTGTTGGATGGCATCGTAGATTTATCAGAAGCTGATTGTGACTTGAACAGGAAATTCCGTGAATATAATGTCTAATGTATATAAATGAAAGGTAATGTACTTTTTACTATGTAATAAATATGTTGTAAGAAAGTGCTCCTCCTGGTGTCTGCTTATGTTTTAATTCTGAAAGAACACGGAAAAATACTCTTAATGAAGGGATTAAGCAAAAGCAACAACACATTCGATATCACTACATCGATCACTACTGCCGTCTTCTTCTGTTTGTCTACCACCACTATGTCCGGTTGGTTATCCACCACCATTTTGTCCGTCTGTATCTGGAAGTCCCACAGGATCTTAGCTCGGTCATTCTCCACCACCCTTGGGGGCGTCTCCCAGTTTGACCTCAGGACTTCCAGGTTATACTGGGCACAGATGTTCCTGTACACTATGCCGGTCACTTGGTTATGGCGTTCCATGTATGCCCTGCTTTCTAGCATCTTGCACCCTGCTGTTATGTGCTGGATTGTCTCAGGGGCATCTTTACACAGCCTGCACCTGGGGACTTACCTGGTGTGGTGTGTCTCACATTTTTGATATGTTGCAATACAACTGGGATAACTAACATATAACATTGTGTGTGTAGTAGGGCTGCCACAAACGATTACTTTGATAGTCGACTAGTCACCGATTATTTTTGCAATTAGTCGACTAATCAGATCATCATCCATTGGAGGTAAAACGTACAGCTTATTGCACCAGCAGCATCTGCTCTCATATAACTATCATTAGCTTACAGCTTTAAGTGTTTAAGGTGCTAAGTTTTAATGAAATTTTCAGATTGTTTCGGTGAAGTTTAATAAACTCCTTGCTATCTAAAATATAACAGGACACCGGAGTAAATTCTCGAGCATCTCACACTTCTGATAATCAGCTGTCTGCTTGATGTTTATTCAGCTGTGTAAAAACTATAACTTTAATCTCAGCCAAACCGATTTACTCAGGAACAAATAAAACACTGAAAAAAGCCAAACAATAACATTTTAAGTTATCTAAGTGACTTATATATCATGTTTAACCTGAGTAGCGAAAGACGTCGGTGGGTTTGAAAACGATCTGCCGGGAGTCCGGTGTTCTCACGGCTCTAGCGAGCCTAGCCCCCGGCTAGCTATCGAGCTAGTGGGTAACAGACATCTCCGAAAACGTCGGAGCGCTTTTGCAAACATGTGATGTCTTGATAAACTGAGCAGATATTTGAGGTTTACACAGCTACATTCTCGCCTGAAAATATGTTAAACGTTTATTTTGTGACCCAAAAAGAATAATAAGAGTAACATTAAAACTAACTAGCTGCCGCCATTGTTGGAAACTGAGCTGGGCGCTATGAATTCTGGGGCTGCGTCTCAATTCAGGGTCTGCACGCTTGAAGTACGCGCACTGTCACTACCCGATCCGTACCGGAAACCCGATCGGTACCCCGCATGCGCAAATCTTACGTCACTTCCTCTCTTTGCCAACTTTGCGACATTCAATATATTTGAATGATACGGTTAACGCCCAGTTAGCTCCTAGCATTTCTCAACAGCTCTGCCTCCTTTTCGACTGCCCGGGACATTTAAACAATGGATAATCCGTATACAAAGAAATTCATGCTTTTCTCCTCAACAGAGAGCGTCCCCCGATTGAGCAACAGCGCCGTAAAATAAGAAGAATGGCGCCTAATTACAGAGTTAATAATGCAGACTTTGTAATATCTCACGTGTAGATTCATCAGCCAGATGAAGTGTTTACTGACAATTGACAGTGATAGCGCACATCATCATCACTATTCCAGCAATCCTCTCTTCACAGACAAGCATAAACACACTCGGCTATCGCTAAATCAAATTTAACACACGTTTGTAATGACGCTAATTCAGTGTATAATAGGGTTCATTCGCGTGGTCAGCAGGTGGCGGTATCCTCGTACACTGGGGAGTAAACTGCCATTAAACGAACAGAAGAAGAAGAAAACCCCTGCACATGCGCGGTACGGATCGGGTAGACCCGATTTGTACGGTCAGACTTTACACATGCGCAGTAAGGATCGGAGAGTCCTGATCCGTAACTAGGGTTGCCAACCGTCCCTTAAAAAACGGAATCGTCCCGTATTTAGAAACAAAAGTACACGTCCCGTATTGAGCTAATAAGGGACGCACTTTGTCCCGTAATACAGTGAGAATCAAAAGTAGTCTATAACGTTTAATGGAATTAACGCTTTGTTTGAAAACATAATTCCCAGCCCCTCTCCTGCTTTGTGACCAATGAGCTGACAGCACACTTATGACAATTCGAGTATGACAATTCAGATTACCGCTCATCTCATTGGTCGAGGAAAGGTCGCTTGCGGAGAAAATACCGGAAGACAACAGATGACCACAACAAGAAGCATGGCCAACAGGGAAACAAACGCCGACACTGCGGTGCAAGTCTCGGACGACAGTACACCTAAAGCTGAGCAGACACTGTGCGATTTTTTCAGTCACGTTATTCAGCTCCTGCTCAAACTGCACGATTGACTCGCAGGGGTTAGAAGTTCATAGGTCACGATGCAGGGTCTCACACTATACCGCCCGATGCTCTGATGCGACCTGAGTGCTCACACTGTGCCTCCATAACATGAAGGTTATAACAGAAAATCTGTCGCTCCCTCTCTCTGTCTTTCACTCACACAGACACACCACCACCATCAACTTTGCTAAATTGCTAATGAAAAACATGATCAGGCAGCTGTGATTGAGCAGCAATGTAAATCCAACTATTTTCACGGTTGTTGTGGTCGTGATCATTTTGTTAGGCCACATCGAAAAGGCTCGGATGAGCTTTCCAAAGTTCTACAAGTTGTGCCTCCATCGCTTGTGTCCAGATCACACGCTGCACAGCCGTGCTGCTCCGTCTTTTTCACCGACGTTTACGTGTTTGCGCGTGAGCAGTGTGAGCGGCTGTGGTGAGACCCTCATAGATGAATAATGATGATGAGTTAAGATGCGTAATCATGGGAACAAGCGGGTTTACAAACAGGAGCAGCTGATTAGCATTAGAAAAGCTGAAATAATACCTCAACTGAACTCAATTGTACTAAATGCACTAAATGAGCACTGTTACAAGAATATTTTTCTTTCTATTGTTTTCTATTATTTTAAGTTAAGCAGGACAGAGTTCTTTTAAAGAAAGATTTACTTATATTCTCAAAAGTTAAGCATGACAGGCTTCTGTTTAAGAAAGAGACCTGTTTTACTGTGTTAATGTTGTCATTTTGAGCTAAAAATAAATGGCTAAATGATCATTTGTTTCACATGTGTTCATATCACAAAGAATAGAATATGCATCTGGTTAAAAAAAATAATTTCACACACAAAAAAAGAGCTAGAAAATTCACCACACTGGGAAGGGTGAAGACAACTGGGTCGCCCGGCCCTGGCCACGAGGTGTCCCTTATTTATTTTCCAGGGAGTTGGCAACCCTATCCGTAACTTTATTTTTATTTTTCGTTTTTGTCTACATTGTACTGAAATGCTTCATTATTGCAAACATTTTAAGATATACTTGTTATTCTTAACATCTTAACAGATACTCTGACCCATAACTATCGTAAAATGCTACGACCGGAAGTAGAAACCTTTCGCGCATGCGGGGTACCGATCGGGTTTCCGGTACGGATCGGGTAGTGACACGCACTTCGCGTACTACGTACGGTGCATAGGGTTAGGGTTAGTTCGCGAAGTACGAGAAGTGCGGAAGTGAGAGGCTTGTGAAATGGGACGGTATACGCTTCGTCGCGCTGTTCAGGTTGCCTAGCAACCATGATACTAACCGCGATACACGTTACATACAGCTTTGTTTGACAGAAATGAAGCATTTTTGTTCATTCATTTTTGTCATAACATCACTTTGATTAGTTGAGTATCTGAGGCTGAGACCACAGGACTGTAAAACATGATTGTTGGGCTTCATTTCTGTGCTGAACAGTCATTTAAGATTAGTTAGTAAATAACAATTAGTTAATGTTGTTCATGAGACTAAAGTCATCTCACTGTGGTAATGTAAATATAATATGGCCAATATTATAGTATTGTCAGATTATGATCTATATCTATAGATCTATCTATAAAATCACTGACTTTCAGCTTGTTGTGTTTGTGGATATATGACTGACTGTAATTATTAAACATTCGCACATAAATAAGTGACGTCATATTCAGTACTTTTGACAGTTCACTCTTCGGCCGCTCCCTTCTGCCGTAATTTGCATCAAAATTATCCACACCCACCGCCGCGCTATGAATTATGGGATCTATGGGACCACGAAGCGTGCACCGGACCACGCTTGATATTTGGGGAAATCAACGGCGCATTTGGAGTACACTTCGAATTGGGACAGCCGTCGTCGCGTGGCGGTGACGTAACCGCACTTAAAATGCGTACTTCAAGCGTGCAGACCCTCAATAAATGTAAAGTGTGTACCTTCTGTCAAGAGCAACCTGAAACAGTTTCTCATCTGCTTTGGTCATGTAAATTTACGTGTAAATTCTGGAAGGATTTCCACAAGTTTATTACTGACTTTGTTCTCCCTAATCTTCAACTATACTATAAGGATGTTATCTTTGGCTATTATAATTTTAAAGACAAGGACAATGATGCTTTCTTCTTTATAAATTTGGTTTTATTTTTGGCAAAATTTCATATACACAAAAGGAAAGTCCTCGGCAGAAAGCCTGAACTTCTTGTATTAAAAATGGAACTTGCACAATATATAAGGACAATCTCATCAAAAAACACTAAGGCTCTCAAGACTGTTAACATCTGTAACCGATTGAAACTGCTAACTTGATTTTGGCTCTTGCAAACTTTTGTTTATTTATGTTCCCCTTATTTTATTTTATTTTTTGTACTCACTTTTGTCTCACTGTCCTTGTCACTCTTTCTGTTCTTCATTGTACTACCACAATGTCACCTTTTATGTGATCCCTGTTTTACTTGACTGTATGTCTAAAATGTGATTAAAAAAAAATTAAAAAAAAAAGAAGAAGCGTGCAGACCCTGAATTGGGACACAGCCCCTGACATAGCTGCTTCTTCTTCTTCTTCGGGGTTTAACGGCAGCTGGCATCCTTGTACATGCAGTGCTGCCATCTTCTGTTTCAGTCCGTTATTACACTCTTAAATCCTGCTACTTTTTCCTGCGTCTTTCAGGATCTTACAAAGCTTCAAACGACGCATCGACTATTAAATCAGTCGTCGATGATTTTGATAGTCGACGTAATCGTGATTAGTCGACCAATCGTGGCAGCCCTAGTGTGTATATACGTATATGTATGTGCAAAATAACTTTTTTGTCCCTTTTATCTTCATCCCTGATCGATCGCTGTGGCACCACAACATGTTTCATCTTAGCAGCTTCTCACAGTTGTCATTTGCGCTGAGCCCTGTACATTTTCCAGTATTCGTACTGGTGGTTACACCTGTGACCACAGCAGGTTTGACAGTTGGATGGACTACTCTGCACAACAAAATGAAATGATGCTAATTTATTTTTGAGTCAAACTGTTCAACTGAGGAAAAAAATACTACAGAGACAAAGACATATACAACCAATATTTGTTGTAACTGTAACAAACACAGAGTCTTTGCAGTGTGCACTAGTAACAAAATTTAAAGGTCATTCAAGAATGAAGCCAAAGCAACCCAGATCAGTTAGAAACAGAATTTCGGTAGAATCACAGATGAAGTTTTCTATCAAATGGCATTTCTAAAATCCAAAAAAGCCTCTTATATACACAGGGTGTACCGTGCCTCCAGCTGTGCTTTGTTCTACTTTAAAACAATATTGTGAAAAAGGAGAGGAGATGGTAAGAAGAGGTGCTGACACTGAGCAGACCTCTGGTGTAAAACGGTTTTATTTCATAGCAGAATGCCAACCACAGGTTTGAATTAGTAAACTAAATATATCAGAAAATACCGATGCTGCGAAAGAACTGTTACATTTGTACATGGATATAAAAACAGTGAAATGAGGAGCCAAGAGAGCAAACTCTACCCACTTAAATTATCTACTCTAGAAAGAATACGATCTTTGAAGGAACAGTGGAACAGAAATGTGAACAGCACTCCACACACAGATAGATTTCTTCTTTAACACATTCCACATGGAAAACCCTACTGTGGGACCACCTACCTATACCAACAGTGACAAACAACAGTTAAAAAATAGCCCCCAAACACACGCACACACACACGCACAAACCGGCAATCTTCATTTGGCCTCCAGCTTGGCCATTTCCTGAAGGTATATTCCGATGCTCTCGCTGTCAAACAGCACAAAGTAAATGTTTTTCAGAGAGGAGCTGGTGCAGGACACAAAGTGGTTGGAGATGGCCTTGAGGATGAGCTGAGCGGCTGTTTGCTTTGGGAATCCGTTCCTGTGGGAAACGGTTGGACAAATGAGACTGAGGAAGACAAACGACAAAGCTGTTTGTGATGAAGAGTAGCTGAACAAATGGCAGAGCTACGGCTAAAAATCTGTCTGCAAACGTGTTCGGTCTGCAGGCTGACGGTCACTTTGCTACACAGATCAGTGGAGCTGGACGTACACTGGACCAGGTGCAGATCCACACTGTTAGCTGAGGCCCTGGGTGAGTGTGTCCTCCCATTTATACACACAGAATACAAGCTGAGATCAGCAGATCTGCACTCAATCTTACTGTAACGGTCACGGCGAGGTCGACAGCTACATGCTCATTTACACTCATGTCTAACGCACAAAAGGCGTCGCGGTCGGGGACCAAAGAGACGCGTCTATGAGGCGACACACTGTGTGTGATGGAGCTCACCGTCCAGCAGGCAGCGAGGGGAAAGCCACAGACTTGAGCTTCTTCTCCTCTGCTGCTGAGAGGCAGTTCTTCACAGTCTTCTCGAGCTGGTCCTCACACTTCTCTGAGCCCCACTGTGGGATGTTACAGTGGATGATGAAGCGGGCTGCCATGCCACTGGCCTGGCTCACTGCCACTGCAGGATGAAAGCATGTTAGGGTGACCACCGTCGCCTCAGACAAAAACGTGTCTGCGCCCAGTCTAACAGCTGATCTCTGTGCACTCTATTTACTAGGCCCGGATTTGCATGTATCACGCTGTCTCATCAGCTACATCCTACTGTGGACATGGATGTGATTCAGTGGCTGTGACGACGCAGCTGCGTACCTGATGCTACCTCCAAAGGCCCTTGTGCTTTCCTCAGCTCCTTAACTCCTTCCAGGAACTCTCGACCTCCAGCTTTTTCCAGGGCGTTGCCTGGAAGACCAGCACAGCAGCCGCTCAGCATGAGGACGCATGAAAGAAACCAGACACGTTACATGAACCGGTGCTGCTTACCCACTCCATCTTTGAGGTCCAGCTCTGCATTGGTTGGGTTAATTATTCCCTCCACCTTGATTGTTCCAATTTTACTCATTTCACTTTCTGTTAATGAAAGCTGTGGATTCACAAAGACAGAGTGACAAACAGCTTTGAGCAGTAACACAACGCGGTGACTTTCAGCTGGGCTTTTAACGCGGCTTACTTTCTGTCCGAGAAAGAGACTCTTTGCTGACAGGATGGTGAATCCATCACCGGGACCGTCTTCCACTGTGGAGTTTGATACAGCCTCTTTGTCATTGTCTGTGCTCTTTGCCAGATGGAGAGAAAAACGTTCACTTCAATCAGCATTTAAGTTACCAAATGATAATGACTCTGGTTCTTTCTCGAGTGCATTAAACCAGCTCTGGTTTGTCTCTTCTCTGATTGAACAAATCAAACACAAATGTACAGAACACACGGCTGTTAACAGAAGAAGGGTTAGAGACTCATCGCCATCATCACAGATGGCTTTGCTGGGCACACTGACCTTTGGCTTGCGCCCTCGTTTGCCTTTAACCTTTTTGAAGGTTTTGGTGGGCTTCTTGCTCTTCAAGCGTTCCTCCTGCTTGTCCGTGACAGACGCCTGGCTGTCCACTTTCACTCGGCCTCCCCTCTTCTTGGAGAGCAGCTCTGGGTGGATACGAGGTAGAACCCCTCCGTTTGATATGGTCACTCCTCGCAGAAGCTGATGGAAGAAGCATTTTGATAAATGAACTCATGTCTGTGAAGAAACGTTGTCTGTGCACACACGTGACCATGTGGTGACCTCCGTCTTTGTTTGAGGATGATACAAAAATCGCTCCACAGCCGACAGGTGAATGCTGTTTACCACACTGTAGTGACGGCTGCACTGTGAGACAGATTCATGTATATAGAGGTTTTTTTAATATGCGTGTGCCCATGGTGACAAAAAGGTTCATCATCATCATTTAAATGCAATTATCATGAACATTACCCTCCAAACAGACAGCTGAGAAGAAGAACTGATGTCAAATAAGATATAAAAAGATGTTCACTTGTTAGTAAAATATGAGAAGCTCATATAAGTCAGTGTGGAGCATTGTGCACGCTCGGTCTGAGCAGCCGGAGGCTTTCCAGGCCGATGCTGTAATCTCCCCGTGTCCCAGGTCAGCCCTGGGGCAGCGTGGCCCGAACACCTCGCCCAGGCTGTGACCCCCTCTGCTGAGGAGCAGGAGCCCCTCTCCAACGAGGTCGGCCGCCTTTTGAAGGAAGCCACATTCAAACTAACAACTAAAAGGTTGGCCTGGATCAACAACTGCAGCGCCATCTGGTGGCAAATAGCTACATAACATTCAGGACACAATTTAGCAGCATCATCCTCAGCCTGTGAAGGAGGATGTTGTGCAGCTCCAGACTGAGAGCGGCTGATGCTTATTTCACATCTTATTCAGAATAATTAGATTCACTGTAGTCTGTGGGAGCTGCGATTGGTCGGGCTGCCGGGGACAAATGATGATTTCACTCACCGACGTCCAAATCAAGCCGTAACCTTCATGCAGCGTGTTTTCTGTCCAACTACTACAGCAGACAGAGAAAAATCCACACAGACACACGAAAAACCCCGAGATCCCACGACCGGTGTGCTGAGAGACGGCACCTGAGAGACAGGTGACGAACCAGCTGGTCAAAGCTCTGAATGGCTCATTTATTTGGCTCCTTACCGATTTCTTATTCTTTAGCATTTACGTCACACTTCAACGTTTCTGATCATCAAACTAATTTTAATGTTAACATAGCAATCCAAACCTACCAGCTATGTGGAAAATGAACTGGAGTCCTGCAATATCTGAACTCAGATACATCATAGCAACAGTGAAACATGAGCTGTGTCCCAAAACGTCGGCTGCTTCCTCCTGAGGCCGCATTTGTAGACTGATTACGTCACAGCGACTGTCCCAATTCATAGACAAATGCGTCCTCCATTTCCCCAGGTTTGAAGGATGGGTCGGGTGTGTCCTTCGTGGCCCAACCTATCCCAGAATTCATAGCGCGGCCTAGCCAATTCCAGTTTTCAACAATGGCGGCCACTACCTAAGTTTTAATATTACTCTTGTTAATCTTTCTGGGTCACAAAATAAACCTTTAAGATATTTTCAGGCGAGAATGTAGCTGAGTAAACTTCAAATATCTGCTGTTTATCAAGACATCGCATATTTGCAAAAGTGCTCCGACGTTTTCGGAGACGTCTGTTACCCACCAGCTCGATAGCGAGCCGGCGGGTTCAATGGTCACTGAGCCGGCGAGAGCAGCGGACTCCCGCTTCATCGTTTTCAGACCCACCGCGCTCTTTCGCTACTCAGGTTAAACATGATATACGTCACTCGGATAACTAAAAAATGTTATTGTTTGGCTTTTTTCAGTGTTTGATTTGTTCGTGAGTAAATCGGTTTGGCTGAGATTAAAGTCATTAGATTATATTAAATAAAACTTCATTAATCCATCGGGTGGGTTCCTCTGGGGTTTTCACACAGCTAAACGTCAAACAGAAAAATGATTGGTAAAGTAAATCCGTCAGGCATCTTTCTTGGCCTTTAGTCAATAATTCTGATGGCAAAAGAACCAACAGGTGAGACAAAAAAACAAACAAAAACTGATTAAACAGATGTGTGAGACGGTCGAGAATTTACAGCAGTGTCCTGTTACATTTCAGACAGCAAGGAGCAGACGGCCGAGTTTATTAAACTCCACCGAGACAGCGCTGACGCAAACCTGACCGTCCCATTTCACGGTCGCCGTAAGTTTATGGCCTGAAGTTCAAGCATGCGCAGCAGCAAGTAAACCTCTACAAAGACAACAAACGAAATGATGTGAAAGGCCAGACTGAAACCAGACTGAGGCACGACCGTCAACAGGCTTCATACTCTGAACCGTCCAGTGGGGCTGAACGACCTCAGCTGCTGTGGCCAAAGGTGGCAAAACCAGTTCAAATGTTAAGGTGACTTTTTCCACACAGGCCAGCTGGGTGTGGATAGCTCATCATTACAAACTGAAGTTTGTACTTAGACGGGTCATCTTTTTCTAATATTAACATTTGTTTTAAACATTTACGTGCAACTCAACCAACCAGGGGTTGGTTACATCAGCAAGTATTTACGCTTCTCCTTGTTTGTCTTCTTATGAGCAGTCCTGAAAACATGCATCAATGTTTAAACAACCTTTAAGGTCAAACCTTCAATAAACTTTGGCGAAAGGTGTAAAACACGCTGGCCAGTTTGATGTGTTAGCATACACGTATGTGTCACGTATGTGTCACGTATAGAGCACTGTGTTACCTGGTTCAGCTCCTCGTCATTGGCCACAGCCAGCTTGATATGCCTCGGAGTTATTCGGCCTTTCTTGTTGTCCCGTGCTGCGTTTCCTGCCAACTCCAAAATCTCAGCTTACAAGAGAGGAAACACATGGTGCACACTCATTAGGCAGCATTTAAACATGTTTACTGTATTTTCCTTCACTCAGCATGTAACAGATTGTACTGGTGTGAAACTACACGGCTGCAGCAGTGAGTCTGTGTCTAACACTGACTGATTAAACTCCTTCATTTTGTTCCTATATGCTAAAAACAGCATATTCATAGCCAAAAACCGGTCAAATGAGCTGTCAGCAGCATTTGTGGATCTATAACACTTTATAAACTATATATTCTTCATGACAATAACCTCCAGTTTACTGGAGGTTATATATATATATATATATATATATGTATATATGTATATATATATATATATATATATATATATGTATATATATGTATATATATATATATATATATATGTATATATATATATATGTATGTGTGTGTATATATATATATATATATATATATACACACACATACATATATATATATATATATATATATATATATATATATATATATATATATATATATATATATATATATATATATATAGTTTCAGTTTTATTTGTCATATGCAAGTTAGCACAGCGTCAACATTGCAATGAAATGTGTTTGACGAGCAGCAGTCACTCAGCAGCATAGTACAGTAGAAGAAATATAATAAAAAAATAAATAGAAAAACAGTATAGAGCAAAATATTAGAGAGACATGGTAAAAGAGAAAAGATGACTAAATATATATGTATCTATAAATATAAATATATGTACACTAGTGATTGAATAAGAAAATCTTGAAGAGAAATATGACGGGGGGCAGATGGGACATTGCACAGGAATGAGCAGCAGAAATTTACAGTATTGCACTTTTAAATATAAATATCAATGACAATAAAGTGGCGTGACCAGTGCAGATTAAGCAGAGTACTTGTGAAGCTGCAGGTAGCTTCTGAGCGCGTCCTGTGGACTGTGTGTGTGTTTAAGTGTTGTGGTTGAGGTGTCGTATGGTTGGTGGTAAAAACTGTTTTTAAGTCTTGTAGTCCGAGCAGACAGACTCCTGTAACGTCTGCCAGATGGTAAC
This sequence comes from Aulonocara sp. 'chitande type north' Nkhata Bay, assembly GCF_057382095.1. Taxonomy (NCBI): domain Eukaryota; kingdom Metazoa; phylum Chordata; class Actinopteri; order Cichliformes; family Cichlidae; genus Aulonocara; species Aulonocara sp. 'chitande type north' Nkhata Bay. The sequence goes on along the minus strand of NC_141356.1, from coordinate 461,766 downwards.
AAGGAGAACAGCTGATGTGCTGGGTGGCTGTGGTCCTTGATGATGCTGTGTGCTTTACGGAGGCTGGAGATAAATGTCCTGAATGGCAGGAAGCCTCGTGCCAGTGATGTGCTCTGCTGCCTTCACCCTCTGTAGTGATTTACGGCTGCTGGCAGAGCAGCTTCCGTACCAAACTGTGATGCAGCTCGTCAGCAAGCGCTCGACTGCACACCTGTAGAAATTTGAGGTGATGTTGGCGTTCATGCCAAACTTCCTCAGCCTCCTCAGGAAGTAAAGCCGCCGGCGAGCTTTCCTGATAACAGTGTCTGTGTGAAGGGTCCAGGAGAAGTCCTCGGTGATGTTGACTCCAAGGAACTTGAAGCTGCTGACCCTTTCGACCTTGACACCGTTGATGTGGATGGGCTGGTGTTCCCTGACTGGTCGTTTCCGGTAGTCCACTATCATCTCTCTAGTTTTGCTGATGTTGAGATATAATCTAGAGTTACCTTATGTTTACATTTTATTTTGCTGTTTTTACTGTTGCTGTAATAAAATGTAATATTATTATAGTTACACACCCACTGATGTTTAGATATATGTCCATTAGCAGGCTGGACCTCATCAGCCCAACCCTGGAGCTTACTGTTAGCTTGCTTTATCCATTCCTGCTCCTATGTTTGGGATCCCTGCTGTCTTGAAACTATTATGTCCATGTTTCAGCCATCGAGCTGTGATTCGAGGAGAAGTTGAAGAATATGGATGTCCCTCTCCGTCTTTACTATGCTATCCATTTTGTGCCTGTACCACTGACAGCCAAACAGCCCCAGAGCATGATGCCACCACCATGCTTGACCTTTGGTGTTCTTAGGTTTGCAAAGCCTCGACTCCTGCAGGATGGCCTCTCTCACTGAGGCAAAACGTTTTTCAGGAGGCACGTGGCTCCTGGTCATGGCAGGCTTGATGTTTCCTGGGTTGTTCCCGAACACCCTAACCTAGTTACTCTCATCTGAGAGCGACAGTTACCCTGGCAAAGTGGTTACACATCAGAATAACTGTCTGAACTGCTTATCTTGGAGTCTGCAGGTGTTTAGAAATGGCTCCGTGAGGCTCTGTGTATGGCTCCTTCCCAACTTGTGCACAAGTCTGCTCGCTGCTCGTTTCACAGGCTACTCCCGTATTCAGCAGTGAGTCACCACAGCAGGTAGCGTCACACATTTGATCTGACAAAGTTTCATCCCAGGCCTCCTCCGGGATTTCATCCAACAAACGTGGCACATTTAAAGCTAGCAGCATGTTTCGAAGAAGCTGAGACGGGCAACAAACGACTGAACAGGCTGTAAAGATGCATAATTACATTAGTTGTTTACAGGTCACAGAAGGACTGTCTTTGACCTCATCCAGACCCAGTGAGGTTAAAAAGGTTTAGCTTTAGTTAACAGTACGTTCATTAATGTTGAGTCAGAAATGTATCAGAACTGTGAGCTGCTCTTTGGAGTCAGTCTGCCTCTGTATGTGACAAAGTTTCACAGGTTAAATGTCAATCACATATATATATATATACCCACATAAAGGATTATCAAAGTACTCTGAGCTTTGAGTGTTGCAGAAATTCAACTTTGAATTATGTCCCTTAGATATGCCACAGCACACTGAACACACTCACATGCTCTCATGTATCAAACTTACCTGCCAGGTACTCAATTACAGCTGCCATGTACACCGGAGCCCCCATGCCAATGCGATATTTGTGCGTGCCAATGCGCAGATACCGCATCATGCGCCCCACTGGGAAGATGACACCTGCCCTGGCTGAACGGGACAGCTTGGTGGCCTTCTTCTTTCCTCCTCTGGCTGACATGTTTGTCTGGACACAGTGCGACAACAGCCAGTGACTGACACAAACACATGCTAACATTAATGAAACTCTCGTTAGCAGGATGCTCTGTTCCTCTAAACTGTACTAAATAAATACGTGTGTCCTCACAATTTCCACAACACTCAGCCGCAGTGAAACCAGATCAATGCAGTGGCATGTAAATAACCCCTTTCCCATCATCCTGATGACATGTTTTAACTGTAAATGAATGCACTGTTTTATATGGAGCTCACAGCCACTGCCAATTTAGAATCACAAATTAATTAGCATGACTTTGGGGAGAAAGCTGGAGGCCCAGCAGAAACACAGGGGAACAGAGAGAACATGAAAACTCCACCCGTGTATAGGCAGATGGCCCCGCCCCTCCCTGAGCCTGGTTCTGCCGGAGGTTTCTTCCTGTTAAAAGGGAGTTTTTCCTTCCCACTGTCGCCAAACTGCTTGCTCATAGGGGGTCATATGATTGTAGGGTCGCCCTTACACAAAGCACCTTGAGGCGCCTGTTGCAGTGATTTGATGCTGTACAAATAAAACTAATTGAATTAAATACAGAGTTCAATGGAAACTGTACATTAATGTATATTAAACAAATTCAATCAGAAACAGCGAGTTATTATTTGACAGCTTTTCAAGCATCATGTGTTCACAGCTGTCCCCACATACGTGACGCTCAGGTGAGAACATGGTTTCTGACGTCAGCCAGGTGCTGGTGGGAGACGCAGTCCCGGCGTGAACACACTAGCTGCGTGTGCTTTCATTGCACATTCTTTTACACGTGTGGCTGTGTGTGTGCGTGGTGTCATAATGAAGGGCACGGTGTTTGTTTTCCACGCCGCGCGCTATTCGGAAAGGTTATTGATATGCTGCGGCCTGCATCCGCGCCGCTGGAGTTCACGCACATCGTCCCCACGTATGTACAAACAGCATCACGTCGCTAGTGTTAATAGTGTGGATAGTGTACGTGCGTGTAGTGTAAACGGAGAAAAGGGGAACGCGACCTCAGCATGTAAGCTAACGTTACTGTACCGAGCTAGGTCGGAGCCAGGCGAGCGACACCTTTACGGCGTCGCCACAAAAGCCTCGCTTTGACGGCTGGCTCACGGAAAGTGTCGGAGCCGGCTTCGCTCCCACTGAGAAGTGTTTTTATTCCTTCACGGACACGAAGTCAGCGTGGACACGAAGCTACGAGCGGACGTTAGCTAGGTCGGGTCGGCACCATGTAGCAGCTTCAACGTTTAACGGCTCCGCGCACATCCGTTACCGTACCACACAGACATGAACCTGAACGAGCCTTTTCTCCACAGCAGACCCACCCGCCCCTTCGTTTTCCACGGAGGCTCCAACACACGGAAAGTAACGCGTCCCCGTCGATCCGGATATGCGCTGCGCTTCGAAACATCAAATAAAGCCCAAGTTTCTACCTGTTTTTCTAACGTGAATCTGCGCGAACTCGTGACGCTCCTGTGCAGCAACAGACGGGCCGTTGTGTTTTGCCGTCCTTGTGCCTAATAATCCTGGTTCCAGACCTCAGGAAAAAAATCCCACACTGCAAGCAGGAACAGCGTAGTTGGTCGGAGGCTGGCTCTGTGCTACTGATGCTGCAAAGGGGAAAAATTCAGCGGAGGGAAAATCCTGCAAAAACGCCCCCGACAGCTCTAACGGAGATCAACGCAACACAATCCTACGGCAAAGTAACTGCTGGTAAAATCCACATTAGCCCAAATAAATAGCTTACAGCCTAAAACGGCACCACAATAGGCCTGTGAGTGTATTTCACTGCATATCCCTGGCGTTTGTTAGCTAAAGAGTGAAGGCTGTGAATAGAGTCCAAAGTGGAATGAAACAGGAAGTGGACATCTGTCCTTAAGCATCCAGACTGGGGGTGTGAGACTCGGGCTGATAATCCTAGAGACATCACAACAGTCAGATCATTTAGCTGTAGCTCAGGAGGTAGAGCAGGTCACCTACTGATTGGAAGGTTGGTGGTTTGATCCCTGGCTCCTCCAGTCTGCATGCCAAGTATCCCTGGCCAAGATACTAACTCCAAGTTGCTCTCCGCTGCATCCATCGGAGTGTGAATGTCGTTAGAAATCAGTTTAGAGTCAGTGAGAATGGGTGTGATTGGGTGAATGTTGTATACAGTGCTTTGAGTACTCTGGGAGAGTAGAAAAGCGCTGTATAAGAATCAGTTCATTTACCATCATTTGAGTCCATCTTTAATTGACCAGAGCCAATAGATGCAGGCACAGCTACATCCACCTACTGAAGATCTGCATCTGTTATAACGTGTTTGCCCTTGATTCTTCCTAACATCACTACACAGTGTTGAATTTCACAAACATTACATCTTAGGATGTGAGCTTCTCTGTTGTGCTAATCACTGTGTTAGTGGCACATCCTGCAACTCCCCCCTTCCCTCGCATGATTGGAAATAGCTGTTTTTCGTGTACGTTAAACCTGAATTGGGTTCAGAAAAACTGTCTCCCTCTCTCTGTCACATTGTTTCACATTACTGTGGTTGTTTGCACAGTTTTTTTTTTACATTTCAGTTGATTTATTTTTATTTTTACGGTGATCATGTTCAATGGGATGGGAATAAGGATGATCCCACCACAACAGAGCCTCCAGTGTGTTTTACAGATAGATAGCTTGTACCTCTGTCCTGATGTGCTCCATACATACATACACATATAACCATAAATTTCAAATTTGGATACATCAATCCATAAAACCTTTGCATCCACTTTCAGAGATATCCTCAAAATGATTATGGATGAGCAATGAGGTGACAGTTGCATTGTCAGAGGACCAAATGGCTGAGTGGCCTGTTCTGTCCCTGAGAAGGAGCCTCCTCTGCTCCCCTCTAGTGCAGCCACCAACTGCAGAGCATTTACCAGGAAGACCCAACTAGCTTGTTTCTCCCTGCTTCATCTCCTCAGATCCCTGGGAGGAGTGGTGGAGGTTTTGAGGTGGGACTGGTGTTCAGTATCACCATGGAAGCCCCATATATGCTGCCATATATATATGGCAGCACAGGAGCAAGCTCAGAGCACAAGATCCATAGAGGCTGGGGTCTATCACACCAGGTAAGACCCCAGGTGCAGGCTGTGTAAAGATGCCCCTTAGACAATCCAGCACATAACAGCAGGGTGTAAGATGCTAGCAGGCAAGGCATACATGGAACGCCATAACCAAGTGGCCGGCATAGTGTACAGGAACATCTGTGCCGAGTATAACCTGGAAGTCCTGAGGTCAAACTGGGAGACGCCCCCAAGGGTGGTGGAGAATGACCTCGAGCTCGAGAAAATGTGGAGGGTGAAGGTAACTGGTCCCAGTGGTAATCGAAGCACTCTGTGCAGTGACTCCCAAGCTAGGCGAGTGGCTCCAGCAGATCCCAGAAACAACATCGGAGAGCTCTGTCCAGAAGAGCGCAGTCCTGGGAACAGCTAAGATACTGCACAGGACCCTCAAGCTCCCAGGCCTCTGGTAGAGGAGCTTGAAGGATAGACCACCCACAGGGTCATCTGTCTTTGTGTGTGTGTGTTGTTTTTACTTAATCCCTTCATTAAGAGTATTTTTCCACTGCTGTGTTCTTAAGATGACATCAGAGAAGTATAAGCAGTGACTGGTAGGGAGGAAATGAGCAAAGACTTTGGAGATAATGGAAGTATTCTTACTTGGCTTAGTAGACAGGATAGCTGTGAGGGGAACCAGTAGGTGGCTTTTGGGAGTGATGTACATCAAAACGGTGGAGAGTGGCCAGGTCCACAGCGGACTCCGGGCTTGGACAAACCGGCAGCATTGTGCTCCAGGCGAGATGTAGCTGTGAGACACTTGAGTTATCCAGACAGGTGACTGGGAGACAAATGCAAGAGAATAGCCGGATCCAACATAAGCAAAGTGCACACTGGAAACAGTTTCATTTACTACCGATGGGGATGGGATGATAAGTCTTAGAAGCAGTGCCACAGCTGGTCCTTAAATACGCAGTTCAGGTGATGGCAATGTGCTGCAGGTATGAACATGTGGGAGACTTCCCACAGCTCCGCCCCAAAACCCAAACCTGTCCACCCAACCCACAGTATAGAGTGGATCATCTGCCAGGTGGAAGGTCTGTAGTTGGGTCTGTAGCTCATGAGGTCTGCTTGTTGAAATGCCCTTGGGGAAGATACTGAAGTCTGAGTTGGTGAGTTTTAGGATATTTGTGAATAACACATAAAAATCCTTATGCATAGGAAAAAAGCACATCTATGAATGTGGACTGTAAAAGTGAGTGCTGAGCGTAAAGCTTTATATCACTCCCAGTCCATGTTTCAGTGTTTTACTGTTTCTGGAGGAAATCACCGCTGGACTGCTGTAGATAGTTTTTCAGGTCTGCCACATCTTCGTCCACTTTGCTCAGTTTTTAATGTCACATTGTACACGATTCCAACATACTTCAGGTTTTTCATAGACAAAAAACTGGGAACAGATTACGTGGGTTTACGACAGGCTAGTAACAATTTAAGATTGGCTCTTTACTAAACTGTTTATGTAGACACAACAGTGGCTCATCCCTGCAGTTAAGTGAACGTTTATGCTTGAACAGTAGGTAAGTGGCTTAACAAACCCCCTCTGCACATCAGTGATTTTTAAAAATAAAGTTGATTCAAAATGTTAGTGAGATTGTGAGACATTGCTTCCTGAAAGGACAAAGGACAAGCTAGGAACAGTAATTTTAGCTTACAGGGTCCCGAGAACAGCGTAAGATTGTTTCTGTCACAATAGGCTGTTGCTGAAACTCTATTTGACTTCTACCACCAGGGGTCAGTGCAGGATCTCTAATGACTCAGACAACAAACGTTTCTCTGGGTTCACCAGGTTACAGATGATGAGGATTGCAGAAAACAGTGATTTAATATTGTCTCATGACAAGCTTCCTGTCTTCAAAATGGATAAAGTTGGGCGTGCTGCAATAGTGTCATTTATGAAATGGTTCAACAACGTAGAGAGAAGACTGCTTAAAGCTCTGCCCTTCATCTTCGGTTATGGACTCACTGCTGTCTCAAAACAATTTGTGTTGAAAGGCTAGCAGTATAGTGTTATTTTTACAAAACCCTCTTTAGATGACTTCGCTTATGTAGACAAATTCTTTAGTCAAGTGTTTTTGTTTTTTGCCCAAAGTAAGCGCCCACAGCTGTGCACCTTCCAGCTGTGCACCTTCCAGCTGTGGCTTAAGGTGTACAGCTAGGTCAGTGGGTTGTATTAAGGTACCCCTGGGCCATATGCTGGCATTGAAATTGCCCTGATGCATCCATCAGAGTGTGAGTGAAAGTGGGATGCTTAATAAACATGAAAGGCAAAGGTGGGAAATTCATCTTCCCAAAGGGCCACATGAGTAACTGGAACTGTCACTGGAAGAGCTGTTCCAATGAGCTCATCTCAGCTCTGCTCTATGCTAATTGTATCTTGCAAAACCACAAAGAATCAATGAATCGCAAAGTAGAAGTACAAGTTAGCTCATCACAGCATGTACCCAGAATCAACTGGAGCTCATTTAGTTTTATTTCTAAGCGATGCTTTTCCCTTTGCAGCCAGTCTTAGGGTTCTCCACCTATAAAATCCCCCTTTAACTCCTGCTAGTAGTAGAAGTAGCATAAAACCAACGTATCTGTTGTTATTACACAGTACACAAATAAATGAACCACAATGACTGTCACAGCACCCAGTGATTTAGCCACTAGTGACATGAAGGGTGTGGGTCTGGTGGGCAGACAGGGGCAGATGTAAAATCCTGGGTTTTGAAGAAAAGGCTACTTAAGCATCCCCAGGCTTTGCTTCTCCCTCTTTTGTTTTTGGGAAACATTGTTACTGTTATATCTCATCAACCAAATGTTGACCTGCCGGTGTCTGAACTGCATGAGCTGGCCCACATCTCTGGAGTGAAGACTGGGCAATTGGAAGCCAGGTATTCATGACTGCATAGTGAGGGTCATTTGCCCAGTCCATGTAAGCCCACACTTCTCTGCCTGCCTGGTGGCCAATATTGTAAAGCTGGTATCTTCAGCACCACTCTCCAGTTGCTCCTAGATTGATGTAAAATGAATGCATGTACACAGAGTTGTTTGGTGACCTCTGTAAATAAGACCAAGTTAAACAGTAGAAACACTACTGACACTACTGACAATGAGCTACAAAACAGAGAACAGCATCACAACATTCTAGATCAATTCGATTTCAATTCAATTTAATTTTTAATTTTTAATTTTTTTATTTGTATAGCACCAAACCACAACAACAGTCGCCTCAAGGTGCTTTATATTGCACAGTAGATCGTACAATAATAGATATGACCCCCTATGAGCAGCACTTTGGCGACAGTGGGAAGGAAAAACCCCCTTTTAACAGGAAGAAACCTCCGGCAGAACCAGGCTCAGGGATGGGCGGGGCCATCTGCTGCAACCAGTTGGTGTTGGTGTATAAAGTCACAGTGAGTGAAAAAGATGAGTGAAGAAGAAACACCCAGTGCATAATGGGAATCCCCGGCAGCCTACGTCTATTGCAGCATAACTAAGGGAGGATTCAGGGTCACCTGGTCCAGCCCTAACTATATGCTTTAGCAAAAAGGAAAGTTTGAAGCCTAATCTTGAAAGTAGAGATAGTGTCCCTGTAGAGATTAAATTATTCATTAAATGCTCTTTGCATTACTTTAGTGTTAACCCACATCACGGCCCCTGTAAATACAGTAACACTTAACTTTTCATGTGTACACATATCTCCATAAATCCTTATCCTTATAAGGAGGACATAAAAACATAATTTTAAACTAGCCTGTGTGGCTTCCCATGATGCACTGTTTCTTGTTTACTCAGCTCTTTTCCTCCACTATCTGTCTTTTGCACAACACTTTGTAAAAGACTAAACACATTTTAAAATTCCAAGCAAAATAAGTTACTTCTGTTTTTATCTTAAAGCTGACATTAAGGGGAACTGCCTCCTGTTAGTCTTGTTCAACTCACCCTAAAAACTTGCTTTAGAGAGGCAAGCCTTGGATGACAATTTGTGTCAATGAAGATTCCCAAATATCGTCTGCTAAACTTCCAACAGCGCTGTGGCAAACCCCATGCCCGTACAGTGCTGGCCAAACCAGTGAGGACCACCACAGCTTGAATGAAGACTCCAGTCGGGCATATTCTCGCTGCGTATCTCCTCTGCCCCATAAATATTTCCTTCATCATGCTTTTAGCCTCCATGTCTGTGTTCTGTGTGATAAAAACATACATCTACTATTAAAAGAAGAAATATATTATAAAAGTAGAGACATCTCAACAAACATTTGAAGGCAAGACGAAGCTTCCCTAAACATACACATAGGCACCAGACGTCTGCTTTAGATTTTAATTTGCGATTAAGTTCATGTTTGTTTTATAATCCATAGATTCGTTACGTAGTTGATCTTTCCAGGATTAATACATTTGAACATTTATGTTTATGTAAGGTTATGTGACTGTGTGGGATTAGAGTCTAAAAGAGGTGCTATCACTTTAAGTATGTAAGTGCAATAGCAGCATGAAAGCCTGTGTGAGGGAACGAGCAGGAGCATGGACGCTCAGGAGTCTCACGGTTTCTGAGCGTGTGCACACGGGGTACTGGTTAAATGTCTTATTTTTGGAACTTTAATGCTTATTTTGGAAGGAATTTGTAATAAATAAATAATCCTCAAGTCAAAATTAAACTGGAGGCATTTCTTTTGGAAACCCAGGAACGCGCGTCAGCCATAGACTCCCTCTATGAACTTGGTTTATTGGAAGTTACTCTACAATACATTTCCAAGATTCCCACAAATTACACATTTAACAATATCTTGATTTCTCCCTTAACATAGAGCATATTAAATTTAAAAAATTGCACTGCAATAAGACCCTTACCGTGTCCAGGGTGTACCCTGTCCAGTCAGTAGTTTATTACAGGGCCATTCACCATTCACTCCATACCATTCACACTCACACCTATGGCTGTTTAGAATCACCAGTTAACCCCAGTAACTGCATGTCTGTGGTCTGCGGGAGGAAGCTAGAGTACCCGGAGAGAACATAAACACAGGGACAACGTGCAATTAACATTTAAAATATCAGATAGACGTCTTTGAGTCCATTTATTTATTTCTGCTTTTGAAACTTTATTTTTTTTAAAAAGGTTTTGAAGATTTGTTTTGTAATTTGTAATTCAAAATGTTTCTGAAATGAAGTTTTTATTGAGGAATCCATTTTCAATTTAAATTATTTAGTATTGGATTAATAATTCGTTTTGAAATATGTATAATTAGCAATTTTATTTTAAACTAATCAAAGAATAAATTACTTTAGTAATGTCTAAAGAAATAGAAGATTCATATATGAATTTACTAAGGCATATTTTATTGCACATTCATTACTGATTCATTGTGATCACTGTACTGGTCCTCTATATTGGGACCAGTAAGGTGTGACACAGAAACACTCTGTGAAGCATGAGCAGGCATAAAGCAGGCAAGCGGTGCTTGAGCAGTGAAATCTAAAAGTAGCCCTGAGTTAGAACCTGATCCTGGAGTGAAAGCAGTTTGTCTCCTTACATGTCAGATCAGCATTCTCTCAGCCTTTTTGTAATGTGTCACCATCATTTGGTTGCAGTTGGCCGTGTCTCAGCTATGTTGACTACCAGCCATTCAATCTGACATGGGGGCAGCATTTTTTTAGCGATCCTCTCGAACTCGACCCGTTTGCTCCTAAATGTCTGTGAAGAGTGAGGAGGGTCCTGTAGGAAACGTACACATCAGCACTTGACCGTCATATTTCCCTTTCTTTTGAAGTGTGTTTGGTTTGTTTGCTTTTGGTAAACTTTATTTTAGATCAACTCTCCGTTTCATGACTTTCAGTTAAATTAGCCATTTTCTGCATGGTCTCTTTATTTTCTCTGCGCTCACAAAACTACAGCAATTTGTTCTTGAGTTCAGAAATATATAAGCAGCTTTTTTGCTGCCATCTAATTCAAAATGTAATCAGTTCTTTTCTTTTTTTTTACCATGTAATCAGGACTCAATTTCAGACTTCCTTTATTTACAGGGAATTTTCAACAACAATATCCAAATAAACAACAGCAGTGACGCTCCCAGTCTCCTTTCAGGTTCCTCACAGAATCCAAAACATTTCTAATCTGAATGTTTCACTTCAGAAACAGCAGCTTTTTGCACACAAGAGAAAAACACTGACAATGGCAAAGAGCCATCACACAAACTTTGTTTACAAGATTGAAACATAGGGATGAACTTGGCAGGGGTGGCTTGTTGTTTTAACGTGGCAGTACGCGACTTGTGGCGTGGACCACTTGCAGCACTATAACACTCAGCCAGGTCCTTAAGAAGCAGCTACAACAAGGTCGTCAGTGGCAAGGGTGTGATCCCTAACAGGTGTGGAGAGACCAGAAGGCAGGGATTTCAGTGGCGTCGTGTTAGTGCACCAAAACCAACACACACACACACACACACACACACACACACACACACACACACACACACACACACACACACACACACACACACACACACACACACACACGCATGCACAGACAGTTAGGGAGGAGAGGCAGGCAGACGGTGGCTGTTTGCAGGGCAAAGACTGAAGGCCAGGTCTAAACTGGTTATCAAACAATCTTTCTTTTAAAGATCTTTTTAGGATCATATCTTGTTGACTGTAAAACTGGGTTGTCTTTGTGTTTTTGTGTTTTGTAAGTCCATTTGTCGTTTATTTGTTCTTGAATGAGGGCATCTGCAGTAGGACAACAACAGCAGCAGTCCTATCAGTCAGTAAAGGAGGTGCCATCCGTGAAAGCACTGAGGGAGTCACCGAGCCTGCTGTCATTTAGGCACCAGGATTGCATTTATTGCTGTTCTTGCGTGATTCCTTTACATTTCATGCTGACCCTTGTTTATCTCACCCTGGGAAAATGACCCTATTTGCTGGCCGGGTGGGACTTCCTACTGTCCTTTTCCCTTGACTATCTCATCACCTACACATAAGAGGGAAACCCAGCCTTTCCTCCCCTGACTCTTTATAGACAAATATCGTGACAGATTTAGGGGTCGCTGTTTATTTTAATCCCTTTGTATTTTGCTGTGTGACCTGTGAGAGTAAGCATGTCAGGTCTCACGTGATACCTCATAGTACCACAATACTATGAGGTATTGTGATTGGAGGACAACAAAGACTTCTTAGCTCAGATTCTAATGGGCAGTGTTGATGTATGACATCCTCATACTTGTTATTTCCTGCTGTGGCTCAAGCTAATTTGTTTCACTTTCAGCTCTGGGGTTCAACTATTGTCACTGCTGGCTTTTCCTTCTGCTGGAATATTTATCTTGGAGTATTTGTGTCCTCCTAGGTCTTAACAGTTTTAGAGATAAGTACTGCAGCCAGACCCTGATTTACAAATGCTACGATTACCCATTATTAATGAAGTCTTTCCTTTCCAAAGTCCGCCGTGTCCTTGAACGTGTGTTACGACTTTTTGTCCCGTCCCTCCTTGGTGCCATTGTTTGTTTCAACAGTAATGAGAAGAGATAAGACTGACAGCGACTGAACTCCAGGTAAGTTCAGCACAAGTGCTAACATTATTAAAGACTCATCTGTTTTTGACAGCCAGCTATTGCATATTTACATTTTTATATGAATGTTACACCTCAGCATTGCCATGGAAACCTGCTAACATACTAATGTTTGAATGTAGCATCAGCAGTAAGTAGTACTCGCTGTACTGCTGCACAATAGACCAGCACAGTAAGTGCTGTCTGCAAAACTGTAAGCAGGACATTTTAAGTGCAAACTGCTTTTATTTTAGTCATTACAGTTTGTGTTTTTTACATAATATAATTTAATATGAAAAATATAACATTGTTTTAAAAATCTTTTTCTTACACTTTATTTAAAAATGGTCATTTGCAACTTGATATTATTCTAATATTTTATTTTGAGTTTGAGTAACAGTAGAATAACTATTTATTTAAACAGTATAAATACAATGAAGTGCTTCATCTAGTTCTGCACCCACAATCATTTTCTGCTGTAACTAAGCAGAACGTGCTGATGGATTACATGTGTGTAACATGTGTCAGTGATTGTACACGTGATGATCAGTAGAAACAAATCCTTGAACTGAATTTGTATCCAACTTTGAGCTGGTACACAGGCTGTGCTGAGCCCTCTCCTACCCCTGCCCCTCTAACACCATCATTAAATTTGCTGTTAACACTACAGTCATAGGCCTCATTAGCAGAAGAGAGGCGGCTGTAATTCAATTCAATTCCACAAGTAAGCCTGCAGTGTGAGAGCGAAGTGCAATAATGAGGTGATATGGTACTACAAGGTCATTAAGATAAGATGAAGATAAATGCATGAACTAGTTTTTCAGCGTCACTCTGAGACAGGATATTTCTAACTTTAGAGATGTTGCACAAATGGAAGAAAGCAGTCTTACATATTTGTTTAATATGTGCGTTGAAGGACATGTCCTGGTCAAAAATGACTCCAAGGTTCCTCACAGCGTTACTGGAGGCCAAGGTAATGGCCCCATCCATTGGGGTGATCGTGGCTCAAAGAGTTGGCAGTTCGTCTTGTAACCAGAAGGCCCCGGCTTGGACAGTCTCGGTCGTTGTGTCCTTGGGCAAGACACTTCACCTACTGGTGATGGTCAGAGGGGCCGATGGCGCGATATGGCAGCCTCGCTTCTGTCAGTCTGCCCCAGGGCAGCTGTGGCTACAACTGTGTGTGTGTGAATGCGAGAGTGAATGAATAGTGGAAATGTAAAGCGCTTTGAGGGTCTCGAAAAGCGCTATAAAAATGCAATCCATTATTATTATTATCCAGAGTAAGAATCTGCTTAGATACCATATTTCTAAGATTTTCAGGGCCGAGTACAATAACCTCAGTTTGATCTGAAGTAAGAAGCAGAAAGTTAGCGGCCATCCAGGTCTTAATGTCTTTAAGACATTCCTGCAGTTTAACTCATTGGTGTGTTAAAAGAAGTATTTGAGGCCATATTTGTAGACCGACTATGTCACAGCGACGCAACGAAGGCTGTCCAAATTCGTAGACTCCTCCAAATGCGGTTGACAAACGCATCCTCCTTTTCCCCAGATTTGAAGAATGGGTCGGGTGTGTCCTTCGTGGCCCATCATATCGCAGAATTCATAGCGCGGACCAGCCAATTCCAGTTTCAAACAATGGTGGCAGCTACTTAGGTTTTAATATTACTCTTATTACTTGTGCTGTCAGCTTTAATCTCGTTAAAATGACGTTAACGCCATAACCGCATTAATGCCGCAAATCTCTGTTAGCGAGTTTGCGCCAATCGCCTGTGCATAGGGCTGCACGGCATCAACACATTAGTGCGGTTAGCTCGTTAACGCTTTAGCGCTGTGCAGCCTCACTAGAGCCGGTGAGAACAGCACACTCCCGGCACATCATTTTCAAACCCCCCACGGTCTTTGGCTACTCAGGATAAACATATATAAGTCACTCAGAGAACTTAAAATGTTATTATTTGGCTGTTTTCAGTGTTTTATTTGTTCCTGAGTAAATCGGTTTGGCTCAGATTAAAGTTATTATCACAGTTGGAGATAGCAGTGTGTTTATTTACAGTGAAAACAAAGGTTGGCAATAGTTCAATGTGCAAACAGTGGTTAGTCGTGTCATCCTTCCCGTGCTCACACTGTGCGTGGTAGTGAGTATCCGTTCCTCCTCCAAGTGTCTCCTCATGCTCGTGAATCTCCTCCATCCCTTTTCCTAGCCTCACACGAACAGTTAATCACTAGATAGAGCTGACAACACTTTACAACGCCATCGGTTCGCAGATACTACCAGGCTTAGTGCAATACTCCAGTTATACTGAGCGCCGGGGGATCAAATCAATCCCATAATCGTACAGCTGACAGTTATAGTTTAAACGTCAAACAGAAAACTGATTAAACGGAACTGTGAGACGGTCGAGAGTTTACACCAGTGTCCTGTCATATTTTAGATAGCAAGGAACAGACGGCTGAGTTTATTAAACTCCACCGAGACAGCTGGCGACGCAAAACTAAACCGTCACATTTCATAGCCTCTCGGTCTTCGAAGGACCTGGCCTTCGCGGTCTACATGTGCCGGGTCTTTCGAAGGATGCGGCCTAGGTTTTGGGACACAGCTCGTCACTCTCCTTCTTGGTCA
The DNA here is from genome assembly GCF_057382095.1 of Aulonocara sp. 'chitande type north' Nkhata Bay. Taxonomy (NCBI): domain Eukaryota; kingdom Metazoa; phylum Chordata; class Actinopteri; order Cichliformes; family Cichlidae; genus Aulonocara; species Aulonocara sp. 'chitande type north' Nkhata Bay. The sequence continues at coordinate 446,697 of NC_141356.1, read as the reverse complement.
AATAGCCCTTACACAGGCTGGAGGTGTGTTTGGGGTCATTGTCCTGTCGAAAAATAAAAGATGCTGACGCTGCAGGATGCTGTGGGGGCCATGCTGGTTCAGTGTGCCTTCAGATTTAAATAAATCCCCAATGTGTCACCAGCGAAGAGAATTTATGTGTATTTACACTTTTATATTTGCTATTTTCTTATACTTGCTGTTTTATTATATTGTTATTATATTCTGTGGAATGAATGATGAATGAATGTATGCTGATCTTCAGCAACAATAGTTCTGCATCATAGGTCATAAAACATCTCCTGATTTATGTATCATCACATCAGTCAGGATCATAGCAGCACAGGTCAGCTGATCACAGCCTGTACATAAGGAAAAATCAACTTTTGTGACTAAGGTTGATGAGTAATTCTTTTCTGCACCACTGCACCGAATCATATGGTTCCACCATCTGGCAAATCCCACTCGAATCCCTGGGAATAACTCTCAGCAGTGAAGCAAACCAGAAAGCTAGGAAGCTGTTTTTTTCTTCATGGTCCAGGGAATCAATTTTTATTTACGTGAGTTGTAACTCCATCTTGGATTGGTGTATCCAGCTGTCTTCAGTGCATCCATACTACAGATAGCATTAATGAACTGTGACACTGTTCATATTTGATGCATTAATTTACAGAAGGAAATGCATTTCATTTAGAAGTAAACATTCACTGATGTTAGAGGTAGTGTAGGTCTGATGCACACGCCACATTGCAACACTATATTTTGGAAGATATCTACTCCTAAAAATCAAAAGCTTTTCCAGTTGGATATGGCTCAGACGTAATGGATTTTTCCATTAGTTTGAATTGAAGCCCACTATCCTCCTGCAAATGTGTTTTTGTGAACAGTGTAACAGTTTATGAACAGACTCCAAAATAAACACATAAGTCTCCCTTTTCTTTAGACCTTTAAGTAATAGTAACATAATCTAATCGTGTGACCAAAGCACTGCAGGGCACTGTTAGGGCCATGACACATTAAGTTATGTTTTGCATCAACTAGACAGACTTTTGGGATTCCTCACAGGATGCATCAGTTTTAACACAGAAAAGCAGAAAAGGTGCTGTCTTAGGTAAAATGAATCTGTCTACAGTCTTTCAACCATAGTTTCTCATTTTTCAAAACACCATTTAAAAATCCATCTATAATCACTTGCTTTTTCCCTTTAAGTCTTCATATTGTTCGAATGAGCCGAGTCATCTGGAAACTCCACTATTTTGATAGCTGGGTAAACAAATGCAGAGGCAAGCCACTCCTGCTCCCCTGATGTGGAAATAACCATTCACTGCAGCTGTCTGCTAATGTTTGCAAATTAGTGTGCTAATGATTTATTGATGTAAATCCATCCTTTTACTGAGGTATTCAGTAAAAAGTGATGAGTCAATTTGTTCTTCTCTTTTCCCGTTACGTGACTTCATGTATTTGCTCATATTAAAATGCGTTTACAGTTCCTGAAGCCAATTCACTGTGTGTTTGGTCTTCCTAACATCCTGTGGTTTTGAGAAGCTCACCATAATTAAAGTCAGATGGAGCCCATTTAATAATCCACCATGTGCTAACCCAGGTCTGTGTGACAGCCCCGTTGGCAGCAACATGTTAGGCGGACTCAGAGCTGTTTCCCAGCCCAGGAGCTCCTGGAAAAGTCATTTTCCAAACCATGCTCAGGTGGCACTCTTAACAGGCAGCTGGAAAAGCTATCTGACTGTTTGGTGCATTTTTCTCATGACTCACCTTGGGTAATGGTCAAACCTTATTTTGCGTTGCTTTTGTACATAAAGCATCATCAGTAACATGTGTAGATGATATAAATGACTAGAAGGAGCCTTCAGTGTCACTAAACTGTGATGCGGCAGAATTCAGTCACAAGAAACCTATGAATGTATTTCAGTGAAAAACACCACAAAGAACTCTTTATTAATGTGAAGAACTGTTCCCAGCTGTACAGAGCGCCTTTCTCAATGTGCTTTTTACCAGGTTCATTGTCAGCCAGCTTTATAGCTCATAGGTCTGTTCACACTGTTCGGCCTCACTTTTATGGAACAAGGATTGAAGGAACTACACTATGTGCAAAAGAATAGATGATGCATCCAGCTTTGAATTGGACACCAGGCCTTTACTGAAGATGTAATTCTCAGATGCCTTGCACTAATCACTAGTCTATTTGTGCTGTTGTGTTTTTACTGGTCAGCAGCACCAAACAGGCTTTGTAAACTAAAAAAACCCCACAATATACAATAAAGAAAGGAAAACAAATTTTTGTCTATAAAAGCCAGTAATGAGACTTTATTCTAAATGTTCTACTGTTGCAATTAGCTGTGCAGAAATATAATTTCCAGCACATTTATTGGTTTTAAATGTGTTTGTACACATGCGTTTGTTGTTGCGATGTTTGTGTTTTTTGATTATTAATATTCTTTAATTTAGTTAGTTTCTGGTTTTCTTTAATTATTTTTAGATTCATCACTCCACAAAACCTTTTCCTGATGAAACCTTGGCGAACAGTTGAATGGACAGATAGAGCTAAACTGTATACAGTAAACTGTATTATATGTGGCATTTTTATAGAATCACCTAGAGAAATTAGAACTTTGGCTACTAGTAACAAAAAATTAAAATTGGTTCTATGTTATCTGTTATGCATACAGTAGGGATGTTCCTGCCAATAAGACTGACTAGTCTAAAACTAAAAAGCACTCAGATATCAAGTTAAATTCGAGAACCATTTAATGTCAAAAAACTTTAAACAAAGCAGTTTGAAACCATTAATCACATTCTTCTTTAATTAATCATGTATTATGAACATTGCATGTTATGCTCCAAACAGACAACAAAAAGAAAAGCAATTAAAATAAATCAGTGTTAAAAATGATATGAAAACATGTTGCAATGAAATATGATCATGCGTTAAAATATGACAAAAACAGATGTTCCTGTACACTATGCCGACCACTTGGTTATGGCGTTCCATGTACGCCCTGCCTGCTAGCATCTTGCGCCCTGCTGTTATGTGCTGGATTGTCTCAGGGGCAGCTTTATGATTAGTGCCTCTGTGCTGCCTTTCAGTCCAGCTTTGCCCAGCCACTGGTAGGACTGGTAGAGAGCCAGAGATTAATAACAAGTATGATTCAGTGCAGAGAGGTCTATTAACACATAGTGAGTGAAGAAGAAACACACAGAGCATCATGGGAATCCCCCAGCAGCGTACACCTATTGCAGCACAATGTAATGTTGGGTTGTGTTTAGTGGTTGAGAGGAGGCGGTAAAAACACTGTCAGGACTCTTCCTGCAGCATTTCGGATTAACTGAAGGCTTTTCAGGGAGTTTTTAGGACCAACAGTAATGGTAAACTGTTGAAATTTCTTGATGAATGAAGCAGATATTTGACTTACTTGGGCTGTGACCGCTTTGACACGAGGCCACAAGAACACACAAGTATGTATATTGAGAAAGACCCTGGGTCTCCAATTACTGCATCTGTAATAAAACACACTCAAAAAAAGCAAAAAAAGCAAGTCTTGCTGGTGTGTGCGCTTGTGCGTTTATGAGTGTCTGTGTATCTAAGTTTGTCATGAAACACACTCGATAATGAAGGTGAGAAGTGGCAGAAACCCCTCCTCCGTGAAGCAAGAAGCAGCTAGAGAAAGGTTCAGCAGATCTGGCCTGTCCTGCAGTCCCACAGGAGTGCTGAACACCCGAGGTCAAACATTTTGATGACACTGGATGCCTAAGAGGGACACCCCAGACTGAGTGCCCACAGCAAGGTTAACTGCCCCAGAGAAACAGATGCAACCCTGCCAGTGGCCACCCAAGGACAAGCTCTGGGCCAAGGGTGTGTACACACACACACACACACACACACACACACACACACACACACACACACACACACACACACACACACACAAAGAAAAATTGCATAAAGTATTAACCCCACCCTCCTAATTACAGACAAATGGATGTAGTAGTCATGTTATCAATGCAGTGTCTTAAAGGTCAGCTTAATGATTTATTGGTAAAACAAAAACAAATGAATAAATAAAAAAGCCTTATAACTTAAAAACTATGATCCTTAAACGTGATCCTTACAACACTGTGGTGGGGTGAAGTTGGTGGCCTGGCTGCAGAGGAGGACTGGAGCTGTGGGTTCAGGGCGTGGTGGTAGGGAAGGCAGAGCTTCACAGCTGGGGAGCATCTTCTAATCATGCCTTCCCTATTTCAGTAGCGGGCGGGCCGGAGAGGAGCAAGAGCTTTTAAAACTATATTTCTTACTGCCTTTGTTTGTATTGCCAATGTTTAGGAAATGATACATGTATATGAGGATTCAAAATATCACAGTATAGCTTGCAGCCAAATGTCATGGCACATTTAACCTCTGGTCTTACTTGTACATTTTACATCTGCGTTTCTTTCCAGCTGACCCCAAAATGGATTATGTGTTTACAGAAAGTATTGTCAAGAGAAAAGGAATAAGCTCTCTAGGTAGTTACAAATATATTGCCATATCAAGTTCCAATCCAACCCAACTTTATTTATATAGCACTTTAAGATACACAGCACAGGACCAAAGTAAAGTTATCAATGTCAAGTTAATTACAAATAATACCTCTGGGAATCCCCGCCTTACTGTGGTGGAGGGGTTTGACTCCACCCGGACTGCCCTTCATACCTTATTCTGTTCATTGTCTGCAGTGCAAGCAGTTCGAACCCGAGTGTGAAGCGGCCCACTCCAGGTCAGGGACAAATCTGAGGGTCTTGTTGATGACTGAGGGGTAAGGGGAGCAGGAGATTGATAGATGGTTGGTTTATTGGCTGCAGTGAAGTGGATGCTGTACTGGTCTGGCATGTTGAACAGAGAGCTGAGCATAAAAGCGAAGCTCTGGATTTACTGGTGGATCTGCGTCCCCAGATTAGGCTGCTGCCCCCATGACATGGCCCCGGATAAGTGGAAGAAAATTGATGGATGGATAGATATCCATTACCTGCTCCTCTATAATGCTTGTGCAAGTAAACTTCTGTTATGTTAGCCTTTTCTGACTTTTACTGCACTTCTACTTAAAGTATGTTTAAAAAGAAAAATGAAAACAAGATAAATATATACAAAATACAGAACTATTCTCTTAAAAGTTAATACTGCACAGAGAGTGAGCTGGCTTGGCTAAGTGCTATGTATTTTCAGTACTTTAAATAAATATCAGAATGTCCAAATTTTTAAAGAAATGAGATGACACATGACAAATGAGATGACTAATGCCGTGGTTCTTATTAGGAGTTACACTTCAGTCACAGGAGCTACCTCAGAGGTATGTGGGCAGAACAGGCGGATCTTCCGGGCAGGCCAGGGATGAATACTTATGTGAAATATTTATAGCCACTAGATAGCTAAGCAGCGATGTCTAGTAAGAACAACAACAACAACAAAAAAAGGTTCAGAACACCCTCCCTAAGGACCCCAGGAATAGTGGCCCCCAAATCACTCTTTCATCTGCTCTTGGAACCTCTGCAAGCATCCCCTGAAGTTTCTTCCTAAACAGACTAGAAGATAAAAGCACAGCTGAACCAAGGAGTCAGCTTCAGGTTTCAGTCTGACAGTCTTCTTCTATTAAAATAGGTCCTGAATGTGGTGACAAAGGCTGAGCCATCAACCTGTCCCTGCTACTACGTTCTGCATTCCAGCTGGATATTTTTAGCACTGGCATTTAAACTTGGCAAGACACTGCATACGCCACTATTTCCTGTTACTGTGAAAGGCAGTGTGCACACATCACCACCCATTAAAGCAATACACATGATACTACAAAGTAATCCAGGTTATGAAAAAGTGAGTAAAATCACATCAAAATTTTTTATAGCTATGTATTTTGGATAAGCAACACTGCAAACAGGATCTATTCAAAATGTAATGTTGTCAAATGACACATAAAAGTAATGAGGGCAGAATGCCTGACAAAGTGAAGCAGGATGTTGCTATAGTGTGCTCAGTGTAAATGAGCACTTTGAAGTCGAAACATGACAGAATTATTTACAAAATTGTGAAAAAAAAATTTCTCTTCAAATCTATATTTAATTCTAAGTTGTTGTTTTTTTAATTATATTATTATACTATATAAAACCCAAAGAGGAAGGCGGGCTGATGGCATTTAAACATCTTTTTAATATGTCTCTTTTTTAGAATATCAACAAATTAAATCCATAGTAAAAAAGAAATTTAAACCGGGTCAAGTTGAACTACAAACACCACCAAGTGTGGTTCAATTTCTTACTCTTAAAACCCCCAAATTACTTTCCAAAATATACAGAATGCTTTCTAAAACAGATGAATCAATATCACTTCCTATTGCAAAATGGGAAGCGGATTTATCAGTTAACTTAGACCAAAACTTCTGGTCTCAGATTTGCTTAAAAACCTTTCATCTAATTAGAAATCCCAGTCTTCAATTAATTCAATACAAAATATTACATAGAGTGCACTATACAGGTCATCGGATGTTCAAGATGGGCTTTACGTCTACCAACAACTGCTCACACTGCCAAACCAATTCACCGGACAATTATATCCACGCTCTTTGGTTCTGTCCACCAGTTCAGAAGTTTTGGCGCGAGATATGTGAAGATTTATCGAAGTGTCTGAAATGTAACATTCCAACTTCCCCCTTAGTGTGTTTGTTGGGCAGCTTAGATAATGTCACTACAGATAAGATATAGCCCATATGGTTTTCACTGCCCTATGCATAGCCAAGAAAACAGTCCTCATGAACTGGAAAAATAAAAATAATCTTAATTCTAACCAATATAGAAATTATCTATTAGATTACATTAGTCTTGATACAGCCTCTGCCACCACATCAGATCAGTTGCTCTGGGCTCCTTTGATCAGCTCCATCACCTAGTGGGGGTGGGGGGGTCATAGTTTGGTCCCGCCTTCGTTGTTGTGATTGGTGTGGGGGTAGGGACAGGCTTGGGGCATCGGGTGGTTCCCCAGGAGCATCTTCCTTGGAGGGCTTGTATAGGAATTTCTTTTATTTATGTATTAATCACATTATTTTTGTCACGGTCCTGGGTCTCCTGACCCAGCGTTTTTAGTTCTTTGTGATGTTTGTATTATTGTACTTGTGTGAGTTATTCGATGGTTTCTAGTTTCGATCCCTTGCCCTTCATGTTTCTCTGTGTCCCCTCTGTTCTGTGTAAGTCTGTGTCTGCATGTTTGAGTTCCCCTCTGTGTCTTTCGGTTCTTAGAGTCCTCTGCCTTATGGTTTATGTCTCTGTGTTTCTTAGTTGCTGTCTCCACTGTGTCAAGTTCGCGTCTCTGTGTGATCCTTCCTGTTTTACTTTGAAGGTCCGTGTCTTATGTGAATGCGTCCCGCTTTGCTTGTCTCGTCAGTCCTGATTTCTCCCAGCTGTGCCCTCCTTCTGTGTCTCATTCCCCTCGTTACTCCCCAGTGTATTTAAACCCTGTGTTTCTCTGAGTCAGTGTCGCGTCGTCCCTCATGCTGTGTGAATCTCCCTGTGTCTCTCTGTGGGTTTAGTTTGTGAGTTCCAGTTTAGTTTGCTTTGTATGACTTTCTCCTGCCAGCGAATAAAGCTGAGTTCTTTGTGTTTAAACCTCGTGCCTGAGTGCCTGCATTTTGGGTCCAACTCCTGCCTGCCGCACAGCGATTCATGACAATTTTATTGTATAATGCCTTGGTGCCACTGGATTTTAACATGTCCCACACTCATACAGTTAGACAAATGGTGGGGGTCTGGTAAGGAAGTTGGGGGAAGCAGACAACTCCACAGGAAGAATCTTTTGTCTCTTTGAGGACTCTGGGAGGCAGCAAGGGAGTGTGAACCTTAAAGTGTGAAACAGCTGTGTACTGCCTTTTGTTCCTGGAGAAGGTGTTTAACTGAGAGCCACGTTAGGCTCGGTGAGACTCTATCTTACTCTGCTGACCGTCTGTCCCGCGGACATGCAGGCTCTCCACCAAGCTTTGTTTTCTGTTCTTTGTGTTTTGATTAAAGAATGATAACTACCGCTCACTGCTAGTCTGCAGGCTTTATTTAATGGAAAACCTCCACAACAGTCTCAACCCGGGGTAGCGGTCATGGCCTATTAAGGGCTCTGTTGGGTCTTAGGTGATGGTCTCCTCGTGGCTGCGTGCAGCGGGGCTAGGGGAGGGTCTGTGCTGACTGACATGGGTTACTGACCTGGTAGCCTGGCTGCCCCTGGATGGGTCGTGGGGTTCTGGGGGTGCTTAGTCTCCGGGCTGGAGCCCTGGCTGGGCCTTGGGGGCTTGGGTCCTGGTTGGTGTGTCGCTGGGGTTGTGGGCGGGTGGGTGTATGGGGGTTCAGCCCTGGCGCGGGATGCCACCAGTGCATTGAGCCACCTGAGGGGCTCTTCAACTGGTGGGGGAGGCTGTTACATCTTGCAGGTCTCCTCTCTCCAGGAACTCACTCTGCAGGTGGGGGAGATACAGGAGAGGTGGAGGACGATCTCAGCCTGGGTGTCTATTGTCTTGTGTAGTCTGGGAGATGAGTGGATGACAGTTCAGGTGCAATTTTTTTCTGTGGAGGGGTCTGGTGGGCTGTCCCGGGCTCTGTGGGGCCGGGCGGCGCTGCTGAAATGGGCCCCGGACCGGATGGGCCTGGGCCCCCTTGCCCTGGTGGGTTTCAGAGTATGAAACCCTGGTGGGTTTCATCTCCAGCTGCCTCCCTCTTCCCGCTCCACCACAATCACCCACAAATGCCGGGCCTTGGGGTTAAGGTGTGTCACCAGGGTGCAGGGGAGGCATCTTCCCCTCTGTCCCCTTCTGGCTGCCTGTGCCTCAATTTTATCCCACAACTTAGACATTCACATTACTCACACTCTCGTAACACATACATATAGGATCTTGGGGGTGGGCACGCTACACGGACTCCAAAAGACCATCAGGGTGTACACCTCACCCCTGGCGTCGTTGCCCACCTCTTAATTTTAAATACACGTAGAGGGGCTATGTGCTTACCTGCTGCTCTCTGGCAGGTAGCTCCATGCCCTCCTGGGTTTTAAATGCACCTTAGAACACTCATGCATCAACACTACATATGAGCGGGCGGAGGAGGGAGGTTTGGAGTCTTCACCCCTGTTCTCTGTGGCCTGATGGGGCGGGGGGGCCAGGAGGAGGAGTTGGCCGTCCGGTTGGGCTCTGGAATGTGGGGCATACTGGAGATTCTTTTATTTATTTATTATTTATTTATTATTATTATTTATTATTTATTATTTATTATTCTTCATACTGGAGACTCTTTCTTGGATATCTGCCACTGTGATGGTTACTGGACCCTGTTCAGGGAGGTCGCTGTGGTCTGCCCTCAGATCCACTAGCCACTGAGCATTGCCGTTATGGGTTGCGTCCTTCTCCCATATGCTCTTCCAGTATTGCTCCGTCGCCAGCCTTGGTGGTGCTGTCCTCTTATTATTGATCCCTTGCCACTGAGAGTACACCTTTGCTGGTTCTGTGGAGAACAGCTGGTTTATTCTCCTGCCTTCTATCTCTCTCGTGTACCTCCTCAAGCGGCTGGCCAAGGCTGTGAGTCTTTGCTTGGCAGTTTCCAAGGCCTCAGGTATGGACCTTCTTTGAAAGGTGCGACAAAGAAGGTGCATATATATATATATATATATATATATATATATACATACATACATACATACACACACACACACACACACACACACACACACACACACACACACACACACACACACACACAAGGGACCAGGTCAGGGGGGAGATATCGTCACCCCTACCCGAGATTGGGTACAAAGCCCCAAGTGCGATAGGAGAAGTGCGAGAGGAACTGACCTAAAAACAGAATCATGGCCAAGCTTGAAACCTGGATCCCCCGTAGCCGGTTACCGAGATTACGTGAAGTACCCTCAGAAGGTCTGCTAGATGATGTTAATGCAGCACTACGGACGATACCTACAACCACGATTACCGACACTAACAAGCTGATGTACAATACGGCAGCAGTGATCAGTGAGATGCTTGGCTACAAGTTGAACAGCCACAAGGGGCAGTACCCTCCATGGAGAAGGAGGCTAGAGGGCAAGATCAAAGTAGCACGGAGGGAGGTTAGCCAACTAACGGAGTTGCAGAAAGGTGCGGCAAAGAAGGTGCATAAGAAATACAGCAAACTGTCCATACCTGAGGCCTTGGAAACTGCCAAGCAAAGACTCACAGCCTTGGCCAGCCGCTTGAGGAGGTACACCAGAGAGATAGAAGGCAGGAGAATAAACCAGCTGTTCTCCAGAACCAGCAAAGGTGTACTCTCAGTGGCAAGGGAACAATAAGAGAACAGCACCACCAAGGCTGGAGACGGAGCAATACTGGAAGAGCATATGGGAGAAGGACGCAACCCATAATGGCAATGCTCAGTGGCTAGTGGATCTGAGGGCAGACCACAGCGACCTCCCTGAACAGGGTCCAGTAACCATCACAGTGGCAGATATCCAAGAAAGGGTCTCCAGTATGAAGAGTTGGACAGCACCAGGGCCCGACATGGTTCACGCCTACTGGCTGAAGAAGCTGACTGCACTCCACGAGCGTCTGGCAGCACAAATGAACCAGCTGCTAGTTAACGAGAGACACCCGGAATGGCTAACTGAAGGCCGGACGGTCCTGATCCCCAAGGACCCCAAGAAGGGACTGGTCCCATCCAACTACTGACCAATAACCTGCCTCAGTACTACATGGAAGCTCCTGTCAGGCATCATATCGGCTAAGATGAACAGGCACATGGGTCAATACATGAGTGGGACACAGAAAGGAATTGGCAAGAATACCAGAGGCGCAAAACACCAGCTACTGGTAGACAGAACAGTCAGCCGAGACTGCAAGACCAGACTGACCAACCTATGTACTGCCTGGATTGATTACAAGAAGGCCTATGACTCAATGCCCCACAGCTGGATACTGGAATGCCTAGAATTGTACAAGATCAATGGGACCCTAAGAGCTTTCATCAGGAACTCAATGGGGATGTGGCGTACAACACTAGAGGCCAACTCCAAGCCCATAGCACAAGTCGCCATCAAGTGCGGGATCTACCAAGGAGATGCTCTGTCCCCACTGCTGTTCTGCATAGGCCTGAATCCCCTCAGTGAGATCATTAACAAGACTGGCTACGGATACCGACTACGGAACGGAGCAGTTGTCAGCCACCTCCTGTACATGGATGACATCAAACTGTATGCCAAGAGTGAACGAGACATCGATTCACTGATCCACACTACCAGGCTATACAGCAATGACATTGGAATGTCGTTCGGACTGGAGAAGTGTAGTCGGATGGTAACAAAGAGAGGGAAGGTAGTCAGAACTGAGGGGATTGAACTACCAGAAGGCAACATTGCAGACATAGAGGACAGTTACAAGTACTTGGGGATCCCGCAGGCGAATGGGAACCATGAAGAGGCCGCTAGGAAAGCTGCAACCACCAAGTACCTGCAGAGGGTCAGGCAAGTCCTGAGGAGTCAGCTGAATAGTAAGAACAAGATCCGGGCCATCAACACGTACGCCCTGCCCGTGATCAGGTACCCTGCTGGGGTAATAGGCTGGCCAAAGGAGGAGATAGAAGCCACTGACATAAAGACAAGAAAGCTCCTTACCATGCATGGAGGGTTTCACCCCAAGTCCAGCACCCTGAGGCTGTACGCTAAGCGGAAGGAAGGGGGCCGGGGACTGGTGAGTGTCAGCACCACAGTCCAGGATGAGACAACGAACATCCAAGAATACATTGGGAAGATGGCCCCAACTGACCGAGTGCTCAGTGAATACCTCAGGCAGCAGAAACCCAAGAAAGAGGAGGGAGACGAGGAACCATCATGGAAGGACAGGCCCCTGCACGGTATGTACCACCGGCAGATAGAGGAGGTGGCTGATATCCAGAAATCCTACCAGTGGCTGGACAAAGCTGGACTGAAAGACAGCACAGAGGCACTAATCATGGCAGCACAAGAACAAGCTCTGAGTACAAGATCCATAGAGGCTGGGGTCTATCACACCAGGCAAGACCCCAGGTGCAGGCTGTGTAAAGATGCCCCAGAGACAATCCAGCACATAACAGCAGGGTGCAAGATGCTAGCAGGCAAGGCATACATGGAACGCCATAACCAAGTGGCCGGCATAGTGTACAGGAACATCTGTGCCGAGTATAACCTGGAAGTCCCGAGGTCAAAATGGGAGATGCCCCCAAGGGTGGTGGAGAATGACCGAGCTAAGATCCTGTGGGACTTCCAGATACAGACGGACAAAATGGTGGTGGCTAACCAACCGGACATAGTGGTGGTAGACAAACAGAAGAAGACGGCCGTAGTGATCGATGTAGCGGTTCCGAATGACAGCAATATCAGGAAGAAGGAACACGAGAAGCTGGAGAAATACCAAGGGCTCAGAGAAGAGCTCGAGAGGATGTGGAGGGTGAAGGTAATGGTGGTCCCCGTGGTAATCGGAGCACTAGGTGCGGTGACTCCCAAGCTAGGCGAGTGGCTCCAGCAGATCCCGGGAATAACATCGGAGATCTCTGTCCAGAAGAGCGCAGTCCTGGGAACAGCTAAGATACTGCGCAGGACCCTCAAGCTCCCAGGCCTCTGGTAGAGGACCCGAGCTTGAAGGATAGACCGCCCGCAGGGGCGTGCTGGGTGTTATATATATATATATATATATATATATATATATATATATATATATATATATATATATATATGTATGGGGTGCAACGATACACAAAATTCACGGTTCGATACTTTGGTGTCAGGTTCGATATTTTTTCGATACAAAACAAAATGTTCATGCCTTTTTAATTTGTCATTTATTAAAATTATAAATATATATTTTAACTCAAAAGTACAGTTTTTAAATTTAATGTGGCTGAAACAACAAAATAATAAAAAAAATAAAATCTATCTGATGGAGAAATCATTCATCTTTGGAAAAGAGAGTTTATTACAGAGAAATGTCTCTTTCCAAAATAAAAGCTCTACTATCCGCTTCTTCTGGGCTATATTCTCAGCAGCATATTAAACATATCAGGTCCCCATAAGGAGAATCATGTGCCAACAGCTGTCTAAATGACTCGGGTAAAGTTTGTAGCATGGTGCTTGTTGTTTTTGTCTGCTTCCACTTGTCTTTGCACTAGGATGATGTCGGAGTAAATGTGCAGTCATATTCGTTGTGTTCTCACTAGTGCTGTCAGCGTAAATCTCGTTGAAATGACGTTAACGCCACAACACGGCAAATCTCCGTTAACGAGCTACCGCCGATCGCCCCGTGCGTGGGGCTAGACGGCCAACACGTTAACGAGCTAACTGCGCTAACACACTAGTTCCCACCCATGTAATTGAGCATTGCATGGCACATCCAACATACTGTTTTACTTTAGTCCATGACGCGCTTACCTTCAGGGTCATACGTCACATGAAGACCAAAATAGTTCCAAACACCAGATCTGAATGAGGGTGGGGGAGGTTCAATTTGCCATGTTGCAAGGAGAGCTTAACTTCTGTCTCGCTAGCTTGCCCTGCGCTCTTCCTTCTGACGATGCTGTCTGTGTTGAGCGCTCAGTGAATCTGCATTCGACTACTCCGCCTAGGCTGCACTGTCGAGCGCATCGTCAGAAGGACAGTTGATAAAATAAATTTAAAATTTTGTATTGTTCGATACATATGCGTACCGAACCGAAAGCACTGTATCGAACGGTTCAATATCGATACGAGTATTGTTGCACCCCTAAAATATATTTTATATATATATATATATATATACACACATTTATTTGAGGTGACTCTTTTCTGTTAAGCCATGAAGAGGCTATTTGGTCTCTCCAATGTAGACGTCTAAGCATTCCTCACTACACTGTACAGCAGTGTACAATGAGACTCATACACCGACAGATGTCTGTAGAGTAGCCAGAGCTCCATGTCTCTGGCAGCAGTGAAGAACAAAGCAGGCTATAAAACCACTTACCCTGTGTTACCTAATGAAGCTGCTGCTGTGCATGGCATTTATCTGTATAACGGAAACAAGCAAATGGAAATACAATTAAACACTGCTCACCTGTTCTTTTTTCTCAGATTTTTGTCATTTTCTAATTGTTGGTTGCTTTCACTGTATGATTTCATATGTTTTAGTGGAAAGATGAATGCAGTGATGTTTGTACCATCATGATGTGTGACATTTCTAAAGTATTGTCTGAGATTTATAAAGTAGGTCTCAGACTTTGATAAAGTGATAATTGTAACATTGTTGTTGATTTTTCTGCCAATTTCAATAAAGACCAAAACTCACAATGTATTTGTTAGTAAATCTGGTTTTCAAGACTTTGTCTTCCCCACTTTACCAAGACACAGTGGACATAAACTAGCAAAAGAGTTGGATGGAAAGACCTGCAGTAAGGATGTACACATCCAGAGGACTATATGATCGGATGTTTTACTTTTGCTAGTCAGCACGAGAAAAACCAGTAGGTCAAATAAATTCAAATTCAGCACAAGCATAATGTTTCAACTTGCAAGCATAATTTGATGACGGACTATATTTGAAGCCAGAATAGGTTCAAATATAGAAATAAACAGAATAGTCTAACCCAGGGATGTCAACTCATTTTACATTTGTTTTGGCCTTACAGTTTTTCTGTTACAAGCTTTTCATTTGCTTGAATGTAACCAAAGACATAATTCTGACCTTATATTGGTCAAATTTTGGTGATTGCCAGGGCAGCACTCTAAGGAATGACCTCTCTCTCCCCTGCCACCTCTTCCTGCTTATATGGGGGAACACTGAGGTATTCCCAGGCCAGCTGAGAGATGTAATCTCTCCAGCATGTCCTTGGTCTGCCCTGGGGCCTCCTTCAGACAGGACATGCCTGAAACATCTCACCCAGAGGGCCAAATGCCCAAACCACCTCAACTGGCTCCTTTTGATGTGGAGTAGTAGCAGCTTTACTCTGCACCACTCTAGGATGGTTGAAATCCTCGCCATATTTCTAATATCTCTAAGGCACAGGGCAGCTACCCCTCAGAAAAAGCAAATTTCTGCCTCTGATATTCATAATCTGATTCTTTCGGTCATGACCCAGAGCTTGTGACTATGGAACTGATGCAGACTGACCAGTAGGAAGAGAGCGAATGAGTCTGTGAGAGAGGAAAAAGCGAGGGACAGGGTTACTGGGGTTCCCCCTTGGAGCCAGGCCTGGGGAGGGAGCTGATGGCCATCTTAGCCCAAGGAGCCAGGAAAGTGAGGAGAGAGCGGGGGGAAACACGTAGCAAAAGGTCATGGGTCAGACTCAGGCCGTTGCTTTCTGGACACACGACGTGTGGCTGTGAGCTAAACGAACTCCCCAACTGACTGAATTTATGAAGTTGTGAAGATTATTCCCTGATGGTATGAAATATGAAAGCTTGCCCACACTGTCGCTCACAGATGGGCAGTTTTTATTTTGAGTGTGAAGTGGCAGGGTTAAGAATGAACACTTGAGTGCTCAGCTGATTAGGACGGTGCTAGATAAGTACCAGACCATTTATTTATACTGCAGCAGGTGGCTACAAAATTAGTCAGCAGCTATAACACACTTCCTGGACATGTCTGATCAGTGCATTTGTTATTTCAGTGCACACTGAATGAGGGAGAACGCTGTTCCTCATCAGAAGCGTTCTCCTATTCAGGGGTGCTTGTTTATAAGTGTGGTCAGCCTGACGAACGGTTGCTCTAACAACATAACATAACAGTGTTGAATTTCAAAGGATCTGTCGCCATGCCAGACTCTTCAGTGGGTATGTCTTTGAAGCCCATATCTAATGTATTGGATTTAAAACAATACCAGGAAAATATAGACTGTACAGCAGGTATTAGAGACTGGAAGTCTGCTTAGTAAATCATAGCTGTGTAAGACAGATTTTTTGGGAAGCATGTTGAGAAATTTCTAGAATAGTCCTAAAAATGTAAACTCAATCAATGTTTTGGAATGAGGATTAAAGAAAGATGATTTAAAAAATTTAAAACAAGCAACACAGAGTTTAAAAATGTGAGAAGGACAAAAAACAAAAATCCAAAGCAGAAATGTGCACATACAGACCAACATCTTCAAAAATGCAGACAGAAGTAACTGAAAACCAAATGTTTACACTCAGATGCCAAAATAGGTGAAATTCCTGAAAAGGTGCAGTGTTTTTGTGCACAGGACAATCAGCATGAATGAGCTGGATGGCTGAGACAGCAAGTGGATGACAATCATACGTCAGCACACGCACGGCTGCTTTCACAAAGAAGCATTTGCCAAATATAAACTTTTGATGAGTAGTGGTTTACAAGCTTCTCAGGAAATAACAGCATGAGGTGTTAATATGCATGAGGTGGCATCAAAGGGGGTACATGTCTGTGCCTATAAAAAGCAACAGCTGTGCCTGACTTAATTCAGTCTCCGCCCCCTGTGTTGTAATCACCTGGTGTAGCCAAACACCACTCTTACTGCTCCTGACACACTTGTCACTCCTGTTCTGTCAGTGTCTGCAGTCTTTGCTAGATGTCTTCCATTATGTAAAATAAGACACCAATCAGATTACAACAGTTGTGAATGATTTAACAATTTCTGTGTTGGGAAGCTTTAATTAGTGTGAAATAGCAGCCTTACATGCTTACTGTATGGTACATCTGCCATACTACTGTATTAGCAGCTAATGCTGAGCAGGCGCTTTGCTCTGCTCTGGAATTTTGCAACTGCAGTGTTGCTCAAACAAACACCAGTCATGATGCTCTGTGTGAGGGACCCAAACTGTTCCACACAGAACCAGAGTTGATGGTAAATGAACTGGTTCTTTCATAGCACTTTTCTACTCTGAGCGCTCAAAGCAACTTGCAACTTGCCTCATTCCGCCATTCACAACCAATCACTTTTTCTTTCTATTTAACACACGCACTTTCATGAATGTACCTGAGAGCAATTTGGAGTTAGTATCTTGCCCAAGGATATTAGGCATGCAGACTGGAGCAGCAGATACTTGGAATTACTAACTAGGAAACCTACACTGGAAATACCCAACACACAGGACTGACAGCTGTAAGGAAATCTGGACAGATGTACCAAAGAACATGGGTGAAGCAAATCAGACTAATGAAACAGAGGAAGTAAAACGGAGCACGGCGCACACCAAAAACAGGAACTAAACAAAAACAAAGAGAGAGACCCAGACTCAAGACAACCACAGAGATGTGACTGAGGAATTTTAACATTTAAAAAATGTCAAATAATAGAATAACATATTTAATTTAACACAGTGTGAACCATCATGCAGCCTGTTCCGGTTGCTCCTGTTTTTTCTCCATACTTTAAACTGTTTCTTCCTTTTTGTTTAGTCTTTTACTTGTTATTGCAGAGATTTAGTTTGTTTTAAATATTTTTCTGTCAAACATGTGGTTTGAGAGTGTTTTTGTTATCCTCGTCACCATGGACTCATTGCTTTCATTGAGGCATGGGATCGTAGTGCAGCAGCTACACACCGCATGGTTTGTTTACTCCATGGATCAGTTGAACGGCCTGATTCCGGCTCACCCACAGACATACCAGCTGAAATCTGGAGGAAAGGACACAGTGAATGTAGAGGTGGGGGGCGGAGGGAGACAGCAAGGGCTTGAAGAGAGTAGGAGGCATAAGCCGTGTCTCCGTCTATTATGTTGGGGATTTTTTATGATACATGTAATAATAATAATAATGGATTGCATTTTATGTAGCGCTTTTCGGGGCCCGCAAAGCGCTTTACAATTCCACTATTCAGTCACTCTCACATTCACACACTGGTGGAGGCAGCTACAGTTGTAGCCACAGCTGCCCTGGGGCAGACTGACAGAGGCGAGGCTGCCATATCGCACCATCGGCCCCTCTGGCCAACACCAGTAGGCGGTAGGTGAAGTGTCTTGGCCAAGGACACAACGACCCCGGACAGTCTCGGTGTGTGTGCGTGTGTGTGTGTGTGTGTGTGCGTGTGTGTGTGTGTATATGTGTGCGTGTGTGTGTGTGTATATGTGTGCATGTGTGTGTGTGTGTGTGTGTGTGTATATATATATATATATATATATATATATATATATGGGGTACAACGATATTCGTATCGATATTGAACCATCAACTTTCCTTCTGACGATGCTGTCTGTGTTGAGCGCTCAGTGGATCTGCGTTCGACTACTCCGCCTAAGCTGCACTGTCGAGCGCAGATCCACTGAGCGCTCAACACAGACAGCATCGTCAGAAGGAAGAGCGCAGGGCAAGCTAGCGAGACAGAAGTTAAGCTCTCCTTGCAACATGGCAAATTGAACCTCCCCCACCCTCATTCAGATCTGGTGTTTGGAACTATTTTGGTCTTCATGTGACGTATGACCCTGAAGGTAAGCGCGTCATGGACTAAAGTAAAACAGTATGTTGGATGTGCCACGCAATGCTCAATTACATGGGTGGGAACTAGTGTGTTAGCGCAGTTAGCTCGTTAACGTGTTGACGCCGTCCAGCCCCACGCACGGGGTGATCCGCGGTAACTCGTTAACGGAGATTTGCCGTGTTGTGGCGTTAACGTTATTTCAGATTAACGCTGACAGCACTAGTGGGAACACAACGAATATGACTGCACATTTACTCTGACATCATCCTAGTGCAAAGACAAGTAAGCAGACAAAAACAACAAGCAGGCATTCTACAAACTTTACCCGAGTCATTTAGACAGCCGTTAGCACACGATTCTCCTTATGGGGACCTGATATGTGTCATGTTTCGGCTGTGTGGCAGGCAGGAGAGGACCCAAACGCAAACTCACGGGGACAGAACTTGAACTCAAAAGCACAGCTTTAATTGCTGGAAAAATAGAACGCAGGCAATACAAAACTAAACTGGGTAAGCTAATCATAAAGTATACCAGGAGACACGGGGAGAATCACACACAGCATGAGGGAGACTACGACACTGACAAAGAGAAACACAGGGCTTAAATACACAGAGGGATAACGAGGGAATGAGACACAGAAGGAGAGCACAGCTGGAGTAATCAGGCTGGACAAGACAAGGGAAGCAAAACTAGAAACACTCACATGAGACACGGACCTCCAAAGTAAAACAGGAAACACACTGACTGAATTCTAAACATGCAAACTTAACAGCAACTGGGGAGACAGAACATAGGAACCTGAAACATGGTACAAAAACGTCACAGTGGACATAACATGGAACACAGGGAAGCCATATGACAAAGCCATGATAACCATAACAGACCTAGGGAAACAAGAAACAGTACAACAAAGGACTCAAAACATAAACCATAATATAAAAACACAAGATCTCTTCAAAATAAAATAGGAAACATAATGAGACGCAGACATGACAACCAGAACTTGACAACGTAAGACACAGACATGAAACACATGAAGAGCAGGGGAGACTTAACATGGGTTGGAAACACAAGGGGGAACTAATAAACAAATGAACATAGGAGACCTAATGAGCTTAAACATACTATAAACATCAAAATGAACTAAAACTCAAAACACTGGGTCATACGACCCAGGATTGTGACAATATGCTTAATATGCTGCTGAGAATATAGCCCAGAAGAAGCGTATAGTATAGCTTTTATTTTGGAAAGAGCCATTTCTCCGTAATAAACTGTCTTTTCCAAAGATGAGTGAGTCCTCAATCAGATACAGGGCTCGCAATATCGCTAGCCCGACGTCCCGGGGCTAGCGATTTTTTTCAGTCGGGCTACCAAAATCTATCTCTGCCCTGCCCGTCGGGCTATTGCAAGAAGGAAAAATATATGTCATGCTTTTGCATTCTTTCGGAAATGTAGCTGGGTAATTATGTCATTGGCATCGGTGAGCCACTGTCAATATGTGACATATTGAAGTCGCGTTTGAATTTGCGCTTGTTTTTTTGCTTTCACTTTGCAATCGCGCGAACTGTGTATAGAGAGCGACAGCACTGATCTGTGAGTGATGATAATTTGTGCACCAATTCCTCTGACATCGTCTTATTAATCGTTAGCTTACTATGCAAACATGACAAGTGAAATCTCCCGCAGCAAGCTTAAACATGTGAGAGGTTGATCACGCAGAGAATCGCTGAGCTTATGTGAGTGCATGTGTAAAAGCAGCAGGATTTATATTTTAGTTCTGCTGAGCCAAATAAGACAGGTCAGGGTGAAGAAGTGACAGCCAAAGAAAAGCTTACCACAAAACGGAGAAGTTATGACAAATCAGACTATAAGGCAAAAAGAAAGTGCAGCTTTATGGTTTCATGGACAAAAGAATTTCTGTGGCTGCAATATGACGAGCTAAATAACCAGGGCTGCACATAAGTGGTCCGCAGGTGCGCATTCGCTGTCAAAATAAAAAACACGCACAAGGGTTAGGGTTAAATTTAAAAACTGTACTTTTGAGTTAAAATATATATTTATAATTTTAATAAATGACAAATTAAAAAGGCATGAACATTTTTTTGTATCGAAAAAATATCGAACCGTGACACCAAAGTATCGAACCGAACCGTGAATTTTGTGTATCGTTGCACCCCATATATATATATATATTCTATATATATTATTCTAAACCTTATGAGCTTATGAACTGACCTCAGCCTGTCAAAATGAGCCATAAAAATGATGCATGATAAGTTCTGGGACAAATGCCCAGAAAGTTCAGCAAAGCAAGTGTTGAATATGTAAATTGATACATACATAATGGAAGGAGGAGTTGAAGACTCACCCATAAAAAATGATTCAGAAATGCACTCAGCAGTATTTGTGTGTGTGTGTGTGTGTGTGTGTGTGTGTGTGTGTGTGTGCGCGCGCTGTGTCTTGCTGTTTCTGTAACTGTTCAACAGCTCTGCTCTTTTCCAGAGCTATTTCAATGCTTTGATTTTAATTGGATTGATTGATGAACAAGTAATTGGCTGGATAAAGTTCATCATGCAGGCTTTAAAATTGCAACTCGACAGTTATAATGGGTCACTAGCAAATAAGATGGATAAGCTAACAGCGTTAGCCCAGAGTGAGCAGAAGTTTTGGGAGTGTAGCCTCATATGCTTCACTGAATCATGGGTCCACCAGAATATTCCTGATTACAAGGGTCCACTTTTCGGGCCAATAGGAACAACTCTGCGAGAGGTAAGCAGAGAGGAGGGGGGCTTGCTGCTCTTGTTAACATCCCGCGGTGTAACCCTGCTCATATCCTAATCAAAGAGCACATTTGTTGCCTGGACATTGAACTGTATGCTGTTTGACTCAGGCCATATTATTTGCCCAGGGAATTTAGGCACATGATCTTGGTGGCTGTCTATATTCCTCCCTGTGCTAACCCCCACAGCTTCATGTGACATTATTCATTAGACTGCTTACAGATTCAGCACCTGACTGCCTTCCTCACGGCCAAAAATAGGGCCGTCAGAGCGGGCAATAGAGATCAGAACAGGATTTTGGTGGGGAACAGACAGAGAGAATAAGGACAATGATATCATCATCATCATCATCATCGTTTATTTATATAGCACTTTAAAAACACACAAGGCTGACCAAAGTGCTGAACAACAGAAACATAATAGATACCACAAGAATAATAAATACGATAAAATAATAAACTAGCGAAAACAATAAAATACAAGTCAGTCAACCACTGAATCAAAAGCCAGTGAATAAAAATGCGTTTTCAATCTGGATTTAAAAACCATCACTGATGTCGATCGCCTAATGTGAAGAGGGAGATTATTCCAAAGCTTAGGAGCCACAATAGAGAATGCTCGGTCTCCTCTCAGTTTCAACTGTGATTTGGGGACATAGGGCTTCAGCAAATCAGACAGATACGCAAGTGCCAGACCATTTAAAGATTTAAAAACCAATAAAAGAACTTTAAAATGAATCCTAAATTCAATTGGAAGCCAGTGCAGGGAGGCCAGAACCGGAGTAATGTGCTCAAATTTCCTTTTACCAGATAAAAACCGTGCCGCAGCATTCTGTACTAGTTGCAGGCGTGTCAGAGTGCCCGGTCCAACCCCTATTAAAAGGGAGTCGCAATAATCCAAGTGTGAGGTTATAAAAGCGTGGATAACAGTCTCCAAGTCACGCCTTGAAAGAAAAGGTTTGACCTTCGACAGATGCCTGAGTTGATAGAATGATGATTTCACCACCGCATTCACGTGGCCATCAAAGGTAAGTGCAGAGTCGATTTTTAACCCAAGATTGGTAATCGAGCTCTTCAGGTGAAGGGTCAGAGCAGCAAGGTCAACATCAGGGATGTCAGAGGAACGATTCGGGCCAAACAGAATTACTTCCGTTTTACGTTCGTTAAAATTTAAAAAGTTTAGAGCCATCCATGACTTAACATCACTGAGGCAATCAAGCAGGAGTCTAAGTGGGGAGCTATCAGAATAACTGAAAGGAAAATAAAGCTGGCAATCATCAGCATATAGATGAAATGAGACTTTGTGTTTACGAAAGATCGCACCCAGTGGCAGGAGATGAAAACAGTAATGGCCCAAGAATAGATCCCTGTGGTACACCCCATGGCAGAGGGGCCACAGAGGACGATGACGAACCTAACTTAACACAGAAGCTCCTGTTTGACAGATATGATCCTGTCTCCCCCCCACCCTGGACCCCCACCAATTCGCATACCGCCGGAACAGGAGCACAGAGGATGCAGTCTCCATCGCAATGCACTCTGTCCTCTCACACCTGGACAACAACAACACCTACGCCAGAATGCTGTTTATAGACTTCAGTTCAGCATTCAATACAATCCACCCCTCACAACTCATCAGGAAACTGACAGACCTGGGTATCAGTTCCCTCATCTGCAAATGGTTACTGGACTTCCTGACCAACCGCCCCCAACATGTCTGGCTGGATAACCGCTGCTCATCTACCATCACAATGAACACCGGTGTACCACAAGGCTGTGTGATGAGCCCTTTCCTCTACTCCCTCTTCACCCACGACTGCAGACCTGCTGATGGTTCCAACACCATCATTAAGTTTGCAGATGACACCACGGTGATTGGCCTCATCAGTGACAACGATGAGGCCGCCTACAGGGAGGAGGTGGATCGTCTGGCTGAGTGGTGCGACAGAAACAACCTGCTGCTTAACACCGAGAAGACCAAGGAGCTCATCGTGGACTACAGGAGGAATGCTGACCCACATCCTCCCATCCACATTAAGGGGACGGCTGTGGAGCGTGTGAGCAGCTTCAAGTTCCTGGGAGTCCACATCTCCGAGGATCTCACCTGGACGACCAACTGCTCCAAGCTGGTCAAGAAGGCTCACCAGCGCCTCTTCTTCTTGAGGACTCTGAGGAAGAACCACCTGTCCTCAGACATCCTGGTGAACTTCTATCGCTGCACCATCGAGAGCATCCTGACCAACTGTATAACAGTCTGGTACGGGAACTGCTCTGCCTCGGACCGGAAGGCGTTGCAGAGGGTCGTGAAAACTGCCCAGCGCATCGCCGGAGCACCACTTCCTGCCATAAAAGACATCTACAGGAAGCGGTGTCTGAAAAGGGCTGGGAAAATCATCAAAGACCCCAGTCACCCATCACATGGACTCTTCACCCTCCTGCCCTCTGGGAGGCGCCACAGGAGCCTCCGGACTAAGACCACCAGGTACCGGAACAGCTTCTTCCCCACAGCTGTCAGACTCCTGAACTCTGCCTCCTGACATCTGACCCACGTTAAACTCATGGACTGAACATACACACACCCACAATGGACAACTGTACCCTCAAACACAATAATAACATGGACTGAACCACCACTCACAACCACTAGCACTTTATATAGCCTCTGTAGAAACTATCTACACCCTCACTTATCTTAACTGCACTACTGTATAGCTCTGTGTAAATAATCATTCTGTACATTCGATAATCTTTAATCCTACAACTGTTTACAACTTGCATAGTTCCCATTTCTGTATAGCTGTATATCCCAGATTCTGTAAAGTTATTTATTTCATTTCATATTCTGTATAGTTTTTCATATTTATATCCTGTTCATATCCTGTACATAGCTTGTACTCACTACAGCCTGTACATACTTATAGTTATAGAATATTCACAACATACTTCATACCGTGTACATTGTAACATACCATAATAGACCCATTTCTGTAATATACTCACATATCTATATTATTGCTAATATATATTGTAATATATCTATATCACTAAAGCACTTCTGGATGGATGCAAACTGCATTTCGTTGCCCTGTACCTGTGCATGTGCAATGACAATAAAGTTGAATTCTATTCTATTCTATTCTATGATTTTATCCACAGGAGTGCCAAGCCAGAAATGCCCACACAAAGCTGTAATCGAGAGATTACAATGCCTGGAGAGACTGGTCATTAAACACATCAGAGCTGCTTTTCCACCATCTCTGGACCCGCACCAGTATGCATACAGGGAGAACCGGTCAACTGAGGATGCGATCGCCATAGTGCTGCACACATTATTGAAGCACTTGGAACACAGGAACACCTATGCACGGCTCCTCTTTGTAGACTACAGCTCGGCTTTTAATACCATCCGGCCATATAAACTCCGTCCCAAACTCCACCAACTGGGACTCAACTCCTCTCTGTGCAACTGGATTGTGGACTTCCTCACTAACCGCAGACAGAGTGTCAGAGTGGGTAAGAACACCTCTTCCACCCTTGTGGTCAACACCGGTGCCCCTCAGGGGTGTGTTCTGAGCCCTCTGCTATACACTCTCTTCACCCATGACTGTATTTCCTCCTGCGCGTCCAATCTCATTGTTAAGTTTGCCGATGACACCACAGTGCTCGGACTTATATCCAACAACGATGAGACAAACTACAGGACAGAGGTGCAACAACTAGAGTCATGGTGCCACGACAATAACTTGGTCTTAAACACCAAAAAGACCAAGGAGATCATTGTAGATTTCCGGAGGAAGGGTCATAACAACCATCTGCCTCTCTTCATTGGCAGTGAGGCGGTGGAGAGGGTGAGCAGTTTTAAATTCTTGGGGGTAACTGTGACCGAGGACCTGTCCTGGGGCAACCATATCACCTTAGTTGCACGGAAGGCCCAACAGCGCCTCTACTACCTGAGGAGACTGCGGAGCGCACACATTCCCAGACCTCTGATGTTGAACTTCTATAACTGTGCCATCAGCAGCGTCCTGACGCATGGATTTCTAGTGTGGTTCCCCAGCTGCACCAAGGCCGATCAGCAAGCACTCCAGCGGGTGGTGAAAGAAGCTGGCAGAATTATTGGAACAAGTCTGCCAGAGATCAGTAATATCTTCCCCACTCGCTGTCTGAGGAGGGTGCACAGTATCCTGCGGGACCAACATCACCCTGCGCGCCACCTTTTCCACCTGCTGCCCTCAGGGAGAAGGTACAGGTCTATACAGGCCAGAACATCCAGACTGGCCAACAGCCTGTATCCACAGGCTGTGAGGCTCCTGAACTCTCTGCCCCCCTCCCCTCTCTGCCCCCCTCTCACGGACAATAACCATATCCAACTTCTTAATAGCACTGAACTGGTTTGCATTGGTGCATTATATCTTTATTCTCTCTCCCCCCCCCCCCTTTCTTAAATAGACAACCATCATATCTCACAGTACAATAATATTGAACGGGTTGCATTGTTGCATTTTGTCATGTTTCTCAGGTCTTTGTCTGAATGTCCTATGAACATTACCTGTCTTGTTCTCATGTTGTTGCTAAGGATTGTCTCGTTGCACTGAAGTCACACTGGGTTAAATATTTACACTTGGGTTTTAAGGGGTATTTTTTTTTTTTTACGGGTTGTACGGAAGCCCCAAACGCAATTTCATTGTTCTTTGACAATGACAATAAATAAATACTTGACTTGACTTGAGATCAGCAGGTCGTGATCCACTGTGTCAAATGCAGCAGTCATATCTAGTAGTATAAGCACTACGTGTTTACCACAGTCCGTCGCTACCAGAATATTGTTCATAACCTTTATGAGAGCTGTCTCTGTGCTATGAAACGGCCTAAAGCCAGACTGAAAAACTTCAAACATTTGAGAGTTGTTTAGATAATCCATCAGCTGAGTGTGAACAACCTTTTCCAAGGTCTTACTCAGAAAAGGACGTTTAGAGATGGGTCTACAATTTGACATTACTGAAATATCTGAGCCTGGCTTCTTAAGTAAGGATGAATAACTGCATGCTTAAACTCGCTTGGTACTTGACCTGACAAGAGGCTGGTATTGATTATGTTTAAAATATGTGGTCCAACAGTAAGAAACACCTCTTTCAGAAAACGGGGTGGAACGACATCATTCGGAGAACCACATGGGTTAGCAGTTAACACAAGCTTCTCGAGTTCAGGTAGAACAATTGGTTGGAAAGCAATAAGCAAATTTAAACAGGGAACATGCACAGCCGGGCCAACAGAAGATAAAGTGGAGGGTCTCAGGCTGGCAACCTTATCCACAAAGAAATTAAGAAACCTATTACACATAACCTCAGAAGACTGCAAAAGAACACGATCCTCTGCATTCAGTACAGAATTAATGGTATTATACAGAACACGAGGGTTATGTGAATTAACAGCAATAAGTTGTGAAAAATAGGAGTTTTTGGCAGTCTTTACTGCCCTCTGATAAGCTTTCCAGCTCGTCTTAAGAGCTTCCAGAGAGACGTACAGTCTGTCCTTTTTCCATCACCTTTCACATCTCCTACATTCTCTTCTAATGGCTCGAGTAAAATCGGTTAGCCAAGGGCTGGCCTTGGGTTTACACTGCCTGAGTCTTAGAGGTGCAACAACATCAAGGGCAGATTTACAAACAGAGTCCAGATGAGAGAGTAATCCATCTACGGAGGACGACTCAGAGGGACTGGACACAAGTTGTTCAAATAGTGTTGAAAAATCCTCAGCAGTATCTGAGTATCTGCTAGCAGCCTCACTTGCAGTCACTTGAACCCCAAACACTGTGGCAGCAGCAATTTCAGTCTCAGAGCTTGGCTTGGCATGGCTCATTAGTTTACAGCCGGGCCCCTCAACCGGCAACACAGTCTTAATCTCAGAATCTTCCTTAGCGGAGACGTGGGGGCAAAAACAGAGTCACTCACCTCCGTTTGTAGTGCGGAGCGTCGGTGGCGCACACGCCGCTTTCTCTTGACAGTGGAAGACGGCGGAGGGATGGGTGGAAGTCCCTGGCAGCTCTGGGGACCCCCGAAAGCCAGTTGAGTTCCCCGGAAAGAGTGCTCGTGCTCCGGAATGAGCCATGGCTTCCACCAGAGCTCCTCCTCCAATAGAGCGCTGAGTATTGTCTGACGCTCGTCGTGGTCCAAATCTATGGCGTCCAGCGCTTCCTCGCGTTGGACCGTGGCAAGAGTGTGGCTAGACTGTGACGAGGGTGTGGAAACTGATGAGCTGAGAGGTGGTGACGCTGTGACGAGTCTCAGCGAACCGACTCGAACCGTCTCGGGCTCGCAAGGCAGCGGCAGTGATACCTGTTCACAGTTTTGACTCTAACTGCCTCCTTCTCCCTCTCCTGCCCGCATACGGAGTAGCCAATCCACTGTCCGCGGAGAATGGTCACCTGAGTGCTGAACTCCCAAAAGTCCTCACAAACAACCGCTGGGTCCATAATGGTCGGGTCGTTCTGTCACGGCGGGGTGCGCCGGTGTGTTTTTTGAAACAGGACCCAAAAGCAGATGTGGACAAGGTGTTGCAGGTTTAAACAGAAAGCGATCCTTTATTTGGATGATTTTTTTTTTTTTTTCGCCTGTCCCATTTGGTTCTTTAGCCATCAGAATTGTTGTCTGAAGACCAACAAGGATACCCAATGGATTTACTTTGCCAAATGGATCATCGTGGCATTGCCGTATTGGTCCATTTGGTCGATCTTTGTTTTTATTATTTATTATATTTTATTTTCAGATGTTACAGACGGGACAGACATGAGTGAGAGATAGGAAAGGGAGAAAGAAAGAGGAAGGAAAGGAAAAACAGAAGGGGAGAGGGACAGTGAGAAAGGGGGGGAGAAAAAAAATAAAAATCTCCTGGATCACCTGTTGAGAGAAGAATAGAAAACAAGCAAAAAAAAGACAAAAAAAACAAAAAACAAAGCAACATACTAAACACAACACCATCGCATTAATCTAGCTAAGTGTAAACAGCAGTAAATACTAAATATTCAATGTTGTTGTGCAGCACGCAGGACAGATGTGCTTCGAAGTAGCAGCCAAGAAAGGTGTAATTTGGGTCTACGAGCAGTGAACACCCGTGTGCATACCTGTGTGGATCAGCGCGCTTGTATTCCAAAGGTTTCTCCATGTAACGATCTGCTAGGGAGTGTGGGGGGGCCACAGCCCCGTCCTCCAGGGTGTGAAGCAGGTATGGAGGAGATCAAAACTCCAGACATCCAGAGGCCCCCAGAACACAAGAAACCATGGAAGACCAACAGAGGGGCAGCCGCGCCACTGTCCCAGTAAGAGCTGAGGAGAGTCCCAGATGAGGGTTCACTCAGCAGCCGCGGAGCAGAAGCCAGGGGGAGTTGCAGTGACGCGCCCGTGAGCTCCGCCGGCCGCCAGCTGTGCCTGAGTGACCGAGCCCCAGGCCGAGAGGCCGGGGGCACCCCACCCCCGAAGGGGCCCGAGCGAGCCCCAGGCTCCAGGCCCCGACAAGCGGCCGCCAAGGAGTGAGCCGGTGTGTACCTGGACGCCCACCCCCAGACACAAAGAACCACCAACGCACCGACACCTGAGGGCGTCTGCCACCGGCAGGGGAAGTGGTGGTAGGTGGAGATAGGCCTCCAAACCTTGGAGGGCCTGAGATGTCCCCAGAGAGGTGGCGTCTGATACCCAACCTGACATATAGACACAGACATACAGGCACACACAGACACAAACATCCATTCCCCCCCTCATGCTCTCATATGCACTCACTCCACACTCAACCAACGTGGAGACAGACATAAAGAGACGCTGTACACACAATCCCACTCCCCAAGCGTACTCTACAAACCGGGTCTAGGTACCCTTGCTCCTGGAGGGGGGAACTGCACCCAGACCCAGGTGGTGTTACCCTTTTCCCTGCGGTGGGGAGAGGCAGACCACCCCGACTCCGTAGCAGCAGGGAGGCCCCACACTCCAGACCGCAGTCGGACGGCCAACTCCACCTAGCCCCCCCGCTCCAGCAGGCCGCAGAGAATGGGGGTGGGAGAAGACTCCAAACCTCCCTCCACCCGCTCATTGTAGTGTTGATGCATGTGTGTTCTAAGGTGCAATTAAAACCCAGGAGGGCATGGAGCTACCTGCCAAGGAGCAGCAGGTAAGCGCATAGTCCCTCCTGATAGCCCTCAATGTCTAAGTGTATTTAAAATTGAGAGGTGGGCAACGATGCCAGGGGTGAGGCGTACACCCTGATGGTACTTTGGACTCCGTGATTGTGCCCACCCCCAAGATCCTATATGTATGTGTAATGAGAGTGTGAATAATGTGAATGTCTAAGTTGTGGGATAAAATTGAGGCAGAGGCAGCCAGAAGGGGACAGAGGGGGGGGTAGCCTCCTCTGCACCCTGGTGACATACCCCTACTCCAAGGCCCTGCATGTGTGGGTGGTTGTGGTGGAGCGGGAAGAGAGAGGCAGCTGGAGATGGGGAGGGAAGGAAGGGAGGGGCAGGTAACCCCTCCCTGGGGCCAGCTCCCCTGCTGACCCCAGTAGGCACTCCCACACTCCGCGACCCACCAGGGAAAGGGGGCCCAGGCCCATCCAGACCGGGGCCCAGTGCAGCAGCACCTCCCGGCCCCACAGAGCCCGGGACAGTCCACCCAACCCCACCACAGAGAAAACTGCACCCACCCCACCATCCACTCATCTTCCAGACTACATAAGACAGTAAACGCCCAGGCTGAGATCTTCCTCCACCTCTCCTGTATCTCCCCCTCCTGCAGAGAGAGTTCCTGAAGAGAGGAAAGCTCCTGCAAGATGTGACAATCTCCCCCACCAGTTGAAGAGCCCCCCAGGTGGTTCGACGCACCGGCGGCACCCCGCTCCAGGGCCGGGCCCCCATGCACCCACCCGCCCACAACCCCGGCAACACACCAACCAGGATCCAAGCCCCCGAGGCCTGGCCCGGGCCCCAGCCCAGAGACGGAGCGCCCCCAGAACCTCACGCCCATCCCGGACCCACCCAGGGGCAGCCAGGCTACCAGGTCAGTAACCCACGTCCGTCAGCACAGACCCTCCCCTAGCCCCGCTGCATGCAGCCGCGAGGAAACAGTCACCTGAGAGCCAACAGAGCCCCCAACCGGACATGACCGCTACCCCGGGTTGAGCCCCCCAAGGAAGATGCCTCCGGGGAACCCCCCGACGCCCTAAGCCTGTCCCTACCCCCACACCAATCACAACAGTGAAGGCGGGACCAAACTATGACCCCCCCACCCCCACTAGGTGATGGAGCTGATAAAAGGAGCCCAGAGCAATTGATCTGATGTGGTGGCCGAGGCTGTATCAAGACTAATGTAATCTAATAGATAATTTCTATATTGGTTAGAATTAAGATTATTTTTATTTTTCCAGTTCATGAGGACAGTTTTCTTGGCTATGCATAGGGCAGTGAAAATCATATGGGCGATATTCTTTTCTGAAGTGACATTATCTAAGCTGCCCAGTAAACACACTAAGGGGGAGGTTGGAATGTTACATTTCAGACACTTTGATAAGTCTTCACATATCTCGCGCCAAAACTTTTGCACTGGTGGACAGAACCAAAGAGCGTGGATGTAATTGTCTGGTGTATTGCCTTGACAGTGTGAGCAGTTGTTGGAAGATGTAAAGCCCATCTTGAACATCCGATGACCTGTATAGTGCACTCTATGTAGTATTTTGTATTGTATTAATTGCAGACTGGGATTTTTAATTAATTTAAAGGTTTTTAAGCAAATCTGAGACCAGAAGTTTTGGTCTAAGCTGACTGATAAATCTGCTTCCCACTTTGCAATAGGAAGGGATATTGATTCATCTAATTTAGATAGTGTTCTGTTTGGATGATTGCAGGGGTTAAACAAGGAACCCTAAGCAAACTAAAAAACACTAAGAAACAAATACTACGAAGTTCTATGACTATGACTATGGTGGGGATAACAGACGACCCGACAATGACATTCAGAAAACAGAGGACTTAAATACACACGTGAGGTGATCAGGGGAAGTGGAGACACATGAGGAAACAGCTGACTAGGATAAACATAATGATGCAAAGGCAAGAGTAAAACTAACCACATGAACACAGAACACAAGACCCTTTTCAAAATAAAACAGGAAACATGCAGACTTAGACACGACAACACAACTTAACAGGCCTAACACGCATGACAGACTAGACAAGGAACCAAACATAACCACACAGACATGACACATGAACCAGGGAAACAGTACAGGGGAGATGACATAACTAAGAAACAGGACTACACAGTAATCTAGAAATTAACTAGGTGCACTAAGCTAAGGTACAAATAAATACAAAAGATACATAAACGCAAACACTGGGTCGCTCGACCCAGGACCATGACAACAGCATCCTCCACATGTAAGTTACAGACAGATAACCGATATGATAACACCAAATCCAATGTGTGACCAGGTTCTTGAGTGGCACCTTTAACAGATTGAACGAGATTAAAAGAGTTCACCAGGTCCATGAATTCCTTAGCCAGGGGCTTCATGGGCAACAGACGAAAATCACCAAGCAGCAGGACCTGGTCAAACCGGGATGCACAGTCAGCGAGAAACTCCGAAAACTCAGATTAAAAACTCCTTGTTATATTTAGGAGGCCGATAAACTATTGCACACAGCAATGAAGGCGAGTGGCCCAGTTCACACAGGCAAAGTTCAAAGCTGGTGTGGGGTGTCCATGAGGATAGTTGCTTAAACTCAAAGTGTGCTTTAAAAACAACAGCTAACCCCCCGCCACGACCAGAAGCTCTCGGAGCGCTAACATAAGCACAGCTGGCGGGCAGCAGTTCAGAAAGTTCAGATGCCGAAGAGGGAATGATTTAACAGGGCTTCTCCCGATAGAGCCGACAACGGGGACCAACCAGGAATCCACAGGATCCAGTGCACGCGATGGTACCAAGAGTCGTGGAAAAGATTGACGAACGGAGCGTAGATCGTGAGGAAGGTAAGAAATCCTGATTCTCAGCTTAACGAGGCGACCTCCACGGGTACCCCGTCTCCTGCGTCGCTTCCACATATCTGGTGGCAGTGGTAGGGGATGCCAGCGCAATGGTACTGCTTCCAGGTAGGGAGGCAGAAAACCCTGGCTATCTTTACCAAACCAAACTGAAACTTTGGTGGATAAGCCGATTTCCAATAAAGTCTGGCGATCATACGACAGTGTTGAACTGACATGTTGCACAACATTAGCTAAAAACAATAAAATCAAACAACTAAAAAGGAGCGGTTGACGGCATGCCAAACACACAGGCGCCATCTTAACAATAATAGGAGGAAGCTGGAGCATGAGAGTGGTCTCGAGTGGCATGAAGACCATGACTGGATTCAGGCCATCCAACAGCAGAGGAGACGAGGGTGATGAGGAAAGAGCCAGTGAGCTGAATTGGTTCTGCAACAGATTCAAAACTGCAATTATTGCTCATCCCCTACTGACTTAGCTGTAGTCAGCCTGCAACCCACAGACATGACGCTTTCTATCCCTGTTTGTACACACAGCACCATAGCCTCCCGTGACAGTCCTAACGCCCCTCGCCCATCTATCATTTTCCCTCATCACCAAGTTCAGAGACAAATGAAAAAACTCCACTCAGGCAAGTTTGCAGGACCAGACGGGGTGAGTCTCTGTGTCCTCAAAGCCTGCGCCCCCAGCTCTGTGCAATCTTCCATAAACTCTTCATGATGAGCCTGCAGAGGGCCCCAGTGCTGTGGAAAGCATCATTCCTGTACCAAAGATGCAAGTCAGAATCAGAATCGAGCTTTTCGAACAATGAAAGCTGTATACGAACCTGTTCAGCATGTGTACAACGAATGTACAATAAATTAAAGAAAAGGATAAATAAATAAATATAGTATATACAAGACTGTACATAAGAATGAACAAGTGAGAATACAAACAAGTGAGAATACAGCCGCTGCACAGTGATGTTGTTAGAATATTGCACAGTTGAAGGTTGTGTTTTCGCAGTGATTTATCCCCCGAGTGTATTTACTAATGCAACAGCCCAGGCGTATGTGCTGTTTCTCAGTCTCTTTGTTTTGGCCTTGATTGTCCTGTAGCGCCTTCCTTAGGGTGACAGCTGGAACAGGTGGTGGGATGCGTGCTTCAGGATGCTGCAGGCTTTGCTGTGGCAGTGGGGCCTGGACAGCACCTCAAGGGAGAGAAAACCACAGCAAATGATCCTCTGTGTTGTGTTGATGACCCTCTGGATTGATGCTCTCTCCTGAGCAGTAGTGCTGGCAAACCACACTGGGATGCAGTATGTCAGTGTACTTTCAATGGAGCACCTGTAGAAGGACACTAGCAGCTCATTGGCTAAGGTGTTGTTCTTCAGAACCCTTAGGAAGTGGAGTCACTGCTGTGCCTTCTTGATCATAGCTTTAGTGTTTGTTTTCCAGGACAGGTCACCACCCAGGCCGGGAGCTTATAGTCAGAGACCCTCTCCACACAGTCCCCATTAATGTGCATGGGCTGAGGGTCAGATTTGTTCCTTCTGAAGTTGTTTCTTTGATTTTTGTGGTGTTGAGGACCAGATTGTTTCGGATGCACCATGACAGATTTTCCACTTCGTCTCTGTGTGCAGACTCATCTCCCCCCGGTGTTGAGCCTGATCAGAGTTGTGTCGCCTGCAAATTTTACAATAGTGTTGGATGGGTGGGTGGAGGTGCAGTCGTGGGATAAGCATCAAACTATTAAACTGCTTCTTCTTTGTTCAGGTGGATTGTTTTTCAGGGGCTGTGGTGTGTTTGTGACTGTGCTCCCGACGCTCAGGTCCTGATGGACTTTGCAAGCTGGGGAATCAGGGGAAATGATCAGTAGTGGGAGAAAGGGAATGAGAGGAAAACGATCACTTATGCTGCAGCTGGGAATCTTATCAAGTTCCTTGATGGAAGGTTAAATGGGCATGGGTCCCTTTTGTGCTTCCTCCAGATATCTGATTTAATCTGACTCCTTGCCTGTAAAATTCATTCATTAGAATCCATTAGACGGTTATCTCTTCCAGGCTTTCTTATTTGTTATTCAGCACATTTGTGCTATTTTGTTCTGTTTACTATTTTATGTTAGAACCATGGTTCCCAAAGTGGATTGCTGTGAAGATAGAACAAAGCTGCTGAACAACACTTCTTTTTACTTTTATCATTTATTATATTATTTTTAATGTTTTTAACATTTTCACTGTCAAAAAAAAGAAGTAGATTTACCTCTCATATTGTGAAAACTATTATGTGTGAAGTGGTAGTTTGCACTGCTGCCTCACAGCAGTTCTGGCTCATAGGTGTGCAGGTTAGTTTAGTTTCTCTCTGCTCCAGATTGTTTTTCCTGCAGGCTCTCGCTTCCATGTTGGTGGAGCTTTGGGGTTTCTTGCTCTTCAGTCAGACACACTTTATCTCCTTCATCAGGGTCAGTATAAAAGGCTGAGCCAAAGCTTCCAGTCTCAGCAAGACAGCCTGCCTCTCATGAGTGGTAACAGATCTGTTGTCTCTGGGCATCTGTGTATTCCTGCTCTTTTCCTTTGTTTCCAGTGCGCCTCCTGCTGACTAAAGATTTTCTTCGGTTCATACTGCCAAGATAAACAAGTTCTCATTCCCAAACAACCCAGATCACTAAGTGCCAATATTCACCTGGATTCCAACGTCTACCCTCTGGAAGTTTCTTTGTGTGTATTTCTCAAGTATCCATCTCACTCTGACCATGTTCACTGTCGTGCCTGGACCCAGATCCAACTCTTCTTTCTTCTCTGTAGTGAACTCCTTTTTCCCTCCCCCCCGAGTGAGCTACCTTTATTAATCTGCCCCTGCTCAAGCTAAATAAAGATTCTGAAACATTTACCCTGTGTCTTGCTTGGCTCAACGCCACCATCTGGGACCTTTCTATGGGAAGTTCTCATCCTGTCTGCATGGATTCACTCCGGGTACTCCGGCTTCCTTCCACAGTCCAAAGACATGCAGTTAGTGGGGTGAGGTTAATTTAGAAAATTGAATGTAAGTGAACATTAACAGCACTGATCTAAATTTATATTATAAACTTATATTCCATGATCACGCCAGAATTCTTAACCCCTTAGTAAAAAGTCCAACCCCCTGTGTTTAGTAGCAAAGCTTATCAGTGAGGCATCGAGTTACTTGTGCCTTGTTTGCTTCGCTTTAAGAATCTTTCCTGTTCCTAATGGCTCAGTCCTCATTTATGCTACATGTTAATGGACTGCCAAATACTTCAAACACTCTTTGTTGTGTCTTCATTCATATTGCACCTATTATGCATGCACAAAGCCACTGAAGACAGTCTGCTTTCTTTGTTGTGCCCTCAGAAGAGGTCAAAGAGAGATTTGATGAATGAAGCCTGTTTACTTTCCCTTCAAAGTTTTTCTTCCTCTGATGGGCCGTATTTTAAACCCTTGAGGGTACAAGCCTCTCTGACCCCTTTAAATACAGGTTCCTTAGCCTCCACATGTTGTATGGGAGGCCAGACACACACACACACACACACACACACACACACACACACACACACACACACACACACACACACACACCACAATAGCAGCAGCACCAGAGGACTTTGAGCATTTGGTCTTTAGCTTTTTCTGTGATAACTGCCAGATGATGAAACTATGAACAGGGCCCTTATGGTCTCACAAACTGACGGATAGACTGATAGAGCTGCTCATTAAACCACTATTGTATATGAAGGAGCCAGGAAGCAGGCTAATTTGCTAGAATAGAATGGGTGGGGGTTCTCCAAAGAATAATTATCTGATTTCCTGGCAAGTAAAGGCTCCTTTCTTTGTTTTTGGAGCTCCTTCAGTCCTGTGTCTGACTGTCCATGCTAAAAGTTCCACTGTGAAATATTGTGGGGAAATCAGACAAGCTTTACCACTCTGTATCAATAGTTGATTGATACTTTTTGTCACTCATTCAGTCTCAGCTGACTGGACGTTTCCTCAACCTTATAAACATTAAATCTGGAAAATGACCGAAACTGGCACCATTGTGAGGTCAGTTTCATGATCATTAACGTGCAAACTGCAAACATTTTAATCAGTGGCCCGTGTAGCATTCAAAGAGAGTTGGTGAATGGCTGCAATCACAACATTGCAAGATGGTGAAAGTTTTACCTTTAGGCCCCCTTCTCCTCCACTCGAACCAGTGTTCGTCCCCGCCCATGATTCGTTACTGAAGAGTGACCACTGAGCAGCAGATATAAACAGACTGCAGAGTTGGCCTGATGAAGTTAGCTCTTCTGTGTTTTACCATCCATTTAGCTAGAGGTTATTTGTTTTCCACGGTGTATAAGTCATGGCAATCCATCACTTCACAGCATATACTATATTTATGAAAGCAAATATGTTGCAAAATGCAGGGGTGGAAGTAACAAATTACAAATACTCTCGTTACTGTAATTAAGTAGTTTTGTACTTTTATTTTTGAAGTGTGTAATTTTACTCATGCTTGAGTACAACTTACTGTCACGGCCGGGCGGATCACACACAGTAATTCGGCGTGCCCGTGTGGCGTGCTGGCTAGACCCAAGCGCGGCGAAGGCTAGCGGTGGGTTTGGAGCAGACACGCAGTTATTCTAGTAATGACCAGTGCACGAAGCGTGGCTTCGGAACTGTCGTTACAGACAGAGAGCGAGCGGAGCCGGGAAGAGAAAAAGGATTGAAAGGGATTGTCACTCACAGTTGCTGAATCAGGCGGAGACTGACGTCGGCAGAGTTTCGGAGCTCCTGACAAGAAGATACTGATGTCTGAGCGGCGAACAGGTGGGTGGCGTCTCTCTTTTAACCCCGGCCCCGTGATCAGCTGATCACAGCCGATCACCGGCTGACACTTACACCATGTAATCTACTTCGCTACTTATAAAATCAAAAGTCACTACCGAGTACGCCCACAATTTGAATTAACATTCAAACCTTTCATCTGCATCTTTGCAGCCAATAAGGCCGTGCAATCGCAACCGTGCCAACTAAAGATGTAAGCAAAGAATAAACTCCGCTGCAGCAGCAGGAACAGGTGTCTAGAGGTGCTACATGGTGGAGTATACACTAATTTATGAAGATTTGGAGACAAAGAAGCCAACATGGAGACAGAAGACAACACTGTCAACTGTGAAAATGATGTAGAAAAGACAGAGGACGAATGCTGTGGCCGTACCTGGAGGAATTTTTCATGTACAG
The DNA here is from genome assembly GCF_057382095.1 of Aulonocara sp. 'chitande type north' Nkhata Bay. Taxonomy (NCBI): domain Eukaryota; kingdom Metazoa; phylum Chordata; class Actinopteri; order Cichliformes; family Cichlidae; genus Aulonocara; species Aulonocara sp. 'chitande type north' Nkhata Bay. The sequence continues at coordinate 409,258 of NC_141356.1, read as the reverse complement.
AGGAAGAAAAGGAGACAGCGTCCAGATGCAGTGCAAACTTTGACCTCTACAGTGATATCAGCTTACAAGAATTCAGCGTCTAATCTAAAAAAACACATTGAGGTAAGAGCTTTTACAACTATACACGCACGATATTGCTTTCTTATTTTTCACGTGTGTTAAGGTTATTAGCTTGGCTAAGATATTGTCACAGCCATTGGTTAGCCTGATATGAAAACAAGATGGAGCTAGCTAACGTGCCTGCATGCGTGGATAATTGAGCTACAATCCGTAGGCATGTTTTAGCTTATTATTTGGACAACCACCGTCATTACAATAAATTAAATCTTTAGTCATTTAAAACTCACAGGCCTATATTAAAAAAACTGGCACACAGTGCTGAGCTGCATCTCAAATTAATCTTCCAGCTCTCAGTTGACATGTAGCAGAGCCCCACTGATGGATCAGTTGATCAGTATCATTGGCCTGATATAGGTCTTTCATAGTGACATGGATTTTAATCAATATTTTTCTTAATCAGATTTTTTAAATTGTTTTTATTTGCTACCTCTATGGGCAGCATTTTTGTGTATGTGATCCCTTTTCTAAATTTAGGTTTGGTAAATAAATAGATTTTGCTCTCTTAGTATTTTTAGGACCTGACTGATAATAAAAAATTTTAGGCTGATACTGATAAAAATGAGTTAATATGTTTAGATCAGGGGTCGGCAACCCTAGGCCACAGTTGGCACGCGAAGGGTTAACTGATGGCACGACCATAGCTGGACTGGTCACCGGGCATACCGGGTATTTGCTCGATGGACCGGTGACTTTTCTTTTCTTTGTAACAGTATAAACAATGAAAGGTGGTGGATTGGCCAGACGCTGGTCGGTGTGTAAAAATAACTCAGTTTGTCCACCAGCAGGTGGATGAGAGAAAGGGGGAGGCAGGAGGAGGAGAGACCCGAGGCGGCTGCCGGTCCGAGTGTCAGGTGAACTGAACTTCAGGTAAGAAGTTATGACCTGCAGTCTATCTGGGTCAGATATAAACCAAGTTTAGGTGGAGTTTATTTTTGCTGTGCTGACTTTTTACAGTCAGTTATAATAAATCGTACTGCGTGCTAGCTAGCATGACAGAGTTTCTATACAGCTGGGTGGATGCTATGATGTTACTGATAACTTTATTTTATTCATAAGGTTAGTTAGTAGAGTTGCCAATCGTCCCATAAAAACACGGAATCGTCTCGTATTCAGAGAAAATATTACGCGTTTCGTGTTGAGCTGAGAAGGAACAATTTGTACTTCAGCTAGAATGGAAAAAGACACAACGCTGGCGTTATTCTGTCGTTACGCTGTCAGCTGTTTCTTCTTCTCTCATTCTCTCCTCTCTCTCTCCTGTTGCTACTTCAATCATGAAACTGATCAATGATCAGCTGATCGGCTTTTCTCTCTTGTTTGTTTATCGCCCACTTTGTGCCAGAAAGAGGAAACCAGCGAATGTCGCGCTAAACAACAGCAGCACGTTCAAGCTTGATCAGCTGTTAGAATGTATTTAATATTAATTTCTAGTATCAGCTGATGTTTGCTGGAGCCACAGCTGTAAAGCTGCTGGTCATGATGTCGGTTTGGATATGTGGTGAGAGGGAAACATGAAGATGAAACCAGGAGATGTCCTTACTGAACCATCAGAGCTGAACAGGTGATGGAGAAACAGGTTTACCTTTTAGGTGACATGGATGAGTTGAAGTTATGAACTGTTTCTGAGAGACAAATAACACCAGGATCCTTTTCTAAGTAGCTGACAGCTGGTAACTGTGCAGGGGCGGGTCTAGCAAAGTTTTGCCAGGGGGCAGGTAGGGCATTAACAGGGAGAGGGGGGCACAAAGAAATACTTTCTTATTCTCGCTTTTAATAAATAATTATCTGAAGCTTACAACCAAAGTTTTTATCTGACGTAAAATGTATACAAATCATACATATAACATTGAAGCAGCTGGAATCCACAGCTGTTCATGGAGCTGCATGTTCACCTGCTGGACGTCACTACCTGACAAGTTTAACTGTCTTCAGAACATTGCAGAGGCCTTATTGACAGTCTTTGCCCCTAACCCTTGTTGCTACCACTACTGATTGTTGGTCAGCTAATCAGAAAAGTTACCTTGGGGTCACATGCCATTGGATAGAGGAAGAGTCCCTGGAAAGAAGATCTGCAGGACTAGCATGCAAAAGAGATTTAGAGGGTCTCACACATTTGACATGCTTGCTGGTGCTCTTGATGATATCCATTGCCAGTACAAGGTTAGAGGCAAAGTTGTAAGAACCACAACTGATAGTGGATCCAACTTTGTCAAGGCCTTCCACATGTTTGGAGCACAAAATGATGCAGACGAAGATGAAGATGAAGCAGACCCAGATACTCTTGACCTGACTGACCATATTGACTACCATGAGGCAAGTGCGATCCTTGATGAAGACTCTGGTTTGGAGTATCAACTCTCGCCTCATTAGCAATGTGCATGTCACTCGTTAAACCTTGTGGCAACAACCGATGCTGTCCTAGCAGAGAGCATGAATGACACGTACAAAAGGCTCTCTCGTGCAACCTTTGCAAAATGCCAGGCCATTTGGAACAAAACTGGCCGGTCTCATTTGGCAAATGAAGTGGTAGAGGACAAGTGTGAGCTACAGATCATCCGTCCCAGTGCAACACGGTGAAATACAACCTACCTTGCTATTAAAAGGATAATACACATCATTGATCAGAAGGGGGGAGATGCCATCAGGGGCATTTGTGAGGAGTTCAAGGTGAAAATGTGAGTAAAATTGGACACCTACCACTATGTTTTCAAATTTGTGAATTTTCCTTAATGGACTGTTGAAAACATGAGCAGACTCTTAATATTTAATGTTTTCTTGTTGTATCTTACAGGTTGAGTTCTGTAGAAGTTGCATTCCTAAGGGAGTACTGTACATACATGCCAACACTGCCGATTTTTCTGTGAGAACTACTGTCTAAAGCTGGAGACATCAAGCAAGTAGTGATGGGAATTCCGACCCTTTTTAGAGAACCGGCTCTTTCGGCTTAGGTCACTAAAAAGATGTGTCTTGTCCTTGTGACATTTTTGTCCTCTAAAGAAAGCTTTTGCTTTTGCTGTTTTTTATTCATCAAATGGTCTGAAAATAACAGAAGCTATTCAGTACTATGCTATGCATGATTGGAATAAGTTTTAAATAATTTGATTTATTATTTATTGGATTTTATAACACCCGTTGTCCTCGTACAACAAAGTATAAAGTGTTGCAAAGGGTCATATTTTAACACCATACTGCTTTCAAACATCTTTGATCTTGGATCACTGATGTGCAGTGTTGGGTAAGTTACTTTAAAAAAGTAATTAATTATAGTTACTAGTTACTTCTTCAAAAAAGTAACAGAGTTAGTAACTGAGTTACAAGATTCTAAAAGTAATTAATTACTTGAAAAGAAACTATTTACTTAAAAAAGTTGAACCCTCTGGGGTCCACGGTACAATTGGCCATTTTTAACTACTTTTGATTTTCCCTCTACATTACACCTTTAAAAAACGTTTACTTTGCCTTGTTCGGTATCATTGTTTTCAGCACAACCTCACGTGTCTGAATCTACAGTTGTGTTTTCATTTTGACAAACTGTATTAACACAATTGATCTAAAATCAGACAAAAAACATAAAATCCGAGTAGAAAAAGTTATATTTTTACTAGGGGTGCAACGATATTCGTATCGATATTGAACCGTTCGATACAGTGCTTTCGGTTCAGTACGCATATGTATCGAACAATACAACATTTGTAATTTATTTTATCAATTTTCCTTCTGATGATGCTGTCTGTGTTGAGCGCTCAGTGAATCTGTGTTCGACTACTCCGCCTAGGCTGCACTGTCGAGCGCAGATCCACTGAGCGCTCAACACAGACAGCATAGACAGAAGGAAGAGCGCAGGGCAAGCTAGCGAGACAGAAGTTAAGCTCTCCTTGCAACAGGCAAATTGAACCTCATTCAGATCTGGCGTTTGGAATTATTTTGGTTTTCATGTGACGTATGACCCTGAAGGTAAGCGAGTCATGCACTAAAGTAAAACAGTATGTTGGATGTGCCATGCAATGCTCAATTACATTGGTGTGAACTAGTGTGTTAGCGCAGTTAGCTCGTTAACGTGTTGGCCGTCTAGCCCCATGCACGGAGCGATCGGCGGTAGCTCGTTAACGGAGATTTGCCGTGTTGTGGCGTTAAGGTCATTTCAACGAGATTAACCTGAAAGCACTAGTGGGAACACAACGAATATGACTGCACATTTACGCCGACATCATCCTAGTGCAAAGACAAAAACAACAAGCATGCTACTAACTTTAGCCGAGTCATTTAGACAGCTGTTAGCACATGATTCTCCTTATGCTGCTGAGAATATAGCCCAGAAGAAGCGGATAGTATAGCTTTTATTTTGGAAAGAGACATTTCTCTGTAATAAACTCTCTTTTCCAAAGATGAGTGATTCCGCAATCAGATACAGGGCTTGCAATATCGCTAGCCCGACGTCCCGGAGGTAGCGATTTTTTCAGTCGGGCTACCAAAATGTATCTCTTCCCTGCCCGTCGGGCTATTGTAGGAAGGAAAAATATATGTCAATGCTTTTGCATTCTTTCAGAAATGTAGCTGGGTAATTATGTCATTGGCATCGGTGAGCCACTGTCAATATGTGACATATTGAAGTCGCATTTGAATTTGCGCTTGTTTTTTTGCTTTCACTTTGCAATCGTGCGAACTGTGTATAGAGAGCGACAGCACTGATCTGTGAGTGATGATAATTTGTGCACCAATTCCTCTGACATCGTCTTATTAATCGTTAGCTTACTATGCAAACATGACAAGTGAAATCTCCCGCAGCAAGCTTAAACATGTGAGAGGTTGATCGCGCAGAGAATCGCTGAGCTTATGTGAGTGCATGTGTAAAAGCATTTCAGTTCTGCTGAGCCAAATAAGACAGGTCAGGGTGAAGAAGTGACAGCCAAAGAAAAGCTTACCACAAAACGGAGAAGTTATGACAAATCAGACTATAAGGCAAAAAGAAAGTGCAGCTTTATGGTTTCATGGACAAAAGAATTTCTGTGGCTGCAATATGACGAGCTAAATAACCAGGGCTGCACATAAGTGGTCCGCAGGTGCGCATTCGCTGTCAAAATAAAAAAAACACGCACAAGGGTTAGGGTTAAATTTAAAAACTGTACTTTTGAGTTAAAATATATATTTATAATTTTAATAAATGACAAATTAAAAATGCATGAACATTTTTTTGTATCGAAAAAATATCGAACCGTGACACCAAAGTATCGAACCGAATCGAACCGTGAATTTTGTGTATCGTTGCACCCCTAATTTTTACTGTAAGAACCACAAACATGTTTAATGAATCATATTTCATAACTTTAAATGAAAATATAAATTGGCAATTTGAAAATCATATGCAACAACAAACAAGCAAATAACAACAACAAAGTTATTTGCAGCCATTTACCTTTTACCCCCCCCCCCCCCCTTTTTTTTATAACCATTTCAAACTATTTACAACCATCAACCATTTATAACCATCAGCTGTTCTGCATTTAATACGATTCCACACAAATTATTTGTGCCACTCCAAATATTTCTGTCCACTATAAAGGAGCACATCATAGCCTGATACCTGCAGGTCTGACAGCAGCAGGTGTATCACTCCTGTTTCTACCTGGAGACAGCAGTCGCCTCATTGTTCTGACACACAACACAAAACTATCCACAACACAACACACTAACTACACAAGACAACACATTAATTACACACTCCAAACATGTTAAATGTCACAAATCTCTCACATTTCAAAACCCGCCCTCTCTCTTTTTCTGTTTTTCTTCTTCCTCTCTCTCTCTCGCCGTCATTCCTAAAACTTCTCCCTCTTCCTAAACAACCAAATGTCATGTTGCCATATCATTTTTGATCGGTCGATATGGTGCATTTTTCCACCAACACAAAAGGGCAGTTTTTGTTTTTTTTAATTATTTTTTGGTCATAAGCAGAGAGTGCTTGCTAGCACAGTTCTTAGACAGTCAACGTGACGAAACTATTGAGGAAAAAACGCTGCGTATATTGTTTATCATGACTCTGGTTTTACGTGGCCTATCAACACAATTTAAAAACTGGTATATACGTATATGGAAAAGAAATAGAAAAAAACTTATAAAAGACTTGCATCAGATGTGGCCTACTTCATATAATGAATCAAATAAGGCTTCTATGATTTACTCATGAAAGTGGCCATTTTCATATATTATTTTAGGAAGTTTCCAAAACATACAAGTTACAATATCTGTTTTCACTCTTTATGCTTGTCATACAAGTTTCACACGAGACAGACACAAACTTTATAAGTTTTATATATTTTTTATATCTTTTCCACATGGGTATCACCTTGTTGCTTTGTCATCTTGAAGTGGCCATGTGATCGGCTTACCACGACTACTTTATTCTTCCTCAGTCAAACAGCAGCACTCATGCAATTGTTTTGCCCCCCTAGCTACAGGTGTTGTGCCAAAAAGTGATCGTCGGGCAGAAAGTGATTGCCGCCCGCGGGAGCGTGCAGCTGCTTAAAGCTGTAGCGCCCAGATTACCTACAGCTACTTCCATGCAACTGATATAAGATGCAGAAAGCTGAAGACAGCTTCAACCGTCTGTTTGTTGAAAAATATTAACGCGACCGCACCGCATGTTCTTGTTAGTAACGGTAACAGCGTTGTAACAATAGAAATAGTAATTAGTAATCTAATAGTAATTAGATTACTCGTTAATGAAAAAAGTAACACTGTTAGTAATGCCGTTACTTGTAACGCTGTTATTCCCATCACTACCGATGTGTGGGGTCAAGCAAGCCTCCATTGCATTGGAGGCTTGTGAGCATACTTTTTTTTACCATGCTGTGCAAAGGAATGACCAGCAGAACAATGCATATATTGTCCTCTAGTATAATGAGGAAGAAGTATCAACGATCAGCAGTTTAGTTTAGTCCTTTGTTTCTTAGTCCCTGTTATGGCCCGTCTAGGCGCGGCCAGACCACAACATAAAGGGTGATGCATCCCCGTCCAACCCCAAGCAGCACGTCACACAATGAATACTTTGTGACAGTGATTTATTTACAATGAGTGAATTTAAACAAAGGAAGGGAGCAAATTATAACTTCAGGGTGAACCCAAGGCCAAAACAACAAACCAAAAGTAGTCTATCTGAGGAGTAAATACAACTTACCTAGTCCAAAGAACTAAACCAAACGACAATTACTTTCCTCCCTGCCTAACAAAAACAGGAGAAAACTAATCAAACAAAAAGGCGGTCCACCCTTACATGCTCCTAAACCAACATAGTGAAACACACGGTCTGCCGGCTGGCGGTGTCTTCTTATGCGCTGCCTCCCGGTCGTTAGCCAATCGGTACGATCCATCCACCCTGGATGCACCAATCATGCAGGAGCACCTGCACACTCAAATTTACATATTATAATTATGACAACAGTCGTAACAGTCCCTTTTGTCATCTCTCCCTGGTCCGTTCATCTACCTGTCATGTTTCATGTCTGTGTGGCTCTTGTTGTCAGGTTCGTGTCATGTCTATGTCTCTGTGTTTCCTGTTTTATTTTGAAAGAGTATGGTGTTCTTTGATCATTGTAGTTAGTGTTACTCTCCCGTGTTGTTATTATGTTTCATTCTAGTCAGCTGTGTCCTCATGTGTCTCCACTTGCCCATATCACCTCATGTGTGTATTTAAGTCCTCAGTCTTCCTTTGTTCGGCGTTGCGTCGACTGTTTAACTTCCCCCATGTTATGTCAGGTTTCAGGACTCTGTGATGGTCATTTTCATGTTGCTTACGTGTATATGTTTCATAGTTCTTTCTTGTTCCAGCACAGAGTCCTTTTCATAGTTGTCTAAGTCATATGCATCATTGTCACCTTGTCTTAGCCTTCCCTGCTGTCTGAGTTAAGTGTCAGTTCTCAGTTTTCCCAGTTCAGCTTCTAGTTTTGTCTTGCCTCGGTGCTTTCTGTTGTTTTCCACATTAATCAGCCCAAATGGCAGACTTTCAAGTTCAATACTGTCCCCTCGTCTGTGTCTGCACCTGGATCCTCACACTCCCACACACAGTTTGCCCTCCGCAGACCTTGACAGATTCAGGGTTAGAAGAGAAAGAAAATATTGCAAATATTGAGATCACATGCTACTCTTTCTCTGAAAAAGCACATCACCCACCTGCAGAAGTGGAAGAAGGCAATGAAGTGAAGGAAAGTGATGAAGAATCTGAACTATGTTCAAGTAGGTTCTCAGACATCCAGGACATGGTAGTCTGAGGAGCTTGGAAAGAAAGTGACTGGGCTTCTTGAAGTTTCTTGAATTTTCAGAATGTGAAACTGAAATAGCAGATGTGTCAGAGGACTGCACATCTTCTATTTCAATGATGAAGACAAAGAATCAAGCAGGAAAGAGGAATCAGCTGAGACAGAGGAATATTTGCAGTAATGTGAGGAAACATTGATCTGGTCCTCTATCCTTCCCAGTGACAGACGATGCCTGACTCTCTCGGGCATCACAGAGAAAGACAATCTACCACGGTCCAAGCACATATGCCAGGTCCCTTCAGTTGCTTTTCTACTGAAAGCATTACACACAGTGTATTCTGCTTGTATTACACTTTTTAACGTTCACATGCCAATGGATGCATCAGAGACCAAGTTGGGGTTCAGTAACTTGCCCAAGGACACCTTGGTAAGAACTCCAGACTAGAGCACACAGAGACTGAACCAACAACCATCCAATTAGCAGATGACCTGCTCTTTATACTTTAAAAAAAAACACTCAAATGAAGTGAGGACATTTTTGACCCCTGAGGACTACAAGTGTTATTATGTGCTGCCATTTAAAAATTTTAAATGCAAAAAATAAAAAAAATAAAATAATAATAATAATAAATTTTATTTATGAGCACCTTTCAAGTCACCCAAGGACACTCCAATAGGATAAAACACTTAGTAAAACAATGGCAGAATAAGAACAATAAAACAAAAGCACAAGATAAAATTAACAAACAGTGGATTCACAGTGAATATGCAGATTTGAACAGATGAGTTCTGAGTTGGGATTTAAACTGGGGGAGAGAACCAATGTTTCTTATTTCTGGGGGCAGAGAGCTCCACAGCCTGGGAGCAGAGCAGCTGGTAGGAGGGGTTCTGGTGATAGTGTGGGCAGCAGAGTTCTGATCTCAGTTTTATCCTCATTGAGCTTTAGAAAATTAGAGGTAAACCAAGATTTTAATTCAGATAGACATTCTGTAAGGGAGGAAGGTGGGAGGAATCAGGTCTGCAAGAGAGATGTAACTGGGTGTCATCAGCAAAACAGTGAAAGTGAAGATCACATTTGCAGAAAATGGTACCTAGAGGGAGGATGTATATTATGAAGAGGAGAGGGCCTAAAACTGAGCCTTGGGGTACACCAGAGTTGACGGGGAATAGACGAGAGCGGAATGATCTTAGTTGAATAAACTGGGAACGGTCGAGGAGATATGATTGAAACCAGGCGAGGGGTGTGTCAGAGACGCCGAGAGAGGAAAGTCTGCTTAGAAGTACAGAGTGAGAGATGGTGTCGAAGGCTGAGCTCAGATCTAAAAGGACGAGAATGGTGAGAAGACCAGAGTCAGCTCCGATTAGAAGATCGTTAGTGACTTTAAGTAGAGCAGTTTCGGTACTGTGACATGAGCGAAAACCAGATTGAAATCTCTCGTAAATATTATTATTAACCAGGTGTAAATGAGGTTGAGCTGCAACCACTTTTTCGAGTATCTAAGAAATGAAGGGTAGATTGGAAATCAGACAGAGGTTGTTAAAGTTGTTAGGATCTAAAGAAGGTTTTTCCATATAGGAGTGACTAGAGCAGTTTTCAATAAGGAGGGAATGATACCGGTGGTGAGAGAAGAGTGAATGATAGCACAGATGAGTGGGAGTAAAGAAGAGAGGCAGGATATCACAAGCCCCGTGGGCATGGGGTGAAGATGACATGTGGCAGGCTTTGATTTACATATGAACTCGGAAATATCGGATAAATCAGGAAGATGAAAAGTGGAAAAGTGCTCAAAAAGGAGAAATTGTCCTAAATGATCACATAAATGTGATGTGCGGGCCCAGGATGGTGTTGTTGGCGGTCCAGGAGGATGTCTTTTAGCTCCTCTAGGAAGGTGAGGAGACGTTGGGTGTTGTAAGACCCAAGGACAGCATGCCGGTGGACAAGCCCCTCCGAACCCATGCCCGCACAAAGGGTAATATTACCCCCCCCCCCGTTGACCAGGGACCTCAGTGATGGCTCTTTGGCCAATGACGTTATGGCCTCTTTGCCTTCGTTTCTGCAGGTTAAAGCCAGCCTCATCCAGGAAGAGGTACTCATGAGGTCTGGCCATCGCGTCCAGCTGTAATATCCTCTGTGAAAATGTGAAAGTGCACAGGTGTTCAGAACAACAGTCAATCAGGTAGCACAGGATTGTCCAGAAGTAATGTAGGCCACTGAGAAACACAGTATGTCCACTAACTGTACTGTGAACATGTATACTTGCACATACTCGTAACGTAGGTCTTTGTGTCGCGCAGAGTTGCGCTCAAAGGGAACCCTATAGACCTGTTTCATCCGCGTCTTTTGGCGCCGGAGAACTCGGTCTATTGTGGCCAAGCTGACATCAACAATGCTCTCAAAGTTGACATTATCGGCAATGACTTTGTCTCTGATCTCCCGGAGTCTGATGAGGTTGTTCCCACGAGCCATATCCACAATGAGGGTTTCTTTAAATATGGCAACCCTCCCACCTCTATGTGTCATTCTTTCAACTCTAAAGAAAGAAACATGTGTTGTCAATTGACATGTGTTACAATACAGTCACAACTGATGTGAAACCAATAGACTACTTTCACAGGTTTGTAAAACTGTATTGTGACAAAGAAAGCAATCGAGTACCTGTTGTGTTGTCTGAATGCCCTGATAATGGTGGCAGTGGTGAACCTACTCAGGTTTGGACGGACTCTTAGTCCTGCTTCAGCCTTTATCATGCTATGGACGATGACACTGTCAATGACTGTTGCTTGCATCTCGTCCGTAATGATGGTGCGAGGTTGTCTTGCTCTCCCTCCTGGACCTCCTCCTCTCCCATGTTGGCCTCCTCCTCTTCCTCGTTGGCCTTCTCCTCTTCCTCCTCTCATTTGAACTCCTTTTCCTCGTTGGCCTGCTCCTCTTCCTCCTCTCATTTGAACTCCTCTTCCTCGTTGGCCTGCTCCTCTTCTTCCAGGGCCAGCTCTTCTCCCTCCTCTGCATCGAATTCCTCTTCCCCTGACTCTGCCTTCATCCATTGTGTTCAGGCATCTTCAGCATACTGTGCACTCTGAACTTGCTTTTATACATGTGGTCACAGCATTAGCAACAGGTGTCTTCAATTTTGAGTCGTTGTGTGTAATGAATGACACCAGGTGTGTTCATTGTGTTCAAATTGTGCTGACTGTGGCAAGCATGTTGCATCCTCACTGTCTGACCCATACTCCGGAACAGTAGGAGGCGGTAATGCTCTTTGTGTTTAACGGTGGTTGCCAACCGCCGTTAAACACAAAGAAGAAGAAGAAGAAGAAGCATGTTGCATCACATGAGCTTTCATTTGAGAATATGAGCAGAGTTCTTTTGCAACTTCTGTTTTAGCAAGGAAAGATGTGTTTAGATTTATGACAACGGAGGATTGTTTTCTGTGAACTGTGTCTTCATGTGACATGTGTTTATGATATTGGTAAATGATGGCTAGATTTAGTAAATGTGTTTAGACAACTGGTCATTTGGTTTAGAGTATTGGCTTTTGTGTTTTAGCATTTGAGAAAAACTGCAAGTAAGCTTTACTTTACTTTTTTACTTTACTTTTTTTTAGGCAACGAGTTTGCATAGTTTTTTTTTTAGTTCTGGAAACTAAATAGGTTTTTACTCTGTACTCAAAGTGAATAAGTTGCCTTAACTTAGTCATCTTAATTAAACTTTACTAAAAATATTTTTTTTGAGGCAACGAGTTGGCATAGTTTTTTTGAGTTCTGTGAACTAATTAGATTTTACAGTTAGAATCAAAGTACATAAATAAATAGAATGGTACTGTAATTCCACTTATTGCACAGATATGAACCAGCACTAGCAGAGAAGGATGCAGCCTAAGAGGAAACCAACACCTACCATCGACTCCATTACCCAAGCATTTAAAATAATAATCCTATTGTCCTGAAGCAGAAGTGCGGCTCCCGCCTTTCTAAGTCACAAAATGCCATATATTTATCATAAATGTATCAGAAGATAACTTGGCACAAGAAAAGAATGCATGAAGAATTGAATGTGACGCACTGACAGACCATAAAATCCTTGGTGTTACAAAAACAATGCACAAACTGTGGATTTCCTCAGTGCTTGTGTTCATAATGGGGATATCCTGCTGCACCTTCTATTTAAAGATAAACTTCTACGTTGGTGACCTCTGCGATTTCCACTTTATTTGTACTTGACCTCTTAAGCAGTCTTTACACTGGATGACTGGGGAACTATGAGTGATCCAACACAAAAATGATTTCATTTACAAAGTCACCAATAAATATACAGACATATAAAAAATAATGTTTTAGAAGACTTAATGAAGTCCTTTTGTTTCCAGCAACTTGTACAACCCCACATCAGAAAAAGTTGGGATGGTATGTTAAATTAAAATCAAACTGAAAACAGCACTTTGTTAAACTATCTTTGACCTGTATTACATTGAAAAAACATACAACAGCTGCCAGGGACCTGGGTCTGGGCGACCCAAGGTCCATGAGCAGTTACGGACTCATATAATATATAATGTATGTTTGCTGCGCTGTGCTGCTGTGTTCACCATGCTTGTATGTATAGGCAAGTGAGTATGTCTGTGGTTTTGTCCCAATCCAGCGACCGCACGCTTCAGAGTATGCGCAGTTCGCGAAGTACGAGAAGTGTGGAAGTGAGAGGCTTGTGAAATGGGACGGTCTGGCCTTTGTTGCACTGCTCAGGTTGCCCAGCAACCATGATACTAACGACGAGGAACGTTTCATACAGCTTTGTTTGACAGAAATGAAGCATTTTTGTTCATTCATTTTTGTCATGACATCACTTTGATTAGTTGAGTATCTGAGGCTGAGACCACCGGACTGTAAAACATGATTGTTGGGCTTGAAGCTGGAGAACAGGTGACTGGACTGACTGGACTGGGGAGGCTAATGGCTGAGCAGAGGACTGGGTTAGTGAAGGAGACAAAGTGGCAGCCTTTGCTAGCAAACCTGGTGCTTGAGCTGGAAATAGGTTGACTAGCCTAACCAGAGATAATGCTAGGCCGTGGAAAGCTAGATCAAGAGGTGGATAAGGTGGTAGACTGACAGGTGAACAGGCTAGCTCTTCCGAGCCTCCAGAGCATGAGGACAATGGTTGGAGAACCTCAGCTGAGCGTCTAGGGGGGTCGGGTTGGATTCTGGTTGCCCCCACCCTGGGTGCTGTGACAGGCACGGGAGGTGGCTGGACACCAGTCAGCCCCACCCGAGGAACAGGAACAGGTGTGGGGGTAGACTGGGTCACAGCTGCCCTCGTCCTGGGAGCTGGCACGGGAGGGGGTGCTACAGGGACAGGCTGAGCCTTAGCTGCCTTCACCTGAGAAGGTGAAACAGGTGAAGGGGAAGGCCGAATCTGAGCCGCCCTGCTAGCAGGAAATGGCTGAGTAATGGGTGAGGAAATAATGAGTGAATGGGAGAAATTATCAGGTTTAGCGGTGATAGTGTCTTTAGCAGTGGCCTGTGATGGTGGAACAGTCTCTTCGGAGGCAGGATGGTGAGTATTACTAGGGTAGTCTAGAATATAATCACAGTAAACAGTCTTTGGTTTAGGAGAATGGTGAACAGTCTCTGACTTGCAGTGTGGAGAAAGAAAAAAGTTTCGCTCACCATCGGATGCTGCTGCTCCAAGCAGGAAGAGCGACGGTGGCGCAAGCCTTACTTCGTCGTCGTGGAAACAGCTGAGCCGCTGAGCGCGGGAGCCTCCGTTGAGCTGAGGTGGGAGGCAGAGCCGCTGTGCCAGGGCGAAGTCGGGAGGCTGGTGAGTGAAGCGGCTGGCTGGAGGGCGAGCGGCCGAAGCTTGGCCAGTGACGCCCACTCTCCGCGGCGAATGCTCCGAAGCAGGTGAGGCAGCAGGTGGAGGACCACAACATCTCTGAGGCCCACCCAGAGCCAGACGAGACCCCTCAAAAATGTGCTCCCTCTCTGAGAAGAGCTACTCTTTCCACCGGAGATTCTCCGCCCATAGGGAGAGCGCTGCCTCCTGCCGCTCAAAAAGGTCAGAGTCCGCTGGGTCGTATGCGTGTCTTCGCGGCACGGGTCGTGTCATTCTGTCAGGGGTTGTGTGGAGGTGAGGAAGAGATTACCCAAACGCAGGACTCACGGTGCAGGGTGATGATGATTTATTGGAACGAATGGATAGACAGAGCAGGAACAAAAGGATTGACTGACTGAAAGACTGAATGGCTGGCTGAACTGAACACAGGCGGGAACGACAACATAACATCAATGACACGACAGTGAACGAGTGGAAACTGTCATGGTCCTGAGCCTGCCGACTCAGTGTTTTGTGTTTCCTTATGCTTTTGTTCATTCCGAGTATGTATTCTATTGTGATTTTCCATTTGTTAGATTTCTGTTCTTTGCCTGCCTGCTCCCACTTCTCTGTGTTCCCTCCGTCTGTCTCACACTGTCTGCTTGTGAATCTGTCTGTTTAGTTCTGTGTCTTGTCTGGTTCTGTGTCTGTGAGTTTCCTGTTTTATTGTGAAGGTCTCTGTCTGATGTGAGTGTGTTCACTTTACGTTTCCCCTGTCCCGTCAGCTCTGATTTCTCCCAGCTGTGTTGCCCTCCTGTCTCTCATCCCCTGATTACCGGTGTGTGTATTTAAGCCCTGTGTGTTCTCCTGCCTGTTGCCGGTTTGTCTGCGTTACACTGTGTTCTTCGGTGTCCTGCTCTTCGTCTGCCGCTCATCCCTTTGTCGTATGCTCCCAGGTCTGTTATTTTAGTTCTCCCAGTTTAGGTGTCTTCAGTTATTTGTCATGCCCCACTGCTTGTTTGCCACTACACCTTGTAAATAAACTTCACTAGCATTTTCATCCACTGCTTGTGTAACGCGGTTAAAGGACCAGGGCGCCTGACTGCAGCCTCATAGACAATGAGCTATCAGATTAAGATTCGACTATGGAGCCTGAGGGTGTGAATAAAACACAGGAAACAAAAGTAGAGCTCAAATATATATATATTATGTTTGTTATGAGAAGTGTATAGACGGATGTACAAAAGAAATAAAAACATATGCATATATATCACAAACAAAAATAATGTTGACAATACAAAACAGCTTAGTAGGTTCCAAAAGGAGGTGGGATGAGGTGTAGTCCAGTATGTGATTTAGTTTAGTTCCATGGACCTGTGATAGGTCATTGTCAACAATTTGTGATTCAGTCCATAGGTTCACAATTCCTACCGCAACGTAGCGGTGGTCGGGTGGCTCGCCATCTCGCGCTGATCAGGGCTGATCGCGGGAGAACAAAAAAAACCTGACCGTTGAGTCGAGTGTGAGGTAGTGTAAAGATGAATGAATCGGCCGGGTTATTGCACGCTGTCAACTGGCCTGTAGTGCAAAATTTGTCGTGATCTGACAAGTACGCCAACCACAGGGACAACAGCAGCCAGAGGAGCAGGGACATGCAGCTGATTGACCCGGAACTTATACAGGATTCATTCCCGCCACAATAAAGGGACTGGCGGAAGTGGGGTCAGAAGTTACCGTGGTTACACTCTCCCCCCCTAATCTCATGGACGTCCTCGTACATGGACTAGGCTGGCAGCGAATGACTGGTTGGCTGAGGTGTGAAGGCATCGTCTCCTCTTCTTCATCGTCTTGAAGAGCGAAGGAGAAGACAGAACTTAACCCATGCAGGAAGGTCTGAACGCTCTTTAACAGAGGCTTACCAGGCTTGATGTATTGCAGCCGATCAGGAGGATTCCTGGTGCGGGTTGAATGCCTCAAAGGTGGTTCTGCCTCAGGACTGAGAGGCTCTGATTCAGTAGGTGAGTGTTGTGACAAGTTACTTCTGGATGCTTCCGAATCAGAAGACAGACTTTCTTCCTCGTGAGAAGTTTCGACAAGATCAACTGGCTCAAAGCCAGCTTCCACGGTTCCGCTAGCAATAACTTGTTCCTCTTCAGCAGGTACAGGTTCCTCTGAGAGGATAGCATTCTCTTCCTCTGTAGCCAATACTACAGGGACATCGGGCTGGTTGATAAGTGGCACAGGTTGCGGAGTATTGGGTAAGTCGATGGTTGTTGTGAAGGTGACAGGTTCAGCAGAGAAGGGAACAGGTAGGTATGAGATTAGTTCCTCTTCGTCATTGTTATCAGCATCATCAGCACGTACAGGAGACACGGGTAAGACAGGCATTTTCCTCTTCTGCTTAGTAAGCATTTCCTTTTCAGGTGGTAAATACCCACAGGGCAGTAGGAGGTCTCGATGTAAAGTTCTCAGGGGCTTGTCTTGGCCTTCGGGTCGAACTGTATACACAGGAAGAGTGCCGGCTTTCTTCACTACAATGTACACAGATGACTCCCATTTATCTGCAAGCTTGTGTTTGCCTCTTAGCCGCACGTTCCTCACAAGAACTCTGTCTCCAACATTCAGCTGTGATGCAGTGACATTTTTATCAAACCTGTTTTTGTTACGTTTCATCACCTTTTCTGAGTTTTCGATGGCCAGCTTGTAACTTTCTTCTAGGTGGGACTTTAGTTTGTCCACATATTGTGTGTGGGATGTTGATCCTTCTTTGGCAAGGGGTAGTCCAAAGGCCAAGTCCACCGGTAAGCGAGATTGGCGGCCAAACATAAGCTCATATGGTGAAAAACCTGTAACATCGTTTCTTGTGCAATTGTATGCATGCACCAGGGGTTTTACAAAATCTTTCCAATGGGATTTCTGTTGAGCTGTGAGTGTTCCTAGCATATCCAGTAATGTTCGGTTAAACCGTTCAACAGGATTGCCTCTTGGATGGTATGGAGTGGTTCTTATTTTGTGGATCCCAGCCATTTCACAAAGCTCTCGGATGATTCTGGATTCAAAGTCAGGGCCTTGGTCACTGTGCAAACGTTCTGGGATACCATAATGCACAAGAAAGTTGTCCCATAAACATTTGGCAACAGTCCTGGCTTTCTGGTTTGGTGTTGGCACAGCAATGGCATATTTTGTGAAATGGTCAGTTATGACAAGTATGTCTTTGACTCCACGATCTGCTTCCACAGAGAGAAAATCCATGCACACTAGTTCCATGGGATGAGAGGTTTTGATATTGACCAGAGGTGCGGCTCGTTCAGATGGGGATTTGCGTCTCACGCATCTTTCGCACTGTCTTATTTTATTGACCACATCACTTGTCATCTTAGGCCAATAAAACCGGGAACGGACCAAGTCCAGCGTTCTGTCAATTCCCATGTGACCCATTTGATCATGTAGGTGGTTAAGTACAACTGGTCGATATTCCTCAGGTAGCACTAGCTGGTATGCGAAGTCACTTCCCACTTGTCTCTTCCTGACGAGAAGGGTGTTATGGAGCTCCAGTTTATTTACTTCTCGCAGTAATAGAGGTAGATCGGGAAGTTCTTCCCTCAGGAATGGCGGTGGTGACTCGCCTCGTTCAACCTGAGCTATGACATGCCGGATGACAGGGTCAAGGCGTTGTTTGGCTGCAAGGTCAGCTGTTGAGATTTGGGGGAGTACCATGGAGGTGAACTGGATGTCGTCCGTGAAACTGTCAGGCAGACTGTCGACATTGACAGACATGGATAACACCAGAGCAAGATCAGGATCCGTGCTTGAACTGTACATCAGATGACGGTCACAAACTGCTTTGATGGTATGCTGGTCAATAGAGACATAATCCGGTTCATTGAGATGTTGCCATGCAAATCTCCAGATTCGCTCACGTTCTTTCTGTGACAGAGGATCATCAGACAGTTCACCATGAGGTCGGCGAGACAAACCATCAGCATCCGAGTTCTGCTTTCCTGCTCTGTAGATTAATTTGAAGGTGAAAGTGGACAAAGCTGAAAGCCATCTGTAACCGGTAGCGTCAAGTTTTGCTGATGATAAGAGGTATGTTAATGGGTTGCTGTCTGTCACAACTGTAAACTGAGCACCATAAAGGTAGTCGTGGAATTTTTCAGTCACCGCCCACTTCAAAGCAAGAAACTCCAATTTGTGGGCGGGATACTTTGACTCACTCCGGGAAAGACCTCTGCTGGCATATGCTACAGCTCTGTTTTTTCCATCCTGCTCTTGATACAGCACCGCACCAAGACCTGTGGCACTGGCATCAGTGTGGAGTGTGTATGGTTTCTGGGGATCAGCAAATGCCAGAACTGGGGCAGAAGTGAGTTTGTCAATAATGGACTCAAAAGCTTGTTGACACATTTGCGTCCATCGTCCTCCAAATGGCTCTTTGGGGTTAAGGTAATTCTCTGGCTTTACAGTTCGTCTCAGTTTCCTCTGAGAAGGTGGATAACCAGCAGTGAGTTCATGTAACGGCTTGACAATGGCCGAATATCCCTGGACAAAACGTCTGTAGTACCCAGCAAAACCAAGGAAAGATCTTAATTCCTTCAAGTTTTTTGGCACTGGCCAAGAAGTGAGTGTGGAAATCTTGTCCAGATCAGTTTCAACACCAGCCTGGGACACTACATGGCCCAGATACTTCACCGATGTCTGGAAGAACATGCATTTCTCAAGTGAAAGCTTCAAGCCAAAATCTTTGAGTCTGGTGAGAACTTTCATCAGGCGAGCTTCATGTTCCTCAAGAGTTGGTGCAAAGACAATGAGATCGTCAATGAAAACCAAGACTTCTTTTAGATTTAATTCTCCCATGCATTTTTCCATCAGCCGTTGGAAAGTGCTTGGTGCGTTGGTAATCCCTTGTGGCATCCGATTAAATTCCCAAAATCCTACTGGGCAGACAAAGGCAGTCTTTGCCTTATCCTTCTCCTCCATTTCGATTTGGTAGTAACCCGACTTGAGGTCTAGCACCGTGAACCACTTTGATCCTGCAAGTGCGGAGAAGGTGTCTTCCAGTTTAGGCAGAGCATAAGCATCTTTGATTGTTTGCAGATTGAGTTTGCGGTAGTCAATACAAAGACGTATACTGCCGTTCTTTTTGCGTGCAACCACAATTGGAGAGGCAAATGGTGAGTCAGATTCTCTGATAACGCCAGAGTCAAGAAGTTCTTGCAGGTGCTTCCTGACAGCATCAAGATCTTGAGGGTGAATTGGTCGTGGTCTTTGCTTGAAAGGAGTTGGATCGGACAATTTGATTTGGTGTTTAACTTTGTTGGTCCTGCCGAAATCCAGATCGTGTTTGGCAAATACTTCAGGAATAGTGTTAAGTTTTTGAACAATGCGTTCTTTCCAGTCTGGAGTTAAGGGGGAATCTCCAAAGTTGTATGGTGGTTGAGATGGAGGTAACGACTCTATAGACTGGTCTGAATACTGGGTGGGTTGCTCTTTGGAAATGACCTCTTGGAAGGCGCTGATTTCTGCAATAATAGCTCGAGCTGGAATGTGGATTTCATGGTCGGACTCATTACTCACTACAACAGGCAGAGAATATGGCCGACGTTTAGGTAAGTCCACAAGGCAGGTTTTTACTAGGAGTCCACCAGGCAGAGAACTGGAGGTGGGGTGTTCCAGAATAACTGCTTTCTCACCTTGGAATAGCCTTGTGACCAGGCATCCCTCAAGGACAGTGGTTTGGCCGGCAGTAATCGTATGCGGTTGGTCTGACTTTAAGATTACAGGAGCATACTGGTCATTTGAATTCTGGATGTGGCGACACTGGAGGATTTTATAAACTGCAATGTAACCGGAACCAGATGGCAGGAATGACTGCTCAGAGAGGGTATCACAGTGTTTGCTGTACGCAACGTCAAGAGTGTTGGTACCAACAAGTATCATTGGGGGTGATTGCTGGACGTCAGGCACGACAAGCGCAAGTGTATCAACATTAATGGATGAACCAAGAAAATTAGCTGGGAACGTCATGTTAATCTCAATGTATCCCAGGTAAGGTACGGCTTGTCCATTTGCTCCTTCTACTTCCAACAGATCATCCAGTGGTTTGATTGGATGGTCTGAAAGGTAAGTATTATAGAAGGAAAAAGGAATCGTAGTAACCTGAGAGCCAGAATCAAGAAGACAGTTGAAATGGTTGCCTTTGATTTGAATTTGGCCTGTGCTTTTGGTCCCCACAAGCCCTTTTGGCAACAATGGAAATTTGTTGTGGTTTCTGGGACTGTTCGTGCACGCAGCTCCTGTGTGTCCCACCACAGAAACTCCTTCTAGTTTAAAGATGAAGTATTTCTAGCGTCCCACTCTTGCTGTTTTTTTCTTAATTGGCTCTTTTTCTGTTCAACAAGACTGGAGTTTGCTCTGTTGTTGCAGGTGGAAGAAACATGGCCATCTTCTCCACAGTTAAAACAGTACCATGGCTTGGGTCTGGTATTTGACTGAGGTGAAGAATGACTGGATTTGGTTTGTCGTGGCTTAAACTTTGACTCGGTTGGACGTTTTTGGGACAAAAGTTGGGACATTTGCTGTTGGAGGGTTTGGAGTTGTTTTTTCATTTCTTTTAGCTCTTCATTGGCTATAGAGTGCCCACAAGAACAAGTACTTTGGGATTGGATGTTAGCTTTTTGTTTTGATGAACCGATGTATTTCTTCATAAGTGACTCCTTAGCAATTTGTCTGTCTTCTTCTGTCCGTAACGACAACAACAAGTCAGAGAAAGGTGGTGGGTTGTCCTTTTGCTGTTCTAATTGTAGTTTGGTTAGTATAGTGTTATCCCAACACCCACGACAAAACTGCTTCAGCAGATGCTTATTCATGTCAGCAGCTGCAAGTCCTCCTTGCTTTACAACAGTGCTGGTTAGCTGCAATCTTTGGAGGTAAGCGGATGGTCGTTCACCTGGATTTTGAAGTATTGAGCATACAATTCTTCACCATCTTGAATTGTTCCAAAAGCGGAGTCAAGTACACTTAGTATGACTGAAGGCAATGTGTTGGGACTTAGACCTTTAACCAAATCAGCAGCAGGTGACAACAGGCTCTCTATAATACGCCTGGCGACGTATAGAGCTGACAAACTGGGGTCGGCAAACAGTAGATCAATTTGGGAACGCCATGATTCAAAATCTGCTTCACTACTTGGCTTAGGAATCCTTCCTGAAAAAGCACGGAGACGTAGTGAAGTTGTGGTGCTTATGTCTGGGTTTCGGACCACATGCTCAACAACAACCCTTTGTATTTGTGGTGGGTTGAGATCAGGGGCTGTGAGTGATACTCTTGGAGTTGGTCCAGTCTGGCTTTGACGAGGTCGTGCCCCCTGCTGGTCAGTGGAAACCTGTCTGGCAGGAGGTGAAGACAATTGCTGCCGCTCCAGTTCCCTTTCTTCTTCCTCTACACCAATGTCCTCATCTACTCCATTTTCCTCATCATATTCAATTTTTCCATCATCACCTGCTCCTGCTTCATGCAAATGTTGACCAATCTGCCTCATTACTGTCTTCAAGACATCTTCAAACCGGTGCCCGCTGCGATCAGCAATATGCTTGAGCTCTTTGAGGTAATTGGGAGGGGGACTGCTGCTGTCCTCCGTGGCGGCGTACTCACAGGCCAAAGCTGTGACGCGGAAAACAAGGTCGGCAACACTTTTAGAACAGTGGGTGTATGGCAGAAACGGCTCTAGAGTTGTAAAAGCAGTGGTATCTACAAACTCAGCGATCAGGTTTTTGAAGAAAGTACTTGCGGGATCATTTACGTAAAAATGACGGTTAAGATTCCCATAAGTACGCAAGTAGTCAAGAATTTCATTATCAGATTTTGTGTTAGACACACCGGAGATCATCACAGACTGTGATATATTTATGCCAGAAAGTGCAACTGAATCCATTTTTGATTTTATGTTCAGCAAAAGCGAAGTAAATAAGTAAAGAAAATTGTACGTAAGACCCCAAAATATTCACACACAAAGGCTCCTGGCTGGCTCGCCACTTGTAACGCGGTTAAAGGACCAGGGCGCCTGACTGCAGCCTCATAGACAATGAGCTATCAGATTAAGATTCGACTATGGAGCCTGAGGGTGTGAATAAAACACAGGAAACAAAAGTAGAGCTCAAATATATATATATTATGTTTGTTATGAGAAGTGTATAGACGGATGTACAAAAGAAATAAAAACATATGCATATATATCACAAACAAAAATAATGTTGACAATACAAAACAGCTTAGTAGGTTCCAAAAGGAGGTGGGATGAGGTGTAGTCCAGTATGTGATTTAGTTTAGTTCCATGGACCTGTGATAGGTCATTGTCAACAATTTGTGATTCAGTCCATAGGTTCACAATTCCTACCGCAACGTAGCGGTGGTCGGGTGGCTCGCCATCTCGCGCTGATCAGGGCTGATCGCGGGAGAACAAAAAAAACCTGACCGTTGAGTCGAGTGTGAGGTAGTGTAAAGATGAATGAATCGGCCGGGTTATTGCACGCTGTCAACTGGCCTGTAGTGCAAAATTTGTCGTGATCTGACAAGTACGCCAACCACAGGGACAACAGCAGCCAGAGGAGCAGGGACATGCAGCTGATTGACCCGGAACTTATACAGGATTCATTCCCGCCACAATAAAGGGACTGGCGGAAGTGGGGTCAGAAGTTACCGTGGTTACACTTGCATCTTCGGTCCTCCTTCCTCCACACCACACGGCTCGCCTTCCCAGCCGTGACAGAAACGGAAGACTTAAATACACAGACTGAGGATGATAATGCGAGACCGGTGAGTACGCAGCTGAACATAATCTGGCTAACGACCCATGAGATGAGCTGACGCAGGAAAAACAGGAAGTGAGAACAAGTGAAAAATATACTGAACATGAATGAACAGACCCCGGAACCCAGACACTGTGGGGTCAAAGTTTGCAGAACTACAAACACAGCTGGAATCCACAGCTGTGCGTGTTCATGGAGCTGCATGTTCACCTGCTGGACATCACTACCTGACACGTTTAACTGTCTTCAGAACATTGCAGAGGCCTTATTGACAGTGTTTGGCTCTAATATCTGTGTGAGCAGATTTTCTCTCACATGAGTCCTCAGGTAGCCTCTGAATGCTGGACACTCGGAGACCTGTGTCTCTGAGTGGGAGACCAGAGATCACATTAACATGTGTGTCTCTGTATTAACAAACATGCCATATTGGCTCAGTTTATTTTTCTTATCATTGTTGGGAGGAGACCATAAATAGCATTTGTATTTTCTGTTGTACAGTTCATTTGCTGTTATGGATAAAAAGTCTTTTTTTGTTTCTAAATAGCTGATAACTATTTGCTGATAGCTGCCAACATCTGCGAACAAATATAATTCTGTAAAGTTGTTCTATATAGTGAGTAACTGTTCATATAGAGCGTTATTAGATTTATTGCTAATGCAGTCATATTGCACATTGACTTTTAGAAATTTTAGATGGCACACATCATCAGAAAGGTTGCCGACCCCTGCTCTAAACTCATTTGTCACCCCGGAGTTGTTCAAACAATCTCCTTATGAGGCATGTCAACTTACAAAGTGTTTTGGAATTTGATCTACCTTGGCAAGCTACTAAAACTCCTTTGTATCTTGTGTAGTTTTAATGATTAGTTTTACTGTCTGTGCATGTTCATTTACTGTGTTGCCACCATGTGTTTTTGCAACACTTCTTGCCTTCCTGATATTTGTGGAGACTGTATGACTAAAAGATCTCCAAGTGGAAAACCTATGCAATCTCTGAACTCTATAACAATTGTGCTAAAGGTTGTTGCTTCAGGAAGAACCTCTGGATCCATATCATGATGTACCAGCAGACATCAGTCTGAGAGCAGACATGGCAGTCAGTGCAGTCTGACATTTGGATAAAAATGATGGTCCAGTAAACCACTTGGTGCTTTAGAGAGTTGCAGCAGTTGCTGGTTCAAGTTCCATGGTCTACTGGTTTTTCTTCATTGCTAATGTCTGGTTGAGAAGACTTTCTCAAATATGTTATCCTGTTTGACACATTCAGTTTATATCAAGGCACATGCCTCCATGACGTATTGTATTTGTAACCCAGTACTATTTTATGTCTTTATGGTACACCACAGAATGAATGTCAATATCCATTTCATCAAGTCTGCTATCTCAGTTGCCAAGACCCCTACACAAAGATGAAGGCAGGGCAGAGTATGAGATGGGTGTGAAGAAACTTTTGTCTTTGCCGTAACTAATCCCACATGGCTCTCTCCTGTTGCAGTGTTCAAACAGCAGCACGGCCTATGATTGATGCATTTGAAAAAAACTCATAACTCTCTGTGGTGTGCCTGTGTAGACAAAGAAACCGGAGCATATGGTTTTGGAATCAGGAGCTTTTCTAAGTATTCTCCAGTTTCTCCAGAGTTTCCAGTGTTCGTGTCTCAATGATGGTATTAGTTTGCCCCAGTCATACTGTTCAGTAGAGAGTTTCTTCCCACTGTGACTGGCATCATAAAACCTAAGGGGTCAAACAAACTGTTAACTTCAGAAAAAATGCTTCCCTTGGTCAAAGACTTATTTACAACAAAGAAGCTGAAGTATTCTGTCTCAAGGTCCCAAATTAGATCTCATTTGAAGAAGTAATGATTCCACTCCTATATACAGTTTAACTGGGTCCACTTTGTTCTTGTTTGTGGGGCTGTTTGGGCCAGCTCCTTCAACACTTAAAATCTCTGTCCTTTTAACAGATTCAAGAAATGATATCTCCATTTTACTGATCTCTCCATTTTAGGGCTGACGGTGTTGCTGCCTATGACCAGAGATCAGCAGTAATGTGTTACAAGTAATGCGATTACTTTTTTTGAGTAACGAGTAATGTAAGGAATTACTATTGCAAAAAAGTAATTAGATGTTACTTTCCCGTAAGCACACTGCCTTACTGCATTCCTAAACTGAGATTTTGTCTGTGTCTCATGAGTGACAATGACATAAGCACATGCGACGTTTGTCGTAACAGACGTGTGCAGATCAATAATGGATAATATGGAGTGCGGGAGAGAGTATGACCATGCAACGCTTAGAGGGTGGAAGCACTCACTTTACTTCAAGTTTGATTCTGTAAAAAGCAGTGTTGGGTGTAACACGTTACTAAGTAACGCATTACTGTAATTAAATAACTTTTCCACTGAAAAAGTAGAGTAACTGATTACTGTTCATTTAGGTATTTTAATTACAGTTACTTACAATGTACTTGCGTTACATTGTAAAATTAAACTCGCTGAATATCATTATTTAATTTCAATAATTTATCTTCTAAAGGTAGAAGTAAACTCTGCCGCTTTAACATCGCTGTAGTGCAGCTGCGCGTCTTTCGTGCCAGTTTGCTGCACAGTCGTCGGACTCGGCTGAAGCGAGTGGCTGTTTTATGAAATGGAAATATTCCCGTCTCTTCACTTTTCTGAAACAAGCAGACACGAACATTACAGTAATATGTAAGCTAGGTGCTGGGGAGAAAAAAAACTATCGGCTGCTGTTAATAGCAGGAGTAATCTACTGAAGCGCCTGACACGAGAGCATAGACGAACACTTCTGAGCGATCCTTGTTCATTTCCCACGTGTGGGACTAATAAAGGTTATCTTATCTTATCATCCATGGATAACAGCGCGGCAACTCCTCCAAAACCTGATTTTACTTCAGCAGCACAGAAAGCGTCTGAAGGTGAGCTTAAAAAATGATTGCAGGCTACATTGTGGAAGAGATGCTACAGCTGCATACTGTAGAGTCTCCGGCTTTTAAAAAATGTATTTATTATTTAAAGAGTTTAATTTCTATTATTTGTCCACTCAAGGTTTATAGGGATTTTAAAAAGTATTTAGTTAAATTACTTGAGTAATTAAGTTACTTTTCAGACACAGTAATTAGATAAGTATTTTAAATACAATATTGAGTTAAGTAATTAGTAATTAATTACTTTTTAAAAGTAACTTACCCAACACTGGTAAAAAGTGACAAAAACATTAGCGTCTGCCGTATGGGAAGAACCCCCCCCCCAAACATCTGAACGTGAAATTCACAGAGAAACCCCCGGATCCACTGACATGACTGCTGTGGGCAAACCTCCACCCGCCCCACTCCTGCTAAACAGGTGACAATAGATTTATGAATAACAGGACTCAGTGCCACTGAGTCTTTGATTTTATTTATTTCTGTTGTGTTTTACTTGCATCTATTTGAAAGAGTGAGTGCAAACACAAAAATTATTTGATTTTATATGCTGGAATATGCAAAAAAATAGGTTTAAATGTTAAACAAATTTCTGCAAATCAAAGACTGTTGAATATTTTTTTTTCTTGATGCAATGTGCATAAAGTTAAAAGATTAAACCGAATAAAACAAGTTTTAAAAAGAGACTTTTTCATTTGATTCAATTTTATATGATGGATGAGCTACTTACTTTTTAAAATAAGTAATCAGTAAAATAATGGAATTACCTTTTTGAAGAAGTATTCAGTAAATGGTTACTAATTAGTTTTTTCAAGTAACTTGACCAACACTGCCTGACACAGGAAAAACTTGAGTCATTACAAGCTTGAGCCTCAGCTATTGTGGCTGGAGCTGCTTCTGCTGCTTTCTGTGATTTGAGTATGTGTAGCTCCGTATCCAGATCTGCTGTCTTTTTAAACTGATCGCCTTGTTGCTTCAGGATGTTTTCATCCTGCTTGGCAAAGGATACTTGGGCAAGGTCAGTTTCTCTCCGTGCTCTGCCAACAGCAGTAGATGACGTTGTAAGATGGCTGTAGTGTAAAGAACTACTCATTTTCATCATTTTGTCCATCATTTCTCTTACAAATCTCACTATGACTGATGAGAATGGTGTCTTTTTTCTATTCTGCTGTCAGGTAACAAGTATTTGTTAATGGATCTCTGAAAACCTGGCCCCAGCCAGCACTGAAGGAACCAAAGATTCTGGTGGTGGAGAGTAAATGGCCTGTATTTATATAGCGCTTTACTAGTCCCTAAGGACCCCAAAGCGCTTTACATATCCAGTCATCCACCAATTCACACACACATTCACACACTGGTGATGGCAGCTACATTGTAGCCACAGCCACCCTGGGGCACACTGACAGAGGCGAGGCTGCCGGACACTGGCGCCACCGGGCCCTCTGACCACCACCAGTAGGGAAGAGTAGCTGCTGATCATCTTCTACCGTTGCTCCATTGAAAGTGTGCTGACATACTGTATCTGTCTGGTTCTCCAGCTGCACCATGGCATACAAAAAGGCAATTCAGAAGTTTCATTAATATGGCCTAAAGAAATCATTGGACATCCTCTTCCCTCCCTAACTGATCTGTACAGCACTCGCTGTCTCAAAAGGGCACGCAGCATCTTACTGGACTGTACACACCCAGGACACCAGGTGTTTAAGCTGCTGCCATCTGGCAGGAGATTCAGGCTGCTGAGGTCCGGGACAAACCGACTCAAGGACAGCTTTTACAACAGGGCAATAGCCCTAATCAATGCTAAAAGCTGACCTGATTGGAGAGCAGCAAAGAGGGCTGATGCGAAGAACCGGCATTACTGGAATGTGTATGATCAGCTGGACATGCCAGAAGGGGTCAACATGGTTTATCGCCTGTCCAAAGCATGCAACTGATCCACGCAAGACATTGGCCACGTTATGCAAGTTAGGGAGCAGACAGCCAGGTCCTCAGTGACCTGACAGCCCTCCTGAAACGTTGGTCCAAATATTTTGCTGGCATTTCCAATCAGGAATTCCCACACCCGCCAATCCAAAGCCCATCCCCGGCCCAGTACCCATGATCACGACCATGGAAGTGTGGAAGGTAGAAGATGAAGAACAGAAAGGCAACGGGACCAGACGAGCTACTAGCCCCTCTGTCAAACCATCACCAAGACTCTATCTTGTTACTCTGAGATCTGCTGGTTGTTTTCCCTGCCTTGTTGCCAGTGTCCCGTTCAGTCTGATGGGCGGTGTCTCCTCTTGTGCCACCGGCCCCCTGCCAGATTCCCTGATGGGCTCTTTCTTCGCCCCTCCTGGAGTCCTTTCCAGCCACACAATGAGTGGCTTCTTCTCCTTCATCAATGCAAGCCTTTGGGCTTGCCTTCAGAGGGTCACCTTTGCAACCAAAGGCCACTTGCCAAATCACGAAAATCACAGACTCACCTGGCCTTTAGAGAGCTACTTTTATCACCGACCCTGAGAAGTTCTCTGTCGATGCTGATGGCCTCCATCCAAGCCAACTGAGGGTCTTCGTCGCCACCATTTGCACTCCAGGGGTGGGGCTGTTTTATCTTCAAGTATATTATTTCATAATGCTTCTGAGTTTGGTTCTTAGGTGTCTCTTTGTTTTGCCTATCTGTTAGTCATTTCCTGTTTTATTTTAGGGACATTTTGCCTCGTGTGCTTTGTATTCAGTTCTACTTCCCCTCTCTAATTATATGTGATTAGTTTCAGCTGTCCTCCCACCTGTTGCCTCTTCCCTCTTGTGTATATATCGTCTCAGTCCTCACTTGCCCTTTGGTGTATCCTCCCTCATGCTTATGTCTCTCCTCACTGTACGTTTCCTGGAAGATGCATTTTAGTTGCCTTGTTGGGTTTTTTTTTTTTGTACTCAGTTTCGGTTAATAAAGCCACTTTTTAGTTTATGCCCCTTGACCCTGATTCTTGCATTCATGCAAGTTTATATCAGCCATATATACTTATAGTAAAATTACTTATATAGCATTTAACATACTGTTCTGCAAGTTGACTTTCATATTTTAATATACTTAAGTTTGTGAACTAACAACTATGAGGTCACACATATTAATCTTTGCGCTGTAAGATTAATAATCGCTATTACAAACATCTCAGCAGACTGATGAACAGTAGTTGGGGGATAGAAAAGCTGAGGCTTTTATATAAGTTTTGTACTCTCTGTTAATTTTTTACAACCTATCAAACCTATAATTGTATGGGTTAAGTTTAGTGTGAATGCTATTAGACTTGACTGTCTCTCAATAAATCATCGCCTCCTGCAGGGGTATCCAAACCAGAAATTTCAGGAACTCTGCTGCAAATAACTTCCAACCAAACGTCTCTTTGTAAAACGCTCCAGCCAAACATCTATAAATACCCTGTCCAGCCCCTGTGTTTGACGCCAAGCCTCCAAGTTTAATCAATAGTCAATTTTTGAAGTTGCAAAGTAAGCCTACATTATCCAGCGAGGTTTTACATTTGAGAAAATGAGGGGGGAAATAGTTGAAATTAGTTACTTTAACTTTGCATTTGAACTAGTTAGGTTTTTAAGCCTCTTAAAATTTCATTCATGTTTGTCTCATCTCAAACTCACCTGTGTTAGTCAGGTATTTTCTGTATGAATTTCAAAATGACTAAATATGTGGTTTCTAGAGTAGAGTCTTAGTGAAGGGCAGTTTAAATACAAAGGGGAACAAGTTACATGTCTTCTAACATAGCCAGTGTTCACATTACAGGGAGGGATAGCAGAAAAGATAACAGTTTCAAGTATCTGCTGTTTCTGCTGGACTACTGAGTAGCATATTCAGTGAGTCCAAAGAGATTAGGTATTTCACTTGGTTTCATTTATATCCCCCAGTCAGGCATTTGCTCTCCTAGCCTCCAGCAGCTGGTAGGGCAGACAGTGTTGCAGGGTTAGGCTGTCCCGCTTCTTTTAACACTCTCTAGCATCATCTCAAGTGTTCGGCTGCACTAACATTCCCAGGATGCCTCAAGGGACATTCCCTCTAAGCTGACATGAGAACACTAAATTTGCCAGAGGACTCACAAAGTTACTCCTACTTAAAGATGTAATGCAAAAAAAAAAAAAAACAAAAACTCAGAAGTCTTACATTGATACCCCATAGCAGCAAAATGCTCCCAAGAGTTATCAAATACACTCACTGTAGGTTTTGAGGGTTCAGGTGTTTCATCACTTATCTGCGGCCCACACATGGGCCAGCGCAGGACCACCAGTGTGACTGGCCTTGTGCTGGCCCATGTGTGGGCCACCTCTGGCAAACCAGATCTGGGCCGCCAAAGCGCCGTCATTCTTTGCGGTATGTGGGCCATGTGTAAGCACCCTGTGTGGGCCAGATCTGGGCCATACCAATTTTGCTATGTGGTATGCAGCAGGACAATGTGGGGTTTTTTTTTTTGTTTTTTTTGTTTTTTGTGTCGATTAAAAAAATATCATAGTAAAATCATCAATCATAATCACAATCAATCATAATAATCAATTAAAAATGTCTCAGTTTGGGGTTTTGTTCAGGAGTGGAGGAAAGTTCATGTTGGAGATGTTGTTAGAGGCCTGTACTATAAAAGCATGATTTTGTCTTATCCAGGTAACTCCCACTAGGTTTTCTATACCAAGGAGGAGGTCCACTTCTTACAATCACTATGGTAATTTATGCTGCAGACCACACTGCTCTACAGCAGGTTAGGTTTCAGATTAGATCAACAGGTAGGAAATTACTTATAATTAATAATAATTAATTATAAAAAAAACAATTTTTGTTCTGTAAGCATTAAAATAAGATCCTAAAAACAGGATAGATAACCTGTATTTGCTGACCTTATATCAAATTTGTATGTAGACAAATATGTTTTAATTCTGTTTTAAGTATAATCTTTATTCTTAAACCCCACATTCCCTTCTGTCAGCTGGAACATCATGTTTTAAAGTGCAGTACAAAGTCTCTGCTGGGGGAGAGACTAAATGAAGCACAAGCTGTGACACTCAGATGTGTGTGTATTAATCTGGTGATGATGTTTCTTTTACTGGAATTGAAGCTCCTAGAACACACTAAGAATACCTTTAAAGACCACTCAAAGTAATTTTATTTTGTTCTTCAGATAAACAAAAGCAGTTTTCATGTCGTCTTTGTGAGGCTACAACACAGTATGCTTTCATGTTCAAATAATCCTCAGAACCTGCAGTTGTGTTTTTTTTTTTTTTTGTTTGTTTTTTTCCAAATCAGTAATGACTGAACCGCAAATAGTGACATGTAATAAATTTAGACAGATTTCTAGAAATGAGAGCTGCTCCATCCAAAGTGGGATGCAATCTCTCCTAATAAGATCAAGGTTGTCCGCACAAAGTTTCCCGATGATCTATAAAGCCCGCATCATTTTTTTGACACCACTCAGACGGGCAAATAATGATGTATTGATCAGTGACTCGACTAGGAGCTAAGCTAATTCAATTCAATTCAAAATGTATTTGTATAGCACATTTAAAAACAGCAGAGTTGATCAAAGTGCTTCACTATGGAAGAAATATAGTATCATCAGAATTCAAGTATTTTTAGACATTGAATTTATGACACTGAATTTTTATCCTCCAAATTTCCCTGCAAAAATATTCACCTGCAAAAATTCAACTGCAAAAGTGATGAACTTTAATGACCCAAGCCAGAGCAATCAGCACCAGATCGAGTCGAGTGGCTCTCAGCCAATTAAATTACGCTGTTTGATCACATGACACCGTTAGCCAGCAGTGTGTCTCCTAAAAGAGAGCTGTTTAAAGGTGAGTGATTAAGTTTTTCTCCTAAATAGAGATCATTACAGAACGCCTAGTCCTACTTAAAATCCCATTTATTATTATTTTTTTTTATCATCTACTCGAACTAAGGAAAACGTTTGACTAACTCAAAGACAATTTCCACGCCTCCCCTGCCTGACTGCAGAGGCAGTTTCGAATTTAGGAGCAGCAAGATGGCAGCGGCAAACCCTGGCGGCTCTCCGGTGAGTATATATATTTTTTTATCTTCAAGTTTGTCTTTTGAAACCTTAATTTTATTTAAATCCGTTGCTCACGTATAAAGTACACAGACGGGGTCTTTGCTCAACTCGTCTGAGGCGTGTCTCACTAAGCGCTACATGCTAGCATCCTGCTAACCGAGCTACCCTTTACATGCTGTGCTTTAGAAAATGGGATACTCGTTAAAAAAAATACTCCGCAGATATTGATAGATAGACGAACACTGCAAATATAATGTTGGAAACGAGAACGGCCTTTGGTGAAGGGGTAAAATACACCATGAATAGAGCCATAGAGTGAATGGCTGCCATGGTTGCAGAACAGCCTGATTTAATGACAAGAATGGGGAAGAGTGAGGTGAAGTGAACCACAGCCACAAAACACGGTCAGACAAGGCGGCAAAAGGGCAGTGATCTGTCCGTCAGTATGAAGTTGGTGTGTGCTTTGGTGAACAAAAACTCCAGACTGGTAGCAGGAAGATGGGAGACTCGTGTTTCACTGGAATAGTGGTGAATTAAAACATCCTTTGTTGGGGACATTTCGGTGTAAATGCATCCATACAGGCAAGACAGAGGCAGACTAGACAGTGAAGAAAACAAGGCAAACATTAGAAATATAAAAACGGAAATATAGGATGAGTCGGGGATGAGTTCCTGCCCCAAGTGGAGGAGTTCAAGTATCTCGGGGTCTTGTTCGCGAGTGATGGGAGAAGGGAGCCGGAGATCGACAGACGGATTGGGGCTGCAGCTGCAGTAATGCGGACGCTGCACCGGTCCGTCGTGGTGAAGAGGGAGCTGAGTGTAAAAGCGGAGCTCTCAATTTACCGGTCGATCTACGTCCCTACCCTCACCTATGGCCACGAGCTGTGGGTAGTGACTGAAAGAATGAGATCGCGGATACAAGCGGCAGAAATAAGCTTCCTCCGAAGGGTGGCTGGCCTCTCCCTTAGAGATAGGGTGAGAAGTTCGGCCATCCGGGAGAGGCTCAGAGTAGAGCAGCTGCTGCTCCACATCGAAAGGAGCCAGCTGAGGTGGTTCGGGCATCTGACAAGGATGCCCCCTGGGCGCCTCCTGGGTGAGGTGTTCCAGGCATGTCCCACCGGGAGGAGGCCCCGGGGCAGACCCAGGACACGCTGGAGAGATTATATCTCTCGGCTGGCCTGGGAACGCCTTGGTATTCCCCCGGATAAGCTGGAGGAGGTGGCTGGGGAGAGGGAGGTCTGGGCCTCTTTGCTTAGGCTGCTGCCCCCGCGACCCGGCCTCGGATAAAGCGGATGAAGATGGATGGATGGAAATATAGGATTAATATAACATACAATTAGGGAAAATGTAAGGAACACAATGTAAATGATATTGTAAAGTCATTAAAACGGCATACTCTGATTAAAAGAAACGCATAATTGGGTAGGATAATAACAATAATAATGTTAAAAAACATGTACAAGATGGGTATGTATACTTGTATTTTTTTTTTTTTTTTTTTTTTTTTAATAGGACAGGGGGAAAGAATGAAAGAAAGAGGGGGAGAGGAAGAAAGAAAACCAAAGGGGAGAATAGACGGTGAGAAGGGGGGGAAGAGAGAAAAAAAAAAAAAAAAAAAAACTCCTGGGTCACCTGTATGGAGAGAAAGAAAAACAAAAAAAACAGGGGAGACAGCAAACAACAAAGAGCAACATAATAATAAAAAAAAAAAAGCACCATCACAATAAACTAGCTAGTCATAGATATCAATAGTTACTAAATAGTAAACGATATTGTGCAGCACGCAAGATAGACAGCGCACAGTGTGCTTTGAGGCAGCAGCCAAGAAAGCTGTAGTCCGCATCTGTGAATACCCGTGTGTACACCTGTGTGCATACCTGTGTGGATCAGCATGCTTGCATTCCAAAGGTTTCTCCATGTAATGATCTGCTAGAGAGTGTGGGGAGCCACAGCCCTGTCCTCTATGGTATCAAGCAGGTATGGAGGAGATCAAAACTCCAGACATCCAGAGGCCCCCAGAACACAAGAGACCAAGGAAGACCCACAGAGGGGCAGCCGCGCCACTGTCCCAGTAAGAGCTAAGGAGAGTCCCAGATGAGAGCTCATTCAGCAGCCGCGGAGCAGAAGCCAGGGGGAGTTGCAGTGACGCGCCCGTGAGCTCCGCCGGCAGCCAGCTGTGCCTGAGTGACCGAGCCCCAGGCCCAGAGGCCGGGGGCACCCCACCTCCAAAGTGGCCCGAGCGAGCCCCAATAAGCGGCCGCCAAGGAGTGAGCCGGTGTGTACCCGGACGCCCACCCCCAGATACAAAGAACCACCAACCCACCGATACCTGAGGGAGTCCACCACCGGCAGGGGAAGTGGTGGTGGGTGGAGATAGGCCTCCAAACCTTGGAGGGCCCGAGATGTCCCCAGAGAGGTGGCGTCTGATACCCAACCTGACATATAGACACAGACATACAGGCACACACAGACACAAACATCCATTCCCACCCTCATGCTCTCATATGTACTTCACACTCAACCGACGTGGAGACAGACATAAAGGGACGATCACACTCCCCAAGCGTACTCTACTAACCGGGTCTAGGTACCCTTGCCCCTGGAGGGGGGAACTGCACCCAGACCCAGGTGGTGTTACCCTTTTCCCTGCGGTGGGGAGAGGCAGACCGCCCCGACTCCGCAGCAGCAGGGAGGCCCCAGACCGCAGTCGGACGGCCCACTCCTCCTCCTAGCCCCCCCGCTCCAGTAGGCCGCAGAGAATGGGGGTGAGAGAAGACTCCAAGCCTCCCTCCACCCGCTCATTGTAGTGTTGATGCATGTGTGTTCTAAGGTGCAATTAAAACCCAGGAGGGCATAGAGCTACCTGCCAGAGAGCAGCAGGTAAGTGCATAGTCCCTCCTGCTAGCCCTCAATGTCTACATGTATTTAAAATTGAGAGGTGGGCAACGACGCCAGGGGTGAGGCGTACACCCTGATGGTACTTTGGACTCCGTGTATCGTGCCCACCCCCAAGATCCTATATGTATGTGTAATGAGGGTGTGAGTAATGTGAATGTCTAAGTTGTGGGATAAAATTGAGGCAGAGGCAGCCAGAAGGGGACAGAGGGGGGGGGGGGGGGGGGGGAGGTAGCCTCCTCTGCATCCTGGTGACATACCCCTACTCCAAGGCCCTGCATGTGTGGGTGGTTGTGGTGGAGCAGGAGGAGGGAGGCAGCTGGAGATGGGGAGGGAAGGAAGGGAGGGGCAGGTGACCCCTCCCTGGGGCCAGCTCCCCCGCTGACCCCAGTAGGCACTCCCACACTCCGCAGCCCGCCAGGGAAAGGGGGCCCAGGCCCATCCAGACCGGGGCCCAGCGCAGCAGCGCCCCCCGGCCCCACAGAGCCCGGGACAGTCCACCCAACCCCACCACAGAGAAAACTGCACCCACCCCACCATCCACTCGTCTTCCAGACTACATGAGACAATAGACGCCCAGGCTGAGGGTATGTATACTTGTAGCCAGAATACTATAAAGTTGTAGCATGCCAGACCATCTTGATTGAATGTAACTTCGCTCCACACAAGTTTTATGGTAGACATATTCATATTGGTATCTAATAAATGATTAATTCTTAGATTTTATCGAACGTTAATTTATAAATTGTTTCTGTCTTTATGTGTTTGTTTCAGATTATGCAAGATGAAATTATTCAGTCAGCAAGACACTTGCTGCAGTTGCTGACATCATCCAACTGAACTGCTGCTGTGATGAATCAGAATACAAGGTTTACTTTAGCAAGACTTGTGAGTTAATGCTACATTTAACTAAATTGTTATATATTTTGTGTCCAATATTGTCTCCATATGATTTTGTTTTTTGCAACATCTTGCAGAGAACAGAGTCAAGGTACCAGCTTGGTCAACCCTAAAAGACCATCTGTTCAATGACCAGGTGAAAAAGTCATAAACTAAACACTCTGCATGAGCATGGAATTTAGGATGCAACTTTATATCTTACCTGCTCTACACTCAGGGCTTGAATTACAACAACAGTCAATCACATAAAAAAATATACTTTTGGTAGTTCTGTGTCTGTCTCTCTCCTCCAAACCCAGATGGCTGCTGGTACTGAACCGGGTTCTGCTGGAGGTTTCTTCTTGTTAAAGGGGAGTTTTTCCTCTGCACTGTCACTTCATGCTGCTCAGTGTGAGGGATTGTTGAGGTTGAGTCCATATGTCCTGCGAACAACTGCTGGGCAATGACACCATGCAATCTTCTGGGATTCCTTGGATAGAAAACCTGTGAACTGCACTTGTCCTTGGTCTTCACAGCTCACCTTTTTACTGTTTATTGAATCAAAATTCTCCAGTGACATGGATTCTACATTGTAACTGATGTGATGTTCTATAAAGTGGTTTTAATAAAAAAAAAAAAAAAGAAGGCAAATTAGTTTGTTTCTTTATTCAATTTTTGAACAGTGATACTCATTCAGTAAATGCAAATTATTTACATGGCAGTGCACTATAGGCATAAATCTAGACCCCTAGATAAAACATGATGGCATTATAGCAGTGACAACTCCTCCACAGTAGCAGGTGGGATTTCTTTTTTGAGGACGGCTCCTTTTACCTGTCACTACAGATGGTCTGTTTATGTTTTGATCAAGAGCCTTTTTTGGGCAGCTGAAGAGGAGAAGTCTATCTTATGGCCAACCTCTGACTGTATCTTGGTCACATTACCCAGCAAAACCCAGTATGCAGGTTCACCTGTAACAGTCCTTGTGCCACAGATCAACACTGTTGCTTCTACATTAAACAGAAGAGCAGTGACGTGGGTGCAGGTCTCCGTGACTCCGGCCTTACAGCTGGAGTGGGCGGCTTCAACCTTCCCTGTGATGCTCACAATGACCCATGGCTGCAATGCTGGTTCATTCAGTCTTTGAGAGTGCAGTACCTGAAACACACACACAAAGTTCTTGTCTTTAAATGAACTATGAGCCAAGGCTGACATAAATGTTTTATCTACTTAATCATTAATGTAACAGTGTTTAGAAAGTTAGCACATACATGTAATTTTTCATTTCTTTATGTGTCCATCTATAGAACGCTGCATGTTATAGTGTAAATCTGCCTGTTCTGTCAGAAACCTGCCTGCAGAAAATGAACCTAAAGGATGTAATCACTTTCAAGATGGAGAAAGCATAAAGTGACAATTATGAATCACTTAATATGATAAGGAGATTCTGCAGGTCATTAATCAATGTATAAAATTAAATAAAATTATTTTTAGTGACACAAGATACAAATATGGAAGCAAGATGTATAATCGCTCAGTTTGGGGAAATTGTGGGTAGCCTGCAAGAGCCTCAACTTCTCCATACCCACAATGTGCAACAAATGGGCACAGCTGATCTTCAACAGTGGAACATCGGCCAGTTACTTCCAACTTTAACGCAGCTTGTAGTCTTGGAGAGCAGCACACCAAAACTGCATGCACAACTTCTGCTAACAGTGGAAACGGATTAAGAAATCCATGCAAACAGATTCATAAACCGAAAGAATATTATTTTACAGGATTAATGATCATATCAGCCGCTGGCTGATCACAAACCCTGAGGGTGTATACGAGAAGCAGAAGAAGCAGAGGGAATATCCCGTTTAAGTTTAGATAGTATTTGTAAAGATATTGACCATATCCTTTTCTGAAAGTGTGGATATAATGGATGGGGTAAGGTACTGACATGCTACAACTTTATAGTTGTTAAATTCAGGCTACAAGTATACATACCCATCTTGTACATGTTTTTTTTTTAGTTTTTTTTAATTATTATTATTGTTATTATTATTATTATTATTATCCTACCCAATTATGTGTTTCTTTTAATCAGAGTATGCTGTTTTAATGACTTTACAATATCATTTACATTGTGTTCCTTACATTTTCCCTAATTGTATGTTATATTAATCCTATATTTCCATCCATCCATCTTCATCCGCTTTATCCGAGGCCGGGTCGCGGGGGCAGCAGCCTAAGCAAAGAGGCCCAGACCTCCCTCTCCCCAGCCACCTCCTCCAGCTTTTCCGGGGGAATACCAAGGCGTTCCCAGGCCAGCCGAGAGATATAATCTCTCCAGCGTGTCCTGGGTCTGCCCCGGGGCCTCCTCCTGGTGGGACATGCCTGGAACACCTCACCCAGGAGGCGCCCAGGGGGCATCCTTGTCAGATGCCCGAACCACCTCAGCTGGCTCCTTTCGATGTGGAGCAGCAGCTGCTCTACTCTGAGCCCCTCCCGGATGGCCGACCTTCTCACCCTATCTCTAAGGGAGAGGCCAGCCACCCTTCGGAGGAAGCTCATTTCTGCCGCTTGTATCCGCGATCTCATTCTTTCAGTCACTACCCACAGCTCGTTGCCATAGGTGAGGGTAGGGACGTAGATCGACCGGTAAATTGAGAGCTCCGCTTTTACACTCAGCTCCCTCTTCACCACGACGGACCGGTGTAGCGTCCGCATTACTGCAGCTGCAGCCCCAATCCGTCTGTCGATCTCCGGCTCCCTTCTCCCATCACTCGCGAACAAGACCCCGAGATACTTGAACTCCTCCACTTGGGGCAGGAACTCATCCCCGACTCATCCTATATTTCCGTTTTTATATTTCTAATGTTTGCCTTGTTTTCTTCACTGTCTAGTCTGCCTCTGTCTTGCCTGTATGGATGCATTTACACCGAAATGTCCCCAACAAAGGATGTTTTAATTCACCACTATTCCAGTGAAACACGAGTCTCCCATCTTCCTGCTACCAGTCTGGAGTTTTTGTTCACCAAAGCACACACCAACTTCATACTGACGGACAGATCACTGCCCTTTTGCCGCCTTGTCTGACCGTGTTTTGTGGCTGTGGTTCACTTCACCTCACTCTTCCCCATTCTTGTCATTAAATCAGGCTGTTCTGCAACCATGGCAGCCATTCACTCTATGGCTCTATTCATGGTGTATTTTACCCCTTCACCAAAGGCCGTTCTCGTTTCCAACATTATATTTGCAGTGTTCGTCTATCTATCAATATCTGCGGAGTATTTTTTTTAACGAGTATCCCATTTTCTAAAGCACAGCATGTAAAGGGTAGCTCGGTTAGCAGGATGCTAGCATGTAGCGCTTAGTGAGACACGCCTCAGACGAGTTGAGCAAAGACCCCGTCTGTGTACTTTATACGTGAGCAACGGATTTAAATAAAATTAAGGTTTCAAAAGACAAACTTGAAGATAAAAAAATATATATACTCACCGGAGAGCCGCCAGGGTTTGCCGCTGCCATCTTGGCGCTCCTAAATTCAAAACTGCCTCTGCAGTCAGGCAGGGGAGGCGTGGAAATTGTCTTTGAGTTAGTCAAACGTTTTCCTTAGTTCGAGTAGATGATAAAAAAAAATAATAATAAATGGGATTTTAAGTAGGACTAGGCGTTCTGTAATGATCTCTATTTAGGAGAAAAACTTAATCACTCACCTTTAAACAGCTCTCTTTTAGGAGACACACTGCTGGCTAACGGTGTCATGTGATCAAACAGCGTAATTTAATTGGCTGAGAGCCACTCGACTCGATCTGGTGCTGATTGCTCTGGCTTGGGTCATTAAAGTTCATCACTTTTGCAGTTGAATTTTTGCAGGTGAATTTTTGCAGGTGAATTTTTTTCAGGTGAATTTTTGCAGGTGAATTTTTTTCAGGTGAATTTTTTGCAGGTGAATTTTTGCAGGTGAATTTTTTGCAGGTGAATTTTTTGCAGGTGAATTTTTGCAGGTGAATTTTTTGCAGGTGAATTTTTGCAGGTGAATATTTTTGCAGGGAAATTTGGAGGATAAAAATTCAGTGTCATAAATTCAGTGTCTAAAAATACTTGAATTCTGATGATACTATATTTCTTCCATACTTCACAATTGGTTAAAAACAAGAGAAAACAATATAGAAACAAATATAGATAAATGAGAAGATAATGTATTAACAATTTAAAAATATAAAACAGGCCTGATGGTACTCATACTGAACTCGAATTAAAACCCAAAGTAAAAAAAGTGAGTTTTAAGATGCGATTTAAGCTAGAGAATCACTCAAAGCAGAATGGGTAAATACTGTTTGACTTTGATTAGTGGGAAATTCAGCAGAGAGTGATGTGGATAATGCATTTGAAGATTACACTATGTTAATATGTTGTTATAGCAAGGGTTTTAATTCAGTTAATTAAATAGAAAATACAATACAGCATTGAGAGCCAAATTAAGTGTCCTGAATCTAAGTGAGTTACAGGCAGGTGCATTTCACAGGTATTTATTTAAAGACCTTTGCTGAACTCTTCCTGTTGAGTAGCTGCACTCGGGGATCATGTTTCTGAGGAAGAAGACTCAACTGACATGTGAAGACCACATCCTGCCAAGACCACTGCTTTCATGTGAATGGGCGGGACTTAACTTCGCTACTTTAACTTTGTGTAACAGTTTCTCTTGGTCACCAGTGTCAGACCTCATTAACAGTGTAGACGTAATGATAAAAACAGTTTGTATACATTTTCCTTTTTTGTTTTTAGAACTGCTAATTCATAACGGTAAAACAAATACAACCAGGCAACATTTTAATTTTGTTTAGGTTTTTCTTAAAAAAAGGAAAATTAAAGGAAATTAAAAGTTTTAATGGTCAAACTATGGTCTGACCTGTTGAGTCAAATTCTCTCTACTCGGCTGATTTTAAAAAAAGCTCACAACCTTTTTGACTCTCATGTAAAAAAAAAAAACTCCCCTATACCTTCTTCATAGTCCCTTAACAATATAACTAGGCTTACATATTTTATAGACCAAGATTACTTCTCAAAGTGTCATTTGGAAGGTTAGTTATGTAGTTCACGTGTGGTTGGAACTGAATCATTTTAGCTGGTTCAGAGCGGGCCAAACCCCAACCACTGGTGCTGCAGCCAGTACCCCGTGGTCAAGACTGAAAAAAGTGTTTGCAAACTTAATGAGTAGGACCCGATTCCAGCAGCAATTTCCATGATGTGTCTCAAAATAGATCTCAGTCAAATGGGCTCACTCATAGTGATTTGGTCAGTGAAACCATGAAACTGTGGTTTATTCATCCTTCCAGAAATACCATGTGCAATAACTTCTCATTAATGATAATGGCAAACGATAGATGGGTGGGGCTGTTTTCACTCTAGTTTTCTTTGTGCATTTGTCTCAGAAATCTAGGGTAGATTAAGGCTCGTAAACATCATCAGCTACTAGTCCCCAAACACTGAATATGTGTTCTGTTTATCTGATTTGTACAAAAATGTGTTACAGGCAGGATGGTCTGCCCATGCCTTCTTATTAACCTACCTACAGAGCTCATTCCCATCTGTAATCACATGTTCTGTGTCCACCAAAACAAACATATGCTGGATATACACTACCGTACAAACGTCTTGAGCCACCGCTCATTTATTCATACTTTGTTACTATAAACTTCCCACTTTTAGGAAAGTGGGAAGTGTCTCAGGGAAGCTTTCTTCTAATTTCTGTAGGCAGGTCTCTAAAAGTCTTAAAGGACACTACAACATCCAGTCTTCTTTTGATTTTGGCTGACTTTGTTCCTTCTACAGTGCAGATATTTTAGGAATATGCTTTCCCCATGAATCTGTTGCAGCTGAGTTTTTGGTCCACTTCTTTGGCTCTGCTTTTTCTTGAGCATACCTTCTTGACAGCCACCCTATCATTTCTAGCTTGCATGAACAGTAAATGGATTCACTGAAGGGTCGGACACATATCCTGGGTCCTGTGCCAGCTTTTTGAAATACTGATTTTCTTTCCTATTTATAAAAGGATGGGCTGTGGCACTCCTGCAAGCACCGTCATTATATATGCTGCAAATTAAAACTTTTTGCCGCTCATCTGGAGTTATGTTTAGATTAATGGAAGTCTGAAAATCAATTTATCAAATAACTGACTGAGAAACAGCATCCACATGTCATCTCTACACACACATTGTTTTTGCCTTCATAGTGACTGACAAAGGACAACATGCAGTAACATGAAGAGCCGTGGACCAACTGTGAAAAATTCTGATGAGGAAGTGAGCAGTAAGTTGTTAACATGTTGCTAACAAATACACTGTTCATTTCAATGGCACGCTTTTACAGCAGATGAATCACACACACAGTTTTAGCTTCTCTCTGGAGTGTCCATATGCCTCTCCTTCTGTCTGCATGATCTTGTTTTTCCTCTTTTCATTAAAAAGGTCTTTGCTCAACATGTTCCTTTAACAGCAAAACCTCAAGCTAGCTGGTTCTAATTTGTCATCACTTACACATTATTATCCCAACCAGCTTCTGATCTCATAAGATTACACAGAGTGGGATGAAGAAGAGGGTGGAGGGGTTGTACTGGGAGGCAGAAGACATCAAAAGCATAATAAGCACTTCGCTTGCTATGCATGTGGTAACACTTAGTGAGACGGCCACATGTTTGCTAAGTCATCCCTTAAAAGGCTAAGCCAAGTTCATGGAGTTTGTTGTACAAATCAGCTGTTAAAGAAGCAATCAAGGGCACGGACACTTTACTAACATGTAATAGCAAACAGCAGAAAGTACAATACAGCAGACCACAAACCTTTACAGGGCAATCAGAAGGACAGCAGCCACGAAGCACTGCCAGGCTGTCTGGGAACAGACATTAATAACATATATATCACTGTTTCCCAGCCTTTTGGAGCCATGGCACATATTTCACATTAGAAACAACAATGTCACAAACAGCATATTGATCATTTTCCCTGAGCAGACTTAGCTCGGTTTGTCCCCAGTATAGTTTTGTTGCTTTCTTCTCATGCTATAGCATACCCTATAGGGCCTTCACCTGGGTCGGAGTTTTCTCCAGGACCAGGTCACACTGACTGCTTTTCAAATATTTATCTATTGCTTTTACGCGCTGCATCGTCTCACAGCATGAGGATTATGTCATTTCTTCTTCTGTTTTACTGGCAGTTGGCAACCCATTTAATTAGAACAGGTAGTTGTCCTGTCCTCTAGTGGAAGAGAATGTCATTGTTCTGCCTGTTATTCACACCAATTACTTACCAGTCTGGTGGAACCAGATGATCTTCCACGGCACACCTGATCATTTCTCACGGCACGCAGTGGTTGGGAAACCTTGATGTGGTGGACAGTTCTCAAGTAATACAAACTAGAGATGGACCGATCCGATATTACGTATCGGTATCGGTCCCATACTGACCTAAATTACTGGATCGGATATCGGAGAAAAATAAAAAATGTAATCCAATCCATTAAATATCACGAAAGCACCTCACAAACTTGCAACACGCCGTAACTCGCCTCAGAACGTTAGCACGTCGGAGCAGTATGCATCACGTGATAGAGCGGCTGTGGCATGCGGGACCTGTCGGTGGTCTGGATAGCATTTGGAGCTTCGCTAGCAACCCGGCATTTCATCTCCGACAAAGTTATCCCCGGGAGAAGTAAAGCAAGTGTGTAAGTCCATCTCTAAATGTTTGTAAAGCATTCCTGCGTTAAGCTTAACAAACGACTGCCTCTTCTTGCTGCTACTTCAATCATGAAACTGCTTAATGATCAGCTGATCGGCTTTTCTGTCGCGAGTCCGTGTCTCTAGTTTGCTTTTGGCCCACTTTGCACCAGAAAGAGGAAACCAGCGGCTGAACAACAGCAGCACGTTTAAGCTTGATCAGCTGTTGTTAGAATTTATTTAATATTACTTTCTACACCAGGATCTTTTTCTTCGTAGCTGACGCTGGTAACTGTGCAGGGGCGGATCTAGCAAAGTTTAGCCAGGGGGGCCGATAGGGCATTAACAGGGAAAGGGGGCACAAAGACATACTTTTCTTTCTTATTCTCATTTAAAATCTCGAGCTTTTAATAAATAATTATCTGACACCCAAAGTTTTAATTTGATGTAAAATGAATAGAAGTCAATTACTGTATATAGTGACTATTAAGTCTAATATATATACCCTAGTAAGCTATAGTACTTTTTCCTTTGGGAAGGTACCATCTGTGCAGTCTGCAATTTTGTTGAAGAAAGATGTTGAATCTATTTAATATTTCTTGAAAAATAATTGATTTCTGTGCATTTTTTTTCACACTGCATCAAATTAAGGTTGATTACGTCGATTAAGCATCATGAGGTGGAGCGTGAGGGGTGGTTCCCCATTTTTTATTTATTTATTTTTGTTGTTGCTGGGAGTTGGAACCCTATTAGTTAGGTTGCTTAATATTTATGCTAAGTACTCTTTAAAATACCAGAATAGGGAGGATGGTGTAGGTTGAAGTTTATTAGATTGATCAGTATTGCTGAAATATTTTTTTTTGCATACAGGTATAACAGAATAGCTTTAGTGTAGTTGTTGTTTTAAACTTGAGTATGAACTTATACAAAATGCAGCAAGATATTTAAAAAAAACAGTTTTGTTGATTAAAAACACTATATCGGATTCATATCGGTATCGGCAGATATCCAAATTTATGATATCGGAATCTGTATCGGACATAAAAAAGTGGTATCGTGCCATCTCTAATACAAACATAACTTTAGGTGAGAAACCTCAATTAAACTTGATACCTGGGTTACAAACAAACAAAGGCAGATTAATAGCGGTGGCAATTGTGCCTTTTAATTTTGTTTTTGTAGATTTATTCTGCAGACTTTGAGTTATGTGAGGACTGCCTTGAGACTG
This sequence comes from Aulonocara sp. 'chitande type north' Nkhata Bay, assembly GCF_057382095.1. NCBI lineage: Eukaryota > Metazoa > Chordata > Actinopteri > Cichliformes > Cichlidae > Aulonocara > Aulonocara sp. 'chitande type north' Nkhata Bay. The sequence continues at coordinate 364,593 of NC_141356.1, read as the reverse complement.
CCGTAAGTTTATTTTGGTCTGTATTTAACTACAATCATTTCTAGGTCTGGAGAACAGTGTCTCTCAACAGTAGCATTTGTAGTCCAGTCACTACTTGCAGCAGCCATGTGAAGACCAAGAGGTCCTAACAAGCTCAATGAGACTGCAGAGCAGAACAAGCTGCAGCTGGAAGCAAACCTTAGTACAAGGGACTCACAGGGGAGACAGAGAGGGCACATGAAAGGGATCAGTGCTGAATGTACAGTCACAGTCCACTGAGGCACCCAACAAAAAGATCATCAGTGCCTTAAAAACACCTAAAATCTAAAGCCTACTTTAGACAGGATTATGAGGGAAAGTGAGGATGATATGTCCTGTGTTTTCTGGTCTTTAGCTTGTTGTTCCAACAAACAAATTTAAAGTTTGCCTGTTAATCATCACATATCTAACACTCTTGTGAAAACTGCATTTACATTTTTTGTGTTCTTGCAACAAGGAGTTCTTTTCAACCACAGTGAAGATGTCATTTTTGACCAGGACATGTCCTTCAATGCACATATTAAATAAATATGTTGGACTACTTTCTTCCATTTGTACAACATCTCTAAAATTAGAAATATCCTGTCTCAGAGTGACGCTGAAAAACTAGTTAATAAGGCCAGTGTGGGATCATAAAGAACACCACACATCTGCTTTTAAAAATGCAATTAAGCAAGCAAATCACAAAGAAAGAACATTATCATATCCAGAATGCAGAAAAGCGTACAACTGTTAATTGTGGATGATGAAACATTAGGCTTCCCTCTTCTAATTCCCTGTCAGTAAACCATTTAGTGGTGGATCAACATATAGATGTACTAAGTCTCACAGACACTGGGCTACAGCAGGATGAATATGTTGTTATACTAACTCAGAATCACTGAAGCAAATCTCTCGGAGGAGGAGCAGCACTCTTCAATTTCAGCTTATTAATCAATCACAGAGTTTTTACTAATTTGAAAGCCTGACTCTTTGGCTTGTCCAGTTTTATTGTTGTTATTTATTGTTCACCTGACTCAGAGTTACTGTCTCTGTCTCTCTCAAAGAAATCACACTGTGTCAAGGTTTGATGTGTGGCAGGCTGGACTTGACTCTCTGGTCTCGAATGCACTATTTAAAGCAGATAACCTGTAAGCTGGACAGGAAATGGCATCTCACTAATTTAGCCTGGAAACAAAAAAACGTTGTAAAGCTGGAACATCTTCCTCTTCATCAGTAACTGAAGAAAACAGGAACAACTTCAGGTTTCTTCTAAGGACTGCAGCCAGGCTGAGTCAGAGCATCCCTTAACCAGTAAGGACGTCTTACATTTAAATAACATTTTAATCATTAGAGAAAAAAATATTCAATATTATTCATAATTATTTGGACTCTTTCTCTGTGACTGAGATACTTCCTCCAGACCATCAACATGTCTATTAGACCACGTTCCTATAAGACTCCTCAAAGAAGTGCTGCAGTTTTAAATATGATCAATCTATCCCAGTTACTGCACTTTGTACCACAGGCCTTTAAACTGGGCAGGGATTAAAGCCATCAGCTGACCCAGCTGTCTTAGCTAATTATAGGTTAAAATTCTTGAAAGAGTTGTTTTTAAACAGCTCACTGATCCTGTGGAGAGCAATGGTTTATTTGATGTTTCATCACAGCACAGAAACTGCACAAGTGGAGATCACAGACGATCTTCTTATGGCTTCTGATAGACAGTGGATGTGCTTGTTCTCAGTACAGTGTTTGATCATGTTGACCATTAATATCTGAATCATATCTAATAAATTCAAATTCAAATTTTATTTGTCACGTACACAGTCATACACAGTACGATATGTAGTGAAATGCTTGGACAACTGCTCGTGACCTAAAGAAAACAAAAAAGGAAAAGGCTATGAATAAGATAGGAAATAAATATGAAAAATTAAAGAGGGTAAATTTAACTAAGAAGGAATAAAATATAAATTAAGGTTAAAAATGAAATAACTGTACAACACAAATTAGAATGAAGGGTAAATTTAACTGGGAAGGAATAAGATAAAATATATAAATTAAAGTTGAAAATAAAATAACTGTACAACAAAATACACAATATAGAACTATATAAGAATGTATGAAGAAATCTAAATATAAATAAATATATACACAATAACAGCAGCTGTACAAGTATTAACCGGAAATGAAGAATATAGTGACCAGTGTTGTGCAAAAAAACAAAACTCTCATTTGTCCCATTAATGGGGAGTCTTACACAGAGGTTATCATTGCTCAGGGTTCAGTGCTAGGACCGATGCTGTTTACATTATACATGCTTCCCTTAGGCAGCATCATTAGAAGACATTCATACATTTTCACTGCTATGCAGATGACACCCATCTCTATCCATGAAGCCAGGACATGTCCTTCAATGCACATATTAAACACATATGTAAGACTGCTTTCTTCCATTTGTGCAACATCTCTAAAGTTAGAAATATCCTGTCTCAGAGTGACGCTGAAAAACTAGTTCATGCATTTATTACTTCCAGGCTGGACGACTGTAATTCATTATTATCAGGATACCTGCTGGCAGGTGTCACTGATTTCAACGCAGTATGATTTGGGAGCAGTGGCCCTTGGGATTGTAGTTCCTCCATCTCACCTGCAACATCATAGCACATGCAGATCACCCAGGGGCCTGAATCTCCTCCTGCTTAGTGGTGATGCTTTGGTTCGAGATCTCAAACTTGGCCCTTTTAGTGTGAAGGCAATGAAGCATCCATTAACCAGGCGGGTGGAGGTTGTTGCTGTCCATTTGGGTATTGCAAATACTTGACACATGCTGGTTAATATGTTCTGTCAGACAATCACATAACCATCAGCCAATGATGGTATAAGATTCCACACGTGTTTGGTGGTAGGTCCCAGTTTGCAAAGGTTTGCAGACTGGGAACAATGCAAACAGACCACTTACTGTGGTATAAATCTGAAAGTCCAGCTGTCAGTGCAGCAATGAAAAAGCCAGACTACTCACTTTACGTGAGAGAATTCAAGTGCTTTGGCAGCTTGGCAGTGATAGCTTTGGTTCCTTCTTTGGCTTCTGCTCAAACAAATGCAGTCAGAATAATAAAGCCAGCATTCATCAGTAAATAAGGCCAGAGGTGGGACAGAAATGTTAATATCTATGATCATCTTGGTGTCATGGTCCAGGGTCCTTTTGACCCAGAGTTTTGAGTTCTCTTGTGTTTTTTGTATTTTGGTGTTATTGTTTATGTTTTAGCGCCATTGTGTTTATTCCATGATACCTGGGTTTTTCTGTTCACTGTTGTTTATTAGATTTCCCCTTGTGCCTTTGCCCTCTGTTTGTCTGTGTTTATATAGTTGTGCGAGTCCTCGTGCCTGGTTTCTCCTCCTTGTTTCCCTAGTTTGCCATGTCTGCTCTCTCCCTCGTGTCCCTCGCTCCCTCTCGTCTGCCTGGTCCTCCACTCGTGTTTCCTGTTTTATTGTGAAGGTCCCGTGTTTCCCTGTCTCATTCTGGTTATTCGTGTCAGCTGTGTTCCTCGTGTGTTGTCACTTGCTTGTTATCCCTCTGTGTATTTAGATCTCCCTCATAGCTGTGTCTCTCCCTGTGTTTCCCTGTGTGCCTCTTCGTATTTGTAGTTTATCTTTTTTTGTATCACCATTCGGCAAATAAAGCTGACTTTTGGGTTTACGTCCTGTTTTTAGGAGTCTGCTTTTGGGTCCTATTCCTGCCTGCACACAGCCGCTGTTATCAACCCCTGTTGGTATGTGTCTTAGCCATGTTTCTCCAAACTTTTAATATACTCATTCTCATAATGCGACAGGCAATGATCAATCCAACCTTGCATATCTTTACAGTGTCCTCTTGACAGCCCAATAACGCAGGTGGTTTGGTACAATCCCCCCTCACAAACCATGTCCTATATACCGTTCAGGTTTAGACCATGCACCAGGCCAGACCTCTCGCTCAGTGTATTGGTATTTAACCCAGTAGTTGTCAGTCTTGGTTAAATAACCGAGCTTCTCAGCTTCTTCCTATAGGTCCCAGCTGGTAGAATCGGGGTCTGTTATGTGACCTTTTCTCTGAGCTTGCAGAAGCCGTTCAGCTGTTCTGCTGCTTTGCAGTAATATTTCCATTTTCCTCTGCCGCTGCTGCCATAGTGGCTATCTGAAGCAAACAACAATGAAGCAAAATTGCTTTGTCTTTAATCAGTTGTTCACAGGTTCTTGCATTTCCATTATGCACAAAGGTTAACAGTTTTTTTGTTGTTGTTTTTGTCTCTTTTGTGAAACCTTACATAAACATTTAAAGCATTTCAAAAACAATTTGACTTAAAAGTGAACTTATTGCAATGAATTTACTGGTGCATTAAAAACTTGCTGTACTATTTGCAAGCCTTCAAAGGATCAACAGACTGCTTTTATTTTAGTGCTTTAATTAAAAAAATATTTCTTTCATCTAATAAAAACTCCACCTTTTCACCCTGCATGAAATGTGAAAGCCATAGTACTGACATGACGACAGTTATCACTCAGTGGCACCCAACAGTTCATGAGCTAACACAGCCTTCACCAACTTTTTTCACTACTGCAGACGGTAGCTGAGACAGACTACTAAACTTTAAAACTGAAGCCAAATTGTTATTCAGAGGTGTCAGAATGATTTCATTATTTTAATTAAGTGCTGCTAATTGTATACAGACATTATAATAAAATATAATCTTTTAACTTCAAGGGGAAGGAGGCTGAACAAAGTTCTTTGTTTGCTATGTTTGAAAAAGTCTTTTGAAAGGCAGAAATCTTGTTTTAGACACTTTGATGATGAACAGTTTGGGTTGTTGTTCTCACCATTTCAAAGATGCTGGCAGGTCAAAATGTTGAGTGTCTCTTAAACTTGCATGGAGGAACAAATACCACTGTGTTTAGAAGAGCCATAGCTTTCACTTTATTATAGTTTAATGAATTTTCAACTGACTAAAATGGTTTTGCCATAATGAAAGTATGTGTGCAGGGACTGAGTGGGTCCTAGCTTTCCTCGGCACCAGTGCTTGCTTTGCATTTTGGCTGTAGCTCAGGAGGTAGAGCAGGTCATCTAATCAAAGGTTAGTGGTTTGCATCTTTGGCTAGTTGCTCATTCCCTTTACCAAATCTAAAAATGGAACATACCAAAGAAAGCAGTCGCTCTCCTTTTATCCCACACAGCGCTGTCATAAAGCTCCTCGTCTGTCAATTAATATGTGCATACATCCTTTACATGACTGGTAGCTGTCTCCACTGTGTGAGTATTTCTGTTTCCTGCTAACAGTGACTGAATTAGACGGACAAAGCTGAGCAGCATTTTTTCTGGTGGTTTGCCCACGTGCATTGCAGCCTTTCATGGCAAACCGATGGGAGAAGTGTGATGTAGAGAAGAGTGTGAAAATGTTGTTAATAACTTACTTTTTATCAAGGAAAGCTCTGATAATGATGGAGAGGAGAAGGCAGTTCTGACATGTCCTGTCTAATAAACAGGCTGACCAGGTCGCCACGTGTATTTTTACATTCCCTGTAAAGAACTTTGTAATAGATTCCTGACTTTAACAGTACTATAAATAAATGTTATGTTTTTACTTTACTAGGTGCAGGCTCACCGAGCACTTTCAGATTAGCATCTATGAAACATGTAAACTGCTTTGCCAACAGTCCTTTTTCATTCAGAGTGGAAGAAACTACAAGCAGAGGAACAACCTTTGAGGTAGGCTCGAGCGGGGCAACAGTCTTTAAAAACTGGGGCCATTTCTCAATATGCATACTCGTGTGTACTCGTGTGTACTCGTGTGTACCTGCACTATAGTGGACTTGTGATACATCATCATTTATAGACAAAGTACTGTTCCCATTCAAAGTACGCATCAACTTAACTACGCTCAGAATTGTGTTCATGGTGCACTTACACGGTGACTTACATGGAGCCAAATATCCCAGAATGCATTTCATCCAGAACTCAAATGCAGCAGTTGGCAGACAAGAGTGACTAAAAAGTTTGAAATATTACTTTTTCTTTTAAAATATGTTCAGGCGAGAATGTAGCTGTGTAAAATTCAAATTTCTGCTTGATTTATCAAGACATCACATATTTGCAAAAGAGCTCCGACGTTTTTGGAGATGTCTGTTACCCACCAGTTTGACAGCTAGCCGGGAGCTCGAGGCTCACTGCAGCCGGTGAGAACAGCGAACTTCTTCCCTCCCCATCTCCAGCTGCCTCCCTCTTCCCGCTCCACCACAACCACCCACACATGCAGGGCCTTGGAGTAGGGGTATGTCACCAGGGTGCAGAGGAGGCTACCCCCCCCTCTGTCCCCTTCTGGCTGCCTCTGCCTCAATTTTATCCCACAACTTAGACATTCACATTACTCACACTCTCATTACACATACATATAGGGTCTTGGGGGTGGGCACGATACACGGAGTCCAAAGTACCATCAGGGTGTACACCCCACCCCTGGCATCGTTGCCCACCTCTCAATTTTGAATACACGTAGACATTGAGGGCTAGCAGGAGGGACCATGCGCTTACCTGCTGCTCTCTGGCAGGTAGCTCCATGCCCCCCTGGGTTTTAAATGCACCTTAGAACACACATGCATCAACACTACAATGAGCGGGTGGAGGGAGGTTTGGAGTCTTCTCTCACCCCCGTTCTCTGCGGCCTGCTGGAGCGGGGGGGGCTAGGAGGAGTTGGCCGTCCGACTGCGGTCTGGAGTGTGGGGCCTCCCTGCTGCTGCGGAGTCGGGGCGGTCTGCCTCCCCCCACCGCAGGGAAAAGGGTAACACCACCTGGGTCTGGGTGCAGTTCCCCCCTCCAGGGGCAAGGGTACCTAGACCCGGTTTGTAGAGTACGCTTGGGGAGTGTGATCGTGTGTACAGCGTCTCTTTATGTCTGTCTCCACGTTGGTTGAGTGTGGAGTAAGTGCATATGAGAGCATGAGGGTGGGAATGGATGTTTGTGTCTGTGTGTGCCTGTATGTCTGTGTCTATATGTCAGGTTGGGTATCAGACACCACCTCTCTGGGGACACCTCAGGCCCTCCAAGGTTTGGTGGCCTATCTCCACCCACCACCACTTCCCCTGCCAGTGGCGGACTCCCTCAGGTGTCGGTGCGTTGGTGGTTCTTTGTGTCTGGGAGTGGGCGTCCGGGTACACACCGGCTCACTCCTTGGCGGCCGCTTATCGGGGCCTGGAGCCTGGTGCTCGCTCGGGCCACTTCGGAGGTGGGGTGCCCCTGGCCTCTCGGCCTGGGGCTCGGTCACTCAGGCACAGCTGGCTGCCGGCGGAGCTCACGGGCGCGTCACTGCAACCCCCCCTGGCTTCTGCTCCGCGGCTGCTGAGTGAGCCCTCATCTGGGACTCTCCTCAGCCCTTACTGGGACAGTGGCGCGGCTGCCCCTCTGTTGGTCTTCCTTGGTCTCTTGTGTTCTGGGGACCTCTGGATGTCTGGAGTTTTGATCTCCTCCATACCTGCTTGATACCATAGAGGACAGGGCTGTGGCTCCCCACACTCCCTAGCAGATCGTTACATGGAGAAACCTTTGGAATGCAAGCATGCTGATCCACACAGGTATGCACACAGGTGTACACACGGGTATTCACAGACGTGGACTACACCTTTCTTGGCTGCTGCCTCAAAGCACATTGTGCGATGTCTATCTTGCGTGCTGCACAATATCGTTTATTATTTAGTATCTACTGATATCTACTGCTAGCTAGTTTATTGTGATGGTGCCGTTTTTTTTATTATGTTGCTCTTTGTTGTTTGCTTTCTCTTCGGCTTTTTTTCTCCATACAGGTGACCCAGGTGCTTTTTTTTTTTTTTCTTTCTTCCCCCCCTTCTCACCGTCTCTTCTCCCCTTTGGTTTTCTTTCTCTCCCTCTCTTTCTTTCATTCTTTCTCCCTGTCCTATCCCCCAGTCATGTCTGTCCCGTTTGTAGCAACTGAAAATAAAATAAATTCATAATTATAATAAAGGCCAATCAAATGGACCAATATGGCAAGGCCATGATGATCCACTTGGTAAAATAAATCCGCTTGGCATCTTTCTTGGCCTTAAGACAACAATTCTGATGGCTGAAGATCCAAATGGGACACACAAAAAAAAAAGAGAACAGCAAACTCCCGGCATGGTTTCAGATCTTTGGTTTGGTGTTTGTTTTATTTGTTTCTGAGCAAATCGGTTTGGCTGAGATTAAACTTTAGCTTCACAACTTGATCATTCTATTTAATTTTAAAGCCTTACTTGCAGAGCTGTCAGTATAAATGAATTAATTTTAATGTTGGGAATATTTAAACTCAGCAGGAAACATTTTCTCCGGGAGCAGAAACTGCATGTTGATGTGTGGAGATCCTGAAGGCTGCTCCAAAAATGATAAAATGATATTTTAGATATTTGCTCTGTTCTCTCCAAACCCGAGCAGACATCTATTTTAATTTATTAATATCTACTGACATAAAAATAAAAGCGTTTTAACATCAGACCTGTTTGCTTTTTATTCAATAAGCAGCGTGAGCTGTCCATACATATATGCTATTTTTAATAGGAGAGATTAAGTTTGTGATGTCATCGAGTACGCTTGAATGTAGAATGATCGCGCTGCGTTCTCGGGAATTTCAGAGTCCCGTGTAAACTTATAAAGTACAGACTAGCAAGAAGGCAAGTACTTGTGTTTAGCTTTTCAGAGTTGCTAGGTCAGGTATTTGGCCAGCAGGTTCAGAATGAAGCACACAATGAGTAGTTTCAATATGAAGTACACGTAGAAAAAGTTCAGGTTGTATTAAAGAAGCAACAAAAAACTCAGTCTCTAACTTTACAAGCTGGTAACCAAAAAACTCTGTTTCACATTTCATATGCTGAAAAACACAAGGATTAGTGTTTGAACAAGCAAGTTGGGGAGAAAAGCAAATTCCGTCTTACTCACTGAGGAGGATGTCATAGAGACCCGACAAACACGAATGTGGAAACCAGCTTAGGTGGAGGCAGGGATGGAAGCTCTGGCTGGTGCTGCTTCTTTTGTGTTGGATATTCCACCTTCATGAGTAGGACAGTTAAACACTGGCTAGCAGGGAGACAGGTGAGTCTGAGGTGGAGCAGCAAGGAGCTGGCTGATGAGGAGTAGTCGGGCAGAAAGAGTGAGAATTATGAAATTTCAATTCAATTTTATTTATACAGCGTCAAATCACAACAACAGTCGCCTCAAAGTGCTTTGTACTGTAAGGTAGACCCTACAATAATACATACAGAGGAAAAAAAACAACATATGACCCCAACAAGCAAGCACTTTGGTGACAATGGGAAGGAAAAACTCCCTTTTAACAGGAAGAAACCTGCAGCAGAAAGCCTGCAGACTGCAGAGGTGTGGAGTTCAGGACAGAAGCCGTGAGAGGACGGATGGTGACAATGACTAGGTCCCTTAGCCATGTGTGCAGCACCTCCAATAGTCTGGGATTCTCTGGGCACATGTCAGAAAGAGTCTTTTGGAGTCTCACATTCTCACAGTGCAGAAACTGCTCCAGCAGGCTGATGTCTGATGATGATGGTCATCATGTAGCTCTGTGTTACAAGCAGGTTTCAGACCCAAATGCAGAACTCAAGACCCAGAAGTGGACCAAAAAACTAGAGGTTCATGAGATAACATGGGAATAGAAACAGGTGGGAACACAACTGAAACTTGTGGTGGAAACAGGACAAAGGAAGCAAAAGTAAACACAGCTCCCACGAGACAAATGACTAATAGAATACAGTAGAAAGTACCTAAATGTGGAATCAAAGATGACAACCTGACAAACCACGGGAAACACAGAGGAACCACGATAACTTAAACAAGGGATAGAATACAGTCAATGTCATGGTTTCTTGTATTTGGTGTCATTTTGTATTATGGTTTATGTTTAAGCTTCGTTTTTCATTCTTGGGTTTATTCTGTGTTTTAGTTTCCCCTTGTCTCTTTGTTCTCTGTGTCCTTCTCTTGTGTGTGTCTTTGCCTGGGTCTCACAGTGTGTGTCACTTCCTGCTTTATTTTGAAGCTACCTCGTCTCATGTGTGACATTCAGTTTTGCTTCTATCCCATTAGTCAGATTTGTTCCTGGTGTTTCCACCTGCTGCCCATCCTCTCGTTATCCCGTGTATTTAAGTCTTCAGTTTGTCTCTGTTGTCACGTCATCAGTCTTCCTGCCATGTTTCCCCCTGTGCTGTGTGCTTCATGTTCTGTGGCTTAGTTTCCACACCAGGGGTTTATTGGCCAGTACTTTCAGTTTGTAGCTTTCAGCAATAAAGCTGTTTGAGTTCATGTTCCATCTCTGCATTTTGGTCCGCCCAAAAAGCAGAACCACAATAAGTAAAACCAAGAAGGCCCAAACACTAAACACATGTGAAAACCAACAAATCATCACTATCTAGAATAATTGCTTAACACTGAGAAATTCACATAACTCAACATAAAGTGAAACAAGACAAAACACAGATACTGGAACAGACAAAGCCTTTGAATATGGATATAAAGAGAAACAGTATAACCTAATGATGGCCTCCTTTACTCTTTGGACCTTTTATTATTCTAGCACAAACACCTTTTTCTCCCCAAGTCTGTGTCATTTATCACGAAACACTGAGGGGAGAGTTCCCACATGGCACTGCTTGTCAGTCAATTGTCCAATTACTGTTGAGCCTCTGAAAATTGTGGACTTTCTATAAAAATGGTGGTTACTCCTAAAGGCTTAATGGTTTGTTTAACCTCTTGAATTAAAGCAGAAACTCTCCACTTAAAAAACCCCAAACAGAAATGATGTTGCTCTTTGAGGGAAAAGAAAGAAATAAAAGTTCATAGATGATATTGTCCTGGCTCATGTTTGGTGTAAACTTGGATTCTGTTGTTATTTAAAGTTGTGGGTTGTGCAGCTTGAACTACTCTTATGTGGACTGTGTCAGAAAACAGTTTGAGAACCACAGGTTTAAAACAGAGTTTCTGTTTTTCTCATAGTTCACAGGCGACTGAGCGGGCACCATGGAGCTTATTGTGAACTGTAAATCACTCCAAACTACTCTAGCGTGTTGCTATATAATCTATCCTGGCGTGGCGAACTTGAATCTGCACAGAACAAGTTCACAGAAGCTAGCAGATCCTCTAAACGAGATCATTGTGGTACGTTGTTTTGAGCAGCAGTCAGCGGGCACTCAGTATACCCGCTGTGTGACTTTGCGTCCTGGCTTTGCGCACCTAAAAATACCCCTGTCCAAGTACACGGATCAAAGGGGGTAGCAACACTGGCGAATCCCGCCCCGCCATTTAACCTAAAACCTCTCAGAGGAGGAGCATGCAGTGTGAGCAAAGAGCCGGCGACTTCCAGAGTTGTACAGAGGAGCGGGAGACTGGTTCGGTTTACAGGGACTGTCCTGTAGCACATAGTGGGATCGCTCTGAAGTAGCGAATGGGACAAACGGAGCCGAACACAAAGGAGTAAGACAGCGGAAGACTCGGACACGGAATGTTTCGGTTTTGAAGGTTTATGTAATTACTCATATGAGTGCAGCCAGATTGGTAAAGAACGGCAGAGTTTACTCAGTATAAACAGCCTCCTGCAAAGTTACAGATCGCCAGGATTCTTTCTGCGCAACTGTACACCTGATGAGCTTGGGGATTGTTGGGTGCACAGAGCCACACTCACATGTCTGAAATGGAACAGGAAAAGAAGTGGGGAGTCGCTGGTAAACCAGGTGAAAAGAGGCGCGTTGGCTTGAAGCAGCCGCTGTGGAGAGATTTGTCTTGCGTGACGTTTTGCATCGCGGTGTCCGTGCTGTCTGTTGGAGTTTGGATCGTAGTGTTTGTGCGGACGTCGGAGCTGCAGTCCAGGATAGTAAGTCTGGAACAGCAGCGGCTTTCTGCGTGGATGCTGTCCGTGGAACAGGTGGAGCCCGTCATCCTGGGTCGTCTCGACCAGATCCTGGAAGAAGTAAGAGTCGCTTAAAATGATGAAAAGATTTTTTTTTTTTAATGATAAACAGAAATGTTTTTGCGCTGCCCCCCACCACACACAATTAATTTCTTTTGGAAAATAATTTTAGACGATTCTCTCTACAGCTGGTGATATAAGTGTATTGGTGTTTTCTGGATGCAGAGATCACAGAGGTAATAGTAGAGACTGTCATGATAAAGCATCAGTGAATCTCTCATTTAAGTATAGATATATGTATTTCCAGCGCTCTTATTCAAAGAGATGCTCCCTTGCTCTTAAACAAAGCACTGTGGCATCTCCAAAGTACAACATTAAGAAGTTGCACAGGTGTTACATGCGTTTATCTTCTCTGAGATAACAGTGTGAAGGGCTCTCGGTGGCTGTTCACATCTGTTGCTTCTAAAGTTGCCCTCAGCGCTGCCCTCCAATTGATCACAGCTACACCAACAAGCACCTAACAGCCTGCACGGTGTTTAAAGATCCACAGGGAGCCGACTTTCCCTTCCTCTGTTTGCTGTAGCCCGGCTTTTAACCCCCCCCCCCCCCCCCCCCCACACACACACACACACACACATACACACACTCACTCCTCGACCCCTTTCACTAGGGCCAGCATAATGCATTTAACAGGAGGAAAAATGAGCACGTGGTGGTTAGTGCAGAGCTTGCTTGCAGTCTCAGACCTGAAGTCAGTCACTCACCTAAACCCTTATACCTCAGTCAAAGGAGGCAGACTACATGTACAAGTGTCCCGTAGACCACCAGCTACTCAGACAGTATTTTATATTAATCATGTCTGTCAGTGATGGTCATCAGTTAGCACAACAATAGCTGGAATTTAGGCTGTGTGCTTTTCTTGCTAAAGATGGATGTCAGTCTTAGTCCAAATATAGCCCAGGGAGGGTGTCAAATTCTGGAGCCACGGTACTTTTGAAAAGAAATCTTGGGATTACAAAATGACATAGAAAGCCAGTGATTTTACTTGGGTTTATGGCTACTTTGATAGAAACTTTGTATAAATGCAAACGTTTATTTCCTCTGAGCAAATGATAACGTTATTAAATGGTATAAATCTAAAAGTAGTTTATTTCTTTGCAGTGACAGTTTGAGGTGTAGGGCCTACTAACATATGAGTGAAAACAAAACAAACAATAATAAAAAGACAAAGTGAAGTTTTACGGCCAGTTGGGGCCATTCAAAGGTCCAGTTTCAGTGCCTGTGCCTCCAGGGGGGCCCAGTGGGGAGGATCTGTTTCCAGACAGGCCCAGGGTGATGTAGCTTGTCTCTTTGTTTAGCACTGTGAGTATAAACTGTCATTATTAATGGGACATGAGCACAGATGTGCCTTTCTATACAGAAAGAGGATGGCAGAGAAATCTGTGGGATTTTCTCCCAGCGCTGTCCAGAATCAGCCACCCTGTTTCCTTCAGTGATGACCGATTTCCTCTGTCGTGGAAAATATGGCCAGGAGTCCTTATTGTTATTCCAGTAAAATCTGGAGTGCAGCACAATCAACTAGTTTACTGCATAATGTTCCAGGTATAGTTTGTTTGCAGTCCTGGGGAGGAAGTTGCATCTTTTTACCTTGACGTTAACACTACATATACTATTGCAATACTCTATATTGCCATAATTATTTACTCGCCCATCTAAATAATTGAATTCAGGTGTTCCGATCAGTCTCCTGGCCACAGATGTGTAAAATCAGGCTTGTCAGCGTACAGACTCGAAGAATCCCAGCGTGCTACTGTGATTGGATGTTACCTTGCAACAGGTCCAGTCATAAAATGTCCTCGCTACTGAATACGTCGAGCTCAGGAGGCAGAACAGGTCAAGTACTAATCAGAAGGTTCGCGGTTTGGCTGCTCCAGCCGCCATGTATCCTTGGGTAAGACGCGAAGCCCATGTTGCTCATGAGATGCATCCATAAGAGTATGAATGTGTGAATGTCAGACAGAGAGGACTGATGTAGACAGAAGTGCTTGTAGGAATTGTAAAAAGCTCTTTGAGTGTAAAACCCGAACCGGCCTGTTTACAGAGACGGCCTCTTTTACTCCTCTTCCAAACCAAAATTAGATTAGATAGAACTTTATTAATCCCTCGGGTGGGTTCCTCTGGGAAATTCGATTTCCAAAAAGCACAGCACCGACAGAAGTTTCAGAGTTACAGAATATTATATATATATATATACACACACACACACACACACACACACACACACACACACACATATATAAATACAGAGACAATATAAATAAAATATACGAAGGGGATAAATAGAATAAATAGGAATAAAAAATAAAAATACAAGTGAATGAATTGCACATTTCGAGTATTGAGGTCTATTGCACTGTTGACTATTTACAAAAGTATTGCACAAAAGGTATTGTACAGTGAGGTGCAGAGGCACTACAGCTTAGTTGTTCCCCCCTCCTTTGTCCTCCTGTTTCCCCTCCCTCTCCCCTCCAGAGAGGAGTTAAACAGTTTGATGGCGTGTGGGACAAAGGAGTTTTTAAGTCTGTTAGTTCTTGTCTTGGGGAGAAGCAACAAAAAATGTGGCATCTTCCAAAGAGTAACCTTTAACCTTTAGGTGCAAATATACTCTTGTGTGTTGTGCCATGCATTTATAGAGTGGCTGTTTGGTGCGAGCACTCCCAGCTGCACTGTACAGGATGCACTATGTTGTTGCTCCCAAACACTATGCCTGCTACTCTCCACCTTTTAGTTTTAAAACTGCAGAGCTCCTACAGTTTATATAATCTACCAGTCAAGATGACAGAAGTTTGCACCGCACCTATTGATCTTTGAAATCAGGTGCTTTTACTTCCTTTGTCAGAAGTGCATAAAACGAAGCCCCCAGCCATCCAGTGTACCTTTACAAACATCTGGAAGAATGGGTCAGTCCTGTAATATGATGCCGTAAATCAGTCTGCTCTCCCACAAACAAAGATAAGAGGTATCATCACAAAATGGAAGCGTTTAGGAATCACAGAGTGGCACACCTCAGAGAGTTGCAGAGTAATGAGGTGCCTAATACACTCAACAAAAATATAAACGCAACACCTTTGTTACTGCTCCCATTCCCCATGGGATGGACGTAGAGACCTAAAATTCATTCCAGATACACAATATAACCATCCCTCCCAAACAGTGGTCACAAATCAGTCCAAATGTGTGGTAGTGGGCACATCTGCTATATTGAGATAATCCATCCCACCTCACAGGTGTGCCACATCAGGATGCTGATCTGACATCATGAGTAGTGCACAGGTGTACCTCAGACTGCCCACAACAAAAGGCCACCCTGGAATGTGCAGTTTTTTGCACTATTGGGGGTCTGGGGACCCAGAACCGGTCAGTATCTGGTGTGACCACCATTTGCCTCATGCAGTGCAACACATCGTCGCATGGAGTCTATCAGATTGTCAATTGTGGCCTGTGGAACGTTGGTCCACTCCACTTCAATGGCTGTGCGAGGTTGTTGGGTATTCGTGGGAACTGGTACACGCTGTCGTATACGCCGGTCAAGCACATCCCGAACATGCTCAATGGGTGACATGTCCGGTGAGTATGCTGGCCATGCAATAACTGGGACATTCTCAGCTGCCATCTGCCCTGAACAATGTGAACCATGATTCATCCGTGAAGCGCACACCTCTCCAATGTGCCAGACGCCATTGAATGTGAGCATTTGCCCACACAAGTCTGTTACGGCGACGAGCTGGAGTCAGGTCAAGACCCCGATGAGGACGACGGGCATGCAGTTGAGCGTCCCTGAGACGGTTTCTGACAGTTTGTGCAGAAATTGTTTGGTTGTGCAAACCAATTGTTCCAGCAGCTGTCTGGGTGGCTGGTCTCAGACGATCTTGGAGGTGAACCTGCTGGATGTGGAGGTCCTGGGCTGGTGTGGTTACACGAGGTCTGCGGTTGTGAGGCCGGTTGGATGTGCTGCCATATTCTCTGAAACGCCTGTGGAGACGGCTTATGGTTGAGAAATGAACATTCAATGCACGGGCGACAGATCTGGTTGACATTCCTGCTGTCAGCATGCCAATTGCACGCTCCCTCATTGCTTGTGGCATCTGTGGCATTTTGCTGTGAGACAAAACTGCACATTCCAGGGTGGCCTTTTGTTGTGGGCAGTCTGAGGTACACCTGTGCACTACTCATGATGTCAGATCAGCATCCTGATGTGGCACACCTGTGAGGTGGGATGGATTATCTCAATATAGCAGATGTGCCCACTACCACACATTTGGACTGATTTGTGACCACTGTTTGGGAGGGATGGTTATATTGTGTATCTGGAATGAATTTTAGGTCTCTACGTCCATCCCATGGGGAATGGGAGCAGTAACAAAGGTGTTGCGTTTATATTTTTGTTGAGTGTACATAAATTCTGCCTACCCTCTGCTGACTCAGTAGATGCAGACTTTCATAAATGCATCTGTGATGGATGTCCACGGCCAAACGACCGCTGTGGGGTTAATGTGTAGGTCGGCCAGTCTATCTCAAGTCTATCTTATACTCCATCATTCAGCACAATATTCATACAAAATCATTCATACAAAATGTATTAATATTTTTTAGTACTAATCATTATTTTTGACAACCGTCGCTATTAATATGTTTATGTGCCCATGTAAACACCGTTGGCTGACAGTTTCAGTGCAAATGAAACGCTGCAGCTGAGCAACAAGCTTTGAAACGAGACAAGCAAAAATCCCTCATTTGAACTTTGTCATAAAGTTTAGTTTATGACAAAGAAAATGATTGTTTTCATAACAGTCCGTCAATGAGTCCTGTACATGTGTTAAAATCAGGGTTGGACACATATTTGAGCAACATATATCTGTTAGACTGTCGCTTTCACAGCACAAAACCTTTGAACCAGAGTATTAAAATGAATCACAAAAGTGATATAATACGCAGTATTATTATTAAGCAGTAGCAATAATGCTATAATGAGTGGTGGCCCCATGATCGGAAGGTCGGGGGTTCGATTTCCCTGAATAGCTACCCTGAGGTACCCCTGAGCAAGGTACCGTCCCTACACACCGCTCCCCGGGCGCCCAATGGCTGCCCACTGCTTCACTGAGTGAGAGGAATTTCCCCACGGGGATCAATAAAGTATACATCATCATTATTATTATTATTATTATTATTGAGTAATCCTAAAACTATAGACGATGTCAGAAACACAGCTGTGGCAGTGAGTAGAGCAGCACCACCTCCTGTTGTTGGAGTGAAAGGCCGCTCCAAAGATACCCTGGCAGAGTCAAAATAAGCTTCGTGTTAAGTCCTGCAGGGGTTAAAAGCCTGCAAAGGAAATGAGAACACTCTGGCTGTAATTACTAAACTCTAAATGCAACAGTTTTGTTAAACTAGTTGAATTAAAGTTGAGAGCGTGCACTTCACTCTCACTGCGATTGTTGGTAGTGTGCAGAGGCAAGACTACAAAAGCAGACTGTGCAGATACGTGTTAGGATGAATGGAGATGCATTCGAGTGTAGGAGAATATTAATGTCAGGAATTTTAAAGGCAGTGCGTCTGACAGACTCCTGTTTCTGTGACCTTTGACATGGGCAGAGCTGATTGCTGCAGACGAACTGATTCTTCACTCTCTATTATTCCCATTATGTAGCCTAGAAGCTGTGTCTTTAAGTATTGTTGCAGGCTGCCTGGCTCCCTTAAAGCCGCTAAAGATTTCTCCAGTTGTGAGTGGGGTCTGCCAATATCAACCGAATAAATTCCTGAAAGGATTCATGAATAATATGAAGTGGGCTAAGAGAATTTTGAGTGCAGTCCTACAATTGCTTCCACATGATAGTTTTGAAGGACATGAGCGCTAAAGTTTGGTTATTTCATGGCAGTGTGATCTCTCAGTTTCACATGTAACCCTCTACTTAAGGAATAAAGCACTCACAGAATGCCTGCAGGACGCAGTTTACTGACATTGGGCTGCTCTCCAGCCATTATGCTTCTTAAAGTTTGAAACAAAGCACTTATTAGATCATTGAACAGTGAAACTGCCGTAAATTGGACTCAGGCTCCGTCTAACAATGAGGAGTCGTTATAAGCAGTTTTGAACTTCAGCACGCTGAAAGTTTTCACCCTTATATAACAACCTTAGTTATGCTCATGTGACACATTTGCCCGTTTACACGATAACTAAAGTGGACACCAAACTAACAGGCACTACTGAAGCAGTGGTCAGAATCACAGTATCTTCATAACATCCCCTTCAACACCTGTTGCAGGCATCTAAATGCCTTCCTGGCATTCGTCTGCCAGTAACCAACACCAGCGAGACCCAAAGCTGTGATGTCGAGAATGTACTCGGATGGTTGTGTATTTTGTTCAGTGTCAAATGATATAAGCATTTAAAAAAATCAAAGCTATTCAATAAAGTCTGATTTTCACAACAGTCACAAAACTTTCATTTTTATGATAAAGGTTTTGTGATGCTACCTACCTACCTATTGATGTGAATTCTTTTTGTACACACGATAGCAAAACGAGCAAGACATGACATGAAAAAGGGACCAGTAGCTCATGTCACGTCAGTATTCATGCAAAGCCGGTTGCTGTGTCCACACGGCGTGATTGATAGTCAGAGCCAACCCCCTATCCTTAACTTATCCCAACCCTAAAGCTGGAGTTGCCACAGCTGACTTTGGTGAGGTTTGGTGATGACCAGTGGAAGAAATGCTTCAAATAAAGTCTCTTATGTATGAAAATGCTGCATTGTTACATTTTTCAGAGAAATCAGAGGTAGTTGATCAGAAAAATGTTCTGAAATTTGATGATTTGAGATGAATGACCCTACAGATTCTTTGAAATAACTCACACAAAGTCTCTTGTGAGCAGATGTTGAACTGAGCTGAGCTATCGGGAGCTATTGTGGTGAATTTCCAAACCGAGTGGGTGAATCCACTCAGCACGATTAGCTTAAATTCAGATGAACGTCTGGTGCACTTGATAAGAACACCACAGCTGTTCTGCAACAGTTCAGCATAATGCATTCATGTAAACTCAAAGGACCACTATTAACTGTGCACCTGGTATTTTCATGCAACCTTTCAATAAGATGAAGTTAGTATATCTCAGCTTGCAAGATGTTTCACAACAATAACCCCAAAATTGTATATAATGTACACTGTGTCTGTTTAAAAAACTAAATAAGGACATTACCACTCCTACCTTCTTCTTTCTGGTCCTGTCTTTCTTACATTTTGCTTCATCTCTGAAGCGACGTTATGTCAAAGTCTTTTGACTTCCTGGGAAACACAACTGCTGTCTTTAAATTGGTGCGCATATTGTGTGACAAACTGCACAATGTTTGTTAAGTTGTTAGAAACTTGCCACTTTAAAAGCATTAAGCTCTTTATCCTCACTCGTTCCTATAGTGTTAGCTAGATGCTGAAATACTGTGACCACAACGTACCTGTTCTATAAATGCGCTTCATCTCTGTTCTGTGAATATCGAGCTGTAAATATGATGTTTCCCCCTCTGTCATCTTTTCATAAACCATTTAGGTTTAATTGGATTTAATGTGGGTGTGGTGATTGGCACTGTTGCTAGCCGGTCATGTAGTTACCGGGGTTAGGTTAGCTGGTGACTCTAAATTGTCCGTAGGTATGAATGTGCCAGTGTCTGTCTGTCAGTGTGAGACTGGCCACCTTCCAGGGTGCCTCTCGCCTTCTGTTAGCTGGTACAGTGACCTTGAAATACGGGGGAATAATGACATTTCTCTTTTATGCATCATGTCGTCATAATCAAGTGATCAAGCCTCTGATCAAAGTTTCTTATAATTCTTCCCTCGTAAGGACAGTCTATGGCATGAAGTCAAGCTCAGCACACGCATGCACAAAGAAGCCATCGCGCACACCAGCGCCTGCTTTGCGACTGCTGCAGCTACTCCATGTTCTCGTAGCTCAGCTGAATCTGGCTTGAGTCAGTTTTGACAGACGTTCTTGGAGCTGTTTGCTTGGTTGCTAAATTTTAATGACTTGGGGTTATCTCTGTGCAGCTAACCAGCTGGTTAACCTTCGTTATGTCTGTTGTAGAGTGACGGGGAAATGCCACACAACTTGTCGGTTGTCACTGCTAAGGAGCTTGGAAAATATACTGCTAAACTATTTCCTGTACGATTTTTAATTTTAACTTACTAACTAGTCTCACACCGTTTGTCGTAGAGATGCTGTTCGAGCGGCTCTTTTGTGCGATGAATGCTTCTATTCAGATTTTAAAAATTTTGGACAGTTCCTAAAATATTCCAGGTAAGGTTGTGAATTCAAGTAGAGCATGGATGCTTTTAAGGATCAAGCATGGTAGAACTGTATGCTCTGTGGAATGACACCACAGTAATGTAAAAGCACACTGCGCCACTTTCTTAGGTACACTTGCAGGGTGCTTCAGATTGTGTCTGGGATTTTGTCTGAGGGTGTAGCTGGGTGCACTGGGATGTCTCCTGATAAACCTGCTACATAAGGAACATGTTGTCTGACTTTCTTCCCTGTGCATCTTTGCTGATTTGTTGAAGTTGTGAGTTTTACGAGTTGTCTTTACATGTTTGTCTTTTCTTTTCCGTATGGTTTAGCAGAAATGTTTTCTGCCTGACGTTGCAGGGTCCTGATTACCCCAAGTTTGTGTTCCACAGGGTGGTGGGACTCAAATATTAGGTAGTGTTCTCTGTGTGTGGGCTTCTGGTAAACTTCAGTCGTCCTCAGTGCACACAAACTGTACATCTTTGTGTCTTCCCTGGTGAACTTTATATGTCAAGAGTTGATGGGAGCAGTGAAGGATTTTACTTATTGGGTTTTTATTTTTGAAAACAGAACATCTTTCCCAGTGGTTAGGTGCTGTCTGCTTGAAGGAGCCAAGGGTGTCACTTTCCACTTCCTCCATGTAAAAGTTGGCTACAATGGGTTACAAAAGTGTGGTGGTGAGGCAGTGCTGTAACAAATCTGACTGGGGGTACAGCTGGGTCTGTTTTCTAGGGAACTGTCAGTTATCTGATGGTCTCCACTGCTTCAGGTATATAAGTGATGAGACCACATCACTATGGAAGGACACCATCTGGATTCAGCTCAAGTTTGCAGAGCGTCAGTCGAGTGTTTGATGTGATGGGGTGTGCTCTCCATGAGGGGATTTAGGATGTTGGTGATGTGCTTGGAAATGTTGCAGGTGGCTGAGTTAATCCTGCTAACAATAGGTCGACTTATGTTTAGATCTTCGCTATAGCATAAGGTGGTGGTCTGTGGGGCAGTCAATAGCTCCCCCCACCCTCAAGTTGTTGTAGACAGCTGATGACTTTTGTTTTTGTAGAGGCTTTTTTTATCTCATCTTCAGACTTCATAAGAATGGCTGTCACTGAGAACTGCAGTAGTTTCAGTGAGATGTTCAGTTGAGTGAACAACAGTAACCTTCAGTTTAACATTCCTCTGTTCTTTGTCTCACACAGAAGCTTGCAGCGCGACTACCAAAGACACGGGATGTGAGAGAAGTTTCCCACAGCTGCCTGTGTCCCCCAGGTACGTTCCTCAGTTATTCACTTATCCACCGGTTGCTTACTTTCTGATGGACTTGATTTCATTTGTCACCGTTATTCAACATAAGAAACTGCAGCTTACTGTAGCTTCATAGTTGTTGTTTTGATATTGCTGTTATTGATACTTTTATTCTGCGTTGACAGTGGACATCCAGAATATGACGCTATAACATGTGCTTTCATTAGTTATTAAGAGAAGCTTTTGTTATTCAGCTTCATGGACGTAATGCTGATAACTAGCTGTAAGTAAAACGAGGAGCTGCAGAGTTTCCCAGCTGGGATACAACCTGGACAGGTCACCAGTGTATCGAAGGGCACCTGCAAGCATCACCTTAAATTACTAGTATAGCTCTATAAGTTATTTGTACAAAGGCTTAAATAACTGCCCACTGTCGAGGGTACAAGGGTAGTACTTTAGAGAGTGATTATCTTGCCTGAAAGTACATTAGCTACTTTATTTCCTGAGAGTGTGGATCTGAACTATTGCCTTGTTTTGAGTAAACAGTAAGGTCTGGTGTGTTTTACTGTGGTACAACTTGTTGTCCATCTGGAACTTTGGTCTTGTGTTCTTCAGCCTAAAGCATCTAAAAACAGGGTTGAAGGTGAACGGTGAAGTGTATTTGGAGCTCAGCGGGCAGCCAGGAACTTTCTATATTACATCATGCAAACCTATGTGGCATCATTGAAGCACTTTCACATGGAAATGGTTGTGGTAAAAATCCCATACCTGAAACAGTCTAGTTATAAGTTGGACAGGGTGTCATTCTGGTTCTGAGAGCCTTCATGTTGTCAGTTTATTTGTTAGTCAGAGCAGACACACCAGCTGCTGTGACTGTTTATCAGGAAAACCGACTAATTCAGCCACAACTGTGGCAGAAAAGTGTTTAGAAAAAAAGCACCTTCAGGTTCAGGTTATTCTGAAATTGCCCCATTTATGCATTTATTCCAGCATCTTTGTTTAATCATGTGGGTTTTTAGCACGATTATCTGTAAAAATGGCTGCACTTTCCTTACAGTTCTTGCATTAGTATTGTTCAATCCCTTGAAGGAAAGCTAAACACATCTTGATTGTTTGACTTAAAGTCCAGTGTGGTGGTCTGGAGAAGCATCACTACAAAAACATATGGACTAAACTATAGTTAGTGAGCTTTGAATCCATGTATAGCTGCCACCAGCTCGCTGGAAGTCACCCTGTCTATTTTGCTGCATGGATTTTGTGATATATTCACATATATATGTGAATATATCAGCTGATCCAGCACGCTGGTGCTCGTGTTCTCACTAGAACCAAGAAAATAGAGCACATAACTCCAGTTCTAAAGTCATTACACTGGCTCCCTGTAGCTCAGAGAATAGACTTTAAAGTGCTTTTATTAGTGTATAAATCCTTGAATGGGTTAGCACCAGAGTACATTAGAGATCTGCTGTCATGGTACAAACCATCCAGATCAGTTAGCCCCTCCAGCTCTCGTTTACTGACCGTCCCCAGAACCAGAACTAAACATGGAGAAGCAGCTTTTAGTTTCTATGCTCCTCACATCTGGAACGCACTATCAGGAGAATGCAAAGCTGCAGAGACACTGAACTCTTTTAAGTCTAAAATTAAAACCTACTTATTTAGACTTGCTTATGAGTAACTGATCCTATTATGGCTCTCTACCTGTTTGTTTTTGATTTTTCATATAAGTTATTGTCTTGATTATTGTTTTATCGTAAATGCTTTCTTCTAAATGTTTTTCTTGTATTTTTACCTTTTAAAGTGATTTATGTCCATTTTATGTGTTTTATTTTAATCATGTAAAGCACCTTGAATTGCCTTGTGCTGAATTGCCTTGTGCTGAATTGCCTTGCTCTACAAAGCCCCCCCCCCCCCCAGTGTCCACCCGGTGCCTGCCACTCAGCACCAACCACATATCCACTACATCCAAATGGCTGCCATGATTTGATTATTTTCAGGGCCAACTGAGAGGCAGAACTCGGAGACCTAGATGAAAACAAACAAAAACATATTCTTTAATCCCAAAGGGTTCAATTTTAGGCCCACTGCTCTTTTTACTGCATGTATTGCCTCTGGGTTCCATCCTTAGATGGCATCAGATCTCTTTTCATTGTTACACTGATGGCTGCCAAATGTATTTAGGATGGATCTCCATAAAACCTCTCTTGACATGTCTAGATGACATTAAAGCTTGGTTTTATTTTCATTAACATTTAAAAAGCTCAAAGCCAACAGAGGTGCTGGTGTTTGGACCCAGTGGTCCCTCTGAGTCCTCCTCTGCAGAACCTTGGGACTCCTGGAAGTTTATTTTAAACGGTGATTTTAAATTGGACAGCCAAATTAGAGCAGCAGTGAAGTCCAGTTTTTATCATTTAAGCTGACTGTCAGCAGTGAAATCTTTTCTTTTGAGGCAGCACTTTGAAACAGTGATCCATGCTTTTATTTCTTCTTGTCTGGACGACTGTAACTCACTTTATGTGGGGCTCAGTCAGTTGCTCTCACGTCTGCAGCTGCACGACTGCAAACAGGAACCTGTAAAAGAGAGCATACAACCTGTGCTGGCCTCACTGGCTGCCTGTGTCTTTTAGAGTTCATTTTAAAAATCTTATGATTGTTCTTAAACACTTTCACAATCTTGCCCCACCGTACCTATCTGAGCTTCCTCATCCCTACATCTCTTCGTCATGCTCCTGGAAGTACGAAGATCCAGGAGGAAGTTCAGAGGGGGCGGGCCTTTTCTATCGTGGCTCCTAAATAATGGAATAACTCGCCCTTGCATGTTAGAGAGGCCCCTTCACTGTCCACTTTTAAAACATGTCTTGAAACACATTTTTATTCTTTGGCTTTTGGCCTCAGTGAGACTTAGTTAATAAGTAATTTAATTACAAGAAAAAGAACTAATTAATTATTTTACTTTTTTCTTTAATTTGGCTTTTATTTATATCTTATGTATAAGTTAACTTATGTATAAGTGCCTTATAAATAAATATGATGATAATGATAATCCGAGTACAGTGTTTAAAATTAGTATTGCACACGTAAATATATTTCTAAAGTTAACCTGAAGTTCTCATCAGGTGTTGGTAACAACCCATCCAGTCCACACATGCAAAACATTAAACCATAGATGTCCATAAATTAGGTGATGTGTAATAATGAAATATGACGCACAGGAGAAGTATTAAACACAGTTACTGAAATGTATGTAATACCTACAGAAACCAAACACATGGTGAGTGAAGAGCGGTGAGAGGAGAATTACTCCATCATGGGAAGGCCTCAGCAAAACAAGCTGATTTTAACATAACCAAGGGTGGGTCAGAAGTAAGCCAGCAGACTGAGAGCAAAGTGCTTCATTGGGGTGCACTATAAAGGTGTTTAGGATAGCTAGGCATGATTATTCAAGACCTCATATGTGAAAAGAAGGACTTAAAATTAGATTCTGCATTTCACAAGGAGCCAATGAAGGCCAGCAGATATCGTCAGACACATTGCTAATGGCTAAATAAGCCTTTTATCCAGAGTCTGAATGTTCAGTGAGAGTCTGGTTTACTCTCCAGGGGAAAATGATCAAGGAAAATTTGCATATTTGAACATCAGAGTGTCTATTAATAACGATCAAGGATAAAAACAACAAAACGGGGAAGGAATTCTGTTTACCGTACTGTTTACAGCTGAGACAAATAATGACCTCATCAGCGTGTCAGAGCACAGTTTAGATAATGACAAGCCCACAAACAGACTATCCTCACTTATCTTTCTATTTCAGGTTCATTTTTCTGTCTTTAACACCTAATGTGTCATATTTGATACCTGCGCTTTTGTCCGTTTTTGAGACTTCTGCATCATTAGTGTGATCGGCAGTCTGAGTTGCTTGATAAATAAAACTATATACGATACGTGCCGCCTCCTTGAGAGGCTCCTTTTAGACAATGAAGAGTAGAAGTTACAGAATCCAACGCGATAATGATAAAGCATTGGCATGTCACAAGTGTTGGATTCTGTCTTTTTTGTTGTACTCTGTAATTAGTTTTGCAGTAAATTTAGTGTTTCCTATACATAGATCATACCTGGGAGAGCTGTGGCTCAGGTGGTAGAGCGGGTTGTTTACTAAGCGGAAGGTTGATTCCTTAGTCTTCTGTCCAGATACCAGAGTATCGTTGGGCGAGATGGTGAAACCTAAGTTACCCCCAGTGTTCCATCGGCGTGTGAGGTTGTGGGACTTAGAAAACCTTTAGGCATACATACATGTAATAGCTGTATGGATGTCTGTGTGATTGAGAGCTGTTAGAACAGTCGTAGAACAGTCCCTTCTTTCTTATTTTGAAACTGTGAGACAGTCAGAGCACCAACCAGAAACTGAAGCTGGTCCAGAGCTGGTGTCCCAGTGCTGTGGCTCGCTGCAGTCCAGAACAGTTTAGTTGGAGTTCATCTGTGGGATTAGGAACTTATTATTTATCCATTAGTGTTTTTCCTCAAGTGTATATTATATTATCATTTATTTATGTAAAAGTTGATTGGGGATTTTTGTTGTCCTTATTAGTAGTATTGGCAACTTTTAATTATTAATAAAAGGCTTTTATTCTGAACATAAAGCTTTCTCCTGACTTTTGGGAACATTGTGATCACTTACAGGTGAAATAATAACACTCATTAACTCTTCATTGTGGCACCTGTTGAAGGTAATATAATAGAGAAGCAGAGAAATGGGCAGGCCTAAGGATCTGAGTGAGTTTGAAAGGCCAGATTGTGATGAATGGGTGAATGAGGAAAGTGCTTTGAGTCAAAAGTGCAAAAGGATGCACAGTGGGACCGAGGCAATGTGATGTTTTGGGCTACATTCTGCTGGGAACCCTTGGGTCCTGCCATTACTATTGATGTTAGTTTGATACGTATCATCTACCTGATATTTGTTGCAGACCATGTACACCCTTGAATAACAATGGTTTTACCTGATGGCCGTTGATAATGTGCTCCACCACAAAGCAAAACTGGCCAAGGATTGTTTCGACAAGCACAGCGATGAGTTTGAGGTGTTGCCCTTGAAACTTTCCAGATCTCGATCACATTGAGCATCAGTAGGATGTGTGAGACACAAGCCTGATCCACTGAGGCCCCACCTTGCACCTTACAGGACTGTACAGCTGTTCTGGTAGTAGGTGGTCATAATGTTATGCCTGACAAAGTAATTCAAATTCAACAGTCATTCAACTGAACAAACTGAATAGAGTTCAAAAGTCCAAAAAGCAGGGACCACCGAGTCATTACACCTTGCTTCTTTTATTTGTTGTTCTTTCAGGAAAATATGCTACATTGTTATGTAATGATATTGAGCTACAGGCAAAGTAAATATACATTGTGCCGCTTGAAATAAGCTTGTAAAGGTCTGTTTAGCAACGATCAGAGGAAGTTTACATCATTATCACATAAACACAACTTGATGACTGCTTGTGTTTCTATATTTGTGAATGAAATCAAGTCATTGTTATGTTTCAGGACAAATAATACACTTTGTATATGTTACACAAGGTTTTCAGCAAGAACAGCCAATTGGGTAAAAAGTTAATCAAGAACTGAATGAACTTTGGCATCAGTTAGACAAGCTGACACAAAAGTGACGATAGCAGTGTACCCCAAAGACGATCACGATCACTATTATTATTATTATTATTATTATTATTATTATTATTATTATTATTATTATTATTATTATTATCATTAACTCCTTTATTTAAACAAGCTCGTGGAGATGAAAATCTCGTTTTCAAGAGAGACAAAAAACAAAAATCAACAGATGACTACATTAAAAAAACAAGCACCCCTTACACATGACGGCAAAGTAAGAAAAACCATGAAGGGATACTAAAATGTATATTTATTACACGGAAACTATAACACAAGGCTTTGGAATATTTGGCGTGTCACAAACTGTAAACTCTCGTCTTCTGAATGAAGGTCTGCCTACGATGGACACCTTAATTGTTTCCCTTCCTGGTTATATATCAATCAATCAATCAATCAAAATTTATTTATATAGCACATTTTTAAGACCGAAGTACACGAAAGTGCTTTCCAGTAAAATCGCAGTACAAATAAAATCACAATAAAATATAAATTACAAATATATAAAATATAAGATAATTACATAATCTAAATACAGAGCCAGATGTAAATTACCCTAATTCGCCTTAAATGCCAGATCAAACAAATACGTTTTTAAACATGATTTAAAAGACTGAATGGAATCTGACGCGCGAATATGAAGAGGGAGAGTATTCCATAGCCTGGGTGCAGCAACGGCAAAGGCACGGCCTCTGGTCTTCAGCCGAGACCTAGGTTGCACCAAGAGCAGTTGGCCCGATGATCTTAGTGCTCTCTGAGGGCTGTACAGACAGAGGAGATCAGCTAAGTAGTCAGGTGCCATATTGTTTAAAATTTTATAAGTAAACAATAGAATATTAAAATCAATTCGATATTTGATAGGAAGCCAGTGTAAATTTTTCAGAACAGGGGTGATAGAGTCAAACTTTCTAGTGCCGGTCAAGAGACGTGCTGCGGCATTCTGGACCAGCTGCAGACGCTGCAGAAGAGAAGATTGTAGAGTAAGTTACAATAGTCCAGTCTTGACGTAATGAAAGCATGAATGAGTTTCTCCATATCTTTGTGTGGTATGTAGGGTTTAGCCTTAGAGATTAGGCGTAGTTGATGAAAGCTAGTTTTTACCACAGTAGAGACCTGTTTGTCAAGTTTGAAGGAACTATCCATGAAAACTCCAAGATTCCTGGCAGTATCAGTAAGGTAGTTAGCAACAGGCCCAAATGTGCCAGTCAATTGTCCCAGAGGCATATTTCGGTCAAAAACAATAATTTCTGTCTTCTTTCCATTTAAAGTAAGAAAGTTACGTGATAACCAGTCCTTGACATCACTCAGACAGTCAAACAGAGGATGTGGTGAGGATAAAGCATCCCCAGTCAGGTGAAGGTAGATTTGAATATCATCAGCGTAACAGTGAAAAGAGACATTGTGTTTTTCAAAAATGGAGCTCAAGGGCAACATATACAGAGAAAACAACACAGGACCCAGTACCGAGCCCTGGGGCACACCACAGCGGAAACGGGCAGAAGAAGAGGAATATTTTCCCATCGTGACGGAGAACGACCTCTCAGAAAAATATGATTTAAACCAAGATAAAACATTTCCTTTGAGGCCTACTACATGTTCCAATCTTGCCAAAAGGATATCATGATCAACCGTATCAAAGGCTGAGGTCAAATCCAATAGTACTAAGACCGCAGAGCGCCCAGAGTCAGCAATTAAGAGAAGGTCATTAAAGACTCTTAGTAGGGCAGTTTCGGTGCTGTGACGCGGTCTAAATCCAGACTGAAATTTATCACTTATACCGTTTCTCTCTAAATAGGTCTGTAGTTGCCGAAGCACTATTTTCTCTAAGACTTTTGACATAAAAGGAAGTTTAGAAATCGGCCTGTAACTAGCTAGAATGTTACGATCAAGGGTACTTTTCTTGATAACAGGTTGCATGACTGCATGTTTAAAGACATTCGGAACATAGCCAGATGACAGTGAGAAGTTCATTAGAAATAAAATACAAGACCCGATTGTATTCAATGCATCCTTAATGATACGAGAGGGAATAATGTCGTGCAAAGAATTTGAGCTTCTCAGATTATTAATTATTTCCTTTAAAGTCAAAAATGACACAGGTTCGAACTGTTGGAAAACCGTTGAACATTCAGAAGCTGGGGCTTGATTTACTACCAAAGAATGTGTGGCCCTTAACAATGAGATTTTATCTATAAAATAATTTAGAAATTTTTCGCAGAGGGCCGGGGAGGCACCCATTGAAACATCCGAACAGGGATTAGCCACTGAATTAAAGATTTTAAACAGGACTCGAGGATTATGGCTGTTATTCGCAATAATGTTTGATAAAAAAGAAGTTTTTGCCATATAAACAGTTAATGTCCACGGCTGATCACCTGATACATGTTACAGTTTTGGAGACAACTGTCAATAACAGCTAGACCCTTGCTTTGCACATGCCCACTGTGTGTTCTCCAGCTCTCAGCACTTGGTATTTCTCATGCTTCTTCCTGATGTTACTGTCACATGATCAGTACTTCCTAACGTACTCATGGATCTTTCACTTAGCGTGCAGTCTCAGGGTGCTGTATTTGGGGTGAAACTCTCCATACGTGGTAAGGACCTTCCTTTTCTTGATGTCAGTGGCTTTTATCTTCTCCTTTCGCCATCTTATTATCTCAGCACTGGATCTGATGGCCAGAAGGTCGTAGGTGTTGACTACAAGTGACATTCTGTCATTGCTGTAGATCCTGGTGGTATGGACCAGTGAGTCGATGTCTCATTCACTCCTGACATACTGCTTGATGTAATGCATCTAGGGAGGTGGTTAACTATTGTGCCATTCTGTAGTTGGTAACCATTGTCGGTCTGGCTCAGGCTTCTCTGGCATGTGCAGAACAGCAGTGGGGACAGAGCATCTCCTTGGTAAATCCCGCACTTGGAAGTAACTTGTGCTCATGTATTGAATCATGTGCCTGTTCACATTAGATGCCTGATTGGAGCTTCTACGTTGGCTATTAGCCGGTAGTTGGATCGGACCGGCCCTTATGCTGGGACCAGGACAGTCTGGCCTTCAGTTGGCATTTCCCGGTGCATCTTGTCCATTAGCAGCTGGTTTGTGCTGCCACTTGCTCATGGAGTGCAGTTAGCTTCTTTAGCCAGTAGCTGTGAATTACTGGTGCTGTCCGATCCTTTGTCTGCCATTGTCATGGTTACTGGATCCAGTTCAATTCAATGTAGTTGTTTTTTTATATGTTTTCTTCATGGTGCCTTCCAGAAAATGGAACATTTGAAGACTAACAATAAATTGGCTTATAGACTACAATGTAAATTTAAGTTTAAGGTTTTCTTATTTCATGTTCAGTTTTAGTTTTGTTTTTGTATTTGTAGGATTTCTTGATGTCAGCTACTTCCTCTGTCTGTCAGCGGTATCCGTGATTATTACGTTTTCTATTCCTCATCACATGCTGTTTTCAGTTGCCTCAGGCAGGCGTTGGGAACATAATGGTGTGAGTCTGGTTTTAGCGTACAGCACTGGGACGCTTCATATATTGCCTTGAGGTCACTCTTGTTGTGATTTGGCGCTGTATCACCAAAACTGAAATGAATTAAATATTTAAAGGAAGGGTGAATTTAAAAAGGACAGATCTGCTGCCATCTACCAGGATGATAAAGATGAAACGAAGTTTCACCAAGACAATGATGCCAAACACAGCCAAGGAAACTCTCAGCTGGTTTCAGAGAAAGAAATTAAAGCCGCTGGGATGGCACCTAAAATCTGTCCACAGCAGAAAAGATATGAAACAGGAAGTGCACCTGAAAACCGTGATGGATATTTTCCACCAACACTTTGGACAATCAGTTTTACTAACTTGGAGATTTGTTTATAACCTGACTACCAGGCTGCCAACTTGGTCCAGACAATGTTTCAAGTACTTCAGTCCAGAACACTGAAGTATGTTTGTGCTGAATAAAGACCGCCAAATACACAAGCAGTTCCGCCTAATTTTCAGAGTCACATGTTATTCCCATGGATTGCAAAGGTGTTTTCCAGATGGTTCTAAAATCAAACCAGCTTGCCGGCCACAGATTTGAGTACTAACGTTATTGTAGGTTGATCTGGTGTTTAGCCAGCATGCTCATTCACATTATCCCATTAGATCTGTTTCTGCTGGCTGTTTGCAACCTTAGAAATTCACAGCTTTACAGTTAATTCATGTTCACACATTTTAGGTTTTTGATAGTGTTAAATATTCCCTGTGTGAATATGACAAGCTCTTTTGCAGCAGTAAATATTAAGTATTAACAGTAGATCATTAATGTTTTACGTCATCCTGTACTTGGTGAGCAGGACTTTCACATCCAGTCTGAGAAACTCTCTGCATTGTGATCTGTTTCATTTGAATTGTTGAGGAAATTTTTTGGAAAACATTTCCGAAAATGCCATTTATGCTACAACGTTACCATGCCATCATTGGCCGAGGCATGGACCCTAAAGCACCTGTGAATATACACTCGGTATCTGGGACCAAGATATATAAGCCTCTAAATCTTGTTATACACATTTTCCACCCAGAATGTTCAAGCTTCAGTTTTGACATATTTTGACTTATTTCTACATGTTTCAGTAGCCCACGGTGTTTTCACACCTATACTTTGTTTAGTCTGGTTGATGAGTAAACTTGTAGCTTTTCCCACGATTTGGTTCATTTTCACACAGAGAAAAATCCAAGTGAACCAAATGCATCATATAAAACACTTGAGAATGTTCAGTGGGTTCAGTTGTGTCTAAACTCAGGATGAAGGCGATGGGTTTTGGACTACTGGATAACACAGATGATTCATTTCACAGCTACTTGCTATCCTGTGCAGACCTCTATAATGCCTTCCCGCATTGAGAATACAAAGCATACATAGCTGTGGGACGTTTGTAACGTACACCATAAATGAAGTTTTGGAACCACCTCCTCCAAACGGTCTGATTGTGATTACTGTGTTCACACCTGCACAAACAAACTGCACCAAATGGGAAAACAAAGCAGGGTTCAGTATAAATGGACTAAATACAGCAGATGTGAAAACACCCCAGGACTTGAAGGCTCTAATTGATTTTTCATAGTTTGTCTTAAAATTAAAAAATGCATACTGTTTAAATAAGCAAATATATAATTGTACTTATTTTAGTTAAATGTAATAGTTCTATACATATATTTGTCATAGGTTTGTGATTCTACACTGATGTTCACAGCTGCTAAAGACACCTGATTGTCTCAAAGCTAATGGATATTTTTAAGCAGATACTCATTATCACAACATAAGGCCTAATCAGCTGTTTCATATCATAATATAAAATAACATGTATTCCATTTTTTTTAGTAAGCCCAGTCAATAAACATTAAATGATCATTATTACTAATTAAATAAGCATTTTTCCAGATGTTTGTGGTGAGACGCTGAGGGGTCGAGGGCTGTTTCCTTGGTAAAAACAGATGAAACCTCAGACTGTGCAGTGACCAACACCGACTTCTTTATCATCAAACCGCCCCATCAGCTCTGCAAAATCATGCTAGTGATCAAGATATGTTTGTTTAGTGGCTATTTACAGGAAACACAAAGCCAGCATTTACATACTGTAAGTTATCAAGACAGTAAGCTATGACACAAACACACATGCTCCCATTTGGTTTAATACAGGCTGTGAGGCCCCTGTAGCTTTAGTCCAGACATCCTGTGGGTATCAGAGTGATTCAGCAAACCCACAGGGAGTATGCTCTTATAATAACAGATGCAGGCTTTCTGCCATCACATTTCCAAAGCACTTTTAGGGATGGAGTTGAGAATTAGCGTTTTTCCCCTTTTAACTGGCTGCAGGAGGACAAAGAGAAGCTAAAACTGCAATAGCTTATTGCTAAGAGTCATGGCAATGTCAGGATTTAGCTTGAAAGCATGAGCTGTGTGTGTGTGTGTGTGTGTGTGTGTGTGTGTGTGTGTGTGTGTGTGTGTGTGTGTGTGTGTGTGTGTGTGTGAGAGCCAAGTTGACTTCTGGTTCAGCATAACGACTGAACCAGAAGTTCTGCAGCTGGATCCTTAGCTTCCTGTCTGACAGACGCTAGGTGGTCAGACTGGGCAGCATCACCTCATCCCCCATCACACTGAACACTGGTGCTCCACAGGGGTGTGTACTGAGCCCTCTCCTGTACTCACTCTACACCTACGACTGCACAGCCACTAACAGCTCCAACATCATTGTGAAGTTTGCGGACAACACTACAGTGGTGGGTCTTATCACCAACGGTGATGAGACGGCTTACAGGGAGGAGGTCAGCGCCCTGACCCACTGGTGTCAAGACAACCATCTCACCCTCAACGTCGCAAAGACAAAGGAGTTGATAGTGGACTTCCGGAGGTGCAGAGAAGTACACACCCCCATCACCATCAACGGCGCTGCTGTGGAGAGAGTGAGCAGCTTCCGGTTCCTTGGCGTACACCTGGCTGAGGATCTTACGTGGTCAGTACACACAAACAAAACAGTGAAGAAGGCGCAGCAGCGCCTCTTCTTTCTCAGGAGACTGAAAAGATTCGGCATGAGCCCCCGCATCCTCAGGACCTTCTATCGCTGTGCCATTGAGAGCATCCTCACTGGATGCATCACCACCTGGTATGGCAACAGCACCGCCTACAACTGCAAAGCTCTCCAGAGAGTAGTGCGGTGCTCTGAACGGATAATTGGAGGTGAGCTTCCCTCCCTCCAAGACATCTACAGGAAGCGCTGCCTGAGGAAAGCGGGGAGGATCATCAAGGACTCCAGTCACCCCAGCCATAAACTGTTCAGACTGCTTCCATCAGGAAGGAGGTTCTGCAGCATCCGGTCCCGTACCAGCAGACTGAGAGACAGCTTCTTCCATCAGGCCATCAGACTGCTGAACACGTCATAGACACCTCAGCTTCACTACTAGAACTTCAACATTATGCACTCCACACTGTATATAAATGCCACTTGTTTTGCACATATTCAACTCTGTATATTTTATATATTTTATTATTATTATTATTATTACTATTTAATTTGTAAAAATGTGTATACACACACACACACACACACACACACACACACACACACACACGTAGGAAAATATTTAGTATACACATCCAGAAATGCATACACTATTATATATTGTACATATATTTATTAGTTTCAGGTTGGCCATTCTTGTATTTTGCTCGTTTGTGTTGTTGTGTTTGCACATCTCTGTTGCTTGTGGGGCTCGCACACAAGAATTTCACTCGCATGTGCTGTGCCAGTGTGCCTGCACATGTGATGTGACAATAAAAAGTGATTTGATTTGATTTGAATATAATCCTCTGAGAGTCTTTGGGGATGTTGGAGGAAGGTTTAAGACACAATTAGAGGAACAGTTGTATTTGTCAGTCTGATAACAGAATAATTGTCCATGCACGTCCAGCAGCCTACAGGTGTAATTATATGCATGCAGGCTGTTGCATCAAGCCACATGTGACTGACAGCATTGTTTAAAAATCAGTTAAAACAATAAGCGTGCAGGGTACCGAAAAGTAAAAAGAAATAACAGAATTCCAACAGCTCATAAAAATAGAGACATTTTCCCCTTTTATGATGCAGTTTTGAAGCTTTTAGATGAGATTTCATTTATATTTGCAGATGTAAAAACTGTTTCAATACCTAATAATACAGTCAAACCCTGTTCTAATACAAATATTCAGTACTGTTATTAATTGTTTATATGTAACATTATGTGAAACATCTTATACTAGTAACTGGTAATTGGGTTTAATAATTACAATAATCTGTTACGCAGTTTATTACACACACGCAACTTGTAGATCTCAACCGAGCAAAGTTTACTACAAACTGTTTGTTCAGATAGAAAATCACATAAATGATGCATTTATATTAAGTGCTGTATTATTTTACTAGAAATAATGTGAAATGATATTAATAATGAGACAAACATGTATTTCTATAGGCATTTAGTAATTATCGTCCCAAGTAACTGAATTGGTGAATATGTTATAAACAACTCGACATCACCACACTGTTTGCTTGATGCTGTTTGTTTGGTGCCTACTGGCTTTGCTTTTGTTTTGACAACATTTGATATCCTTTTTGGGGTCTTCTGCTGCTGGAATCGACCTTTGACTGCTAGTGGCCAGTAAACACAGACCAGAAAATAGCCCAGGTCACATTTCTACCAGATCCAAGAGAATTAACTTCTGCTAGACTCCCTGGCTGCCGAGGCCTTGTGCAATCTGGACAAAACCATTTTTTCCTGGCTTGGACTCTTAAGCAACACTCATCCAGAACCAGCTATGGTCACCTCTATCCATGATAAGGACCCTGTGCAGGAGCCAGCTCTAAAGTTGGTCCACTCTAGAGCCAGCCATGGTTGGGGGATGATGCCATATTCAGCAGAGATGGGTCCCAATGAAAGTCCCTGCTACTGCACCTCAAAGTCAACCAGCTCAGTGCCCGGGTGTGCAAGAGAGCCGGCGCCAGCAGCGGGAGCCACAGCAGCTGAGATTTTTGTGTTTGGCATTTTGTTTTGAGTGGTTAGGGGATAGGCAGCATTCAGCTACTGAGACATGCTCCCACAGGCAAACACAACTTCCACACACACCCTCACACAGTACCACACATAGGTACACGCACATACACTAGTGGAGATCAAACGATCACCTTTTTCACATCGGCGCAGCTGTTTTATACGCAAGCTGTGGGCGTCGCCGTGCTAGCCAGAGTGTCTTAGAGAAGTATCCACACGCCACAACCAAGGGGGGGGGGGGGGTCGTACCCCGTCAATATGGAGTAACGGAGTCTCAATATGATAGAGAACTCTCAATTGTGTTCCCAGAATGCTGAGGGTGCCGTCACTTACTGTTGTCCTGTTGTTCTGAACATTGGATATCAAAGATAAAACTACAGACTCACAACCTGTTAAAGTATGCCTGTTAGATGACAGCACTGTTAAAACCCTTATATTTAAAATTATATTGGTTTGTAACGAATTAAACCTGTTGTTAGATTTAAATGACTCCATGGAGAAGAGACACAGAGTAAATTTGACAGATTTGCAGCTTCCTGTTAAACTCATACCAGCACTTCAACAGCAGCAATATGAATCCTTTGAGGCCATGACCATCACAGCTTTACTTGTCATTGATCAGCTTGGAATTAAAGTTATTTAATTCAGACAGAGAAACCTGTAAGAAGCATTTTAAACATAATGAAATAGACTAACTGTCCATGTCCCCTGTTATATTGGTAAATCTTGTTTCAGCATTTGAAATACCCTTCTTGCAGCTCATATTCTGCCAGTTTGTGATACCTGTAAAAACAGAGGGTAGTGTGCTATAAAGCTAACTTCTGTTTCTTAATGAACTGTAAAACAGATTTTATCCAGTCTATAAAAACAAACTCGTTTTCTTCCTTGAAAGGAATCTTTGTTATTTGAACATGAACATGGATCCAGACTGCCTAAGATTTCTCTCAGTATTGCAAAAATGTGGCGCATTCCCACATATAAGCTACTTCTTTGCTTCTTGTTGTCTTGTAAAGACGTTAGCATGTCAGGTCTCTGCTGTGAGTTGAAGAATGTGGCAGGATTTCTATGGCTTTTCCAGAGACTCAGCCCTGAAGCTGACTACTGCAGGTCGGAGCGCTGGAATGAGGGGAGACTGAAGCGTTTTTTGTGAACTGA
Organism: Aulonocara sp. 'chitande type north' Nkhata Bay; assembly: GCF_057382095.1. NCBI lineage: Eukaryota > Metazoa > Chordata > Actinopteri > Cichliformes > Cichlidae > Aulonocara > Aulonocara sp. 'chitande type north' Nkhata Bay. The sequence continues at coordinate 327,719 of NC_141356.1, read as the reverse complement.
ATGAGGCTCTATTGACGTGCTCATGTTGCATTGTTGTGTAACACTGTGGTACTGGCACAGATTTAACATGTTCAAAATATGACTGGAAACAAAGTTCAGCCAAGTCTTTACAAAGCAAATATTCATGCCAATCTATCTTTCAAGACTTCAGAAAAGCCACCTCTGGTGTGGTCCTCCATGCACCAGTTCATCCATCGAGCTTCCTGTTTTTCTGATCACTAAGTACTAAAGCAAGCTCTAGGAAAAGCTGCAAAAGTTGATTATTCTACCAGAAAAGCCTTGGAACGCATTTCATAGGAGGCAACAGGGAAACATGAACTCTTGCAGAGTTCAGCACACACTCGGCATCTACTGCAGTTACCATAAAAGAATAATTTTGTGTTCCTCTGTCATTGCTGAACTGATATGACAGTGAATGCTTTGTATTACATCTATTTTTGTCTAATTTTATTGTTATTGTTATGAGCATCTCTCCCTCTTTTGGGAGGGTTTTGTATTTGTTCATTTGAATGACATTGAATGATGAGAGGTTTTTATATGGGAGCTAAATCATCTGGGTCAGCTTCCTCCTATAAGACTTTATTGAAGTGGCTAATAAAGGAATAAAATCAGACTTCATGCCATGGTGAGCTGTGTAGCAGGCAGGGCTTAGACCCAAACACAGGACTCAAAGTCACAAACTTAAAGCTGCCCCTGCCTGAGCGAAGATTTCTGCCTACTGTAACTTTCCTTTACCGCTGTTGCAAAGTGCTCGGCCATAGTGGGTCGTTTGATTGTTGAGGTTTTTCTCTGTTGTAGGGTCTTTACAATATAAAGTTCCTTTGGGAGGACTGTTGTTCTTAGTTGGCGCTACATGAAGAATATTGAACTGTTACCTCCTGGTATTTTTCCATAGTTCTAAGATGTACATGTTTTATTGTACCGAGTAGGGCGATCGTGGCTCAAGAGTTGGCAGTTCGTCTTGTAATTGGAAGGTTGCCGGTTCGAGCCCCAGCTCGGACAGTCTCGGTCATTGTGTCCTTGGGCAAGACACTTCACCTACCGCCTACTGGTGATGGCCAGAGGGGCCGATGGTGCGATATGGCAGCCTCGCCTCTGTCAGTCTGCCCCAGGGCAGCTGTGGCTACACCTGTAGCTGCCTCCACCAGTGTGTGAATGTGAGAGTGAATGAATAGTGGAATTGTAAAGCGCTTTGAGGGTCTCGAAAAGTGCTTTATATATGCAATCCATTATTATTATTATTATTAGTGTAATATTATTATTTGGCCTTTTTCAACCCTAAAATTAGTCATATCCATCAGCAGCTGGCTCCGCCAGGTAATTCCACACATAATTACACAGTATGATCCCCTCTTCCTTCCTTTCTAATCTCATATGTCTGACGGTTGAGGAAATATTTGGGTTTATTAAGAAATATAAGCCATCTACGTGCCACCTTGACCCATTTCCCACTAGGTTGGCTAAATCCTATTTATCCTCGCTCTCTTGATAACTGACATTATTCACTCTTCCCTAATCTCCGGCTTTTTTCCTCTACCTCTTAAAACAGCTGTGATAATTCCACCTCTTAACAAACTTGACGGAAACCCTTTCAGTCTAAATAATTATAGTCCAAATGCTAATTTACCATCCCAGTCTAGAAAAGCTGCTGCTGTGCAGCTCTATTCTCACCTTACTTCGAGTCATCTATTTGAACACTTGGCAGGAGTGAGACAGCTCTAGTCAACATCACACTGTGGGCTGTTAACCATAGCTGTGCTACACCTCTGACAGTCTCTCACCGTATCATTGGTATCATTGGTATCATTGGCACGTCACATTATTTAATTCAGTTAATTTCACTTAAGTGTTATTTTTGTACCACTGAAACCCAACACCAGTCACCTCAAGTCGCTGAATACTGGTATAGGTCACGACCCCACAATAATAGAGACCAAGAATCAGACGACCTCCTATCAGCAAGTACTTTGGAGACAGTGGGAAGAAAAAACGTCATTTTAACAGGAATAAAACTAAAACCAGGCTCAGTGAGGGGAGGGAGACGAAACAGAAGACATGGTGTGGAAGAGAGCCAGACATTAATCAAACACAATGTGACTGAAAGGGGCTAACAGAAGAAGAAACAGTCAGCCAGCAGAGTCCCCCAGCAGCCTACACCTACTGCAGCAGACCTGAGGCAGGATTCAGGGTCACCTGATCCAGCCCTAACTATATGCTTTATTAAAAAGGAAAGCTTGAATCCTAATAGATAGTTTCTGCCTCCTGAATCCAAGCTGGGAGCTGGTCCCACAGAAGAGGGGCCTGAAAACTCAAAGTAAGCCAGCATTCTGAGCGTGCTCTGTTGGAGTCGGGCTATCTGGTCTGTAAGATAAGATGAAGCCTGATAATATAAAGGAGGAAGGATTTTGCTTCTGGATTCAACAGGAAGCCAACATATGATCTCAGATCGTAATCAGTCAGTAAAGTTAAATAACTTCAGATCACAGTTGGTCCAGTTCTCAGTGGTGTTCCTGACGGCTCCCTTGGATTTATTTATCTTTCACCTTTCGGTCACATTTTGGGAACTCTGGCATTCATTTTCATTCTCATGCCACTCTGCCTAACCTGACCTTTCCACCTTCTTTTGTCTCCGACTGCTTACGTGAGACTAAATTGTGGTTGTCTGCCAATTTTCTCAAGTTAAACAGAGGTTCTTCTGATAGGAACCCAAACTGTTCTGGATAAATGGGATCAATTCTCACTCTGCATTCCCAGTTCTCAAATCTGTCCTTCCACCCAGCTAAGAGATGATGTATCAATAATATGACTCAGTCTGCACATTTCCATCTACGTGATATTAGTCAGCTGCACCCTTCACAGCTTACAGTGTTCTTGAACATGCTCTGGTTACATCTCGCATTGATTATTGTAATTCTATCCCCTCTGTCCTACCACATGAATGTCTCCAAAGACTGGTCCAAAATGCAGCCCCTCATGTGATTACCAGAACCTTTCCACAGAACGTATTATTCCTGTCCTCTAACAGCTTTGCTTATTCAGCCTCTTACTTTCACATCTGTCTATAATCTCACACCTCCAAATCACTGATCTTCTCACATACACCTCTCCTTCCTGTACTCCGAGACCCTCCTCCTCTGTTACCTTTATTATATTATGTGAACTTTAGCAAGTTCAGCCGAGTGGCCCCTCGTCGTTGGATCTCTCAGCATTGATCCCTGTCTTTAACATACATCTTTTTAAGCTTGCCTATTCTTTTGATTTTAAATTTATGATGTATTGTCTTTTAATTCTGTGATGGGTTCAACTGGTATTTCATCCATACTGTGCTTTTGTTATTGTAAAGTGTTCTTGAGTGTTTTTCTAGTTAAAATTAGGAAATGGGCAGATTCTAAGCCTTTCAATAAGAGCCTGATTTTTTTTTTATTATTATCATTCCAGACTTGCAGACAAGCTTTGGGTAACAAGATGGTGATGAAATATCTCCATCATGTTTGATATGTTAGCTGTTCCTGCTGTGGAAAACTGCACAAAGTAATACATAGATATTTATTGAATGTTGAATTAGTTCTTAAGCCACATTAGATACAGTAGTTAGGTGGAAGATTGGAAACAGATTGCTGTATTTATAGTTTTTACATAATAAATTCGGGGTTTTCTCTGTTACAGGGTCTCCACCTTACAGTGTGCATGGCCCTGAGATGGCCATTGTTGTGATTTGGCACTATATAAACTGAATTCAACTGAATTTTCAGGCGAACATCAGTTTAACTGTTTGTGCCCGGTATTTTACATGTGCATGTGAGTTCAGAGGATGTAACATCATCATTATTATTCAGTATTTATGCCATCGTTTCAGGCAGCACAGTGGTTAGCACTCACAGCATGAAGGTGCTCGACTCCACCATCTTTTTGGGGCCTCCCTGTGTGGAGTTTGCATGTTCGTCCATGTTTGGGTGGGTTCTTTCTGGGGACTCTGGCTTAGTTGATGGATATGAAATAATTCAAATAACAAAAAAAGCTAACTGACGAATCAGAACACGTTTTCCTGCTGTTAGGGTTTGATTACAGCAAACACAGAAATGCTAAATTGCACTGTTACACTGGACTGTGTGACTAAAGGACCCGACGTGTACACAATGTTGCAGCGTTGGTGCCGTTTTATTTATAGTGCTCACTTGATCAGACTACTGGTGCAGTTTTCAGCTGTCTTGCTCCCAGCACAACTCTCTCCTCCAGTACCAGTGAACTCCCAAAATATAGGAAGAGCTCGATTAGCCAATCAGCCCCAGCTGTCCTGGCAGCCTCCCTGGCACTGCCCTCTGAACTCACTGCACCAACCTCCTCTGCAGTGGAGCCACAGACCGGCTCTCAGCTACTCTTTCTACAGTTTAATAAAGTTTCTGTTTACTGTCAAAGCCACCGTTGTTGTAGGTCAGACATGTTGTTGTGGGCAGCTGGGCACCACTGTAACACCTATCAGTTACCACCACACGCACAACAGCACACACACAGTTGTGAATTCTTTTTATTTACAGTGCTCGTTACTCTGCACACTGCCACTCTGCACATCCTTTGTCCTCTCGAGGTCCCAGCGTGCTACTAAATCAGGAAGGCAAGATTAAACAATTATTACCAGCTGTGCCGGCTTGCCTCCCCGAGCGCTGCCCCTGAAGCCAGACACCACCTCCCCCCTGCCGCGGAGCCACAAACCACACCCGCTACAGTTATCTAATAAAATAAGCCCAATAACCAGGCTCTTGTTTTTCTTGTAGCATTAGTGTTATATCATTTTGATTTCCAAGCCCTACGCAAGATTGCAACCCTTCTGAAACCTGACAGGAGTCCAGGTTTACAGTGGCCCCCACTTTGTTTTTCTTTTCTTTTTTTAAGAAGTTTGATGTTTTAAGAAAAGGTTTTCTTGTGTATCTACAGAAGATGAAATGCAACCTTTGCTTTGATCTCACTGAAACACGACGACGTGGGAGGGCAGAGGTAGCCAAACTACACTGAACAAAAATATACATGCAACACTTTTGTTTTTGCTCCCATTTTCCATGAGCTGAACTTAAAGATCTGAAACATTTTCTACAAACACAAAGAAGCCATGACTGTCAAATATTGTTCACAAATCTGTCTAAATCTGTGTTAGTGAGAACTTCTCGTTTGCCGAGATCATCCATCCCACCTCACAGGTGTGCTGATTGGACAGCATGAATATCGCACAGGTGTGCCTGAGACTGCCCACAATAAAAGCCCACTCTGAAATATGCAGTTTGATCACACAGCACAATGCTACAGATGTCGCAGCTTTTGAGGGAGCGTGCCATTGGCATGCTGACTGCACGAATGTCAACCAGAACTGTTGCCTGTGAAATGAACGTTCATTTCTCTGCCATAAGCCATCTTCAAAGGTGTTTCAGAGAATTTGGCAGTACATCAATCGGACTCACAATCGCAGACCACATGTAACCACACCAGTTCAGGACCTCCACATCCAGCATGTTCACCTCCAGGATGGTCGACCAGGTGGAGACCAGCCACCCAGACAGCAAACCGATTGTTGTTGCAGCTCAAGGTTCAAATAAAGAACCTTGAACCTTGAACCTTGAGCTGCAACAACAATCGGTTTGCATAACCAAAGAATTTCTGCAAAAACTGTCAGAAACCGTCTCAGGGAAGCTCATCTGCATGCTCGTGGTCCTCATCGGGGTCTGGACCTGACTGCAGTTTGTCACTTTAACCACGTTGAGTGAGCGAATGCTCTCATTTGATGGCGTTTGCCACGTTGGAGAGGTGTTCTGTTGACAGATGTTTTTACTGTGCAGGGCAGATGGCAGACAGCTTGTGGCGTTGTGTGGATGAGCAGTTTGCTGATGTCAGCATTGTGGATTGAGTGGCCCATGGTGGCGGTGGGGTTATCATTTATCCATGACCATAAGCTCATGTTATAGCATGATAATGCACGACCCCATATTGCAAGGATCTATACACAATTCCTTGGAAGTTGAAAACATCCCAGTTCTTGCATGGCCAGCATACTCACCAGACATGTTTGGGACGCTCGGCTCGGCGTATACGACAGCGTGTTCCAGTTCCTGCCAATATTCAGCAACTTTGCACAAGTATTGAAGAGGAGTGGACCAACAATCAACAACCTGATCAACTCTATGCCCAATGCACACCATTTGCCTCACACAGGCAACACATCTTCATTGGATGTGTTGCACTGTGTGAGCCAAATGGTGGCCACACCAGATACTGACTGGTTTTGCGACATCTGTAGCATTGTGCTGTGTGATCATACTGCATATTTCAGAGTGGGCTTTTATTGTGGGCAGTTTCAGGCACACCTGTGCAATATTCATGCTGTCCAATCAGCACCTTGACATGCCACACCTGTGAGGTGGGATGGATGATCTCGGCGAACGACAGATAACACAGATTTAGACAGATTTTTGAACTATATTTGACAGTCATGGCTCCTTTGTGTTTGTAGAAAATGTTTCAGATCTTTAAGTTCAGCTCATGGAAAATGGGAGCAAAAACCAAAGTGTTGCATTTATATTTTTGTTCAGTGTATTTATAAAGTGCACAGAGTTGTGCCAGGGGGGCGTTTTCTCCTCATCGTATGGACTCCAGTTTAATTATTATCCATTCCCTTTTCATGACACCATGTAGAATGATCTGTTCCAGTATGTGGAGTTTGCAGTGAAACTCTCTTATATGTTCTTTCTGTTGCACAGTTTGGTTTAGTTTGAATCTGACTGACTGGAGGCAGAATCTCACAGGCAAAGATTGTTTTTCAGTTTTCACGTTCAGAGCAGTGCAGAGTGTCAGGCTGGAGAAAAACCAACATCCCACATATGGTAAAACCGTTGTTAGGGTTTTTCTGCACTCTCTCCCTCCCTGTCTCTGTCTCTATCTTTCTGCCTAAGCTTCTGTTTTAATAGCTTGAATAGTGCAGTCTGTCAGCTACCATTTTTCCTGCCTGGTAACTCAATTTAAAAATGAATTGCTCCTTTAAATCCTCACACCACATCATTGTTAAACTTGGCACAACAATGTCTTATATTGCATGGGAGACTGAGGTTCCAGACACGTTGGTCCTCAGGCTGTGATATGTGCCACAGCACTGAAAGATATAAAGACAGATATGAGCAGATGGAGCCAGCGTTTTTGGTTGTTCTGTGTTAGCAGAGTTTTCCAGTCAGACTCTTCGGTGTTTTGATCTTGTTGTCCATCCCCAAAGCTACACTAAAAACTAAAGGAGGCTGAGCCTTTATTTTGGCGTCCCCGCTGTTTGGACATCTCTGCTTTCCAGTCTTCAGTCTGTGAGCTTAGTGGACTGTTTCAAAGAGCAGCTGAAGACACTTTTTAAACTGGCATTTGAGTAGCATTAGCTTGTATTGTATTGCTTATTTACTTTTCATTGTTTTCATATGATGTGGAGCACTTTGTGATCTGTAGCTTTAAAGGTGCAATAAAAATGAATTTTCTTACTTCTGAACCTTACTGTAATGTTAATGTTAGCTAATGATTCTCACTGAGTCACTCATTGTTAGTCTAAATATGTGTCCATTATACATTATACCTGCTCGCTTTTCCTGTTAGTGTTACGTGACTCCAACATTATTGACTGATGATAAGTGACTTACGTAAAATTCCAATTTATTATCTCTTATCTCTTATTCAGAACATTTCACAGCTACAGTAAGACTTTTTTGAGGTTATTGAGTTAAAAAATGTTGTTTAATGTGTAATTTTGATTTCTATCAAGATGACGCTCATAGACTGAAACTATTAAAAATATATAGGAGTGAGCACCGGGAGGTAAGAGAGGGCTGTCTCATGCTAGCCGACCACTGCCATCCAGCCTCTTGCTGGTACAGTCTCAGGATGAACTAAGAGCCAGGATTACAGCCCAGCGGGAAATAAGAGAGTGCTGTGCTCTAATTTTCATGGTAACCTGGCTTTCACACAACATGCAGCTGTGACATCAGAGCTACTGGGACACGCCCACCAGTCCTTTGTTCCTTTGCCCTCCAGCCATCCTTTGAGCGTCTTACAGTTTAACGTAGCCGAATCGACATATGGTTGCTGTGCTATCAGAGATGCTAGAATGGCGTAGATTATGTCACCAACGTGTGAACACACCTCCTAACCCTGCCTTACAGGTCAGATGTGGATCACAAGACCCCCAAATGTGTAAGTTCATATCTTTGGATATGCTCTCATCATAGATGACACAGTAGTCTTGGACTGAGACAGGTGAGAAAAAAAAACTTTTGATCTGTCTGCTATTGGTCGTCACGATGGAGTAATGTTTTGCCCGCCAGGCTAGAGAGTCGGTCACATGACCAAACTGTGGTGAAACCAATGACTGTAGAAATGATGGCCGACCTGGCTGCACTTCCTCCCGTTGAAAATTTAAATGAAACCAAAGTTCCTGCTTGAGGGAGCTGCGTTATACTGGCGCCCGCACACCTGCTGGGCGTGACCACGAACACACACCCCTGCCCTTTTTACGTAGTCCACTGCTCCAGTTTTGAGGATGTCGCTTTCATCGTCATTGCTATCACTAAATAAACAGACTGTTTCTGAGCATTGCCAGTTTAAACTGATTAACGTCCATCCCTATTATCTGTGGAGAGAGTTTGCCGTGTTTTTGGCCACTGTTTACGTTCACCTGCGAGTTAACACCACGGCACAACTCAGGAAATTCCAGAATGTCTTCAGCGCATTAGAGACGACTAATCCCGATCCTCTGGTGTCTGCTTATATAACACCTGCCATGTGCTCATCCTGTTATTACAGAGTGTATTCAAGCATTAAGAAAGACACTTGTTAACTAAGTCTGTTTACATATTTCTGCTTTACTTTGCAGTGACTCCATGCCTCTTCACCCCATCGCTTTGGGGAACGGCTCCAATCCACACAGGATAGATTTGAATCCACCTTAATGATACGAAAACATGAAAGTGGAAGAATTACGTCCCTATTTCTCTGTATCCAAACATCTGTCTTTGCTTGACTTTCCATTTTCCTCTGTACCACATCCTTTGGTTGGTAACATTGTACAAAGGAAGTGCAAGCTGTATAACACATTGGTTTTCATGACGCAGGGCTGTGGACTCCTGAAGGTTATTTTATAGCAAATGAGGCCCTCTTGGGTTACACTGTGGGAGTTGGGTGCTTCCTGGCCAAAGGTGCTGAGAAAAATCCATTTTCCTTGGACGTTTTGGGTAAAATCTCTTACATCTTTCTGTCTTTCACTGTGTGTGGAAGTTCTTTTGTACATATTTGTTCACATAAACGAGTCAATAACAGTTCATTGTGAGCCTTGTCAGTTTGGTTTTGTCTTTTTAAACTTCTCGTGTCCAGCAGATGTAGCAGCAGAATAATGGTCAGAGTATTGTGTCAAACATGTCTACACAAAAACTTATTTGTGTCCAGAAGTTTAAATCTGGATCGATGAAAAGATCTTGCTCCCACTCTGTGGTTGGGAGGGAGATTGAATGATGAGTTGGGGGCACTGACATTTTAAAAAGTTGGCTGAGATTAAATCTCTCCTGAATTATGTATTTCATTTGTTTGTGTTTAAGAAACCTACTGAAATGAAATCAAGTTTCCATCTTGAATAACATTTTTATTCTTTTTTCGTACCATTTTTGCTTTTTCTTTCTCTGGCACATATCTGGATTGTCCAAATGGCTCTAAGTTTACAGTGAATCAGGGAAGATTTTCTGGTGGAAGAAATTCCCACCAGCCTGTCAGAGAAGTGTTTATATTAAGGCTTTAAAGCAGTTATGATCATTAATACTTGGGATTATGACAGGCAGATTAGAGATTTTTACAGAAAGCTTATTCTAGGTCCGGCCATGGGCTGTCGAGCAAACTTGATTAGATCCAATCTGAAACATCTATAAGAAGAGAAATAGTAGTAAAAATGTTCTAGACCTCCGTGTTTTGACTTTCGTGGAGTTTTTACACCTAATGGTGATGGTTTATTTTTCCATGATAATTTAGAGACGTTTGAGTCTTTTGAACTAGAAAGTGTTTTTTCTCCTGAATTATGTCATTTAACTCTAGTTTTAGTTTCTCGGGATGCTAATTATATGTTTGTGTGGTGAGGAAGGCCAGGCAGATTCAATTTTTTTTTCTAATTCTAATTTTTGCTTCATTTTTCTTATGAGAACAGTGAGATATTGTTTTGTCCCACGACACTACCTTTCCACCTTCCCAAAGAACACTTGGAGATATTACTGGCAGGTCATTGTTTTCTAAATACAATCCCCAGTTAACAGAGTTCTTGATTTTAAGTAAAGAGGTATTAAATCTCTGATGGGACTCACAGAGATAGACACTGGTGCACGATGGCTGAACTAACTACAAGTTTAGTCCAAGCGAGAATGTGAGTGGTGTGCTGGTGAAAGAAGGTGTAATCCCTGAGAGTGGGGTGACGTAAACACTGTTGTTTAATAATGTCTGTAGAGTGTCTGTTGCTTTGACTCACTGCTGCACTGAGCCTGTAAATTCCTGGATTAAATACCAGGTTGAGTCTCGTCCTGTTAAAAGCGAGGGTGTCATTTGCTTCACATAATACAATCTGATGGTTACTTCTGTTTTAATGTTTTCCTTACAGACTAGTTACACAGTAACATTTGCTCTGCGTCTTTATCATATTTTCTAGATTTTTTTTCTTGTCATTTTCACCAAAGCAGGTCATAGGTTTGTTGATTTCTATGTATTATTGTAGGACATATCCCTCACATAATAAACACTTTGAGGGAAGTGTAGCTGTGATTTGATTCAAATGTTCAGGGGTGTATGGGCTGTAGGGATTTCAGAAAAAGGTGCAAAAGAAATGGAGTCGTTTTACTGAGTTAGGCTGACAGACGTTCACTGTTTAGACAACTGCTGCAGAAAATCCTTTAAGCATGAAAGTGAATTAACAAAGCAGAAATGTAAAGATCTGTAAATGTGTAGTTGAGTGATCATTGGTTGGCTGTGAGGGTGATTACACAAACAGGCTTTTCACTTTGTTTCACCTTTGATGTCAGTGGGATTTAGTAACATAGACCAACATCTCCAACAGTACAGTTCATTAGGACCCCAGTTTGTAATGGTTTTAAATCTTGTTATAGCAACGAGTGCATGACACACCAGGTTACCGACCAGTGAAGCTGGTGAAAATAAAGGCAACCAGATGGTGGGAAAGAGCAAAGGAAGTGCCCAACAAAAAATGGCTGCTACTGTGTGGTTTGACGGGAAAAACAGTGGATCTACAGGGTATATCAGGAGTGGAAGTGGGTTTTTGGATCTGGATATTTAGACAACTGAAACTGCACAGGCTATTCTTGGGTCAATATTCTGGGACAGAGAGTCATCATATTACTTGTTATCAAACAACAATAAACTGAGAATAAAGGGATTTTATTAAGGTAAAGTGTTGAATTATGCACATTTTCTCAAACTAAACACCAGGGCGCACGGGGCAATATTTGTAATGGTTTTAAATCTTATTATAGCAGCAAGTCTCAGTATTTTTGCGTAGTTACTTTAAGAACTTGAAAGACTTCCTTTTCAGTAAATGACTGAGTCTAATAAGACAAGGGAAAGGGAAACACCTGTGAATCTGAACGCTGGTGGGCAATATTAGATCGTTATTTCTGACCATAGCTAACCGCCACTGCTTTTACATAAGCATAAACAACAGGTGTTAGCAATAGTTGGGATTAAACCCAGCAGAGGACAAGGCTTGGAATATGATATCAATGCAGTCAAATAAATTCCACTTTTTGTGTGTGTGTGTGTTTGTTTATGACTGTAAACTTTGTTTCATGTTGTGCCCAGAGCTCGTTTGACGGGCGCCACTTCATGTGCTATATTTGAGCCCACTTCCCCAGGCCTTTCAAAGTGCCTTTGGATCAAGGTGCTCTACACTATGTCCCCTGGGTGAGTGGGTCCAGCCAACAGGATGTGATGGCAGGCCAGAATGCAACAAGAATCTTGCCTTCGTGTTTGCTTTCCACACCCTTAAATAGAGAGAGGGAGGTAAAGGGTAACCTTAAAAATGTGGAACACAATCGTAGGAATGACTGGAGCAGCCGTAATTTGACTTTATTACCCAGATCTCATATCATAATAGAAAATCCTCTAAATTTAAAGGGTCTGGGTGTTTACAGTATGCAACAGTTGGCTCTTTGTGGCCCTAAATGATGCAGTTTTAACTGCAGTTAACTTAAAACTAAAGAAAATATTAATCAAATATCATCTTATCAAATCGTAGGAATTCAAGTTATGAAATTTCATGAATCAACATTACATGATGTGATGTTGATTTATGAAATATCTCTAATTTTTAAAAAAATGTAAAATTATGTCTCTTAAAATACGTTATTCACTTAGCAAATAACAAATTAGCAACATTTATTCTGTCAGACCCCTGTAATAGGAGAAAGTCATAAAGCATTTACGTTATTCACTATTTAGTACAATGTTTAGTTTTAAATGTAGACCTGCTGACGGTGTTTGCTGTGATTTTAGTGAGCTGTCACTGTCTGTTCTGCATCCCTGAAAAGATGCAATTATTTTTCTGACGTAGTCCCTGTAATTAGATGAAGACACACACACAGGACTTTGTGAAAGCTGTGAGAATATAAAGCTGCCTGTGTGGACCAAACATTCAGTGTAAAATGAGAGTGGTGTACTGTGATGCCATGCGAAGGGTAGAGTAAGACTTTTTAAATTGCTGTAACGCCTTAGCTTTGGGGTGGCTACCAGTCTGCATGCTGTGTTGACACAATGGTAACAGAAAATAGTGGGGAACCTTTTAAACAACATCTTCTTATGCGAGCTTCAAACTGTAAACTGGTGTGACTTAATGTCATCATTTCCTCAACATAAACAGTATATTTTAGACCCTAAACTGTCTGTTTCCATTGTATTTAATTCGTATGGATTTGAATTTCACTGACAGCAGGCACCCAAGTATGGATGGAGTAGTCTGAGGAGCACATCGATTGAATAATAGTGAGGATTTGCATTTCACAGAGAGTTTTCCTCATCTTGCTGTGGCTCTCATGACGACGTCTTCAGTGACCCGTGTCTGGTTTTGGTCGTAACTTTCTGTTGAATGATCCCAGGCTCTTTCTACATAATTCGGTTTTTGTGAAAGGCCTGTTTTATGGCTGTTTGAAAGCTGACAGGCTGTGATGCGAGTTTATTAACTTGGCACAATCTGAAAGGGTTGAATTTTCGTAATAATTTTACCATGTGTGGACAATGAGAAATTCACTTGATGTTTGAGTATTTTATATTACATGCACTAGGTTTCCGTAAACAGGGTTAGAGACCCTAAAGAAATGCTATTTTTGACCAATCAATCTTATTTGCATTGCCAAAAGATTTTTTTATTTATCTATTGATTACCGATTGGTATAACTCATCCGCTTTGTTTAGAAGAAAACGGTGACGTGTGATCGGACCAAAATCTTCTGAATGTTTACATGAAGCATTTGATTTCTTGTTAATCTGGTTACTTGTGTACAGATTAAAGTGTTCATGTGCCACTGCTGTAACTAGACAGAAAACAACTCAATAATTGGCGTCTTGTGGTGTTGAAAAGTGACAAGAAGTTATGTTTGATTACCTCATAGAAAAATCAGTTACATTATTTTGGAGTTTTTAACAAGCATTTGTTTCATTTTATGTCAGAAACATGCCAGACAATAAAAAGTGTAACTAAAAGCCTGGTTCCTACTGTTGTGGTGAACTACGTAGAGCCTGTGATGTAGCCTACACAAGGAGCTAATGCCATTGTCACCATGTATACCTTAGCGTGTGAACAGTGACATTTAGTCACATCTTGTATGCATGCTGAGGATTATGGCACAGATTTAACACTGAAGTGTGAATCCACTGCAGAAAGATATTTTTACTCGAGTTACCTTGAGTCTTCCATGAAAAATGCATTGTTGCTCCACTGCTCATACTCAACTCTAAGAAACGTATTTTGGTTGCACACCATTGTTGGGTTAACTGGAATCTTTGTCATGGTTGCATAAAAACTTAGCACTCTCTCTTTCTCCCTCTGTCTTGCAGGACCTCCAGTAAGTACACCAGATGCTGTGTGACCTCCACATGATGAAGTGACTCAAAGTGATTATTTTTACATTTTGGTGACAAGTAGATGAAACGGACAATCCCCTGGAACACATCTGCTGACAGTAAAGCTTGACTGGATACGGTGGTAATCTGTAGTTTCATTGTGTAACTTCTGCCTGTCCACATACTTTAACAGTACTGATGATAAAGGAGCTTAGACCTGTGGCCCTTAGCAGGTCTGTGCAGGAAAAGCTGAATGCAGGCAAATAGTTGAAACTGAAACTTTGATTAAAAGGAAAACTCGTATGTTTTAGATAAAGAAGTATTTTAGCACCCACAGAGAAATTAGAGCTTTACAAAGTCATGAAAAACATGACTCCAAACAAGGAAAGAAGACTGAAATATTGCAAAACCACAACAAAGGAAATGTATAACACAATTAGCCACCGGCATAGGTTCCAGTACCAACATGACTTTGAACCGGATAAGCAGATAAGATGGATGGATGTAATAATTACTGCTTCCAGCTTTAGCAACATCTTCAGCTACTTCTGTTGATGTTACTTTTCCCCACTGTTCATACATTCAGTAGCTTTCACTGCAGAGAACTGAAGCATAAACTGCACATGAGGTTAGTTTAGTGTCAAACGGTGAGACACCAAACAGAAGACAGTAATCGATTTCATGAGTTTTATTGTAAACACAAGAGTAACAATGAAAAGGTGGGGGGGGGGGGGGGGTGTAGACTGGGACGTGGGCATGATGTGCAGGATCACTGACTTTAGACACTTCAACAGAGAGTAGTTAGATTTTGGGATGAAGAGTGAGAACCAGAGGAATATTGGAGTTAATGGCTTAATTGTAAGGCATTAACACCGCTGATTATTGATCGGTGAACACAGAAGAGCTACCTCGTCAGGACTCTGCAGTCTATTTACACCTACAGGCCAGTGGACACTCTTTCAATGATGAGGATGTAACATCCTGGACAGGGAGGAACGCTGGTTTGGAGTCAAGGAGGCCGTTTACGTGAAAAGGGAAAGACAATCTCTGAATGGAGGAGGGGCCTAAGGGTCCATCTGTCACCGTCTTACAATGCTGTGATTGCAGCCATTGCCCAACTCTCTGTCAATGGTACTCATGACCATTGATCAGTGGTCATGGCAATTTGAATATTAATGATCAAGGAACTGACCTCACAGCCCATTGTTCAATTAGTGGGCTGGTTTCAGTCCTTATGCAAATGTCCTGTTTATAAGGTTGGCAACCTGCAGAAGTCACTTAGATGGGTGACAAAATGCTACGTCCAGATGAACAGAATCACTGTTATTGGGATTTCCTTACCTGGATGATTGAGCATGCATCAAAACATACTAATAGGAAGGTTGGCTGCTCCCGTCTGCAAGCATTCATGTGCAAGATACTGAACCTTGAGTTGTTGCCAATGGATTCAATTGTTAATACAGTCCTGGTCAAAAGTTCAAGATCAGTTGAAAAATGATTCATATTTTTAATGTTTGGATCTTAACAAGGTTCCAAGTAGAACTTCAACATGCAACAAGAAGAAATGGGAGTGAAACAGGCTGTTTTACAGCAGATCAAAAGTTTAGGACCACATGCTTTAAAAGGCCAAATCTGTGCAAGAATGTGGATTTGTTGTCATTTTCTGTCAGGTAGTCACACTATCATGACGTTCTGATGGCAAACAAATGTTCCCTTTTTGAATGTCGGGTTGTTGAACTGCAAAAGCAGGGTCTCTCTCAGCGCACCATCGCTGCTGAGATGGGAAGTAAGACAGTCATTTGGAATTTCTTAAATGATCCTGAGGGTTATGGAACAAAAAAGTCAAGAGGAAGACCCAAAAAAATCTCACCAGCACAGAGCCGAGGATCCAACTGGCTCTCCGTCAAGACACTGGACAATCCTCAACCCAAATTAAGGGCGTTTCTGGTGCCAACTGCGGCCCATAACTATCAGATGGCATCTGAGACTTGAAGGGCCTCAAAAACAAAAAACGTCTTCAAAGGCCTCGTCTCCTTGAACGCTGCAGAACTCACCATTTGGACTTTGTAAGAGAGCACCAAACATGGGACATTGAAAGGTAGAAGAAAGTTTTATTGTCTAATGAGAACAAATGTAACCTTGATGGTTCTGATGGCTTCCAACGTTACTGGCATGACAAGCAGATCCCATCTGAGATGTTCTCTATGCTCCACAGTGGAGGGGATGCCATAATTTCCTTCAGTTGAGCAATAGAGCTTCAGGAGGTGCAGGGGCATCAAGTAGCTGCTGGCTATGTCCAGATGTTGCAAAGAGCATCACTCATGACTGAGGGCCCTCATCTGTGTGGTAACGACTGGTTTTATCAACATGACAACGCTACAGCATGCAATGCAGCGACGAGGGCTCAGACCTCTACATTTGAAAAACCACACAGTCACAAGACTCAGCCGTCCATCTGCATCTAAAGGACAAAGGTCACTCTTTGAAAATGCCAGTGTTCACAATTTGGACAGAGAAGACAGATGGTTTGAAAGAGGAGTGAAAGAAGTCATCTATGTCCACTGTGAACGATCATCTTTGAACAGAGGGCGGGGCTTACGACACCAGCCGCCTGCCATCTATAATCTAATTTTTAGATCCTTTCGCAGATGCCTTAGCGTCCACTCAGATCTTGTGTCTGCTGATCTCAAAAATTCAAATGATAGGGTGAGGCAAGGTCTCACAATGGTTTCACCTGAAACCTCTGCTAATAATACTCCACACCCTTTTCACATCTTGGCTCATGTGATAAAGCACATGATCAATAGTGGGTCAACAACCCTGATTAGGGCCAACTCCCACTAAGGCTAATAATCTGGGGCTGACCATCATTTGGTTTTAGAACTGAAGAAGCTTCTCGGATAAGAGTTGAAATGTCTTCAAGAAACTTAAAGAAGTCCAGTTGCTTTCTTTCCAAGTTCCTTAGATCACTATGACCTGGATGACTGAGAACCTTCACAGACATCCTTAACCAACCAATCCTCATACACTCTCGACAATATCTGTATCAGCTTCCTCATAAGAAAAATGAAAGGACTTTAGTATTGTATCATTTCAGTTTGGTCATTTCATGATTAGTATTGTTCTGTTCAACCCTGTTGATTTTGGACTAGCTACAGATTGTTTTGGTTCTGACTCTTTAATGGTGTTTTTCCACATTAATTGTGTTTTATAGCACTTTTAATGACACTCTCTAAACTCACAGTGGTTGGATAATAATACTCTGAAGGCCCTAATGGGACTAATGGCTTTTTAAGAAAAAGCATGTTTCAAGCCCCAATATTTAAGGAACCCAGGAGAGACTTGTAGTGGTATACAGTGTTCCCTCATTTATTGTGGGAGTTACGTTCTAAAAATAACCCGTGACAGGGGAAATCTGCGAAGTAGCCAACTTTATTTTTTACAATTATTATAGATGTTTTAAGGCTGTAAAACCCCTCACTACAGGCAAAAACATTTTCACACTTTTATCTCTTGTTTAAACACTCTAAAAGTTGAAACCTTTGTAGAAAAGTCCAGTATTATAGGATGAAAGCAAAGATCCAAATCTTTGCTGGTGGAGGCAGCTACAGTTGTAGCCACAGCTGCCCTGGGGCAGACTGACAGAGGCGAGGCTGCCATATCGCACCATCGGCCCCTCTGGCCAACACCAGTAGGCGGCAGGTGAAGTGTCTTGCCCAAGGACACAACAACCAAGACAGACAGAGCTGGGGATCGAACCGGCGATAGCTGATGATAGATGATACTTTTTGCTCTCAATATTTAAGCCAATTAAAATTCCTAATGCAAACTGGTCTTTCAAATCAATTATCAAATCCAACAAGTGTTCTTCCATCCAGAGTTACTAATGTTAGGGGAACAGCGTCTCCTGTCCTCTTGTTTGTCACACAGAAAAAATGTTCCACTTTTGACTTCCAGCTAATTTGTTTTGTATTCTTTCTTTATTGGAGTTCAAAAGCCTTGATTTGAGTTCCGTTCCCTTTGTGAAAGCAAAACACACTTGACTTTTTAAAAATTTGCTCCCTCTTGTTCTTAGTCCCAGCCCATAAATAAAAGCCATTGTATTCTAGTTCCTTGTGATTTGTTTGTAATGGAAGTCACTATGCTGGAAACCTCCATTGTAGCTTGGATTAGCTGAATAACAAGATGAGCAAGGGCAGTTAAGGAGATCTCAGAGGGCTTTGTTTTGCAGAAGCATGGAAACTACAAGTTCTTCCAAAAACAACCCTTGCATGAGGCTATGTGGTGAAAACTGTTGTTTTACATTAAAACTTATGTTCAAACAGTTAAACTTTTTTTTAAATTCATTGAATGTTGTGATGTTAGTGCATCAGCAGGATACTTTGTGCTGTCAGTGAACAGGCCAAAATAAACGATTCCCTTGCCGTAAGGTAGTAAACAGCCCCTCCAGTCATTACTACTGATTTTATTCTGGCCTGATTAAGTGCAGGTGTCTTTCATTATGTTAATTTTGTCTGTAAAATGTACTCTTCTTGTCATACTAATTTTGTCTCGTGCTTTTTTCAGGGTCCTCCTGGACGAGCAGGCTTTCCGGTAACTTGTTTTAACCTGTCTCTTTGTGTGTCCTCATGCATAGTATTGATGTGCGAGTGGTGGAGTATTAACATCTCAGCTGCTAGTTCAGAATGAAATGTGCAAATTACTACTTGTTGTTGCTTGTTGATTTTGTCACAGTTTAATGAAACTTTAATGAAAATCAAGATAATAACACACCGTTATCTTAATAGTCTTTAAATAGTCTTTAAAGGACTGTTTCCCAGAAATCAGGATTTGAAAAGGTTAGACTACCAACTTGTGCACATCCTTACAGAACCTGGAATACAAATACACCAGTATAGATGTACTATTGCAGTGAACTTTGCAGTTTTTATCACTTATATGATGAAAAGTTTCAGAGATGTCAGTACAGCAGTTGAATAGCACACACACCCTAACAGTATCCATTTGTAACACTGTGTGCTGTGATTGCGCACCTGTCCAGCTCTTGGTCTTTTTGATTAAAACGTCCATTCTCCAGCGCAAAGCTTACTTTTAATGTGTCATACACATATGTCATACAAGTATGTACATGCAAGCATGTGTTTTCTGTTAGTATATATGCAAGTGTGAGTGTGTATGTAGCTGACTAGGAAAGGCAGAAACAGGGTGTACATGACCGTTGCAGCAATCACATTTCCCTCTTTGCAAAAAATGAATTCAGAATCAGAAATGGTAAATGGCCTGTATTTATATAGCGCTTTACTAGTCCCTAAGGACCCCAAAGCGCTTTACATATCCAGTCATCCACCCATTCACACACTGGTGATGGCAAGCTACATTGTAGCCACAGCCACCCTGGGGCGCACTGACAGAGGCGAGGTGTGCCGGACACTGGCGCCCTCTGACCACCACCAGTAGGCAACGGGTGAAGTGTCTTGCCCAAGGACACAACGACCGAGACTGTCCGAGCCGGGGCTCGAACCGGCAACCTTCCGATTACAAGGCGAACTCCCAACTCTTGAGCCACGATCGGCGAAAGGGTTTTATTGCCAAATGTTGAGCAGGTTTACAACATTAGGAAAGTGCTGCGGTGCTTCAGTGCAAACATACTGTCATAAATTACACTTAAATAGACATGAAAATAAAAATAAGAATAAGATAAGAATAAAAATTAAGAATAAGAATTGGATGAGATTTTACCAAACACCCAATTCACCTCACTTTACTATAATGAATGTTGTACTCTGTGGTTCCAGCAAATAATCATGTTGGGCACTTTAAAGACTCCAGGTCCAGATTAAACTAAATGCAGTTTTGGCGGTGCCAGATTCTCCCCAAAGCCCTGATTTAAATCGGGACCTTGAACAGGAATTATTAACAAGCATTATTGCATTGAATAGTTGCAGAATCATGCTGTCAGCTCACAACTAAGTCAGAGAAACATTTTTTTTTTTTTGTTAAAGTTTGGTAAATTAAAAAACCCCAAACACCTAGGTTAGACTGCAAAAGGCAACAGTGTGTCTTTATGTCATTGGATGAACATTTAGTAAATATAAACTACACTATCATCTTGGAACAATCAGACTTTATACTATACACATGTAAAAATAGATTTAGGAATCAAAGCCCTGATCTGAAGCTAAAACCTGGCTAATCACCCAATCATGACTTCCTATCTCAGGTGGTTTTCAACCCGCTGCCCTTACCGTAACACTGTCTGGAGATATAAGATGGAAAAGTGTAACAAAGTAACAGGGCTACTAATAACTTTCTTCTAATGACATAAGAAATTACTGCAACTTTCTTCCATCGTCTTTCATCTTGAACTTTGCAGTGTTGAATGAGGCATGATTATTTGATAATTATGTGATTGTTTTTCACAGTGATCCTCTTTCTGCTCCCATAATTTGGGCATGGCATGTTGAATTGGTTATTCTGAATAACAAAAATGATCATCTTCCTTAAAGGAATACCATGACATTAAAAACTTTAAAAGCTTTTGTAGCAGTAATGCTAGCTGTGTTTCCATACGACTCCTGGCTACTAACTGATGTCAGAACAAAGCATTTAAGCTCTTTTAAATTTGTTATTCTCTTTTCTAGTTTTGGCTTCCATTAGGATATAAATGTGCTAACATTCGTCTCACTAACATGAACCAACCGTTGTTTCTATAACGCATCAGTGAAAAAATGAGATTAGCATAGTTCCTTGCAAATGAGAGAGTTGCAGAGACGATAAGTCTGAATGCCATGGTATCCCTATAGAACATCTGATTGACTCCTGTTCCTTCTTAATTTGCATTGGACATTAGGGTGGCAAAGGAAGTATGGGAATTCCTGGGAGAATGGTGAGTGAATTGGGTTCATGCATCACCAGCACTAGTGATAGTTACATTCAAAAGCTCTTACAACACAAATGCAAAAGGATTAATGTTACAGGATTAGATTACAGTTATTTTGAACAGTATGCATTAATACAGAAGTAAATGATCAGTACTGTGATAACAAAGTTTTCTTGAAGTTCCTTTGCTAGCATTTTGAATTACAAGCCACCCAGGGTGGAAGAAACATTAAAATCCTTTGTCTAAATAGGAGTACTGATAGCGTAATGAAAACACACTAACTTAACTCCGTGCTGCCTTGAGCTTGGCCTCTAGTCTCCTTCTCCATGGAGGGTACGGCTCCTTGCGGCTGTTTGTCTTATAGCTAAGCATCTCAGTCATCACTGCTGTCGTGGTGTTGATTAGCTGTTTGGTTACCATAATAGTCGAAGGAGGGATTTTCCGTAATGCTGCATTCACATCTTTGAGGAAACGTTCAGAGGGGACTTCATGTAGTCTTGGTAATCAACCATGGAAGGTCCAGGTTTCAAGCTCAGCCATGATCCCATCTCTCAGATTAGCTGCTCATGCATTCGCACTGAGTTTGGTACCCAATCTTAGAGTGTGGGGATGATGATATCTCCCCCTGACCTCAGGTTCTGCCTCCCTGTTGCTGTTTTACCTCATCAATTTCAAGTTGTGATAGCAGTTGTTTCTTCCAGATGTTGGAACACTGAGAAACTAGTTTTGCCATTAGTCGAGACGTTGGGTGTGGAGAATTCCATAGTAAAGTAAAACTTTATTTATATAGCACCTTTCAAGATAAAAATCACAAAGTGCTTCACAGAAGCTAAAACCTAAAAATAAAAATCAACCAAAAGCAAGTTTAAAAAGATGAGTTTTTAGCTGTTTTTTAAAAGCGACCACTGAGTCCACACATCTCAGGCTCAAAGGGAGAGAGTTCCACAATCTGGGGGCCACAGTTACAAAAGCTTTGTCGCCTTTTGTTTTCAGCCACGTGTGCTGGACAGCAAGCAAGCCCTGGTCACATGACCTCAGGGACCTGCTGGGAATGTATGGATGTAAAAGTTCACTTATATATGTTGGTGCTTGTCCATGCAGAGCCCTGAAAGTCAAGGTCAAAACCTTAAACTGGATTCTGAATTTAACTGGGAGCCAGTGCAGCTGAATCAGCAGGGGTGTGACATGGGAAAACTTGGAGGACTTGGTCAGAAGCTTTGCAGCAGCGTTCTGAACAACTTGCAGACGCTCCAAAGAGGCTTTACATAAACAAGTAAACAAAGAATTACAATAGTCCAGACGAGATGAAACAAATGCATGAATGACAATTTCTAATTTGGAGCGCGATACAATGGGACTCAGCTTAGCAATGTTTCTCAAGTGAGAAAAACAGGAGCGAACCAGAGATTTTACATGGGCATCCAAAGTCAGAGCTGAGTCAATACTAACACCAAGGCTCCTGATAGACGGTTTTGCAAACGTAGCAAGTGGACCCAAGTTTTCCATAACACTAGGTACATAGGTCCCATATCCTCTGCATGTAACCCCTTCTGCTTAGATTGCTTGCGTGATAGCTTTCCAACAGCCCTGTGTTCTTGCACCGCATTATTGGAAAACTGTGCAGAAAATATCAAAAGTAAAAATAATTATTATGCAGAAAACTGTTTCCCATCATTGTTAGCTGGATTCACTTTACAGCATATATTTAAGGTTGAACTCATTCTGTTTAATGGTCACCATCATATTCTATAAATGGTGCGGTGGGTGTTCTGTGACGACCACATATCTATGAAAACTTGTTCGTAAGATCAGAAACACAGGTCTGCATCCTGATTTTTCAAAAAGTCAATTAAAAGTAAGATAAATCAATCAGCTGAATTAAAATGGTTGAATAGTGTGTGACAGAGTTAACAGGGGGATTAAAATATGAGTAAAAAAGTGAAAGTGGCGTGTTGGCAAACAGCTGGTTAAGCCCATCACATTCATTCATTCTCATAGATGCTAATCTGACCCTGCACCTGCTCAACTTGCATAAGTTATTAGACTTTTATTAGAATGGTCAGAGTTGCTGTCCCCTCTCCATCATGGTCAAAAGTTTACTTGCTTATATAATAAAGGAGTTAAATAACTTTTTCACGCTCCATCCTCTCTTTATCACACATGTTGGCCAAGGTAATTAACAAGAGGACACTCATCGGTTACAAAGCTAAATCACTGAAGCTGGTTTGCTTCCTAATGCTAGCGATGTTTCCATACGACTCCTGGCTACTAACTGATGTCAGAACAGTGAAAGCAGACCACTGTGTTCTCCCCTCATGTCACCATTAAAGGCCAGAGGTTTATCCACATTTGCAAACCACCAGAAACCAACTGCTGGTCTCTCAGCTTGCCCAGCTCCAGTCGCTGTTAACGGGAGATGGACAAACCATCAGCGACAGAGACAACTACACTTTGCTATGAGATGAAATAAGCTTTCAGTGCAAATTATAACTTAATACACAATAATATAATAGTATAACTTAGTAGAAAAGTAGCATAGTAGCAGCAATACTATAATGTAGCAGAAATGATATGATTTAGCAGAAATACTACATGATAGTAGCCAACAGCAGCCTCAAGGCAGTAACGTAAAGGATGGATGCACATATTAATTGACAGGAGTTTTATGACAGCGCTGTCTGAGATTGTTTATTTGTAGATTTGACAGGGAAAGCAGACAGTGATGGAATGTGTTACATTACTTTGAATGCAAGCTGTGCAATCACTTCACCCTGGAAAATAATACAAAATGGAAAAAACTAAGTGTATACACACACACACACACACACACACACACACACACACACACACACAAAATACAACAGCCCGTTATTGTCGTAGTACATGAACAATGAAATTATTGTGGGTGCTTCATACCAACTGTGCCAGAATAAGATATAAATAGTTGATTTAAACAGTTGGAATAATTAGCAAACAGGAGTAATATATACAGTCAATGGGGATAAATGCAAAACAAGACAAATTCATGCAGAAATAAGAGAAAGGCCTGTCAAGAGGCTGTTTGTGAGTTTGGAGGTGTGGGACCTCCAAACTCACAAACCCGAGGGCAGCGGGTCAAACAGGTGGTGGGCGCGGTGTAGTGCTCACCTATGATGCTCCTGTTTTCCTGAGAGAGGAGCTGGCGATGGCTTCCAGGGGTGGAAGAGGGCAGACAGTGATTTTGGGGCAGTGTTAATTACCCTTCCTGTTCTCAGGAAAGCCATATATATCACCTTCCTCCATTTGATTTACATATACAGTAGTTCCCTTTAGCTCTTTCACCATCACCACCTCCGTCACTAGTCCTAAAGATGCTGCATGTCCCGAGCCCTCTCCATGTATCTAACACTGGTTCCTCTCCCTCTCTCTCTCGCTCTCTCTCTCCCTTCTTGTGTCTCTCCCCCCTCTACACACCTACTTGCATGTGACTGTGTCTGCTGTGTCTGATCCCAGGGCTTAAAAGGACACGCAGGGGAGAAGGTAAGTTTAGGAACACATGCCATTAGATGGTCCATATACAAATGTAGTTATTTAGCACAGTTAAAAAAATAACTTGATTAAACTTTAACTAAATGTTGGAGCTTAATCCTGAAATTCTATTTTTAATTTTGACTTCTTTGACTTTGCTCATCTGTGATTAACACGGCCCGATTGCAGTGAAATATAAATAGACTTGGCTAAGGTGTGACTCAATGGGTGGTGGAAGTAGTGGTTAGAGGTGCATAACTGTGCACTTCATTGTATGAACAGGGATGGGATTTGGATCTCTATTTTTCAACAGCATGTGGGTCTGTAAATGGTTTCCCACCCCAGTTAGGTCACCTGAAGTCTTTACACTCTGAAACACCAAAGTAACAATTTGTTACGCAGGCATCTGAAAAGTCTAATTTAAGACTCCTAAGTCTGTCCCCCAACTGGGGAGACCTTTACACAGGCAACGGCAGAGTACATGACAAAATTCTAGGGTGCTAAATTAGCTCACTTGGTAGAACAGGTGATCCGTGTCCACGAGGGTCAATGCAGCAGTCTGAGTTTGTTCTCTGCTCCTGAATGCTGTATTCTGTACTATGATGGACACTACACAATTTATTTAAAATGCTGTTCACTCAGCAGAAGTAGAAGATTTAATAGTTATTACCCAAAATATTTCTATTATTATGTTATTTATGTTATATTGGAGAAGAGAAGAACAAATGCCAGACTGGTGACCATTATTCCAACTGCTATAAGTCTGTAGGGTTAAACACACATTAAACACACAGTCTCTAAAGAGGGAGAGTGTCAACAAGCAAAATCTTCCAATCTGTCAGATGCATATACAAATACAGATTTGTTCTCATCACTCTGAATTCTTGGCTGAAATGTGTAACAAAGGGGAAAAGCAACAACACATACCAGAGAGTCAAATGTGGTTGTTAGCCAATACATTTTTTAAATAGTCAGTCATTAAAATATAATTTTAGCCTTGGATTGCCTTACAAAAATTGTAACCTGATCATCAGGATCCATAAAGTGCGGAGGAGCAGACAATGTGGCTACTTTATGGATCACAGTGCAAAATATTTATCTTTGTAGGCTGAGAATATGCTTCAGTAGGTAATGATCTGTGTTTCGTCTCTTCCCGTAGCTGTCAGGACAAACAGAATGAAGGAATACCAAAATTATACATGCAGACATTACTGCATGTAATCTCTTAAAGCCACAGCTGATGGAAAGTGATCTTTGTGGGATTAAAAAAAAGTTTATTTAGGATGAAATAAGATCCATATTCTATGTGTCTGCTTGTGAACAACAATTGGTTTTGTTTTCTCCGAGTGGGTCCTGGTTTTGGTTGAAATTCAAACCCTAACCTGTGACTTCTCATCTGTACAAATGAAATTCTCTGACTTACCAAAGCGGGAGCACACCAAGGAAGCAACAGACAACAACCTCAAATTAAACGAACCCTCTTTTTCAATCATTACTTTTACCTTCTGGTAAAACGTGAAGTACCCTCTGAAGATTTACTAGAAGATGTAAACACAGCACTAAGGACGATACCAACTGCGACCATCCAATCAGCTAATCAACACCACGGTAGCAGTGGTCTGTAAGATGCTTGGTTACAAGATGAAAAGCCACATGGAGCTGTTTCCTCCATGGAGAAGGAGACTAGAGGCCAAGATCAAGGTAGCATGGAGAGAAGTTAGCAAACTTTTGAAGCTACAGAAAGGTGTAATAAAGAAAAGGTACCTAAGAAGTACAGAGTCCTTGGAAACTGCCAAGGAAAGACTCACAGCCTTGTCCAGCCACTTGAAGAGGTACACTAGAGAGCTAGAAGGCAGGGGGAGAAACCAGGTCGACTCCACAGAACAATCTAAGGTGTACTCTCAGTGGCAGGGAACAATATGAGAACAGCACCACCAAGGCTGGAGACGGAGCAATACTGGAAGAGCATATGGAGAAGGACCCAATCTATAACGACAATCCACAGTGGCTAGTGAATCTAAGAGACCACAGTAAACTCCCTGAATAGTCCAGTAGGGACCACAGTGGCAGACATCCAAGAAAGGGTATGAAAAGTTGGACAGCATTAGACCCTGACATGATTCATGACTACTGGCTGAAGAAGCTGACGGTACTCCATGAGCCACTGGGAGCACAAATGAACCAGCTGCTAGTTTATGAGAGACACACAGAAGGGACCAGTTCCATCCAACTCCCGACCAATAACCTGCCTATGAACTGCACAAGATCCACAGGACAATAAGAGCCTTCATCAGTAATGCAATGGGGATTCGGTGAACAACACTAGAGGTAGGGCTGGCCCAAAATTCATATCTCGATATTCCTTAGCTGGATGGTGATATACGATATATATCTCAATATTTTTTAAAACCATAAAGTAAGAACAAAAAGAGAGTTTTTAGTCAAAGCTGTGTCCCAGATCTCACACAGGCACTTTTATTAACGTACAGCGTAGATGTAAATAAAAAGAATTACTCGGAAATAAATTATCATTTTTTATTAAATAATAATGCTCCATAAATAAAATAAAACAATGTTGTTTTTGTGCATAACAAACTGCTCACAATTGTGCAGTCAAGATGTAAACTAAAAAGACACTGAGCATAATAACAAAGACAGATTTGCAGCTGCTCTGTTCCCAAGTTCTACTGTGTGACTGAGTTTGAAATCCTCTTTGTAACCATGTCTCTTAATAAGTGCCATATGTGGTCCTTACGCACACAATACGGTAATATTACATTGAAGCCCATGCGTATCACTCCGCGAGGCTCCTGACTACGGTAGCCGTAATGCTCCAACAATCCATCAAGCGGTGCGGCTTTGTAGCTTAGCAAAGTCGTCCAAAAACATTTTTTGACAGATTGCTGAGCGCCGTGTACCACAGAAAATCGGTTCGCGGTCAGTAAGCACAACCAGAATTCATACATAAGGTGCACCGTCGAGTTTTGAGACAATGAAAGGATTTTAGATGGCGTCAACATGTTAGCCCAGTTAGCTCGTTAACCCGTTGACGCCGTCCAGCCCCACGCACGGGGTGATCCGCGGTAACTCGTTAACGGAGATTTGCCGTGTTAATGCAGTTATGGCGTTAACATCATTTTAACGAGATCACTGCTACCAGCACTAAAATAGCAATGTCCAAATGTTTAGTTTTTACCGACCAGCTCCTCTTTGATAGTTGGCGTGTCCATCTTGTCGTTGCCTGCAGGTGAAGCGATGGGCGAGGGGAAGTTGTGTTCAGTGAAGGAGAGAGGCGAGGCAGAGTAACGTTGCGTAGAGACAAAAGTGGACGAAAGAGAGGCATTATAACGTAACATAGACTATATCGATATAAACGATATTGTCACATCTCATATCTCGTATAAAAATATATCGATGTATTTAAAAACTCAATATGTTGCCCAGTCCTAACTAGAGGCCAACACCACAAGTAAACATCAATTGAGGGATCTACCAAGGAGATGCTCTGTCTCCACTGCTGTTCTGCATAGACATGGACCCCTTTGGTGAGATCATTGATAAGACTGGCTACGGATACCAACTATGGAATGGAGCAGTTGTCATACATTAAGCTGTTTGCCAAGAGTGAACAAGACATCGATTCACTGATCCACACCACCAGGATGTACAGCAGCGACATCGGAATGTCGTTCGGACTGGAGAAGTGTAGACAGATGGTAACGAAAAGAGGGAAGGGGATTGCACTACCAGAAGGCAATACTGCAGACATAGAGGACAGCTACAACTACCTGGGAATGACACAGGCAAATGGCAACCATGAAGAGGTCACTAGAAAAGCTGTAACCACCAAGTACCTGCAGAGGCAAGTCCTGAGGAGTCAGCTGAACGGTAAGAACAAGATCCGGGCTATCAACACCTACGCCCTGCCCGTGATCAGGTACCCTGCTGGGACAATAAGCTGGCTAAAGGAGGAGATAGAAGCCACTGACATCAAGACCCTCGTCTTGATTCTTCTATCTCCTCCTGACCATACGTAGAGAGTTTCACCCAAAATCCAGCACCCTGAGGCTGTACGCTAAGTGAAAGGAAGGAGGCCGGGGCCTAGTGAGCGTCAGAGCCACTGTCCAGGATGAGACAACAAACATCCATGAGTATATCAGGAAGACTGCCCCGGCTAACTGCGTGCTCAGTGAATACCTCAGGCAGCACAAACCCGAGGAAGAGGAGGCGCCTCTCTGCCATGGAAGGACAGGCCCCTGCATGGTATGTACCACCGGCAGATAGAGGAGGTGGCTGACATCCAGAAATCCTACCAGTGGCTGGATTGAAAGACAGCACGGAAGCACTAATCATGGCAGCACAGGAACAAGCTCTGAGCACAAGATCCATAGAGGCTGGGGTCTATCACACCAGGCAGGACCCCAGGTGCAGGCTGTGTAAAGATGCTCCTGAGACAATCCAGCACATAACAGCAGGGTGTAAGATGCTAGCAGGCAGGGCATACATGGAACGCCATAACCAAGTGGCCGGCATAGTGTACAGGAACATCTGTGCCGAGTGTGGCCTGGAAGTCCTGAGGTCAAAATGGGAGACGCCCCCAAGGAAGGTGGCGAACAACTGAGTTAAGATTCTGTGGGACTTCCAGATACAGACGGACAAAATGGTGATGGCTAACCAACTGGACATAGTGGTGGTAGACGGAGGAAGACGTATGTGATAGTGATCGATGTAGCAGTTCCGAGTGACAGCAAAATCAAGAAGAATGAACACGAGAAGCTGGAGAAATACCAAGGGCTCAGAGAAGAGCTGGAGAAGGTGTGGAGGGTGAAGGTAACGGTGGTCCAAGTGGTAATCGCAGCGCTCGGCGCAGTGAATCCCAAGGTAGGCGAGTGGCTCCAGCAGATCCCAGGAGCAACATCCAAGTTCTCTGTCTAGAAGAGCGCAGTCCTGGGAACAGCCAAGACACTACGCTTGAAGGATAGACCGCCGCAGGATGTAAAGTGTTTTCTAATATGTTAAAAAGTTGAGCTACAACAGTAATTATCTAGAGCTATCTGTAAAACACATGCATGTCTCTGGACTATGGGGGGAAGCCGGAGTACCCGGGGAGAACCCATGCAAACACGGGGAGAACATGCAAACTCCACACAGAAAGACCCCGGCCTGATGGTGGAATTGAACTCAGGACCTTCTTGCTGTGAGGCAACAGTGCTTCCCACCGTGCCATCGTGCTGCCCATTGATATAACTGATATCAGTGGGCATTATATTGATATAATTATTCAACACAAAAAAGTTCAATCAGTTTTTGATTTAACCATCGGGAATGCGTACGATTGGCAACCATTTTATATTTATATGTCCCATGTCATTGAACAGTTTTGTGGCAAATAGAGAGTGAACCCAGATGCAGGACTCAGCAGACAGAATTAATCTCAAAATCACAGCTTTAGGATAGGATAGGATAGAACTTTATTAATCCCTCGGGTGGGTTCCTCTGGGAAATTCGACTTCCAAAAAAGCACAGCAACGACCGAAGTTACAGTTACAGAATTGTTATACACACACACACACACACACACACACACACACACACACACACACACACACACACATATATAAATACAGAGACAAATATAAATAAAATATACAAAGGGGATAAATAGAATAAATAGGAATAAAAAATAAAAATACAAGTGAATTGCACATTTCAAGTATTGAGTCTATTGCACTGTTGACTATTTACAAAAAGTATTGCACAAGGTATTGTACAGTGAGGTGAAGAGGCACTACAGCTTAGTTGTTCCCCCCTCCTTTGTCCTCCTGTTTCCCCTCCCTCTCCCCTCCAGAGAGGAGTTAAACAGTCTGATGGCGTGTGGGACAAAGGAGTTTTTAAGTCTGTTAGTTCTTGTCTTGGGGAGAAGCAACCTGTCACTGAACAGACTCTTCTGATTGTTTATGGCCGTGTGCAGAGGATGCCCAGCATTGTTCATAATGTCCAGCAGTTTCTTTAATGTCCTTTTCTCTGCCACTGTCACCAGAGTGTCCAGCTTCATGCCGACCACAGAGCTAGCCTTCCTGATCAGTTTCTCCAGCCTGGATGAGTCCCTCTTTGCTGTGCTGCTCCCCCAGCACACCACAGCATAGAAAAGTACTCCAGCAACCACTGACTGGTAAAACATCCTCAGGAGCTTCCTGCAGATGTTAAAAGACCTCAGCCTCCTGAGGAAGTACAGTCGGCTTTGGGCTTTTTTATACAGGTGCTCTGTGTTTAGCTTCCAACTACTCAGAACCCCTCCTAGATGGCCAATCTCCTTGCCCCATCTCTAAGGGAGAGGCCAGCCACCCTTCGTAGGAAGCGCATTTCCACCGCTTGTGTCTGCAGTCTCGTTCTTTGTTTACCGCAGTGACCTAACCCTCGGAGATAGACGAGTTGTCCCTGTCGTCCCCAGACTCTCCGTCCTCCATGGAAGACGGGCTAGTGGGATTAAGGAGATCCTCAGCAGCGCTTCACTCACACATGAATGTAAACATTTCTTAAAACCAAAGGAGCAAATAAAGAGTGCAGAATAAAAACACTGGATCAAAGACCCAGGACCATGACAGTGACAGTAATCCCACACTGCAAATGCTTTTCTAAATAGAAAAAAACACAATGGAACATGATCAGTGGCAGAGTGACAGAGAACGGAACAAAAAGCAGCAAATGAACCAGAACCAGAGTTAAGCAATGTGTGGAGAACTATTCCTGAATGCTATTCAAAGAAATTAGAAGGAAGAAGGTTGTCCAAGAGACAGTAGTTCAATACGTAATTGCAAGTATCTCCCATTTTCCTAGCAAAATATGAAGAAACAAGAGGTTGCGCTTCATGCATTACTGCACATTTTAATAACATTCTTCCATTAAGTCTAATCATTTATAGAACCCTTAACCTCCTAGGACCTGGCGTCCACATATGTGGACATCACATTTTGGGTTATTTAGACCAAAATACTCAATTTTGCTCTGCAAGGGCCTGATATCCACTTACAAGGACATTATACTGCTACTGTTCTATCGAAATTTAAAATGAAAATCCTCATATGTGGCTCTCATTTTTGTTATAAACAAAAATTAGGTAAAAAAAATAAATCTGCTAATTCTTTG
Source organism: Aulonocara sp. 'chitande type north' Nkhata Bay (assembly GCF_057382095.1). NCBI lineage: Eukaryota > Metazoa > Chordata > Actinopteri > Cichliformes > Cichlidae > Aulonocara > Aulonocara sp. 'chitande type north' Nkhata Bay. The sequence continues at coordinate 296,077 of NC_141356.1, read as the reverse complement.
TTTTTACATTCATCAGGTCCCAATCAGCCCAAATATCAAAGAGAAATTAAAAATGCATGCCGTGGAAGAGTTCGGGTCTTAGGAGGTTAAACAAGGATCAGGAGTTAGTTCAGTAGCCACTGGTGTTTACCCACTATCACCAAATTTAAACCAGCTTAGAATTTAAACCCCAAGTAACCAGACATTGGTGTCACATCAGCTTTACATTTCTTTAAACATTTAAACATTGTATGTGATGAATTGCTGTAGCCATTTACCTTTTTGTTGAATCCCTCTGATAATATTTATAGATGTGAGTGCTAGAGGAAGGAATCCCTTTTCCTGTCTTTCTGTCTGTTCATAGGGAGCACCAGGTGAGCCTGGCCTGTCTATCATTGGACCAAGAGGACCTCCTGTAAGTGTCTCTCCCTAGAACTACGAACCCTTTTACCTTTAATCACGTCTGCTTGTCTATGCAGCAAATGTCTTTATTAGCTACCACTGTTGTAGAACTCATCACATCAGTTTTGTGGACACCAACAGACTTTTCAGCTCTATTAATTAAATTAGACAACTCCTTACTTTTCAGGTTTGTGGAGTACTGAGCACGGATTTATGTTGGCTCGGCCAAATTGTCTTTATTCAAGACTGAGTCACTGCTCCATGACAGAATATTGTTATATAATTGCAGAGTGCATGTGTAAACGATTGCATTGGAAGTTAAGTTAGACTGGATCACTAGTCATCGTTATTTTATCAGGGAACAAAGCTGGACGCTCCATCCTTGTCCAGCTGGGCTCACGGCTAGTTATCCAGTCATACTGGTTTCTCTTGTTTTGACCAAAATTCTCAGGTGACAACACGAGTTGAATGTTTCTCCCCGTTTATAGTTTACAGGAGGGCAACTAGCCAGCCTAAGCATCTGTTTTTCTTAGTGTTCATTATTATAGTCTATCCTTTTGTATGCCCACTTTTCCTGTATTGTAATAGGCATTTCTAATAAATAACAGGCTGCAGAAGAGACTCTGCACAGGAGAATCCAAGAAGAGTCAGTCGCAAACACATTACAGTTGTGAACAAAAAACAGAGCGCTGAGGAAAACAGGAGGTTATGCAACCCGAGGCAAAACAAATGCTTCAGCATCTTTAGCATTTTCAAATTCAAATCAAATTCAAATTTTTATTTGTCACGTACACAGTCATACACAGTACGATATGTAGTGAAATGCTTGGACAACTGCTCGTGACCTAAAGAAAACAAAAAAGGAAAAGGCTATGAATAAGAAAGGAAATAAATATGAAAAATTAAAAAGGGTAAATTTAACTAGGAAGGAATAAAATATAAATTAAGGTTAAAAATGAAATAACTGTACAACACAAATTAGAATGAAGGGTAAATTTAACTGGGAAGAATAAGATAAAGATAAATATATAAATTAAAGTTGAAAATAAAATAACTGTACAACAAAATACACAATATAGAACTATATAAGAATGTATGAAGAAATCTAAACATAAATAAATATATACACAATAACAGCAGCTGTACAAGTATTAACCGGAAATGAAGAATATAGTGACCAGTGTTGTGCAAAACCAAAGTCCAGAAAGTCCAGTGTGTGTAAGAACCATATGTGTGGGTCAGTACTGTGTGGTGGTGTGATTGAGAGACCGTATCGCCTGCGGGAAGAAGCTCCTCCTCAGTCTCTCTGTGTTGGTCTTCAGGGAGCGGAATCGCTTTCCTGACCTCAACAGAGAGAACAGTCTGTTGTTGGGATGGCTGAGGTCCTTCACGATCTTCCTGGCCTTGGTCCAGCACCGCCTGCTGTAGATTGAGTGCAGGTCAGGGAGCTCGGAGCGGATGGTGCGCTCAGCTGACCGCACAACCCTCTGTAGAGCTCGTCTGTCCTGTCATTTTGTCATGTCACTGGGTTGGATGAATATGTGGTACATTTTGAAGCTTCACAGTCATTGCTGGCCTGAGGCGAGACAGAACATTTTTCAGTATCTGATTTCCTCGTGTACACAGAAGGAAATCGCACACAGTGTATTCACCATTTACAAAATACGTAAAAATAGCGGAACCGTTCTACTCTCAACTACACTTTTCCAGGCTTTATGTCAGACTGTCGGATGCATGTTAAACACTCATGGTTTTCTCTTTTTTTCATCTCTTTAGGGACAACCTGGTACAAGAGGATTTCCAGGATTTCCAGTAAGCTATAACCACCTGTTTGCCAGGGTTGTTTTTAGGCTATAATACTTCATGAATTAGCTGGTGATTGACGATTTTACTCATATAAAATATGTAAAAACATTTTCTGCACTCCTTTAGATAAAATGGAACATCAAACCAAAATATTACCATCTTCTCATGATTAGATTGCCACTTTGTGAGTGCTGCTCAGCACAGTAAACACAGACCAATAACTGTTTTAACTAGTAGCATAATGGTAACAGCACCTTCCTTCTACTACCACCAGCACTGCCATCTGTATGTCTGAGCAAGATACACAGTCTTTATTTAATTGCCAGTGTATTTCCTAAAAGTTAGAAATTGCATCTTTGTGAGTCAGGGACTATAACACAATCTAAATGTTGTACTGTCTTCTCCTCTCCTCTCCCAGGGTCCAATTGGGTTAGATGGCAAGCCTGTGAGTACCATTAAGTTCCTTTTGCAAACTGGAAGAACTGAATAATTTAGTTCCTTCACTGGTCATTAATAAAAATTCTACCAGCCATCATCATCTTTATTATTATTTTTTAGTTTAGTGATGTTATATGTTTGGATTGATTTAATTGTTTTGCCTCCACAAAGGGACAGAGTGGACCAAAGGGAGACATGGTAAGTCATAAACATAAATAGTGCCAATCAAGCACTCGTTATAATATAACATGAAAAGTACACAAACAGAACAAAAACAAAATCTTGTCCCGTAACTACCTGGTACTTCTCTATTTCCCGTGCTTCTTATTGCTTGTTGCTGTCTGCTGGGACAGACACATCTGTCCCTGCATTCTTCTGCTCCTTGTCAACCTCCACTATATGTTGGCTTGACTGTGTGGAACTCGACGCCCTGTTGTTCTTAACCACCTTTGGTGGTGTCTCCCACTGGGGCTTAGGGACTGGAAGTCCATATGCAGTCCCATCCTACAACTATCCTGCAACAAGGTCTGCAACCCTGGGCCTGTCAGCTGTAGTTGTTAGGGGTTCCGAAAGAGACTCAGGCGCAGGCCAGGGTTTCCCTTTAAGCGAAGAACAGTGCGTTTATTCACAGTGAACACAATCACCAAGTGGCTATGTACAATGTGCAGGGGAAACGGGTCCGGGTCGCCAGGGTCCGTGGGAAACAGGGTTAGGGGAAAAGGTGCTCCACACTTTCTGTACAAAAGCTCCTCCTCAGTCACTCCTCTCAGAATCCGGTTCCAAAAACGATCTAAACACAAAAGGTCGGGTTAGCGGGATAATAACAAAGGGCTTTCAAGATACAGGTTGGCAGATACACAAGTTTGACTGACGCTGATAGTTCAACGATCCAGCGAAGACTAGTGCAGACTCGCCATCTAAGTAGTGCAGTAATCAGCTGGGATCAGCGGCCGGTGTGGTGATGAGCAGGTGTGTGGGCCAGCAGCGGGAGCCCGCAGTGAGCATCGCCGTGGCGAGAGAGAGAGAGAGTGAGAGAGAGAGGGCGAGAGAGCAAACAAACCACAAACATATTGCCCAATAGAGGATTGACCAGCAGGGCACAGGGACCATGACAGTAGTAGACTCTTGCCTCTACGGATCTGGTGTTTAGGATCTGTTCTTGTGCTGTCGTCCTCTGTGCTGTCCTTTAGCCATCGTTAGCTCTCTCCCAGCCGATTGTCCCGAGCAGTTGGGTAGGAACAGGAACCGTATCCGGAACAAAAGTCCATCACCAACCTGCCAAGGGAAAACTCTGGCTACTAGCAATTCTGTTTTTAGAAATATGACACAGGGTTATGTCAGTCAAAGGTTTTAAGGTTAATAATGAACTGGTGTGTAACTTTGCAAAAAATGTCAAACTCTGTAGTTTTCTTTGTTTCCCTCCCCCAATTGGACAGGGGGGGGGGGGGGGGGGGTGTAATGCAAATGGCCTGATTTTTGTATGACGCTTTTCTACTATATCTGAGCACTTGAAGTTCTTTACACAACCTGCCTCATTCACCCATTTACACAAGCACGTTTTTCTATAATTTTTAAATGTAAGTGTTTTCAATCTGTCATTCACACACTCTCTGATTGTTGCATCAAGTCAAGTCAGCTTTATTTAGATAGCACATTTAAAAGACATCAAGTGTGGGCCAAAGTGCTGAACAGAGGGATAATATAATCAAATAAAACAGAATTAAAATAGATAAGATAAACAACATCAGAGAGCAAATTGGGGTTAGTGTCTTGGCCGAGGATATTTGGCATGCAGACAGGAGCAGCCAGTTTTCTCCTTAAAAACAATGTAGGTTTCATAGACAATTGTGAAACTATCTGGGAATGTTAGGGGAAACAACATTCTTCCCACTTTGTATGGCTGGACAAAGTTGGACTGAAAAACAGCACAGAAACACTAATCATGGCAGCACAGCAACAAGCTTTAAGCACAAGATTGATAGAGGCTGGGGTCTACCAGGTTCAGGCTGCACAGACTGTTCCCTGAGATATTCCAGCACACAGCAGAATAGTGCAAGATGCTAGCTGGCAGGTTATACGTGCCATGAGCAAGTGGCTGTCGTAGTACACAGGGAGATCTGTGATGATTATGGCCTGGAAGTCCCAAGGTCGTATCCAATTATCCAGTGGGATATGGCCTTTAGGATGGTTGAAAATGACCCAGCTAAGATCCAGTGGGACTTTCAGATACAGACAGGCCAAGTTCAAGCAGAGGAAGACAGCTGTAGCGTTAGATGTAGCTATACCAAGTGATAGCGACATCGGGAAGAAGGAAGATGTGAAGATTAAAAAATACCAAGAGCTGAGAGAAAAGATGTGGAGTGGTCCCTGTGGTAATCAGAGCACTCAGGGCAGTGATGGCAAAAATAGAAGAGTGGCTAAAGCAGATCCCAGGAATGGCAGTCGCAGGAACCTAGTCCTAGGAACACCAAAGATACTGCCCAGGACCCTCAAGATCCTAAGTCTCTGGTAGAGAACCCAAGTTTAAAAGACAGAGACCCCCCACAGGGCAAGTGGAGCAGCCCTGTGCAACAAAGTCGTTCTTTAACAAATTAAAAACACAGTGAATATAAAGTTGGGATAGACTGGATGGATGGATTTGTGCCCCTCTTCCTGAGTTCTTTAATAAACCAGTTGCTGAGATCTGACAGCTACTTGTGCAGGTCACATCCAGGCCTTAGTGGGAAGTTAACCTGAGTGGGTTCATTCCTAACAAGAAGTTAGAACAGTCCATTTTTCAGTTTGATTGATTATTCTGAGAAAATGATTTTCACTCATGTTAAGTCTTTCACACCTTGCAGCAGCTAATCAATGCCTAGGTCATATTTAAGACAAAGTGTTTTCCTGGTGTCTTTCAGGGACAGCGTGGTCCTAAAGGACACCCAGTAAGTATCTGAGACCTGATGTCAGTCCTCTGATTACGCACTGCTCAGCTCTTTGCTACCTTTGTAACCAACTCCTCTTTTCTTTACTTGTGTTCTTTTGCTGTCCAGGGGGAACCTGGACCTAAAGGGGAGAAGGTGAGATTTTTATTTTTCATGTTTTTCTTTTATTATGGCTGGTGAGTGTACTACCCTTTATTTGATGAAAGAAGTACTCACACCATTTAATTAAAGCATCAGAAGCATAGATTGTATATAAAAGACGGGCCACTGATTTCTGGAGTCCACATTTGAAAGAGTAAATGTCTGCTTATGGCTTCCATCATGTTGTTTTTTAGAATCAGGGCAAGATAGCACAGAGCTTATCAGCTTTAACTAGCATATCTCTACAGTGTGTGGTAGCAGTAATGTAAGCAGTGTGTCAGCCTCAGAGGGCAACATTATGACACCATCAAGGTGTATGCTATCACATTTGGGAAAACTCTTCTTGAGCTACAGAACTCAACACAGTTTCCATAGACTAAACTACACTCACCGTGTGAAAGGGCTAGGGTTAGGGTTATGGCTCTTTATGCCATTCAGATCAGTTTTCTGATACTCTAACGATCTCTTTCTAATTCAACTTTTTTCGTTTATTCAAGGGTATCTGTGGCGATTACACACATCGGGTAAGGAAACATTACTACTAAACTAATTCTTTGCTGGTTCTCTTTCAGAAGAAGTCAAAGTTTAACATATTGAGTGTGTTATTATTATGTTCTTTTTTTAAGATTAACTAATAGAGTCGTTAACGATGACAAAAATAGATGAATGATAGGTAGCACATGTGGAACTGCAGTTCTTTGGCCCTCTGTCTCTGCAGTTCAGGTAGCTGAGGGAAAACAGGGTCCCTACCAGCAGCATGCTATACAGACAGATGTGTATGATTGCCAGGAAAAAGAGTCTGCTATGTAATGGAGATTTGTCTGATAAATTAGCCTATTTTTAGCTAGTCTTTAAGTTTTTAAGAAACCCCTGCAGCAGTCTGGAGGGGCATTCCTATGGTATAAACACAGTCCAGGCCGCAGTCTTAGGGAACTGCTGTTTGTGGAGTTCAGATGTTAATTTAGTCTTAGTAATAATAGACAGGCAACAATGTCTTGTCAAATACTTCGTTTCCAATATTTACAGGTGAAGATGGCTCTAATACGCCACTGCCTTTTCAGTTATTCACCTAGCTCAGCAGAGAGTCAAGCTCCGCCTACCTCTATGCTTTTAGGAGGGTCAGGTTGAGGTGGTAAATCTGCATTGCTCTGCCTTTGTCAATTTGCACAACCTCATAATCAACATCCACCACTACCATCACCTCAAAGGGCCTTGGGCATTTGAGTAATTTGAAGTTGGATGAAGGGACTGATGCAAGTGGATTTTCTCTGATAATTATCTGGTTCTAGTTGTTTATTAAACAACTACCATTCAGAGTTTGGAAATGGCTGCAATCACAGCTTTGTAAGATGATGACAGATGTAACCTCAGAGATGGTCTTTCCCTTTTCACGTAAATGGCCTCCTTGACTCTGCCCTCAAACCAGCGTTCCTCCCTGTCCAGGATGTGAACATGCTCATCATTGAAAGAGTGTCCACTGGCCTGTAGGTGTAAATAGACTGCAGAGTCCTGGCCTGACGAGGTGGCTCTGCTGTGTTGTAGCCAGAGGTTGTTTGGTTTCTCCGATGTATAAATCCTGGCAATCCTCCTGCACTTAACAGCGTACACTATGTTACTCTGTTTGTGTCGGGGGACCCGATCCTTGGGGTGGACCAGTTTTTGGTGCAGCGTGTTTTGGTGTTTAAAAGCCACAGAGACCCGGTGTTTAGAGAAAATGCATCTCAGCTCTTCTGATACTAAAGATTCGATTATGTAAGCTGGGCGAATGTTGACCTCAGTTCTGTATGTAACTTTCTGTTTGATTTGATAATGAAATGGTTTGTTGCCTAAAATGACAATTTCCATGGTGTGTAGGGCCTCTTTGTGCAGGATCTTCCTCTGAAAACCCTGGCTGCATTACGATCAAGTCATACTCTGTTGAAGGTTTGTGGGTGTCTCTGAACACCCTGTTTGATAACCCTCACTGGGTGCTGCGAGGTCATGCCACAAAGAGAGCCAGTGCCCACGAACAAAGGCACTCGTCAACCTTCTGCTTTCCACCCAGAGAAAAGAATAAAGATTAATTAATCAGGATCAGCTTAATGCATTTCCTTTTTGGTGACACAAAACCTTTACTGAGTATTTACTTGATGCTTTTTTTAAAAACTCCAAGTACTCTTTGCTACAAGCCACAGTCACACATTCAGTCAAGTTTTATTTTGTCAACGTAAGATATCAAAAATCCTTTAAGGAGCCTTAAATTTCCACTTGTCAGCATGTTCATTGTTTGTCCTTTAGTTTTGCATTTCTGATACTTTTTCATTTTTATGCATCTCAACATAAAGACAAATATTCCCCACAGGAAAGACCATTTTTATCTGATTCATTCTTAATATTAGCAGCAGGTGACTTATATCCATCTAAAGCTGTTCTCAGTTGTGGTGGATCACTGTAATGGTTGGAGACAAAGCAGCAGACTTGCCTACTTTTACTCTTCCCTCACCTTTGCTTATAATCTGCTGTATGTATTTCCATAGAACTTCTAAGTGATCTTCTGAATAAAGAGCGTGATTGGTTACATAGCAAAACAGGCATCGTCTAACTGAAGTCAATCAAATGTAACATTGGATACGTGTTAAGACAGAGAAGACTGGCCAGGAATTATTTTGGGTTTACTTTATTGATAAAGGTGCTTTCGTTTTAGTGGCATCATAAAGTTTGTGGAAATATGTACGCTTTGTAAAAAGTAGGCACGTTTCATGCACTTGGGAAAACAAAGCTCTCATCACAGGTTTACTTGTACTGACCTTTTATCTGATCGCACTGGTCATCTCAACAGAAGCGACGTATTGTACAGCCCTGTGTTGGACAGTTGGCCACAGTAAGTCTGAATATGTACTGTAACTCTACTGCTGTACTCTCTTTGTGGCAAGACAGGCTCCTTCCTCTGCTCCACTGCAATCTACGGGCCTGAGTAACAGTTAATGGGGATGCTGATCCACAACAAATCCTGCACAGCAAACAGAAAGGCTCTCTGCTGGCATCTAAGAAGCAAAACAAAATTCAGCATATAATTTAGAGCATATCAGTGCATGGACCATCCCCTTTGCAGCTTCAGGCCTATAGTTTGCTTTACTGGGGCCTCTTTTTTAGATTTCCTTTCTTCAGCCTTATTTCCTTTTTTCTAATTTGACTTCCCATTTCCTTTCACCCTCATTTCTTTTTCCCTCTACATCCCTCCCCCTCTATCCGTCTTTCTCCTCTTCTACCCTGTTTCCTTTCTTTGGCCTCCTGGTGACCTTTGCCCTGTGACCTTTTTGCATCGCTGGCCACCTGTGCTTTGTGACTTCCCCCCCAGCAGATGTTGCCCATCACCGTGCGCAACATGCCCTCAATAAGCCCTCTAATATTAAAACGCCTCAAGGTACAATTGTGTATGTCCCCTGCTTGCCATCCAACTTCTCTTCCTTCCCACAGCTTCTCTCTGCTGCCATGTGTGTGTGTGTGTGTATATATGTATATGTGTATATATATGTATATATATGAAGGTGTGCATAAAGCTGGACAACAATGGTACAAAAATTGTGTTGTATAGCTTGTGTAGCATTGAATTAAGATAAGATGATGGTTAATTAAATGTCTCTGTATGATGGTCTCTAGAGTCACAAGTAAAATGGTGTTCTTGAAGGTTTTCATATTTTACACCAGCCTCAATCATGTGATTGGTTTTCAGAGCTTTTGGATACTTGGGGTTTTTTGACCTCATTGACAGGGAGGGCATTCACATCATTGAATAAGAAAGGCACTCTTTCTATTCACTGTCTTCTTGATCCACACTGGTAACTGTGGACAGCAGTCCAGAAAATGAAACCTCTGTGATTGTGTTATTGCTAAATGACTCTTTGGTCACTTTTGGAGCATCTATTGACCATATGCTTGCATATCCTGTCAGCTGAGGGTCACAGGTCAAGCATGTAGAAACTGGGTATTAATTGAAAAAAGTCATTGTTCTCCAGCATAATAACTGCTCGCCCTGTTCCTTAGCTTACCTTGCTCTCTCCAACACCACAGCACTTGCTCCCCACCCTTTATTGAATTGATTGCAGTGTAGTGTGAGGTTGTTTGGACATGGCTGGTGTGGCTCACTGTAGAATGACAGGTTTTAACTCAAACTCTCTTAGCAGGGCGAGCCTGGAATACAGGGGCCTGCGGGACCTCCGGGGCCACCCGGTCCACCGGGAACACCGGGATCGGATGGGGCCAATGGCCCACCGGTGAGTCTTAATCTGAGTTTACCTCTTTATATATCCTCTGGTGTCACGCACCATGGTGTCAAATTTAAATTTAACAGACTTTTCCATCTCAGACAAGATTTAAGAGACTAACTAGTATAAAGGTTCACTTTATATGAATGTATTTACTGTTATGCTCTCACTAGAGGGAGGGGCATAATGTCATTGTTCACAAGATTATGACATGGCTCGTATAGTCTTTGTAAAACAAAGTTTTATGTCACACAGGGTAAACCTGGAGAGCCAGGCAAACCTGGAAAAGACCCAAGGGTAAGCATTAGTGTTGTGACTCGTCATGTTTTTCTAGAGCCTTCACATTATTAATTCATGCAACATTAACGTTCTTCTTCCTTCTTTATGCAGCTCTTGCCTGGACTAAAGGTGAAAAAACATTCTTTCTAATACAAAGTGCAAAATAAAAACAGCATAGCATCACTGTAGCCCGCCGTGATGAATTTAGAGTTGTAGGAGTCAAACAGGCCACATGACACCAAGTCAGAAAGTTTTCAGTGTGCCTGATGCAAACGCTCCACGTGATGCATTAATTGTTATGGATTGTTTGAAAGCAGGAATGTGAACTGTGAGCTCAGATGTGACGCAGAGATGTGAAATGCTTACTGCGGTAAATCAAAGCTGAATGTATAGATGCTTTATACATATACACCTATTGTTTTATGTCTTCAGGGTGAGCCAGGTGTGCCAGGACAAAAGGTGAGCTCCCTTCTGTGTTTTACATTTAAAAAGTATTATTTCAACTATGCTATATTCCAGTAGACACATTTTTCCTTATGAACGGAAAGAAATGACCACTTATTTACTAATGATGGACGTATGTATCATGTAGCTTTGAATACCTGCGTACGATCAAAGCAGAAAGATTAAGGAAGTAGTATTTTATTTATTTTTATTTTAGTATTTTATTTATTTTTATGTTCATAATGAACTCTTATATTTTTACTTTAAAAGGGAAATAAAGAAATAGGGCTCAGTTTTAATAGGTTTCGAGACACCACTTTGATCATCTGTTGGCTGTTACTGTGCTTTCAGTGTTTATTAGTGTTATTATTTTGGTGTTTGTATGTGTGTCTGTTTGTCTCCACAGGGGGATCGAGGTGATGTTGGCCCAGCAGGCCCAAAGGTATTTACCTTCTGCTTTATGTTTGACCCAAAGCATCAGGAGAAACTCTCCAACACACTCTAAGCTTTTAAGATCATCCTCTAAGGTTTGAGGACAGTTTGCAGGATACAGTAGCTTGCTCCAAGAGATCTAATCTCCTGATGACAAGTGCCTTTAAACCCTATCACTGGTGACAATATTACTATTTATTTATTTATACTGTTTATTATTTACGGTTGCGGATGCTGTGTTTTTCCTTGCTAGTCTTTTCTCTCTCTCTTTCCTTCTGTTAACTCTCTTCCCATTTTCTCTTTCTTTCTCTTTCCTGTCCTCCGGTCCTGTCCGTTCTCAGTGTAATAACTCAAAATGAAAAAAATAAATAATAATAATAATAAAGGTCCAATAAAATATGTCAATCAAGTGGACCAGTAAAGCTGTACTGGTTTACATGGGAAAATAAATCCTTCAGGCTGTCCTTGTCCTTCACACAATGATTCTGATTGCTCTAATGTGGACAGGACATACAAAAAACAACAAAGACAATATTATTATTAGTTTGTGTCTTTGTCCAAACTGTATAATCGAATAAACAGTTGTAGATTTTAATGTCTCTGCCATCTGGATATGAACAGTTATAGCAACGAATTCACAGTATAAATCTATAAGATGTGATTTTGCCCAAGAGCTCAAATGTTGGCACTTGTGAAAATAAGCTGCTGCTCTCCTTCTGTGCAGATTATTGTAAATGTTCCATCTTATCTGTTTTCTGCCATGAGCCCATCAGCTCACTGACATGAAACATTACTCACTGAAAGGACTACAAAATATCGTGTGCGCCATCTAGTGGAGAGTATAATTATTGTTAAATTTACAGCATTGTTATCTGCTTCACAGGGAGTTGGGGGAGACCAAGGAAATAAGGTAAGAGGAAGTAAAATAAGGCACCTTTTGTTTTTTCTGAACTACTCACTTTAGTAAAGTAAAGCTGAGTTCAAAGCTGAAGAGCCCGACACAGACTTCTCTTCATAGTTTCTGGCCTTAATTCCACGAGAGGATTTAATTCAGTTCCATAGTTTAAGCAGCTAACAAGAGGAGGCTGTAGCTCTACTTCTGTCAGCTCCCCGTCTCCCTGTGGTCTGTTTCCCCTTGGATGAAGTGGACTGTCTGCTTGCTTGAGCTAATGTTTCCATGCACTGTGTGGGGAGGTGAAAGAGTGAGGGCGTTCCCAGAGAGAGGCGAGAGAATGAAAAATAAAAGCCAAGCAGGGAGCTTGTGTGTGTGGCATTTTAAGGATTATTTATTCATGCCAAGATGGCAGATGTCACTGCTGGAGTCTGGGTGATAGGAACATGCTTTAAATGTATGAATCAGTAGAAACAGGCTTCAAATCCTTCTGCTGTCTGTCTCTGAACACAGGAAACTGGAACTTACCTGGATGCACTTATGTCTTAGATGCTTGTCATGTCTTAGAGGCTTTACCACAGAATAATTAAATATGAAGACATTTATTGTCTTGTTTTTCTACATGGTGGACTCTGCTTCCTCTGTCAGCACTGCAGCAGTCCCAGCAGACCTGGGCTCACAGTACATCTCTGTACTGGCCACATTAGGATGGCAGGGTATGTTTTCTCCATTAGGGGCCTCAGACAGATGGTGGCAGGAGGAAGGTTAAACTTGTATAGCATTTTGTATCCACAGGGAGCAGCAATCTGTGAAGGCTTTTACTCTTTAATAAAGAGAAAGTGATTTCACAGGCTGAACCTTCAGTGCCCAGAAATAGTTGCACAAGGAAGAATAATCTATGAACTTATGGGAAATTGGTCCTATAATCTCAGAGAAAACTCCTGAAACTCCCAGCAGGAAGCTCAGGTCTAATGACACACAGGGAACAGACACATCCAACACCTCCATCAGTCATTGTTGCAAAATACTAACATAGGTGGTGTTTCTGAAAGCAGCTCTTATTAAAATTGTCTGTTCTGCTCCCATATTTTAAATACAATAGCAGTAAGATACTGGATTTCATGACCAGGAGAAGTGTGTGCCCACATTTCCTTCACTGCAAATGAGGAGGAACAATTAAATAGCCGGAGGAAATGATGAAGAATAAGATAAGAATAAGCAGGAGGGAGATAGACATTATTTCACACAAGTCATTCTGTTATCCAATCCAATGTCTGACTTTATGAAGACATTTTAGTTGCTTAGTTGAACTTTACACATTGTTGACGGTTCATCTGCTCATGATTCGCAGCAGGAAGGACTTGCAAAGGATAGAAACGGACTAGAGGTGGCTAGAACAATAGTAAAGTAAACTGTGCAAATCTAATTGAAAAGACATTTAAAAGTTGCTAGAATACGAGGTATTCAGTGTGACATGGTGACTGCACATATACTTTCATGTCCTGTTTATAAGATTGGGGGAAACCTGCAGTCAGCTGAGACTGAAGAAGTCACCTGGATGATGACAAAACGTTTCTCCCACAAAACGCTACGTCCAGATGAACAGAATCAACTTTTGGAGATGCACATATGCTGTTAGAATATCTTTCAGATGAAACTTTTCAGTGGCGTTTTTCTTGTTTCTGTGTCTCTGTGACACATTGAATAGGTGTTGAAGCAGATACTGTCACTCGTTGGTGCACACATGGAATTTGTAAGCGGTTATGGAAACTCTAGCAGTAGGTGTATCTCCTTGTGCTTCTTGACTGTCAGGACACTGGGCTGCAACACAAACACAATGAAAGCAATACTGCAGTGTCATCACTGGCTGATTACGGTCTCTTCAGTGTAAGAGTTGCCGATAGGTCTTAAAGGTATCCGTATGTGTAATTTGTTTTTGTAATGGAAACTTTGTCAGTGCACATATATCTACACACACTGTAGGTCACAGTAAAAAGAAGTGTTAAAATGCAAACTTTGTGAACATTGGACAAACCTTTGAGTTTACTAATGGGACACTTTGGGATCATCTCAAGTGAACTCTTGTGTTTTGAACCACCACATCCCAGGTTGTCCTGTAAAAGTCCAGCAGCCATTTCTAGAGGAACTCTGCTCATTGTACCTTCTCAGGCAGAGCGATCTTTGCTGGGCTTTTTTGACCAGTCTGGAGGTGCTGAAGGTCCATGTCATATCACTGTAAGAACAAGAAGCACTCGGAGAGCACAACCTCCATTACAGCAGCAATTAGTCAATGAAATTTTAAAAAGTTATTAGATCTTTAAAACAGCTAAACACAGGCATTGCATTTTCTGCAGAAGACTCATATCTGCACAGCTGAAGTGTTTCAGTCCAACTTTGACTCAAGATCAAGAGGGGCAGCGATCATGATTAGCAACAGTAAACAATTTACGGTTTATAATGTAAAGGCTGATTCAACTGGGTGATATGTGATTGTGGCTGGAAAACGATGCTTCTTTGCACCTAACTAAGACCTTGGAAGACAACCTCGATCAGTTCCATCCTCTGGTCAGACCACATCTGAACCCCCTTCACTTCACTTACCAGCCCCACTCAGAGTTGTGGAGCTGATCAACCTTATCTACATTTTCATGTTTTTTTTACATTTTCATCAATTTTCATCAGGCCGACCCTGCTGGTTAAAAAGCTGACCGTGGTTATCAGCCTGCTTCCTTGGGGGTTGTGGTCCAAGGTGACTTGGGCCTCTTTGTCATGGGGAGGGGAGGGGGTTCTTGGGCACTTTGGCCAATCTCGGGTCACGCTGACATGGTCAGCCTCCGGCAGGTTGGGCTGCCCCTTGCCTCTGATTCTCTGGGGCTCGTGTCTTTTGGCTGTGAGGGCTCAGTTGGGGGCCTTCATTCTTCTTCTGGGGTGCAAACAGTTCTTATAGATATGTGGCCTTGGGTCTTGAGTACTTTGGGGAGCTGTAGATGGCCCAGGTCTCCTACGTCTTTCTCTACCTCCTTCTGGCCCCTGGGGTGCGCCCTTGTCATGTCTCATCCTCATTACCAAGGATATGTCGTGATGAACACTCACAGACACTTTCTGAAAGTTTTGTTAACATGATAACTCGAGAACTAGGCAGCGTAGGATTTTTACATTCAAACTGTAGGTGCATCCACTAAAACTCTCAGATGAGTTTGAATCCCTGTGACACCTTTTCTGAACATCACCTAGAATCTACCACGAGGCGGCCACTATTGTTTTTTTCACTCTTTGTGGTTCATAGTGGTTTTGTTTATTTATGGTGGTTTTGTCATCTTTCTGTCATCATAGCTTGTTAGTAACTCACCCATTTCAGTGTGTCAGTGAATATATCCGTTCCAAGATGGCTGTCTTTCCGTGCTGCTGGATTTTGCTCCCTCTTTGACAGAATGTGTAGTCTTAATGATTGTTTTCATGAAACTGGCTAATTCTACCAATCATTTCTATCAACCTTCATATTGCCACTATTTGTTCAATTCATGAAACAGTAAATGTTTAACTGTTAGAAGCCACGGACAGAACGGTTAGACAACAATGTCCCCCAGGGCCACTTACCAGCTTACTATGTATTTATTTGCTCTGGAACTGCTGACAGTATTCTTCAGAGGACTGATTATTCTTGATTTTCATGGAGATAAAATTGGAGATAACAGTGTATGCCATTGGTTAAGACCTTTTCTATATGTATGACAGGGAGAGAAAGGAGAGCTGAACACTGGAGCCCCGGGAATTAAAGGAGAGCCTGGTTCACCAGGACTGCCGGGACTAAGAGGACCCAGAGTGAGTGAAATACAATGCCATGAAACAGCAATGCAATTATTACTTAAAAAATGCTTAAGTAACTCTAACTCTGTGAAGTTACTGCATAATATTAGAATATTTTTATTATAGGGTGACAAAGGATCCCAGGGAGAAAAAGGAGGATAAGAGCACTAGAAATAAATTTTGAAAGGGCCTTTATTCAGAAAAATATGAATCCTATAGCATATTTATGCCTAACCAAAGTCTTATGTCTTACATCAACTAATAGGGGGAAGCAGGTATTCAAGGCCCAGCTGGCCCAAGGGTAAGTTCTGGATGAAATAAAAGTTTTTATTAACATGTGTCCACTGAGTTGACAAATGGCACATCTGCACCTTCTAGGGTCTGCCAGGCCCGACTGGGGAGCCAGGAAGGGCTGAAATCCAGTATGAAAATGTATGTCGCTTCATATGAGTTTCACTTTCTCATCTACAAAGAAAGTAACACATTAAATAAAGCATTAGTAACATTTAATATTTCTTCACAGGATATCCGCAACATCCCCCTGATGGTGAGTATTTTCTAGATTGTATTGCACAAAATGCAAACATATCTCATGACTGAATCTCTCATCCTTATAGGGCCCTCCTGGATTACCTGGACCTCCAGGGACACCTGGAATCCCTGGAGCCAAGGTAGGAGAGTATTTTAGAATAACACAATGCCAGATGATGCTTGCACGCTGTATAACTAAACATGCATACTTTTGTCATCATTCACAATGAATATATGAAGGTTTGTGGGTGTCTCTGAACACCCTGTTTGATAACCCTCACTGGGTGCTGCGAGGTCATGCCACAAAGAGAGCCAGTGCCCACGAACAAAGGCACTCGTCAACCTTCTGCTTTCCACCCAGAGAAAAGAATAAAGATTAATTAATCAGGATCAGCTTAATGCATTTCCTTTTTGGTGACACAAAACCTTTACTGAGTATTTACTTGATGCTTTTTTTAAAAACTCCAAGTACTCTTTGCTACAAGCCACAGTCACACATTCAGTCAAGTTTTATTTTGTCAACGTAAGATATCAAAAATCCTTTAAGGAGCCTTAAATTTCCACTTGTCAGCATGTTCATTGTTTGTCCTTTAGTTTTGCATTTCTGATACTTTTTCATTTTTATGCATCTCAACATAAAGACAAATATTCCCCACAGGAAAGACCATTTTTATCTGATTCATTCTTAATATTAGCAGCAGGTGACTTATATCCATCTAAAGCTGTTCTCAGTTGTGGTGGATCACTGTAATGGTTGGAGACAAAGCAGCAGACTTGCCTACTTTTACTCTTCCCTCACCTTTGCTTATAATCTGCTGTATGTATTTCCATAGAACTTCTAAGTGATCTTCTGAATAAAGAGCGTGATTGGTTACATAGCAAAACAGGCATCGTCTAACTGAAGTCAATCAAATGTAACATTGGATACGTGTTAAGACAGAGAAGACTGGCCAGGAATTATTTTGGGTTTACTTTATTGATAAAGGTGCTTTCGTTTTAGTGGCATCATAAAGTTTGTGGAAATATGTACGCTTTGTAAAAAGTAGGCACGTTTCATGCACTTGGGAAAACAAAGCTCTCATCACAGGTTTACTTGTACTGACCTTTTATCTGATCGCACTGGTCATCTCAACAGAAGCTGCAAGAGTCTGCATTAAAACAAACAAACAGGCTGTGTTAAAAGAGGTTTCTCTTTCAGTCATAATGACATTGGTGTGGATGTGCAGTTATTGTAAACGAAGACAATTGTCTGGTTTGCCTAGTTGGTAATGCGACCTTGGTTTGTCCTTAGGGTGAAGTTGGTCTACCAGGTCCACCAGGACTGGATGGAGAGAAGGTAATATTATGTTGTCTCCATGTTATTACTCAGGTCTGATTTTATGAGGTTCCTAAAATCCAAGAGTGTGGGTGATAATTACACTTAACCATCACTGATTTGATATAACACACATTTAATTCATGCAGATTTCTGTTGTTTACATTTAATAAAGTGGAGCAACTTATGATCCTCTATTTTCAGGGACCTCGAGGGAAGCCTGGAGAACCTGGTCTCCTGGGCCCGGCAGGTCCTGAAGGTCCCAGAGGAGAGGGAGGTGTCATGGGCTTTCCAGGACCCAAAGGCACCAAGGGTGACATGGGTCCATCTGGATCACCTGTAAGTGACTACGTTAACCACACAACTGTCTTTGAAGTTCCACATTATCACTGTTCCACATCGTTGTCATCCAGAGGGTACATCTTGGTCTTTCTCGCTACACTCTTATCTAATTAAAGACTTGGAAGAGACCCCGAGAGTGTCAAAGACTGTAAGTTGGAGTTCTGTGCAAGAAATTAACTGATGCATTTGCTATATTTGGTGGATCAGGACATCTTATTTTAAAATTTCTTCTAACAAATTTATTGCAGATTGTTTGGAATCTGTCAATGCTGGGACATATTTTTAATATTTGTGCATGTTTGAAGTAGATCTTTCAAAAAATATTTATTTGTTAAAAACTATTTACTGAACTTGGAGGATAGAAATAATGTCTCTATCCTATAGTGTTAGAATCAATCTGATATCAGAACAAATATTTGGATTGATCAGCCCACCTTTAGCAAACCATCTCAACCTCGCCCACCCCGAATGCACTTCTGTGCAGTTTTCTGTGAAATGCTGTTGCGTATTTTAAAATCTCAGTTTCCCTTTTCTTCCATCCTCATGTTTGCATTCACAACATGTTCTTCTTTGTTAGTATTGAGTGAAGTCTTGGCAGACGATAGAGGCGATACTGCCCCCATCGCTTCCTGAAGCTTATTGCAGTTACAAAAACACATTTACGTGATGTTAGTATATGACCTGTCAATGATAAAATTGTGCATCAACAAATTTTTATAGTCAATGACATTATGATTATGCCGATGAATTGTTGCAGCAGTAATTAGGTGCATTATATATTTATGAATTTAATATGCTTAGAAACCTTGTAGATCTTCACTACTTGGGTGAGATTTGCTGTATAAGACTCGGGTTATGCAACAGATGTCTGACAGTAAGACATACAAAATGTAAAACAAAGTAGGCACCAGGCCCCATGCACTGTTGGACGGACCAATCGGAGTCTGCGCTGCGGGACTGTTTTGATCACGCGGACTGGGAAATGTTTCATGTGGCCGCCAGAGACATTGATGAGTACACAGACTCAGTCTGTGGATTTATCAGGAAATGCGTGGAAGATGTCGTCCCATCCAGAACAGTTAAATCCTTCCCAAATCAAAAACCCTGGATTAACGGAGATGTTCGCGCGGCACTGGCGGCACGGAACACCGCCTTTGCCTCCGCGAACACATCGGACTACAAACACGCACATTACCAACTCCGGAAGACGATCAAAGCAGCCAAACGTGAGTACAGGGACAGGGTGGAGCAACAGTTTGACAACCCTCGGAGTATGTGGCAGGGACTAAACACGATCACAGACTTTAGAGGGAAAACCAGCACACCGCAGACCACGGCCTCTCTGTGTGAGGATCTAAACGTATTCTACGCTAGATTCGACACAGCGAACACCATGAGACTGGACAGTGTGCGCACCGCGGATGACGTCAGGGCGCACACTGTGTCTGAGGAGGATGTGCGGAAGTGCTTTAGGAAGGTGAACGCACGCAAAGCTACTGGTCCGGACGGGATTCCCGGCCGCGTCCTCAAGTCATGCGCGGCTCAGCTGGCTGGAGTGTTCACGCACATCTTCAACCTTTCCCTCTCTCTGTCTGTAGTCCCAGCCTGCTTCAAAATGGCCACCATCGTCCCTGTACCCAATCCTCCACCATCTCCTCATTGAACGACTGGCGACCTGTAGCCCTGACCCCCATCGTAAGCAAATGCTTCGAGAAGCTGGTCAGGGACTTCATCTGCTCTGCACTACCCGACTCACTGGACCCTCTACAGTTTGCATACCGCCACAACAGGTCCACTGATGATGCCATAGCCCTGACACTACACACTGCCCTGTCACACCTGGAGAAGAGAGACACGTATGTGAGAATGCTGTTTGTAGATTACAGCTCAGCATTCAATACCATCGTTCCCTCGAAGCTGGACAGGAAACTGCAGGATCTAGGACTGAGCAGCTCCCTCTGCAGCTGGATCCTTAGCTTCCTGTCTGACAGACGCCAAGTGGTCAGACTGGGCAGCATCACCTCATCCCCCATCACACTGAACACTGGTGCTCCACAGGGGTGTGTACTGAGCCCTCTCCTGTACTCACTCTACACCTACGACTGCACAGCCACTAACAGCTCCAACATCATTGTGAAGTTTGCAGACGACACTACAGTGGTGGGTCTTATCACCAACGGTGATGAGACGGCTTACAGGGAGGAGGTCAGCGCCCTGACCCACTGGTGTCAAGACAACCATCTCACCCTCAACGTCGCAAAGACAAAGGAGTTGATAGTGGACTTCCGGAGGTGCAGAGAAGTACACACCCCCATCACCATCAACGGCGCTGCTGTGGAGAGAGTGAGCAGCTTCCGGTTCCTTGGAGTACATCTGGCTGAGGATCTTACGTGGTCAGTACACACAAACAAAACAGTGAAGAAGGCGCAGCAGCGCCTCTTCTTTCTCAGGAGACTGAAAAGATTCGGCATGAGCCCCCGCATCCTCAGGACCTTCTATCACTGTGCCATTGAGAGCATCCTCACTGGATGCATCACCACCTGGTATGGCAACAGCACCGCCTACAACTGCAAAGCTCTCCAGAGAGTAGTGCGGTGCTCTGAACGGATAATTGGAGGTGAGCTTCCCTCCCTCCAAGACATCTACAGGAAGCGGTGCCTGAGGAAAGCGGGGAGGATCATCAAGGACTCCAGTCACCCCAGCCATAAACTGTTCAGACTGCTTCCATCAGGAAGGAGGTTCTGCAGCATCCGGTCCCGTACCAGCAGACTGAGAGACAGCTTTTTCCATCAGGCCATCAGACTGCTGAACACGTCATAGACACCTCAGCTTCACTACTAGAACTTCAACATTATGCACTCCACACTGTATATAAATGCCACTTGTTTTGCACATATTCAACTCTGTATATTTTATATATTTTATTATTATTATTATTATTATTATTATTTTTTTTTTTTTTTTTTTTTTACTATTTAATTTGTAAAAATGTGTATACACACACACACACACACACACACACACACACACACACACACACACATGTAGGAAAATATTTAGTATACACATCCAGAAATGCATACACTATTATATATTGTACATATATTTATTAGTTTCAGGTTGGCCATTCTTGTATTTTGCTCGTTTGTGTTGTTGTGTTTGCACATCTCTGTTGCTTGTGGGGCTCGCACACACGAATTTCACTCGCATGTGCTGTGCCAGTGTGCCTGCACATGTGATGTGACAATAAAAGTGATTTGATTTGATTTGATAACTATGTGACCTTATAGTACACTGAAATGTTCCCTTAACAAATGGTTCCTGTGTACGATGCTATGCAGTGTTGCCTCTCAAGCTGCAAGAGATGGCTGGTTAGATGGCTGTGAGGTAGTGAAATGCTGTGCTCCAAGTGCTGTATCAAATCGCACAAGTGTAGTATGAAATCACAGATGTCCTGTAATAGTTTTGTAAAATATGGAAATATATCACGAACCCTTTGTCCCTGTGTCTTTCCCACATATTGTTACAGGGTCCAAAAGGTGAACCTGGAGATGGAGGAAGGTTAGAATCGGTAAGGATTATTTATAAACTGAGTTTTATAATTTTCTGCTTGTCAGTGCCTTATAAGCACTACTTTTAAAACTGTGTATACCCTGCCTTTAGATCTATGGTCCTCCAGGACCCCCAGGACCAGCTGGCCCAGCAGTAAGTCAGATATGCCGCGTAACTCTTATCTTTAAAAACAAAAGTAATGCATAACTGTAAAGGTGTTTCATGTGACACACTAACCATGTTTTTAAATGATAAATAGGATGCTTACCTCCTGTCCTTATTGTCTTTATACCCAGTTTGAGCACTAAAAGCATGTTTTTCGTTCACCCAATCACACACACATTCACACAGTGCTTATCTATGTCTAAGCCATTTATTTAGCATTTACATGCACATTCACATGGATACACTGTGGACAAATTGGGGTTCAGTATTTTACCCAAGAATACTGTGAAAGATAACTCAAAGAGCCGGGGATTGAGTAGCAAACTTCCTCTACAACCTCAGTATGATCTAATGAGCCTTCTAATACGGTCAAATACATAAACAAGCAATACCATCAAAACCACCTGCTAAATATTGATGATTGGTGTAAAGTTTGGGACGAAGTTGGAGCCACAGACTGGAGCATTACTGCAGGGCCTCAAACAGTGCCCTGTGGTTTGAAATCTAAACTCCCCAAATTCCACCAACATGTTAAGTGTCCTACCAGGGGGGACAGGAAGCTGGGCCCCTGTACATGGTCTTACGTTTATGTTGCCCTGTGGTCAGTCAGGCCCCACACCTGCTTGTAACAAGCTGTACGTGGATGCTACATGTGAAATTAGCATGACTCCCTTTAAACATCAAGTTCAACGTGTGGCTTGAAGGCCAAAACGGCAGATAGTTCCTGTGCTATGGGATGCACTAATCAGCATTTATTTACAGCTGCCAGAAGGGCGTTGAGTATAGCACAAACATGTGAGGACACATCTCTTTACCTGCCTTACAGGCCAAATCGCACTAATCTCCACAACAATCCAGGCTCTCAGAGGTGGCTAATTTAAACTCCAGGAATGGTTAACCTGACGCTGGAAAAACACTCTTTCAACTTTACTGTTTTGACATGACGTTAATGTGACAAATTAGTACTACTGGAACCTTTCTAGTCATACACAGTGAAAGCCCAAGTCAACCAAGCATAAGATTTAGGTGTGGTAGTTTATTTAAGATAGCTATGCGACACTTACCTTTGCTTTAATGATGAACACTTTCTTGTTCTTCAGCTTCCACCAGTGTTGGTCAAGTTACTTGAAAAAAGTAATTAGTTACTAATTACTGATTACTTCTCCAAAAAAAGTAATCCCTTAACATGGCAGTAACACTGCCCATCTCTGGCTTCCACATAGCAATATTATTTACCCATCCAAATTGAAAATAGACGTAGAAGTCCATAGTTTGAAAGGTTGCATCCTGGCATCAGCGTAAGGTCAGTGATTTTCTACAACAGGGGTCGGCAACCCTGGGCACGCGTGCCACATCTGGCATGCGAAGGGTTAACTGATGGCACGACCATAGCTGGACTGGCCATCGGGCATACCAGACATTTGCCTGGTGGGTCGATGGTGATTTTTCGTTTTTATGGGCCGATGTCTTTTTCTTTTTTTTGTAACGGCATAAACAATGAAAGGTGGTGGATTGGCCAGATGCTGGTTGATGTGTAAAAATAACTCAGTTGTTTGGTTGTGGCTATGGCGGAGCTCCCACAGAGGCCAGCAGGTGGATGAGGGAAAGGGGAGGCAGGAGGAGGAGAGACCGGAAGTGGCCGCCGGTCCGAGTGTCAGGTGAACTGAACTTCAGGTAAGAAGTTATGACCTGCAGTCTATCTGGGTCAGATATAAACCAAGTTTAGGTGGAGTTTATTTTCGTTATGCTGACTTTTTACCGTCAGTTACAATAACTCGTACTGCGTACTAGCTAGCATGACGGAGTTTCTATACAGCTGGATGGGTGCTATGATGTTAGTGAGAGTGAACTTATTTGTAAGGTTAGTTAGTAGAGTTTCCAACTGACCTGTAAAAAACGGAATCGTCCCGCATTCAGAGAAAATATTACGCGTTTCGTATTGAGCTGAAAAGGAACACAGTTTGTACTTCAGCTAGAATGGAAAAAGACACAACGCTGGAGTTATTCTGCATCTTTACGCTGCAGCTGCCTCTTCTCCTCTCATTCTCTCCCCCTCCCTCTCCTGTTGCTACTTCAATCATGAAACTGATCAATGATCAGCTGATCGGCTTTTCTCTCTTGTTTGTTTATCTCCCACTTTGCGCCAGAAACAGGAAACCAGCCGATGTCGCGCTAAACAACAGCAGCACGTTTAAGCTTGATCAGCTGTTGTTAGAATTGATTTAATATTCATTTCTAGTATCAGCTGATGTTTGCTGGAGCCACAGCTGTAAAGCTGCTGGTCATGATGTCGGTTTGGATATGTGGTGAGAGGGAAACATGAAGATGAAACCAGGAGATGTCCTTACTGAATCATCAGAGCTGAACAGTGATGGAGAAACAGGTTTACCTTTTAGGTGACATGGATGAGTTGAAGTTATGAGCTGTTTCTGAGAGACAAATAACACCAGGATCCTTTTCTAAGTAGCTGACAGCTGGTAACTGTGCAGGGGCGGGTCTAGCAAAGTTTTGCCAGGGGGGCAGGTAGGGCATTAACAGGGAGAGGGGGCACAAAGAAATACTTTTCTTTCTTATTCTCATTTAAAATGTCTCACTTTTAATAAATAATTATCTGAATCTCACAACCAAAGTTTTTATCTGACGTAAAATGTACAGAAATCATACATATACCAACAAGACTGTACATCACTGTCACAACAGCGTCTGTTTTCATTCAAAGGCTTTATGGCTTTAAGACCTGGGGGGCCGGTCTCCAGTCAAAATGCAGATTTTTTGTCCCAGTCCAGCCTTGGGCACGACACGCAGTGAACTAATCTGAGCAGGTGCATTAAAAAATAAATGGCCGGGCCAGCGGTGCACATCGCAAATTAGCTCGCATACACACATTAGTTGTGCCGCTTCTTAATGTCGGTATCTTAGCTAACAACCCCAACTACCAGATCAACTTGTAACTGGCTAAAAGTAACTACCGGTGAGAGGGACGTTGTTAGCTGGCAGTTTTTTCAAGCGATGTTTAAATTTCCACATTCTGACACTTCAAATGCTTCAGCAGCTGTCCGCTCAGCGCAGCATCAGCACCACGGAAATACACGGATACATCCGAAGACTCGATACTGATCAAACCAGAAAGCTTTAAAGAGCAGCTGGGTTTATCTTGCATTAACTGGCTGGTTTAATGCCAGTTAATGCGACATCGAAATGCAGCTGATTGAACTGAAAAGCTCGACACTGTGGGGTCAGTTTGCAGAAGTTTGCAGAACTATGAACGCAGCTGGAATCCACAGCTGTGCGTGTTCATGGAGCTGCATGTTCACCTGCTGGACGTCACTACCTGACAAGTTTAACTGTCTTCAGAACATTGCAGAGGCCTTACTGACAGTGTTTGGCTCTACATGTCTGTGTGAGCAGATTTTCTCTCACATGAGTCCTCAGGTAGCCTCTGAATGCTGGACACTCGGAGACCTGTGTCTCTGAGTGGGAGACCAGAGATCACATTAACATGTGTGTCTCTGTATTAACAAACATGCCATGTTGGCCCAGTTTATTTTTCTTATCATTGTTGGGAGGAGACCATAAATAGCATTTGTATTTTCTGTTGTACAGTTCATTTGCTGTTATGGATAAAAAGTCTTTTTTTGTTTCTAAATAGCTGATAACTATTCGCTAATAGCTGCCAACATCTGCGAACAAATATAATTCTGTAAAGTTGATCTATATAGTGAGTAACTGTTCATATAGAGCGTTATTAAATTCATTGCTAATGCAGTCATATGGCACAATGACCTCTGAGGGAATTTATAGGCACTCATCATCAGAAAGGTTGCCGACCCCTGTTCTACAAGATGCACATAGATGTCACTGAACTGGAGCTCTGGGAGAGACATTGGCACTTTTAGGTATTTTAGGTATTTACATAAAGCTGCCAGAGCAAAATATGGATCACAAGTCCCTAAAATTCATTGTTTCTCTTCATATGTTTGTTTTTCGAGTAGTTGCTTGATATAGGCGAGAAAAATACTTTTCCTACAGCACCACCTACTGTCCACTTCTGACCATATTTTGCATGCCAGGGTAGTGAGTCAGTCATGTGACTGAAAACTCTGGATAGGTCTATGCTGCTGGGGACTTCCCATGATGCACTTGGTGTTTCTTCTTCACTCACCTTTATTTCACTCACCATGTCTTTATACATAACTCTGAATTTAATCGTTACTTATTTTAAAGCTTTGACTCTTGTCCTCCATGTACTTTTATCTCGTCCTTTTATCCTGCCGTCCTCCACTCACTCCCTAACCGATTGCAGAAGATGGCCGCTCCTCCCTGAGCCTGGTTCTGCCAGAGGTTTCTTCCTGTTTAAAGGGAGCTTTTCCTTCCTACTGTCGCCATTGGGGTCGTTTGATTGTTCTCTCTGTTTTATTGGAGGGTCATTACCTTTCAATATGAAGCACTTTAGTATGACTGTTGTTGTGAGTGGCAGTATATAAATAAAAGTGAATTGAAATAAATTTCACTGTTTTGTTCCTCTAGGGACCACAAGGACCATCGGGGCCTAAGGTGAGAACAAACTATGATATTACCCACTTTCTACGGTTATTAAATTTGCCTCTAGTTATATGTTGTCAATATCATATCATATCATTGATTTTATGTAGGAAAGTGTAAGGATTGTATTGTATCTCTTACCTTTTAACTCAGGGAGAGCCAGGAATTGGAATCCGAGGAGAAAAGGGAGCAACGGGTCAGAAAGGCGACAAGGGAGACAGAGGCCATCTTGGACTTCCTGTAAGTTCACTGGACATTCTGTCTGTTCATAATAACCAACATTCAAAATACATCTTAGCTGTCTCATATTGAAAATTGATGCAAATGATGTTTGAGTTGATTTGTAATGGGATAATCTGAAAATGAATTTTTGGGTTGTTATTCTTTCACACTGGTTTGCACTCACATTAAAATAATCATCAGTTTTAGGTCAAACTTTTACATCAAACTACCAAAACTCTTGAACCACTGGCATAATCAAAAAAATTCAATGGTTTCTTCAACTCTGTGCTTTTTCAGTGATATCATTACAGTCATTACAGTAATGCCAGGTTGGCCACGACAATCTCTGCAAGCAACACAGAAAACAACAAAAAACAGTTAAAAGAAAACCCTCAAACTGTTAGATAAAAAAACGTCGTCACACTCACTTTCTCTTCTCTCAACCAACTTTTGGCTGCTGTGACCCTATGCCTTGAATTACTGTAATCATCCTAATATCACTGAAATGAGTCACTGCGTTCAGGAACCATTGAAATTCTTACAATTTACCTGCTGGTTCAGGAGTTACAGAAAATACAGATGTTAAAAACATGTTGCAAAACACCAGAGAAAGGTTCAAAGGCTTCAGAGGGCTGACGACACCATTTCAGTTGCTCTCAGTCACTTATAGATTGAGGAATTGAGTTTTTCACATGATAGCAAGATGTTGTTGCATTATCATTAATCGTGAAATTATTGGCTCTATCAAGGTCCCAAGGATTTGCTTTGTAAGTTGAATTTGGGATTCCTGCTTTTATTTCTCTGATAATAATAAGCTGTAGCTCTTATTTCTTTTTTTATCCTAGTGATTATTTTTAGACAGTGAGATAATGCTGAACTTTAAGTCCTGGTATGATTTTAATACTTTTTATATTTTTAGAACCAGTTTTTTCTTATATTTAAATATTTTTGCTGTCTTTGCCTTAATGCCTTAATTTAGTTTTTCCTTGTCTCTTTTTGTCTTGATGCTAATTATCTTCTGTTTACTTCTTGTTTTATTTTTAAGGCTAGTTTTCTGTTGTCTCATTTTAGATTTCTCTTCTCTTTATCGTCCTTTTTTCCTCTTCCTGTTAGTGATCTGTTAGTTTTTGTTGTTGTTGCCTGTGTTTGAGTCTGATTCTAGAAAGCAGGTTCAGCAAACAGAGTCTAACAACTGACTTTTCAGTTCTAAAATAGGTTAATCATACTTACTTAAATCAACTGTGAGTATGTTCACCTTGAATATGTGTGTGAGTACAAGAAAAAGCCATTTTCAGAGGAGCACCAGTACCAGGAGTCTCCGTAGTATCGTGTAGTAACTGAGGCTGGACTGAGTCAGTGTGGCCCGGTCCAGCACTTCCATATTAACAAAACAGTAGAAGACAAAAGCGTATTACTTAAAGCTTGAATTTTAACAGATAGAGCTGAACATTTTTATTTCAGCTTTAACTTAACAAGGACAAAATGCAGTTAATAAAAACAGAAGATAAAAATATGGATCAAACATGTACCTGCGTATTAGTCAGACCAACCAACACTGGTTTAAGTGAAGTTCAGTGGAGCCTGCTGAGGTCCTTGGCTTTAACTGAGACATTATAATACAGCGCGTGAAATAAGCATTGAATATAAAGGTGCTATTGACATGAAATTCCCACCAGATTTAGTAGCAACCCATTCAATTGACACATCCAAAACAACTCAAACCATAAATGTTCATAAATTCTGTGTACTAATCAAAAAGGAGTGTTATGGAAGTTTAGTGCATTAAATAAAAGAGGTGACACTGCTCAGTTTCCATTTGAGCGCTTTATTCTTGCAAGAAGGAATTCAGCCAGCACGAGGCAATTGTGGGGTTGTAGTGAGGATACAAACTGACCCTCCATATAAGGGGTCCTCCCCCATTTTTACTACTACTCTTCTGTAAGGCAGAAACACGTCACTTTACACAGGTCACCTACAGTTCAACAGCATATATGAAACAGATAAATTAAACCAGCTAAATTTCTTGTCCAGAGACAGGAAGTAGGACAAGTTGAAGTTTAAAGGGCTGTAAAACCAGATACCACCAGGTGATCCGGGCGTTGGCATCTTTCATGCGGTGAAGCCATTGCAGCAGGGCGTGGTCTGAGCAGAGGGTGTATGAGCGCCCCAGCAGGTAATAACAAAGAGAGTTGACCATCGAGGCGTCAGTCTGGAGGATAAAGGGGTGGGGGGGGGGGGGGAGTCAGGACTGTGAGCAGCTGCTCCCCACATAGCCATTTTTACCTGCACAAACTCCACCTGCCACGACTCCGTCCACTGGACCAGGTCTGAAGCACCCATTCGGGTGAGCTCAATTAAGGGGAAGGTCAGGTCTGCAAACCCAGGCACGAACCAGTGGTAGTACCCTGTCAGCCCCAAGAACTGTCTCACTTCCTTTTTGATCTTGGCAATTGCTGCTGTTTTTTTCCATCTGTGGACACACCTTCCTTCCCCCAAGTGCTACCCTAGATACTGTACCTCCCTCCGTCCAACTGCACACTTCTTTGGGTTGGCCATGAGCCCCACCTGCCTCAGGGACTCCAGGACTGCAGTCACCCGCTGCACATGCTCCGACTAGGTGTCACTATGGATGATAACATCATCCAAGTAGGCGGCAGCATTACAGCGTGCAGCCACAGCACCCAGTCCATGAGGCTCTGGAAGGTGGCCTGGGCTCCAAACAAACCGAACAGAAGGGTGACGAACTGGTACAAACCGTGCGGAGTGGAGAAGGCCGTTTTTTCCTTGGACTCTGCAGATAAGGGAATCTGCCAATAGCCCTTGGCTGAATCCAGTTTTGTGAAAAAGCGGGCCGTGCCCAACCAGACCAGGAGCTCATTGAAACGGGCATGGGGTAAACATCAAAGCGTGACACCTCACTCACTTTGCAATAGTCACACACAGAACGGGATAGACCCATCCTTCTTCATGACCAGAACGACAGGGCTACACCACGCTGTTTGACTCTTCTGTTACTCCCATCCACAGCATCTCAGCCAAATACCTCTGAACAATTTGACTTTTATGTTCAGGTAGCCTGTATGGCAGTGAACGTGCCATCATGCCAGGTTGTGTATGAAAATGGTGCTCGATGAGACTCATATGGCCGAGTGGGGGGGAGAACACATCTGCAACAATCCGCCAACATCCGCTCTCTAGGTCTGTGCGACATGGTTATCACAATGGAGGGAGGCAGGAATGGTGGCATTTGGTACCTCTGGCCCCAGCTCGTCTCTGTCACCAGGCTCACCAGAGAAGCGGCTGCAGTCTCTCTCCATGCTTTGAAGAGGTTGAGGTGATATGCATGGACCCTCCATTGTCCGACCATATCACTTCATAGTCGACATCCCCCACTCGCCGTGGGACCACCAAGGGCCCTTGCTACTTGGCAAGTAATTTTGAGCTGGAGAAGGGAAGCAATACAAGCACTTTATCTCCCTGTTAAAATTGCCTGATTCTAGCCCCTCTGTTGTACAGATGTTAACATCACGCAAATTCTCCCATGACAACCTCCCAAAAGTGTGTTTTGCTCACAAATCCAGAACGTACTGAATCTCATTTTTCATTGGACTCAGACCTTCCTCCAGTTTTCTCTAATAAGGTTGAGCACCCCTTGCAGCTTCCTGAAAATCCCTTGGTGGAAGCCTGGGGCACCTCCCACACTGCAAACAACAGAGGGTCTAACCAGCGATCTCAATTATGTTCATCCTCGTGAATGAGCTTCCGAGTCACGGACTTTAAAGTCTTATTCAGCCGCTCCACCACTCCTTCAGTCTGAGGGTGGTAGACATTCAGGGTGCGAGACATGAACGATGAGCCCTGGTCAGTCAATATCTCTTTCGGGATGCCAACATGGGAGATGATCTGCAACAGCGCCTGCGCAGCGGCACTGCTTCTGGGTATTGCGTTACATAATCCACCTGACTAAATAAATGGTAAATGGTAAATGGCCTGTATTTATATAGCGCTTTACTATCGCTTTACAAAGTGATAGCTGCGTCACTACGTGGTGACGCAAACTAGAGGAAAAACCTTTTTTCCTGATAGCTCTCTGTTATACTCTTGATCTGCATGGGCCCCCAACCCCTATACAGGAAGTCTGTTTCAGCTCTTGGTCCTATGAGTCTTACCCAATAGGTATGCAGAGGTCAACTGCTAACCCAGATAAGAAGAAAACTGAGTAGCCTTGCAGATCAAATACTGTCAGTCCCATTGGTTTACGGTAGCTCCCCTATTGATCATGGCACTTGTAATTTCTGAGGAAAGGGCCCAAGGGAAGATTATTTTAACAGGCTAGGGTAAACTGTAAAAGCTATTTGCACTGATCAAAATCAGTACTCAGACTTTTACCTTTACTGTCTAACAAAGAGTTAAAAAGTGAAGGTCCACAATTTAGACTTTAATTGCCAGAAAGCAAAAGCAAAGGCAAATAGTAATAATCATAAAACACTTGAACTATATGTAAACTATACGTATCTAATTAACCTGGTCTGAGCTAATGCTGATTTTGTTCTTATCTTTGGTGGGGAGAGCTTGGAGAAAGGATGAGCACAACCTAAAGATCCACTTATCCCCATGTTCTGAGTTGATGGTAATCACCCTACAGGAAAGCAGCTGGGGATTCAGGGGGAGTAAGATGAACCAAACTCCTTCTGAATGAACCATCACAGCAAAATTGAGCAGATGAAAAGCCAAAAAGTACAAAACCAGTTTGCATGTTCACAGTTCAGGCTGTGGCTTTCCACTGTGTGAACTTCTCATCTCATAGAAGACAAAAGGGAAGAACCCCAAATCGCCCCTCACTTTTAAACTGCTCACCCTTTCTCCCCATTCGCCCACTGGACATCACATCTGAAGTGACATCTAACCTCACCCCCGGGGACATCCAATGACATTATTAACGTCTAATCGCCCAATGTCCACCCACACGTTATCATGCTCTCTCTATCGGACTTACAACATTTAAACTTTCAACTTTAAATCAAATCAAATCAAATCAAATCACTTTTATTGTCACATCACATGTGCAGGTACATTGGTACAGCACATGTGAGTGAAATTCTTGTGTGCGAGCTTCACAAGCAACAGAGTTGTGCAAAATACAATAATGTAAACAAGCAAAATACAAGAATGGCTACATCTGAAACGAATAAATATATGTACAATATATAATAGTGTATGCATTTCTGGATGTGTATACTAAATATTTTCTACGTGTGTGTGTGTGTGTGTGTGTGTGTGTGTGTGTGTGTACACATATTTTACAAATTAAATAGAGTAAACAATAAATAAAAATATAAAATAAATAAAATAAAATATACAGAGTTGAATATGTGCAAAACAGTGGCATTACTGTACAGTATGGAGTGCATAATGTTAAAGTTCCAGTAGTGAAGCTGAGGTGTCTATGAAGTGTTCAACAGTCTGATGGCCTGGTGGAAGAAGCTGTCTCTCAGTCTGCTGGTACGGGACCGGATGCTGCAGAACCTCCTTCCTGATGGAAGCAGTCTGAACAGTTTATGGCTGGGGTGACTGGAGTCCTTGATGATCCTCCCCGCTTTCCTCAGGCACCGCTTCCTGTAGATGTCTTGGAGGGAGGGAAGCTCACCTCCAATTATCCGTTCAGAGCACCGCACTACTCTCTGGAGAGCTTTGCAGTTGTAGGCGGTGCTGTTGCCATACCAGGTGGTGATGCATCCAGTGAGGATGCTCTCAATGGCACAGTGATAGAAGGTCCTGAGGATGCGGGGGCTCATGCCGAATCTTTTCAGTCTCCTGAGAAAGAAGAGGCGCTGCTGCGCCTTCTTCACTGTTTTGTTTGTGTGTACTGACCACGTAAGATCCTCAGCCAGATGTACTCCAAGGAACCGGAAGCTGCTCACTCTCTCCACAGCAGCGCCGTTGATGGTGATGGGGGTGTGTACTTCTCTGCACCTCCGGAAGTCCACTATCAACTCCTTTGTCTTTGCGACGTTGAGGGTGAGATGGTTGTCTTGACACCAGTGGGTCAGGGCGCTGACCTCCTCCCTGTAAGCTGTCTCATCACCGTTGGTGATAAGACCCACCACTGTAGTGTCGTCCGCAAACTTCACAATGATGTTGGAGTTGTTAGTGGCTGTGCAGTCGTAGGTGTAGAGTGAGTACAGGAGAGGGCTCAGTACACACCCCTGTGGAGCACCAGTGTTCAGTGTGACGGGGGATGAGGTGATGCTGCCCAGTCTGACCACTTGGCGTCTGTCAGACAGGAAGCTAAGGATCCAGCTGCAGAGGGAGCTGCTCAGTCCTAGATCCTGCAGTTTCCTGTCCAGCTTCGAGGGAACGATGGTATTGAATGCTGAGCTGTAATCTACAAACAGCATTCTCACATACGTGTCTCTCTTCTCCAGGTGTGACAGGGCAGTGTGTAGTGTCAGGGCTATGGCATCATCAGTGGACCTGTTGTGGCGGTATGCGAACTGTAGAGGGTCCAGTGAGTCGGGTAGTGCAGAGCAGATGAAGTCCCTGACCAGCTTCTCGAAGCATTTGCTTACGATGGGGGTCAGGGCTACAGGTCGCCAGTCGTTCAATGAGGAGATGGTGGAGGATTTGGGTACAGGGACGATGGTGGCCATTTTGAAGCAGGCTGGGACTACAGACAGAGAGAGGGAAAGGTTGAAGATGTGCGTGAACACTCCAGCCAGCTGAGCCGCGCATGACTTGAGGACGCGGCCGGGAATCCCGCCCGGACCAGTAGCTTTGCGTGCGTTCACCTTCCTGAAGCACCTCCGCACATCCTCCTCAGACACAGTGTGCGCACTGACGTCATCCGCGGTACGCACACTGTCCGGTCTCATGGTGTTCGCTGTGTCGAATCTAGCGTAGAATACGTTTAGATCCTCACACAGAGAGGCCGTGGTCTGCGGTGTGCTGGTTTTCCCTCTAAAGTCTGTGATCGTGTTTAGTCCCTGCCACATACTCCGAGGGTTGTCAAACTGTTGCTCCACCCTGTCCCTGTACTCACGTTTGGCTGCTTTGATCGTCTTCCGGAGTTGGTAATGTGCGTGTTTGTAGTCCGATGTGTTCGCGGAGGCAAAGGCGGTGCTCTGTGCCACGCGAACATCTCCGTTAATCCAGGGTTTTTGATTTGGGAAGGATTTAACTGTTCTGGATGGGACGACATCTTCCACGCATTTCCTGATAAATCCGCAGACTGAGTCTGTGTATTCATCAATGTCCCTAGCAGCCACGTGAAACATTTCCCAGTCCGCGTGATCAAAACAGTCCCGCAGCGCAGACTCCGATTGGTCTGTCCAACAGTGCACCGCCCTCCGGGTTGGAGCTTCCTGTTTCAGCTTCTGCCTGTAGGCGGGCAGGAGCAGGATGGAGCGGTGATCTGATTGGCCGAATGGGGCGCGGGGGAGGGCTTTGTACGCATCCCGGAAAGAGGTGTAGCAGTGGTCGAGTAGCCGATCTCCACGAGTGTTAAAGTGGATGTGTTGGTGGAGTTTGGGTGAGACTTTCTTCAGGTTTCCCTTATTAAAGTCTCCGGCTGTGATAAACGCTGCCTCTGGGTGTGCGGTTTCCTCGCTGCTTATCGCGCTGTACAGTTCCCTGAGTGCTCGGTCAGTGTCGGCTTGTGGGGGAATGTAAACAGCCGTAATAATCACTGCTGTAAATTCCCGGGTGCACGTTCGCATAATCACACCAGCTGTTGTTGATCATGAAACACACACCACCACCTCTGCTTTCCCCAGTAAGATCCTGTGACCTGTCCGCGCGATGCACGGAGAACCCCGGTAGTTGTATTGCGGAGTCCGGTACCTTGTCCGATAGCCAGGTTTCTGTGAGACAGATCACGCAGCAGTCCCGCATCTCTCGCTGGAATGAGATCCGTGCCCGAAGCTCGCACAGCTTGTTCTCCAGAGACTGCACATTAGCCAGTAATAAACTGGGTAACGGTGGTCTGTTAGTGCGCCGTCTCAGTCGAACCAGAACGCCAGATCTTCTCCCTCTGCGTCGGCGTTTGCGGCCTCCAGGGCCAGAGAACAAAGGCGTCTCAGGTGAGATGGATGGGGGGTCTGCAAACGGAGCGTCCGTGTTGCAAAACTTGAACTCCGGAAAGTTATAAGAAAGACAGTCTTTTATGTCCAGTAAGGTTTGTCGGTCGTACACAAGGAGACATGTGCTACTCGCGAAAAAATGAAGGAAAAGTAAAATTAAACACAGAAAAAAGCTGTTGCTTGGGGGAGCTCGCGACAAGGCTGCCATACTCGGCGCCATCTTGAATCACCTACTTCAAACCACTTCATTACATTTTCATCTTTCACCTGTCATTCTTAACATAGAAAATGCATTTACACACTCAGTCACATATCAATACAATTCACTTTGTTTCATTTAGCTTATGTATTTCTACTTCAGTTAGATTTGTGTTTAGCACATTTTCACATGAACATTCATTGTAACATCATCTCAGTGAGGCCTGAATCATTGTTATTCTATTTTCTGATTCATTATACTGGTTAACTTAAACATATTTACAACTAATTAACAATCAGTAAAACCACTTATAAATGATGGTTCCGTGTTTGACAGTTACAATCTTTTTTCTCTCCTTCTCCTCTTACCTCTTACATGAATCCCATCATGCGTTCTCTTTCTCTGTGACCTTTAACACAGATAAACTAGGGCAAAGGTTGAATCATTCATTACTATGATTTACTCATCCACATACTGTACTTCATTCTACATTTCTATGGATTCATTTACATGCTTCATTGTAGCCTCTATATGCTTTCCTATATATAATTCTAGATGTTTTATTCCACTTTTTGTTTAAAGTGTGGTGAGGACATATCCTGATTAACATCGACTCCAAGATTTCCAAGAGTTAAATAGGAGAAAATTCACAAACAGGACCTGAAAAATATATGAGGCCCTTCAGCTGACCCACTTTTTACTATTGTGTCATCAAAAATGTTCTTGGTGGAAAGGTGGTTGACAAGAAACCATCCTTAAACAGGAGGAAATAGCTGGAGTCTGTATGTATCAATAGTAAAAGGTTTCATGGACTGATGAATCCAGATTGTACATTTTTGGTTGAAATTGTTCTATATTAGGACACACACACACACACACACACACACACACACACACACACACACACAGATAAGCAGAAGAGATGTGTGAATCTAACAACAATTTATGACTGTGTGTAAAGCTCTGCTTCAACACTGGCTGAGTGTTCTCCTTTCTAACTTTGCAGTGTCTTTATGTTGCAGTGTAAATGCCTTGAGCCAAGTGGCATCACAGCTTTAATGAATATAATATAATTGAATTAAATTTAATTTTTTATTATAATCTTTCTAAAATGGACCATGTTGCTGTAAATCTTTGGCTTTACAAAGAATTTATGGTTTATGTCACACTCAATAAGTTTCATTTATAGCCAGTGCTCATGTCAGTATAGAAGTAAATTTTATTTTTAAAATGGTAAAATATGCCTTTGATATAATCACAGTGAAATTTAGAACAGCCATCACTGCGAAGAAAAACATGATGCCATCACCCACTATGACCAAATCACTCACTCTTCCGCTTCATCACTTTCATTGCTCATCTGTTGTGATCATCTGAATATGTTTTTGAAGTCACTTGAGTCGCTGCTTCACTCACGCCTCCTTCCCCCATCTCCCCATCCAACTCTGACTACCCTCCCCATCTACCTACCACCTCGTCCCCTCATCATCTCTGCTCTCTAACTGTGTACAACACTATACAGGGGGCTCATGGGTTAGACGGCAGACCAGGTGCAGTGGTGAGTGGTGCAAGTCACATTCCAATCCCTTTCTCTTTCTCCTCTTCTTCCTCCCTTCTACTCCCAACTATTGCCTGCTTGATGTCCTTAATGCCTGCTTGTTGTATACTGTATGCTTGCTTTGTTGCTACCCATGCTTGTCTTAATATTTTTCATTCTAAAGAAACTCTGTGAGGACAGGAGTGCACAGAGTTGGGTTTGGAGGATACAGTGGCACTGAGAACGTATTATCTATATGGTGATATATGGGAAGTAATTATTTGATCCCCTGCTGAATTTCTAATTTTGCTCACACAAATAAATGAACAGTCTCTTTTATTAAGACAATAAACAATAAACCTATATATGTAGCTAGATATATATGACTAATGATAGATAGTGCTGTGATTGGATGTTAATCTCCCTGCAGACCACATGACCATAAAATATGGCAGATGCCACCACAGAGTTACAGAAGGTCTTCGGGAGTTCCCTTGCAATCCAAAAGACTGGAGTCTTCAGATACAGTCTACTTTGTCAGTTTATTGGTCAGGTCAACACCCAAGTACTCATAAGAGTCCACTGTCTCAATCTTAATTCCCTGGATGTTCATTGCTATAGGTGTAAGATGTTTCTGCCTGCGAAGGCCCATCTCCAGCACAAACTGGAGGTGGTTTTCCCAGTGTTGAATAGACAGTTTTGCTGCATCAGCCAAAACAGTCCCCATCAGTTCTCTTTACTCTCAGTCATCAGAGAATTCTTGCTGGAAGTAATTGACCGAGTTTTAAGAGACATCTGTGCTGTATTGGGTGTGTGGGGTGCCTGTACAGACACACATGTCTGAAATCCTACGTACTGATGGACGCTGGTGAGATAGTTCAGGATCCATGTAGTGAGATGATGGTCCACACCTGTATACTCCAGCTAGTCTCTGCGAGTGTGGTCAGGGCAGGAGTGGTGTTCAAAGCACTGGAGAAATCAAAGAACATGATTCTCACAGGTTTCCCAGCCCTTTCCAGGTGAGCAAGTCGGTTGTCGGTTTCTTCCTCTTGAAAGGGAGTTTTTCCTTCCCACTGTTGCCAAAATGCTTGTTCACAGGGTGTCATCTGATGGTTGGGGTGACTCTGTGTAGGGTCTTGCATTATTAAGCATGCTGAGTCGAGTGTTGTTGTGATTTGGTGCTATATAAATAGCACCAAACCAAGGGCAGCACGGTGGCACGGTGGTTAGCACTGTAGCTAATTCCAGCTTTTGTCTTTTCCCTGACGTCCTTTGAGAGCTTTGGTTTTGCCCATCATGGTGGAGAGGTTGATTCTGTGGACAGGTGTGGTTTCTACACATAAAGAGTTAAGATCAAAAGAGAATGAATGATTTATTGGAGTCAGAATTCAAATCAAATCATTTTATAATTTTGATGTAATGTGTTTTCTTCTGCATTTTTGGTTAATATTCGGTCTCTCTCCATTAAAATGAAACTACCATCATAATTAGAGGCTGTCCATTTCTATGTAAGTTACAAATGTACAAAGTAGGGGATCAATTATTTATTTCCACCAACATAGTTAGATAGCGAGTTACTATAACTAAAAAGTTTTCTTCGTACTTTGTGTTGATAGTAAATTTCCCCTTAAATGGTGGTGTACATGTACAGCAGCAGAATTGAGTGTGTGCATTGTGACCATGAAAACTTGCAAATCTTCTCTGCCAAACAACTTAGTCTGCTGTTGAGCTTCTGGTACCCCGGGTGAAAGTCTGCTACCTGATTATTACTTGTCAATGACAAAACTGATCATTGACAATCATCCATCTGTTTTGAGTATTACCAACACAAATTACCTAGAACTGTTTAGTTACAATGACTCACCATCTTAGTATGTTCATCACAATTTTCCAAAAACATATCAATATTCTTTGTGTTCGTTTGCATTTTAATTCTTTACACAATCAGCAATAAACCCTTAAAATTTTAAGCCAACTTCACCCAATTCAAAACAGGCTTATTACAGATTCCTGGTTTCCTTCCTTTTAGTTTGCAAGTTTTTATGTTCAACATGTCTGCCTGCTTTCCTAGAATAGAAAATCAAGCTAGAATAGAAATATGTATATTTCCTTATCAATTACTGTCCATCAAATCTCATAACCTCTGTTTTCACTCTGGTTTTTTTTATTCAAAAAAAGATTTGAATAATGGCTTGTCTACAGGCAGTTGTGTAAGTTTCCAGAGTTGACAAAAGAAATTAGCCTGTGCATAAAGATGGACATACAAATGAAACTAATTTAGGCAATAGATGTTCAAATTGCTTTCAAAGTAAATTATCTGTAGGAGGTAAGCTCTTTAACTGTATTACCATTATAAAAAGAAATAAAAACTTGTTATTCAGTTTGTTTCTTGTAAAAAGGGAAACTCATCAATGACTCCTGCTAAGCTGATTAGGTATGAAGAAATTTCAATTATTTTTTCCCTATTTTAATTAAATTCCCTCAACTACTTTTCTAAGTATCAGTAACCTGAAAATTTAAACCATAAATCCATATGGTTATGAGATATAACCACATCTCATACAGGCCCAGCCACCACAAGCACCTGAGAGATCTTGGAATTTGAAGCTGTTTATGTGTTATGGCAAGTTGTTTTCCAGATCGTCTTAACTATTCCAAACTATTCAGTGTCTTGTAAGCGATTGCCAACAAAACAACTTGCCAGCTCGTATAGAATGCCATTATAGTGTCAGTACTCCAACTCTGATCATACCTTAACAGTTTCCTGCTTCCTGGCCCTCCTAGTACCAACGTCAGGCTGCAAAGCTGCCATTGCTGGAAAGTATGCAAATAAGCATGCAGAGATACCTGTGCTGCATGTTTAAATATCATGTAGTACACGTGGACAGCTGCATTACAGACAGGGGTGCACATGCTGGATATGCCTAAGATGCAAGATCTTCCTCTCCAATCTTGATTCATACTTAGACAGAAGGCTGCAACCTTGACATTTTATTCATTTTCCCTCGTTTAATACAGTTTGGACAGTAGTTCAACAAGCTTGGTATATGCTACAAGTACCAGCAGAAAATTACCTTGTAGAAATGTTCTGTTATCTCAGATTTGTGAAGAACTGGTTTAAATGCTCCAAGATACATTGTACCAGAAAGCTTGTTGATTTACTGATTTGAGGCATTTGATGATCCTGACTATTCTGTTTGTAGATCCTACTATTTACTTTCCTTAACATGTTTTAAAGGGTCTAGTAGGACCTGCAGGTGTGCCAGGGCCAGCAGGACCAAAGGGAGAGACAGTGAGTAACTTTTTTTTTTATTCTAAAAGATGCATCGAGTTTAAGATCAGGCGGCATGTACAGGTGATGGTTTCTGTCACAACTACAGGGTGAAAAGGGTGATCCTGGAATTCCAGGACCAACAGGGCCGCAAGGCATCCCCGTAAGTCTGTGTGTGTGTGTGTGTGTGTGTGTGTGTGTGTGTGCGTGTGTGTGAGAGTGTGTGTTCGGGGGGGGGGGGGGGGGGGGGTTAACATTGGTAACATTTTAATTTGCATTTGCATCCTTCACAGCAATATGATTTACACATCAAAGGGTAGGGAGGCGAACTGTGCTGGTGAAAGATAAGATCAAGTACTATCCATACAGTACAATCCTAAAGAAGGCCATTTGTTCCTGCTATCAATGACACTGCAAGAGTTCAAGAAACAATTCATGCCAATGTTTGCATTTGTTACGCTTCAAACTCATGCGGCAGCTACACACTGCTGTCACAAACACATCTACTGGGATTTCAGTTTTGTGTGGGACGATGCTTCAGTTTCATTTTCACTCACTGTTTGGTTAAATGTAAAGCTGTTTCAAAGCTGTTTAGTAAAGATATGGAAAAATGTTTGTGTGTATTAAAAGCGTATGGAATGAGTTTATTCCATATTAACACAGTGGCATCACTTTTTTATGGAGAGTACTGTATTTGGCAAAATAACAACAGTGATAAAAACATGTGTCCTTATTCCCCAAATGCAGTCATATGGCACAGTCCCCAATGTGACATCTGATTTCTTTTTACAGGGATTAGTAGGACCACAGGGACTCAAGGGAAATCAGGTAACATACTGTCTGCAGTGTTTGGCCTATTATAAAAATAAAGTAACTAACGTGATTGTGGCTGATCATCTGTGCACACACACATGTGTAATTTCATTTATTAAGTAGTTTATGTTGGTAAATATTATTACCACAGTTGGCATTTACATCCACAAAATTGTTGTTGAAATTTCTTTCTGAGAAACTCTGACAATGTTCTTTCTAATATATACAGATAATATCTGAATTTCAATAAATAAATGTTCTCTTTGATATTATGCATAAAAGTAAAGATCAGTGAGTCATAGTTTAGGCAAAATGTTTGGTTTGCAGGGGATTTGTTTTGAACCCAATGGTCACTTGGAGGCATCTCGATGTCAGGCTTACTGTTAAAACAGTCATAATCAATTTTAGTTCCAGTGCTAATGTTAAACTATTCTAACAATATCCTCAGTGACATCCTCTAAAGCACCTTTGTTTTTAGTGGAACTAAAGAGAAAAAACTGTTTTATGAATTAAAACATCATTGTGTGCTGGTCACATACCCACCCCTCAGAGAATGCCTGTTTCCTTCCCATTAACCTGTGACAATTAATATTTCCACTTCCATTTTGTTTTATCTTTGTGGGCTCTTTCAGCACGTTCAACTGGCCACACTTCCAGTGTACACATACAGAAACCCAAACAATCCACCTAAATGTGAATATCCAGTTGAAAGTGTTGAAGCTGTGAGATTGTGTTGCTGTTTTTACTTTTTCCTATCTTCCTTTGTTTCCGCAGGTCTTCCTATCCCCTTTTCCTTCCCTTCACCTTGCTCTGTGGCCTGCAGCTCTTTTTATTGCTGGGATTGCCCTCTCTCCCTCTCACAAATTTTGGCCTTCTGTTCCTCCTCCTCCTGCATCCTAATGTAGTCTTGGGTTCCTTCTCTTACACTTACCTCTTAACTAGTCCTACTTAACAGTTGCTCTTCCTTGCAAGCATCCTTTAAGTCCCTCCAGCCCCTGAACCTTTAACCTGTAACTCGTCAGTGTTCTCTCATCACTGTAAAATGTGTCTACTCATTAGATGCTAGCACAACAAGATTTTCGCATTTCTGGGTTCATCTTTGTTTTTTAAACAGCTTGTACAAATCTAACTGTGATCAGTCTAAACCTTACACCAAATATTACCAGTGTCTTTACTGCAGGTGCTAAAAAAATACTACATCTGAAATAAACTGCTAAAAGCCCAAGCACTGGGTTTAATGGTATCCAGATGAGACGACAGAAACAAAAAAGATCGCAGCAAAAGTCATTTTCTGCTTAAAGTTACAGCATGAAACTCTTATCTCTTAATCCCTGCCTGTAGGAGCAGACACAGGTGACACAAACATTGACCTGAAGGTCCTTCTTTACCTTAGAATCAAAGTAAAGACTTTTAAGGCCTTAAATGCCTTGAAGCAGCTTGATTTAAATTGGAGCTACATAAAACTGAATTGACCTGAACTGAATCCACTTGATGAAGTCACGTAATCA
This sequence comes from Aulonocara sp. 'chitande type north' Nkhata Bay, assembly GCF_057382095.1. Classification (NCBI taxonomy): domain Eukaryota; kingdom Metazoa; phylum Chordata; class Actinopteri; order Cichliformes; family Cichlidae; genus Aulonocara; species Aulonocara sp. 'chitande type north' Nkhata Bay. The sequence continues at coordinate 254,214 of NC_141356.1, read as the reverse complement.
TTTTGAAATAGCTGCATGCCAAAGTAGCACATATAATGCAATTAAATAATGAAGACAATGGATTGATGTTCTTTATTTTGATATATATGTTAATATTGAGAAAGCATCAATCTGTTATTCTTGGTCTAACAGGGTGATAGGTTTGTTTGTTAAAAATGGTGCAGGTTTTAAGTTTAACCAAATACTTTTCCCCCTCCTGGTGTTAGATTGCTTTTTAACACCTAAATGTAGACTTCAGTTTGTAAATTTAGTCGATTTTTCCCGTAAAAGACAAAATTATTTATCAGGAATTGTCCACGATGCAAGAAAATAAACTATGCATCAAAATCCAACAGTTTCTTGACCCATCATGTTACTGTGACAAGTTTAAATGTCACTGTAGGCTGTAGTTCAGGAGTTAGAGCAGATCATCTACTACATCTACATCTGGGCAAGACACTAACGCCAAGCTCTCTAATGCATCCTTGAGGGTAAGAATGTGTGTGAATGTTAGCTAGAAAGCACTTCAGTAGAAAAAAGTGCTTGTGTGAATGAGCCAAGCTGTGTAAGCTGTACGTGCACTGTTTCGTAGTGTGCATGTTGTCCCTGGTAGGAAACCTGCTCACCAACTGCAATGGCTTACTTTTTCCTGTTTCCTTCTACTCCCTCCCACTCTCTAGTGAATTTAGATCGCTAAATCATACAAAGAAAACTAGTGAATCAAAATGACGCTAAAATTTCTCATATCATCTGTTGCATATGTCAAAAAACAGCTATTGAAATCTTACAAACAAAAGCATTTGCTTCTACTGTGGTGTAGTAAGGAGGATTAAATTTGTTCTTTTTAATACACTGTTTGCAGGGAGAGAGGGGCAAGAAAGGCAACAGGGGGGCCAAAGGGGATAAGGGAGACCAAGGAGCACCTGGATTAGATGCCCCCTGTCCATTGGTATGTCAGTAGTTCTGTGTTTAGCCATGAGGCAAAGGGAAGAAGCAGCAAGTTACTCTCAGGACATTTCAGTTGGACAGCTTCCTTTTGCCTCATTTAATGTTTCTAATCAACCTCAGAGTGGTTTTGGTCCAGTGGTCCAGCTGTAGGTTATTTTGACAACACGACTAGAATCAATATACATCCTCAAATCCCTCATCCATTCAAAAAACCAAAGGAGGAAGTGTAGGACATTATAATAATATCACACTATCACACCATGCGCAACTATCACTGCTGGTAATAATCATTTTCATAATCATAGTCATAATAATATATCTGTATCTTTCAAGTGGCATACTAAGGAGCAGTAATACTACATAAATGATAAATTAGGCATTACTAATACCTTAGTAATGCTTAATAGTGTGACATTATTATAAAATACTACTGAAAAAGAAAGACATTCATGAGAGCAAAGATGCTTGAGACTGGATCACAGCTATGATTGAGGAACTTTTCTTCCAGGTCCCAGACAGACAGGAAACAGGCAGCCACAGAGACACCAAAGTATTCCCACTCCACGCTGAACTTTCTTCCTGCACCTTCACCTCTGCAGCTTTGTAGTAAAGAAAGTTAGACAGTTCAGCATAGACTAGCTATAGGCAAGAGCTTCTAATACTAAATCAAAATCAATAGCATACCTACTGTCAGATTTCTCTCTGGTGTTATTTTATCCATTATGTCCATCAGCACTGTTGGCTCTGTTCTTCCAGCCATGGTGCACTGGTTGTTTTGAACATGCAAAGCAATCAAAGACTGGGGAAGATGCTGATGGTCTGCTCTACTTGTACCAGTCAGATACTCTTAGTGAAATGTTAGAGAACATTAACCTCTGCATTAGAATCAGAGAAACCATTTCCTTGCAAGTCCATATCAGTGAGCCCGGTTCCTGTCAGTCTCAGGTTTCCTGCATGTTTAGGAAACTGAAGTCAGTGACATCGTGGAGAAACATCGAGATCTTCCTGCCATTAAGCAGTGGAGGGAAAACACTCTTCTGCTGCACGAGCTGCAAAACTCTTTTTTTAAATGGCTGATTTCACAAACAGGGTTTCCGAGGCATTAAAGGGGAAAAAGGTGAACCGGGCTTGCCAGGCCTGGACGGGCTGGATGCCCCTTGCCCTGTGGTATGGTGCTCTTTCTTTCCCTTTACTAGCATGCCTTTAGCTACCCTCAACCACACTCCTCTTTATGGATCCTACAGTGCATCGCTGTAAACAACAATATGCACTTTTGCATGATAGTTTAAATTTATTGTAATCAACTCACTGCTTCCTCTACAATATGGTGAGACAACATAACATAATCAAGAGTGATTATAACGACTAAAAACCTTTGAAACATAACATCACGTACAATTGTGACTAATACACCAACCTCGGATCTAAAACCTTCACAGTGTTATTTTCAAATATAGTAATGCCTTTAGTCATGGTTTCTTACACTGTTTCTTGCATGGGGCACTATTCTTCCCTATCTACAAGGCAATAGACTACCACAGGGAGTGAAAACCAGCCACAGGGGCCAGTAGCCACCATGTGCTATTTCCAAGCCCGGATACATGGGCAGGGTTGCATCAGAAAGGCATCCATTCTTTATGATCCACAAACATGTGGATTTAGTGTGTCCTCTACACAGGAGACTTGTTGATGGAATATAATCCTGGCTTAATTTTCATTTTCTAAAATATTTAAAAGTAGAATGGGAGGCAAAGCCTTCAAATTTCAGACCCCTCTTCTGTGGAACCAGCTCCCAGATTGGATTCGGGAGACAGAGGATATAGTAAGGGCTTTCTTACACTGCAATGGGTCTAGGCTACTTCCCATGATGCATGGAGTGTTTCAGTGTTTCTTGTTATCTCACCTTTTTCACTCTCTATGTGCTCACACACCGCTCTCCATCTAATTATTAGTTCTTATTAATCTCTGGCTGTCTTTCCCATCGTGTCTTATTTCTTTCCTGTCACCCCCAACTGATCCCAGCAGATGGCCGCCCCTCTCTGAGCCTGGTTCTACTGAAGGTTTCTTCCTGTTAAAAGGGAGTTTTTCCTTCCCACTGTCATCAAGTTCTTTCTAAAAGGGGGTTGTTTGATATTTGGGGTTTTCTATTATTGTAGGGTCTCTATCTTACAACCCTAAGTCCCTTGGGGTGACTGCTGGTGATGAGGTTCAGAACTGAATTGAATTAAATACAGGATAGTATTCAAGGGATAGGTTCAAGGTAGGGGTGAGATCAGCAGTGATGGGCTCTGAGCCGCTTGTTATTTGCAGTGGTGATGGAAAGGTTGACAGGTGAGCAGGCAGGAGTCTGTCTCTGACTGTGATGATTGTAGACATGATCTACAGTGAGAGGAAGGATTTATTCACTGGAGGGAAAATACATGAATTCTCTAGTACTAAGTTGAAGTCCATGTATGTGAATGAGGGGAGACAGGTGAAAAAGAGTAAAGAAAAGAGATTTGCTAATCTGTTTATTTAATGTAGTCATGAATCTGTTAATCTGTAAAGCAAACTGATTAGGTCTTCTTGATTGCCTTTCCACAGGTAAGGCTTAGACTTTATTATAAAATCTACAGGGTGAGCCAGTTATATGGATACACCGTAATAACATGGGAATGGTTGGTGATATTAACTCATTCACTGCCATTGACGTCTATAGCCGTCAATTGCAGTGAATGAGTCAATGGGTTTAACTCATTCACTGCCAATGGCTGGCAGTGAATGAGTTAAAGTCCTGTTTGTGGCACATTAGTATATGTGAGGGGGCAAACTCCTCAAGATGGGTGGTGACCATGGTGGCCATTTAGAAGTCGGCCATCTTGAATACAACTTTTGTTTTTTCAATAGGAAGAGGGCCATGTGACACATCAAACTTATTGGTAATGTCACAAGAAAAACAATGGTGTGCTTGGTTTCAACGTAACTTTATTCTTTCATGAGTTATTTATAAGTTTCTGACCACTTATAAAATGTGTTCAATGTGCTGCCCATTGTGTTGGATTGTCAATGCAACCCTCTTCTCCCACTCTTCACACACTGATAGCAACACCGCAGGAGAAATGCCAGCACAGGCATCCAGTATCCGTAGTTTCAGGTGCTGCACATCTCGTATCTTCACACCATAGACAATTGCCTTCAGATGACCCCAAAGATAAAAGTCTAAGGGGGTCAGATCGGGAGTCCTTGGGGGCCATTTAACTGGCCCACAATCACCAATCCACTTTCCAGGAAACTGTTCATCTAGGAATGCTCGGACCTGGCACCCATAATGTGGTGGTGCACCATGTTGCTGGAAAAACTCAGGGAACGTGCCAGCTTCAGTGCATAAAGAGGGAAACACATCATCATGTAGCAATTTCAAATATCCAGTGGCCTTGAGGCTTCCATTGATGAAGAATGGACCCACTATCGTTGTGCCCCATATACCACACCAAACCATCACTTTTGTTGGTCCAACAGTCTTGGAGGGATCCATCCAATGTGGGTTAGTGTCAGACCAATAGTGGTGGTTTTGTTTGTTAACTTCACCATTCACATAAAAGTTTGCCTCATCACTGAACAAAATCTTCTGCGTGCACTGAGGGTCCTGTTCCAATTTTTGTTTTGCCCATTCTGCAAATTCTGTGCGCCAATCTGGGTCATCCTCGTTGAGATGCTGCAGCAGCTGGAGTTTGTAAGGGTGCCATTTGTGAGTAGCTAATATCTGCCGAAGGGACGTTCGCCTAATGCCACTCTCCCGTGACATGCGGAGAGTGCTGCGCTGTGGGCTCTTGCTGAATGAAGCTAGGACAGCCACTGATGTTTCTTCATTAGTTTTCTTGCATCCACATTTTGGCAAATCCAACACTGAACCATATGTCTGTGAAGGTTCTCAGTCATCCAGGTCATCGTAGTCAAAGTAGCTTGCAAAGAAAAGCGTCTGGACTTCTTTAAGTTGCTTGAAGACGTTTCACCTCTCATCCGAGAAGCTTCTTCAGTTCTAAGGTCAAATGGTGGAGAGTCCCAGATATAAACCTAGTGGGAGTGACCCCCCACAGAGGGACAAAAGGACCCCCTGATGATCCTCTAATCGCCTGAGCCAAGGTGTGAAATTGGGTGTGGGACCCAATCAGCCAGAGTTTCGGGTGTGTTCATTGTGAAACCTGGCCCCACCTTATCATGCGAATTCCTGAGGTCAGATGGCCCAGGATGTGAGTGGGCGTTAAGGCGTCAGGGAAGGGATCTCAAAACTGGATTATAGATGGCAGAGAGTTGGTGTCGTAAACCCCCGCCTCTGTTCAAAGATGGTCGCTCACAGTGGACATAGATGGCTTCTTTCACTCCTCTTTCAAACCATCTGTCCTCTCTGTCCAAAATGTGAACATTGGCATCCTCGAAAGAGTGTCCTTTATCCTTAAGATGCAGATGGACTGCTGAGTCTTGTCCTGTGGAGGTGGCTCTTCTGTGTTGTGCCATGCGCTTGTGAAGTGGCTGTTTGGTCTCTCCAATGTAGAGGTCTGAGCATTCCTCGCTGCACTGTACAGCATACACCACATTGTTAAGTTTGTGTTTTGGCGTTTTGTCTTTCGGGTGAACCAGTTTCTGTCTGAGTGTGTTGCTGGGTCTGAAATACACTGGGATGTCATGCTTGGAGAAAACTCTCCTCCTTTTTCTGATACACCGGCTACATAGGGGATGACAATGTTGTTGCGTCTGTCCTTCTTATCCTCCTTCGCTGGTGTCTGGTCTTCTTTTCTGTGCCTCTTTGCTGACTTTGAGAACGCCCATTTAGGATAGCCGCACGTTTTGAGTGCTTCCTTTACATGTGTGTGTTCCTTCTTTTTTCCTTCAGGCTTAGAGGGAACATGTTCTGCCCGGTGGTGTAGGGTCCTAATTACTCCAAGTTTGTGTTCCAGAGGGTGATGGGATTCAAAAAGGAGGTACTGGTCCATGTGTGTGGGCTTCCGGTAAACTTCGATGTTGAGTTTGCCGTTCTCTTCAATGTGCACAGCGCAGTCCAGGAAAGGCAAACAGTCGTCCTTTGTGTCTTCCCTGGTGAACTTGATGTTCTTATCCACAGCGTTAATGTGCGCAGTGAAGGATTCCACTTCTTGTGTCTTGATTTTGACCCAGGTGTCGTCCACATATCTGTACCAGTGGCTGGGTACTCTTCCTTTGAAAGAGCCAAGAGCCTTCCTTTCCACTTCCTCCATGTAAAGGTTGGCTACAATAGGTGACACGGGGGAGCCCATGGCACAGCCATGTTTTTGTCTGTAAAAGCCTTCGTTGTACTTGAAATATGTAGTGGTGAGGCAGAGGTCTAACAGTGTGCAGATTTGATCGGGTGTGAAGTTGGTCCTGTCCTCCAAGGAGCTGTCTTCTTGTAGTCGTTTTCTGACAGTCTCCACGGCCTCCGTGGTGGGTATGCAAGTGAAGAGAGAGACTACATCAAAGGACACCATGGTTTCATCTGGATCCTCTGCCATCTATAATCCAGTTTTGAGATCCCTTCCCAGACGCCTTAACGCCCACTCACATCCTGGGCCATCTGACCTCAGGAATTCGCATGATAAGGTGGGGCCAGGTTTCACAATGAACACACCCGAAACTCTGGCTGATTGGGTCCCACACCCAATTTCACACCTTGGCTCAGGCGATTAGAGGATCATCAGGGGGTCCTTTTGTCCCTCTGTGGGGGGTCACTCCCACTAGGTTTATATCTGGGACTCTCCACCATTTGACCTTAGAACTGAAGAAGCTTCTCGGATGAGAGGTGAAACGTCTTCAAGCAACTTAAAGAAGTCCAGACGCTTTTCTTTGCAAGCTACTTTGACAACACTGAACCAGTTTCACGAAACTTAGCAAGCAGTTTGCTAGCTGTAGCATGGGAGATGGGTGTCTTGTATTGAAATCTGCTGCAATGACCTCGTTACTGCGTTCACCAGATATCAACACAATTTCGATCCGCTCCTCACGTGTTAACCTCTTCGACATGTCAATGGCTGTGAACAAAGAGAAACTTGTAAATAACTCATGAAAGAATAAAGTTACGTTGAAACCAAGCACACCACTGTTTTTATTGTGACATTACCAATAAGTTTGATGTGTCACATGACCCTGTTCCTATTGGAAAAACAAAAGTTGTATCCAAGATGGCCGACTTCTAAATGGCCACCATGGTCACCACCCATCTTGAGGAGTTTGCCCCCTCACATATACTAATGTGCCACAAACAGGACTTTAATATCACCAACCATTCCCATGTTATTACGGTGTATCCATATAAATGGCCCACCCTGTATTATTCCTTTCACAGTCTGACAACTGAAAAGGCTCAGTCTGAATCACAGCAGCCCGTGTGTTAAAGCAAATATATCTCTAAGTATAGAGGCACCTAAAATTCTTGGTTTTCCTTTTTGTGAAGGAGACATCAAAGTTTTATCTGTCACATACTTTTGGAAAAAAAATTGGGAATCGGTGAAATATTAGGTATGTCCCAATTCATAGGCCGCATCCTTCTGAGGCCGCATTTGTAGGCCTATTACGTCACAGCAACACGACAAGAGCTGTCCAAATTCGGCCCATGAAGACCGCAAAGGCCAGGTCCTCTGAAGGATGCGGCCTATGAATTGGGAAATAGCTGTTGACTTTACCTGCTTATTGTAGCAAAAGTCTGTAAATGCCATAATATGCATGGTTGTTGCTATGGTGATAGTGTTTTTCTGTACAACTTGCAACAGCTGTAGTCCCAGATTTCATCCTGAAAGGACACACAAATGTAATTTCATCAATGAAAACTGCAGAAATAAATACTGTTTGTACCATGTCAACATATCTCAGGTTGCTTCCGCTCTTCCAGCTGTATTTGTTTCATTAGCATTGATACAAACTCAGTGCTGACATTTATAATTCTTCACAGAATAGCTATTGTTCAGGTTTAAACTATTTAGATGTAATTATAGAGTCGTTTTCAGGCCTGAAGGAATCTACAAAATCTGCATGAGTTGCACTTGTAGAATGCTGGGTGGTCAAAATGTGTTTTTATTTTCATATAATTGTAAAATGATTCAATATACTGTCCATTGTTGCTTCTAATATTGTCTCTTTTTTACTCTACATGTTCCAGGGAGATGATGGTTTACCTGTACCTGGATGTTGGAATAAAGTACGTTTGTCACAGCATTGTGTTTTTGCCTGACATGCTAACTTCATGGGGAACATTGTGTGACCTAACAACTAACATTTTGCCTTTTGTTTTTCCTTGCAGTGACGATAACTTTGGAATGGCTTGTGTGATGTACATAGGATATTTATTTTTTTTACTATTACTATTCTATTATACATGGAAAAAATAAATATATATGGCAATTTTGTACATATTGTTTATTTTAATAAATATGACGGTGTGTATGTAATGTTTTTTATATATCTATGCATTGTTTTATATGATTGGCTAAGAAAAATGATAATGTGACTGAATTTGCATTTTGTGAAGAGAATAATGCTCTTTAACTTATTGCATTATGTTTTGCTCTATTGTGATAGACCATGCTGCACTGGGATGTGGGGCTGGCAACATTTCTAATTTAGCCTTGGAAAGTCTTGGTTGAACTCTCCTCTGACAAAGTGTTGAAAACTATAATAATGAGAGCAAGCGCTGCATATAGACTAGTTTAAATTTTACTATATGTTCACACAGGGACAGGAAGCTATTTTAAATGTGCACTTTGAATTTTAGACTGTTGTGCTCATATTAAACCGAAGAACATGAAGACATAAGAGATCAATCTCATGTTTGTCCAGTAACTACTATACTGCAGTGTCACATATTCACTTCCAGCTTTCCTAGGCATGCTGACCACCACAACTCACACTGTAGGGGATACAGTGTGAGTAGATACAAGCTGAAAAAATGATAAATAACTCTAAATATGTTTTATATTTTAGATCCCACCCCTTGCCTCGCTGAAAGCCCTGCATACCCTTGGCCCTTGGCTCAATGAACTTCATGATGTAGTCACCCAAAATGGTTTCACTTCACAGGTGTGCCTTGTCAGGGTTCATTTGTGGAATTTCTTGCCTTCCTTATGAGGTTGGGACCATCAGTTGTGTTGTGCAGAAGTCAGGTTGGTGCATGGCTGACAGCTCTATTTGACAGAACCAATCAGTTAAGTAAAGAGAAACAACAGTCCATCATTACTTTAAGAACTGAAGGTCAGTCAGTCCGGAACATTGCTAAGACTCTGCAGTCACAAAAACCATCAAGTACTATGACGAAACTGGCTCACATGAGGACCGCCCCAGGAAAGGCAGACCAAGAGTCCCCTCTACTGCTCGGGAAAGAAACACAAGGAATGGACATTAGACCAGTGGAAATCTGTGCTTTTGTCTGATGAGTCCAAATTCAGGCACAATGAACCCGCATGGCTACCACAGCATCCTGCAGTGACATGCCATCCCATCATGTATTCTCTAACAGGGACAATGACCCCAAACACACCTCTAGGCTGTGTCAGAGCTATTTGACCAATAAGGACAGTGATGGAGTGCTGCACCAGATGGCCTGGCCTCCACAGTCACCTGACCTAAACCCAGTGGAGATGGTTTGGAATGAGATGGAGCGCAGAGTGAAGGCAAAAGGACCAACTAGTGCTCAGCATCTCTGGGAACTCCTTCAAGACTGTTGGGAAACCATTTCAGGTGACGACCTCATGAAGCTCATGGAGAGAACGCCAAGAGTGAGCAAAGCAGTAGTCAAAGCAAAGCGTGGCTATTAGGAAGAATCTACAATATAAAAAAAGTTTTATTTAATACTATTTTGTTTACTATATAATTCCATATTATGTAGTAAACACAAAGGAGAGTGTAACTACCATGATGTCAGCCCGTGAGGTTTGACTCTGGGGATACTGTATTTGGAGTGTAAAATTATCAGCTAATCCTAGCAAGTTTTGGTGGGAAGCTGCATTTCGTGTCAGCAGTGTGCTGGCTTTTAGTGCTAAGTAAAGAACATCAATAAAATAGAATTTCACTCACCAAAACAGAAACAACAACTCTTGTAATATGTAACAAGCCATACTGTTTGTTAGAACAAGCTGCTTCACTTGTTTTTTGCTGTGTAGGATCTTAGTATCATTAGCAAGAATGCAATGCAGCTGCCATATATTTTATTAACTGTATGTTTCAAATCAAATTCTCTGCTGTCCTGCATATTATACATGTAGTTTCATATAGTTTAGAAGTGAGCTAAATGAGAGAGAAGCTGTGTATGGGACAATTAACCTGCAGAAGTTGACTCATGTTATCAGACGTTTAACATTTTTAGAAGTTTAAAAAAGGGTGTACTCTAAAAGTATTATGTTATTAAATCGAGAAAATAGCTGTTCTGTCTCTTGCATACATACTGCTACAGTATGAAAAAGTATTTGACCTCTTTGTGATATTTATTTATGTATTTATTTTCATATTTGTCTGTAGACGTGATCAGCCACAGTTGTCTGTATCAGCACACAAATCAAAGCAGCAACAACCATTTGGATAAGCCTTATTTATGTAAATTGAAGTTTTTGTAACTGGCTGGCTCTAAGCTGTAAAATTGGTCATTTTAACAGTCGTTTTGTGGGGAATGATAAACCTTTAAGTCACAGTTTTTTGGCCGGTCTGTGTTGCCGTTCCTATTCAGCTGAAGAGGTCGCCCATTGCATTATATCCAGACCAAACTTTGCAAAGTGATGAGTTCATCAGTTAGGAGATCTAAACGTAGAGTGCTGTTAAACTGTTTTTAAGTTATCCAGTATTGCAAAGTGCTTTTAACACTTATGTCAAGAAAGAGGGCATCAACCAAGATTTTGTAACAATTTTAATTCCAAGAAGATTGATCCTGTAAACTAAATGTCCAATTGCACAACAGGAAAGTAACAGCTCTGTGTTGCTGCTTTGTGTTATTCCTCTACGTTTAGTTCATTCTAAATAGTTTTGTCAAATTCTCCTGTTTTATGACCCTTGGGTTCGGTATCCTAGTGCCGTTTTTTTTCTAGTATTCACCCCAAACATTGCCACTCTCATTTAAGGCTGCTGCTGCTGCAATCTCCTCATAGTCTCATCCTGTTATGAAGAAAGCTGTAACCTTATTGGACAATGTACATCCTTTTTTTTTATTATCCACAAACACTTTTTGTAACAGCTGTTCTCATTAACCTCATTAACAACAGTGAGCGGATGAAATGAATCCATTATATGCTGCTCTTTGACAAAGCTTTGTGTGTGATGTGCTCTGCCTGGATTTGAGGTTGCCATTAGAGATTATTGTTGGATCCTTCCCAGCAAATATTCATTGTGTCATTTTGCTGCACCTAAATTAACTTAGTCACCAGTTAGCCTTGTTTTTGCTCTGATATTTATCATGCATACTTGTGCTCAGATATTTAAAATATTTATTTTGTTCAGTGACAGTCATAATTAAGTTTACATTTATAATGATTTGGACTAAAAATAATTTAAGTGTACCCATTAGTTACAGAGTATCACAATCCAAATGGTAGACCCTGTTTAATCTGCGCTCTAGAGGATTGCATTGTTTTATGTTGTGAGGTTGTTGTTATGTCATTAACTTCAGTGCAATCCAGGTTTGAAGAGGTTTAAAACTGTATGTTAATAAAATACGTGGCATTTTTTACTCAAATTCTATGCTGTCCTACATATTATAAATGTAGATTAGTATAGTTATCATCACAGACGGTAAAGAACCAGCCGCTGCACTTGTTTTTCCTGTAATGTTTGACAGAGGTTAAAGGTAGCCCTTTGCCAGTAAAATAGGGAAAACTGCGTGAGCAAAAAAACAAACGGTATACTCTAAAAGTATTCAATCCAAAAAATTAGCTTTTCTACACTCTTACATACACAGTACTGTGAACAAGTATTTGCATCAAGGTATATTTTGTATAGAACTACAAATGTTTATGTCATCAAGTGTTTGCATTGACATGAGTCATATTTAATGCACGTTGGGCTCAGTGCAGATATACACTAAATTGCCAAAAGTATTTGCTCCACTGCCTACACACACATATATATGACCTTGAGTGACATCCCGTTTGTGGCGGGTGGGATTTGTGGTGTGGCTGCGGGGGAGACTGATACACTCGAGCTCAATCAGGTCATCATGCCTCCTCTGCATAAAAGACAAAAGAACTGGGTCCTGACGTTGTTGTCGTGCAGCTGCAAAATTCCAGCCGAGTGTACAGAGAACAAGCAACCAGAATAAAAGAGTGTGTGAAAAGTGTTAAGATGTGGTCGAGTTCGTTGTTCCCATGCCACAACATTTTTAATCCATAGGGTTTAATATGATGCTTGCTAGCTTCTGCAGCTAAACAGCTTCAACTCTTCTGGGAAGGCTTTCCACAAGGATAAGATGTGTGTTTATATGAGTTTGTGATCATTCTACACAGAAGTGCATGTGTGAGATCAGACACTGACATTGCAGTCTTGCATTTGAGTTCACTGTCTCTGCTGTAATTCATCCCAGTGTTGTTCCATTGGCTTGAGGTCAGGACTTACGTTGTAAACTGGTGTGCAGTCATGTTGAAACAAGAAGGAGCCATCTCCCAACAATTCCCACAAAGTTAGGAGAATTAAATTGTCCAGAATCTTTTGGTATACAGTGGTTCCTTGTTTATCGCGGGAGTTACATTCTTAAAATAACCCGCCATAGGTGAAATCCGCGAAGTAGCCAACTTTAATTTTTTACAATTATTATAGATGTTTTAAGGCTGTAAAACCCCTCACTACACACTTTATACACTTTTCTCAGACAGGAATGAACATTTTCACGCTTTCACTCTTCTTTAAACACTCTCAAAGTTCAAACCTTCGTAGAGAAGTAAGTCCAGTATTATAGAATGAAACCAAAGATCCAACCCTGTTTTCAGTTCCAACTACAAAGAAAGGAAATACAATCTATGTTTGTTTTCAACAGTGTCTTGCAAACAAGTTCAGGACACTAGGTAACACTGTAATATGCCCGGCGACTAACAGCATGATTCCTCTGTAATTAAAAGGAATTTCCGTGTATTTTATTTGAAATTACAATGTAATTATATTTATATACACATAGAGTTAGACCTCTACAATAAGTAGGGAGCAAGTCAGGCTTTTATGGGAAACAAATAATTAAAGTGCTTAGGAAAAGTGCTTAGGAAATTGTGCAGTACTTAAAATTACTTAAGTATGAAATAAATATAATCTAGCAGCTAAATCTAGCTTAATTTTGAGATATTTTACAGGAAATGAGACAAAAATTATACTGTAAGTACTAAAACTATAGGAGAAATGTATATATGCATATACTGACTATTTAGCCACTTTTATGGCTGGAGTAAATCAGAACTTAGGCAGCAGGAAGTAGGGAAGAGATGTCCAGTACATAAGTTCAGTCGAAATGTTAATATTTCTGCTGCTCTGTTATTTTTATTAAAACTGTGCTCATGTTTAAAGGGTCAACATCCTTTCCAACTGGCAAAGAAGTAGCACTACTGCAGATGATCTCCCACAAGCCACCAAAAGGAAAACTTTGGATATAGTGTTTGCAGTTTTTACCCAGTTGGCTTTTCAACTTTTTCCTGCAGGCTGGGCACAGGGCTAGTAGTGTCAGAGACTCTGGTGGCTATGCTCTGCTGAACACAGTAACCTCAAAAAGACTGGATAGTAGAACATTTGCTCCATGGTGTAGTTGGTCATTGAAGTGTTTCTGGACAGAACAGCAATGCGACTATCACAACCACAGAGAGCTAGAGGTCGAGACTTTACCTGCTGATCTGTTCCACTGACTCATCTATTTATCACCTAAAAAAAGCATGGTCACTTGCAATGTGTTGTGTTTGATTTGAAATCATTACCGTAACTGTGATAAAGAATTCAGAGCAGCTCACAGAGCAGATATATGCCATGTGTTTCCATGAAAAACCAAAATGCAAAGGGAGACCCACTTGATGATTCCTTACTGATACTAGTTGACACACTGCCTTTTTAAAAAGAAAATCCCTTTAACTGCAGCTATGACCATTTTTGAATGATTGTGCTGTATGTATGATGTGTGATACCAGCATCGCACATCATGTTTGTTCTCATATATGATATTTTTTACTTTTTTGTATGAACGCCATGTTCACTGCTGTATATGTATGTATTGTACAAGATGAGAATTTAATGTATAAATGTACGTAGCGTGTAAATGGAGTGCATGAATTAAACATCTTTTAAGTAGTGAATACGCATCACAGTTCTGAAAGGGTGGTATTCATATCTTGACTAATGATTTCTTGAGAAATGTATAATTTGTAAAATACTTTGACCTATTGTTTACCAGAAATTACATAATTTTAACATTTGCATCTTCCATATGTCCAGCCCCGTCACTTATTCTGGCTCAGAAAAGTCACATTTGTTACCCATTATATTGAAATGTAATTACTCTTTTTCCATCTAAAAACAACACAGCTTAAATCTTTTTGCTCATTTGTTACTGTACATTGAGATAGCATAAAATGACTTGTCAGCATTTCACCTTCCTGTTATTGTAGTTCAGATGTACAGAAGCATTCCATGTCATCCTGACAGCTGCCATGTAAACAGACTCGGGTCAAAGTCGTATTTTATTTTATGGGGATTTTTCAGTTTTGGAGTTCATTAGTAAAAGAATGATGTTTGATTTTTTTCATTGGGTACAAGTGCACCTGGAAAATTATAGTTATATTTATTAAAATTTAAAACGAAATTATGAATCACGTAGCTTCAATCAATATTATTTTAAACATAAATCATAAGTGTCAACACTACGGAAGCGTAGAGCTGCCATCCAGGCAAAAGAAAATTCGAGCTGTATGACATTATAACATGAAAACTTTATTGTATATACTCACATTTGAACAACATAATATCACATATTAAAACATACATAATTATCACGTTATAACAAAAATGATAACTATATAAATTTTATATTGTAATAATGTGATAATATGTTGTTCAAATGTGAAAAGTATATTGTTAGAACAATAAACTTTTCACGTTATAATGTGATATGGCTCTATTTTTCTTTTGCCTGGCTGGCAGCTCTATGCTTCTATGTAATGCAGCTTCAAAAAAAAAACCAATACTAGTAAAGAAAAGACTTCTATCACATTTATTTCTTTTCTGACAGTGCTGTCTATGAAATAATGTTGTTGTTTCATTTAAATGGGTTAAATATTGTGTTTGTTTTCTTTGGTTGTCAAATAATGTTGTTTATTAGCTAATCATATGCTGTTTTGTTTATTTGATTTTTTTTTTTTTTTGAATTGGTGTTTTATTTATTTAACTGTTTGTCTATTAGATCTGGATCTTTTGTCTAAAACTGCATCCTCCACCAAGTCCATTTTTGCAATCTCCAAATAACCTTCTGGTTGTGCAATGTATATTGTGTATTATATAATCAGTTTTATATGTTTAGTTGCATCATTGGTTTATCTGCTTATAAATCTAATTACATTTGTCCCTTAGCTGTACTTATTAAGGTTTTGTAGACATGCAGCCCCCATCCACATGATGCCCCAGTTATACAGGCCTTTGTACCAGTCACTGACCCCCCGACAACCACCTGTTGCTAGGGAAAATGTGTAATGCCCAACTAGTTTGCAAAACCAGTGGACTTATCTACAAGCTCTGGTTAGCTACTTTCCTAGCTGTAGTGAAACTATGAAGAGGGCAACACAAACAGGAAAGTTGTACCTCCACCCAGTAAGACAACAGTTTTCAGAAACCACTGCCAACCAGTCAGGAAACAAACATTTTCCTCTGGTAATTTGTGACTTTATCAAATCCAGTATCCAGCAGGAACTCTTTGGCAATATGTGCATTACTTAAGATGATACACTTCAATAACCTGATCACTTAAGCTGCAGTGTCCTGAGTTCTCAGCCATAAGGCAGAAGTTATAATTGTTTGATGATTTGTTTAAAAGTACTTGTTCTAATTTATGTTACAGTTTTCAGCTATGTTTTCTTTCAACTTGCATTCAATATGTTTCCCCTTTTTTGTGCTGTAACAGATTTTGTATCTAAAAAATATTTAGCGCTTTCTGTTTTAAGCCTCTACATTTCTGTTTTTTGACTTTATCTGATTTTTTGTTTGCATGGTTTATTCAAAGTACCAATTTATTACTGATACGTTGTTGCAACAAAAGGCTAATGACTAATCTTGTTGCAGGAATTTGTTTTATGCAACATAAGAACAATGTGAACATATACAATACAGGTTTTGATTAACCATCTGTAAGTTCTTCTAGAAAAGCTGAAAAGTAGTACTTTACATGATAAGTGCACAATGCAATTGTTGGCAAAGCTCTAACCCAGCAACATGTGTATGTAACATCTACAGTGGGGCAAAAAAGTATTTAGTCAGCCACCGATTGTGCAAGTTCCCCCACTTAAAATGATGACAGAGGTCAGTAATTTGCACCAGAGGTACACTTCAACTGTGAGAGACAGAATGTGAAAAAAAAATCCATGAATTCACATGGTAGGATTTGTAAAGAATTTATTGGTAAATCAGGGTGGAAAATAAGTATTTGGTCAATAACAAAAATACAACTCAATACTTTGTAACATAACCTTTGTTGGCAATAACAGAGGTCAAACGTTTACTATAGGTCTTTACCAGGTTTGCACACACAGTAGCTGGTATTTTGGCCCATTCCTTCATGCAGATCTTCTCGAGAGCAGTGATGTTTTGGGGCTGTCGGCGAGCAACACGGACTTTCAACTCCCGCCACAGATTTTCTATGGGGTTGAGGTCTGGAGACTGGCTAGGCCACTCCAGGACTTTCAAATGCTTCTTACGGAGCCACTCCTTTGTTGCCCGGGCGGTGTATTTTGGATCATTGTCATGTTGGAAGACCCAGCCTAGTTTCATCTTCAAAGTTCTCACTGATGGAAGGAGGTTTTGGCTCAAAATCTCACGATACATGGCCCCATTCATTCTGTCCTTAACACGGATCAGTCGTCCTGTCCCCTTGGCAGAAAAACAGCCCCATAGCATGATGTTTCCACCCCCATGCTTCACAGTAGGTATGGTGTTCTTGGGATGCAACTCAGTATTCTTCTTCCTCCAAACACGACGAGTTGAGTTTATACCAAAAAGTTCTACTTTGGTTTCATCTGACCACATGACATTCTCCCAATCCTCTGCTATATCATCCATGTGCTCTCTGGCAAACTTCAGACGGGCCTGGACATGCACTGGCTTCAGCAGCGGAACACGTCTGGCACTGCGGGATTTGATTCCCTGCCGTTGTAGTGTGTTACTGATGGTGACCTTTGTTACTTTGGTCCCAGCTCTCTGCAGGTCATTCACCAGGTCCCCCCGTGTGGTTCTGGGATCTTTGCTCACCGTTCTCATGATCATTTTGACCCCACGGGATGAGATCTTGCGTGGAGCCCCAGATCGAGGGAGATTATCAGTGGTCTTGTATGTCTTCCATTTTCTGATGATTGCTCCCACAGTTGATTTTTTCACACCAAGCTGCTTGCTTATTGTAGATTCACTCTTCCCAGTCTGGTGCAGGTCTACAATACTTTTCCTGGTGTCCTTCCACAGCTCTTTGGTCTTGGCCATGGCGGAGTTTGGAGTCTGACTGTTTGAGGCTGTGGACAGGTGTCTTTTATACAGATGATGAGTTCAAATAGGTGCCATTCATACAGGTAACGAGTGGGGGACAGAAAAGCTTCTTACAGAAGACGTTACAGGTCTGTGAGAGCCAGAGATTTTCCTTGTTTGAGGTGACCAAATACTTATTTTCCACCCTGATTTACGAATAAATTCTTTACAAATCCTACCATGTGAATTCATGGATTTTTTTTTCACATTCTGTCTCTCACAGTTGAAGTGTACTTCTGGTGCAAATTACTGACCTCTGTCATCATTTTAAGTGTGGGAACTTGCACAATCGGTGGCTGACTAAATACTTTTTTGCCCCACTGTATGTGGTTGCTGGAGTCGATATAAAAGCCATTACAAGAACTCCAGGAAGCTTAGAGAAATTCACAGAATCCAAGTATTTCACAAAGGTGATCCAAGACATTGAGGTAGAGGTATTCATACTAAAAGTTTAAAGTTCTTTGATAATGACAATTCCCCACAGAGCTCTTTACATCAAGCCCTCACACATTCTGCGGTGGGTTTTTTCTTGCTGTCTATTTAAATTAATATATATTAATAGCTATTTTAAATGAATTGGTGCATAAACAGTTAATTTACTTTACTTCAAAGTATAATTCTTGATATATAATTTCTTTGATTTGAAAGTTTGAGACAGAGAGGAGGTGGGCATTAAATGTAGAATTTGCATGCTACTGTTTAGCCTGTTTATTTTTTTCTTATTTTGGTAATAGATCATTAGATGTACTGTCCATTTAATATTTTTCCCCAGCAAAGTTAAAAGATATGTGTCTGTGCTACCATGACACTAACCTGAATTGTGTCATGGTAGAAATTTCCGTGACACACAGCAATTTGTTAATTTAGGGTGGAGTCAGAAGAGAATGTTGATTTTGCTTTTGTTTTCCAGAGGAATGTTTTTCATTTTTATAATCCTAAAAATGGCAGCTGTTGTCACTGATTGACACAGATTCACTGTTCAATTCAGCGTCGAAGCAATTTGTCACTGACTCAGAATAAAGAATTTTACTTTAAATAGAATTATGTGTGTCTATGTATGGAGTCAACTTCTCTGCAGTAATAATTCAATTTTCAATTCAATTTATTTAGACAGCGCCAAACAGTCGCCTCAAGGTGCTTTATATTGTAAGGTAGACCCTACAATAATACATACAGAGGAAAACTCAACAATCATATGACCCCCTATGAGCAACACTTTGGTGACAGTGGGAAGGAAAAACTCCCTTTTAACAGGAAGAAACCTCCGGCAGAACCAGGCTCAGGGAGGGGCGGGGCCATCTGCTGCAACCGGTTGGGGAGAGAAAGAAGACAGGATAGAAGACTTGTGCAGAGAGAGCGAATGTCAAGTGACAGTGCCACCCAAAGGAAAGGAATATAACTGATAGGCAGGCTAGCAAACATAATAACGTGGTCTAGGAATCCATAGAGTGGAAGGGATGGTGGGAGAAGAGATCAAAGGAAATTTCTGACAATGAAAGACCTTTTTAGATGAATGAGTTGAACCCATTGACCGGTTGGCTCGACTCTGAACTGAAGCTCTGACAGTGACGCATGCATGGATTTTAAGACTTGTGGTGATGGCTTGACGACTCGTAAAAGCTTATATGAGCTTGTCTTGGAGTAGAGGATGGAGAGGGAATGCCTGGCTGGTTAATTTACTTTGGGTAAGGTAGCGATAACTACTGTGCCAGTTTCTGAAATGTACAGCGGTGACAGTAAGCAGAACTGAAATACTGATTAGAAGACAACTGCTTGCCATAAAAATAACCCCCAAAACCGGCAGAGAGGCAAGCAGAATTCCACCGAACATCGAAGAAGATGATAATGCTATGTTGGATGCTGTCAGAACCACAAGTCTGCTTGGATTGCTGTCTCGAATAACTGCATTTAGATGATGCTAGTGAGATCACTTGAGAAGTGAAGGGACACCTTGAGGAATTAGGCCTATTTGCGAGTTCAAATGTCTTAAAAGGAGCAATAAAGGACAAAACCTGGTATCCAAACAATGACCAAAGAATCAGAAACAGACTTAAAGGAGGGGGTCTAATGGTCTAACATCCTTCAGTGGGCCCTATTCTCACTGCCCACCACTATGGAGACCAACAGGTCTTTGCCATAGAGTACCAGAATTGACAGGTCCACCACTGGCACTCTGTGTTGATTCACCCTATCTATCTATCTATCTATCTATCTATCTATCTATCTATCTATCTATCTATCTATCTATCTATCTATCTCTCTCTCTCTCTCAACCAGACATTCTGATGAACTCACATGTTGGTCATCCTCAGACTTACCAGTTGACTATTTAAGCTGGAGGAAATTTCAGCTATGTATATATTCTTCCACAACCCTCAGACTGACAGGCAAAATAATTCAGTTTCTGGCTGCATTTATCAGTGTCACCAACACTATTTACAGTCTGTCTGACCACTTAGACATTTGTCTCATCCTTGGGCTATTCTGAACTTTCCGATTTAACTCAATTCTGTTTTATTTATATAGCACCAACATTCACAACAGTTGCCTCAAGGTGCTTTATACTGACTAATTCAGATTTAGCCTCTCCTCCACCAAGTACAATTCAAGCTGCCTGCTTGAATACTGAAAAATCAAAAAATAAATAAACAAACAAACATACAAACAAACAAACAAAAAAACTAGCCACAATTTGCCTCCTTCTTGACTTGTATATTACAACATATAAAAGCACATTTGGAATCAAATCCACATTCTAGCTACTGCTGTAGGACAGGTATCACCTTTTTTTAATTCCTTAAGTTCTATTTAGGACCATGTCTCTTATACTTATTAACATATACATCCAACTGTTAATTTAAACTGCTGACGGCCGAAAAAGGTCAAAAGTCATGTATATTCACAGGTACAGTTATTTTCCATTAGACATGTTAATTTTACAGCCTCTTTTGTAATTGTAACGATATTTCATCTATTTACAAAAGTAACAGGAAAATTCTGTAGAATGACAGACTGTTTTTACAGTGTACATTAGACCACAATATTATGGATCATGTAATGTGCACTGCCATGCTTTGAAATCCAGTTTTAGACCTGGAATAAAAGAAGCTGTGGCTTCTTTTATTTCTCTGTTCACCGTTGACAATTGTGAGTGCTGCTTTAAGAGTATAGCAGGGTGTGTCCACACAGCTTTGTTACCCGCTCAGGCAACCCAGTATCACGTGGTCTCAGCCTCTCCCTGGTTCACTGCCAGGCTCCCTTTCACTACAGCTTCACTAAAGCTTGAGTGGTTAATACTCAGACTGCTCAAACTATAGATTTATGCCTTTTCTTTAAAAGCACTGACATATTGTGAGGTAAGTGAACTGCTAAGTGTTTTGTTTTTTACAGAATATAAAATATTTTGTAGGGCTTTAAATTATCACTGGAAATTTCTTCTTGTTTCCTGGCAGACTAAGCACGGTTTAGTTCATTCCTGCCTGAGGTGTTCAGTTTCTATTCCTGCCTGTAGCCTTTTAAAAAAGCAGCAGTTGGCTGATATTGCTGTTTTTACATCAACCTTGAACAAACCTACAATTTATTTAAGTTATGGAGCGCCTGAAGTTAGTCTTGCAGTACTTCCAGTCCAACTCCGAGTCCATCTCCAATGGAATTTGTATCATCCTCGCCCTGGTTAGTGTCAAGCTTTACACCAGCTTCGACTTTAACTGCCCGTGCCTCCCTCAGTACAACAAACTTTACTCTCTGGGAGTGATGATAGTCCCGCCTATTATACTGTTCTTCCTGGGAATCCTTGTCAACCGGCATACAGGTGTCATGATGGACGAGTGGATGAGACCCATTGGGAACAGATCCAAAAATCCTGCTGTTGTCAAGTAAGTCAAGAATTTGCTATCTAACAGAAGCACACAGACAGGCTGCTGTTGCTATTATATGTAACTGCACAGTAAATGAAATGAAATGAAAGTACTGATTAGTACTAATTAAGCTCAGTGAAATCTGTAGTGTGCTGCATCACCTCTTCTTTTGATAGGTCTAGAGTGCAGGCAGAGCAGTTTTATCAACTAGACTTTTTTTTTACTATGGGATTTATTCCATAGTTCCATAATTTATTATTTATTTATTTCAGCATTAATGTGACCTTGTAGATGCAAGTCCCAAATCCAGATCCTTTTGTATTACACACCAAAGAAATGGACACTGTTCACATCTTTTCCTATTTTGTTTTGCAGGTACTTGTTCTCAGCCATGATCCAGAGGGCCCTGCTGGCACCAATGGTGTGGATCCTGGTCACTTTGCTAGATGGAAAGATCTTTATCTGTGCTTTCAGTGTGAGTGTAGACCCTGCACTCTTCTCAGGTAAACACATGCTAAACTATCCTTCTGTTAAATACCATCTTTTTAGTCTCACAACAGTTTTGGATGATATAAAGTTTTTTTTGACAGGTATGCCTAATAACACAGGTCTGGATGTTCTGAAGATCATGGCCAAAGTACCCTGTAAGGAGGACGTTATCTTCAGGAATAGTTCTTTCCGTAAAGCGGTTTCTCGTTATGTTCGCTGCCATTCACAGGTAAGTTCTCAGCCACATAAACAGTCCCTTCTCCCTGGGGCACACGGGAATTATTATTTTTCAATGAACATTTGCTATTATTTAAAACCGACCTCCTATTAGTCTGTGAAGGATTTTACAGAAAGATGGATTGATCTGACCGAGTGTCAACCAATAAAGCAATTAGAATCTCGACTTTTTACATAGGAAATGTATTATTTACTTCAAAAAATTACAAACCCAGGGTGTCTATTATCGCTGAAAAAGGAGGCCTTTAACAATAAAATACTGTAAAAGCTTGATTTATTGGATCAATGGCAAGAATATTAGATCTGTAACAAATAACAGACATCTGCAACACTCACATCACATTAGCTCTGACACGAGCCCTGTCAGCAGTGAGGTGTTACCCAACAGCAAGAAGGGCTTAGATATGAACCTGAATAACTCAGCCAGAGCCCTTCTATGTTGAGCACCTGTGTGGGTTCCTCCCGGGTCACCAAAGACATGTTTGTTGAATTAACTGGCAATTCTAAATTGGCCATAGGTGTGAAAGACTGCTTATTTCATTCTGCTGGCTGTGTGAGGGAACGGTAACCTGTCAGGGTGTGCAGGAACAGTTAACAAAAATGTATACAGGAAATTGTCAATTCAATTTATTTATACAGCGCCAAATCACAACTACAGGTGCCTCAAGGTGCTTTATATTGTAAGGTAGACCCTACAACAATACATACAGAGAAAAACTCAATAATCATATGACCCCCTATGAGCAGTTTGTCATATTTGGTGACAGTGGGAAGGAAAAACTTCCTTTTAACAGGAAGAAACCTCCAGCAGAACCAGGCTCAGGGAGGGGCAGGGCCATCTGCTGCGACCGGTTGGGGTGAGAGAAGGGAGACAGGAAATAGCTTAGACAATGTTAAAAGCTTGTGAAAACATAGTGAATGCAATGAACTCATTATTTAGACATCCCATGTGCACCTAAAGTTTTAATGTTTGTTTTGTAATATCTACCGTATTTCCCGGACTACAAAGCGCACCTGAATATTAGCCGCACAAGCTAAAATCAGGGGAAAATCCTGTTTTGTGCATACATTAGCCGCACCTGACCAAAAACCGCAGGTGTTTCAATTTTGACTTATCATATGTAAGAGAATATGCACAAAGGGAATTGTCAGGAAAGAGATGGCTGTTTGGAGACACACCCCTTTTATTAATATTTTGGAAAACGAGTTACGGGTACATATTTGCATAACTTTTTAGGTATATGTACAAGTAGCGGTAATTACAAGTAGGAAACATGTACTGTGCTTCATAAACGAGTAACAAATGTAGTACATAACAATAACCTACAGCACACCAGAAAAATAGATTCAGACTACCTTTTAGGCTCAGGTGCAGTGACACGGCTTTAACAAGAAGAAAAGTCAGTCATTCACCACCATCTTTTTCTTCTTCCTGCGCACTAAAACCAAAGTCCTCTTCTCCAGTGTCGGATACAAACAGGCTCAGGGTGGCTTCGTCATCCACTCTCCGCTTCTTTCCTTCGTTGTCACTTTCAAAACCAAAGAAATCCTCGTTGTCAGAGTCGAACACCCTCAGAAGGGCCGTGGCGGTGTCCTCCTCTCCATCATGCAGCAGTCCAGCCCTTCAAATCCGTTGGTGATCGTGGATGTTTTCACACTTTTCCACGCTGTCAGATTCCACCGGTGGAGTTGGGCATAACTTGCTTTTCGCAAGTTTATTGCCGCTCATCATCCACGCCTCCCGCTGAACGCGTAGCGCTACTTTGAAGTTTGTTTTTCGCGCTACTTGTACAGCACTATGTTGCCTGGCGGATGGACACGTGACCAACATACCACTCTTGAACCCCTTGTGTGTCTGATCACATGCCCTTCCGCCAGGCAACGTAGTGCCGTACAACAGCGGAACAAACAAAACAAATCGTCTTACGATATCACAAAAATCAGGGACAATCCATAGAAAAGCCGCACCTGACTAAAAGCCGCAGGGTTCAAAGCTGGTGCAAAAAGTAGCGGCTTATAGCCCGACAATTACGGTACTCTGAACTTAAATCTAACAACAAAAACAGATAATAAAAACTTACACTTATAATGAAATGAATGACTAAACTAAAGCTACAATAACCGGCAATCCCGAAACAATCTGCTAAATTAATGAAAAACAAAAATTCAAAAATTCAAATGAAAACAATAGAACTTTGTTTTTAATACTTTTTCAACAGCAGCATTAAGAATGAGAGCTGGAAAAGCTGCAGAGCTTATTCTGTGCAAACAAATAACAGTCCTTTCAGGAAACTTATTCTTTGACTTACCAACCATAGCTTAGTAACAGTCTTTAAAAGACACATTTTGTCCTCTGAATTTTGATACTAAAAAACACGTTCACAACATTTTTGCTCAAAGCAAAGACTCATCAACCAATAAGCGACAAATTAGGGCAACCCAACCGAGGGATTAATAAAGTTTTATCTAATGTGATCTAAATGAACCCTTTAAGACCTACCATAGAACCAAGTGATATTTTTACATGGTGTGGTGCCATTTTTGGGAGCATTTCAAGTTGCTATACATCAATACAACAATTATAGCCCAGATTTTAATAATATGTATTCATTAAGTGCATAGTAATTACATAAATTGCAAAAAAGTGCAATAAACTACAAAAAAATTGAAAATCGTTTTTGCTTTTTTAACATATATTTCTAGTTAGAGAAATTTAAGAGGCTTATCCCTCAAAACTGTAAATACAAAAAAGTTGCACAAAATAGTTTCCTACCACAGGAAATTTATTTTGAGTGTCTTCATAGTTTTATTTTTGAAATACACCAATTTTTATACACTGTAGGAAAAATTTAAATAAATATTATACTGCAAATTTGCAAAAAAGCAGCATATGCATCAAAATAAACAATTTCCAGCAGTGCAATAAGAGTCCTAAGCATCCCAGAAACGACACAGAAAATCATAAAGTCAAACATAACTTTTAAAAAGACCAGTATAGGCCCTGAGGCCCTGATGGTAAAAAAGACTACATTTCCGCGAAAATGACGTCACTTCCAGTTTCTGGTAGGTAATGGCGGACATGCAAAAGTTCGCGCTGACGTCTATTCCAACGTAGGAAGTGTTATGAACAGCTGATCGGATCGGCAAAGCGTGTTTCTGGAATATTATGTTTTTGTTCCTGCAAGCGCTTTTTATGCAGTTTTTTTCAAAGCTATACGTGGAAGGAAACTGTGACCTAGGACAAGCTGGTGGCATTAGATGTAAGTACAACTCCTCCGGTTTCATATGCAAAAAAAATTATTGCGCTAGCTTACGTGGTTGCAGAGCTATCGGGATTTAAAAATAGTTACGTAAAACAGAGCGTGCCCGCTCCGACCGGCTCTAAAGGGTTAAACATTAAAGCACCTGCACTGGCTCTCTGTGGCCTTGTCACAGTCACTGCTCTGCTTACTGACAGTTTTCTTCGCTTTGCATGATTTGCTTTCTTATCCTGTCTAGGCGATTGGTTGGTCCATCCTCTTGTTCCTGATTGTACTGGGAGCACTGGGACGCCTCATCAAGCCCTGTTTTGACGACCATGCCACCTCCCTGCAGACACGCTACTGGAGCAACTATCTTGACGTGGAGCAGAAGCTCTTCGACGAGACCTGCGTCCTACATGCCCGAGACTTCGCCCGAAAGTGTGTGGTGCAGTTCTTTGAGGACGTCAGGGAGGACTCTCTACATCTTCCACACCCGGTCTTCATCAGCAAATTCAGAGAGGAGTGCGATGATGAAGAAGAACAGCTTCATGGGATAACAAAACAGGAGCAAGTGGACCAGCTGCTAAACAAGTGGTATTACGGTAAACCTGAACTGGATGTGTCTAGGATTGCATACAGGCCCAGACCATGTGTTACCTGGGAGAACCATGAAGGGAAGACATTATACTCTGATGTGTAGTCCACATGTCCACTTAATTTGAGAGCCTTCTGCAACATCACGAACACCATCTTCAATTCAGCAGAGGATTCTGACAAAGGTTTCAAAACCGGAAGACTGGACCATGACATTTCAGTCAGTGATGGGTGTGTGTGTGTATATATATATATATATATATATATATATATGCAGAGATTTACCGACTACTTCTGCTAAAAGATGGCCACTTCTTTCAGAATCTGTCTTTGTCATTTCATCCACTGACTTCTGCTCAGTGACCTTAATCCTAGATGCTGTGACAGGACCTGGAGACTTATCAACTAAAGTTCTGGCAATCAGACACTTGACAATTTTCAACAGATGCTCATATTAAACGTTTCAAATAATGACAAAGAAGTGTGTAAACATGTGTGAGGGAATTGGATAAGGCCTGAAAGAGCAGATAGTGTTAAATTATATCAGCTGTAAATGCTCTCTTGAGTTGTTTCTGCATGAAGGTCATTTCACTGGCAGGTTACCAATGACACTCTGAGCATTGGAAATGGTCTAGCAGCAGTTAGTCAGTTAGGGACTTGACTTATATTGGCAAAGTTTATAGTTAGGGCTGGAAATTGTCTAATATGAATTCTGTTCATACTAGGGAGCATTCAAAAGTTAGTTTGTTTCCCCATCAGCTTTGTTATAAGCAATGACATTGTTTCCAAGGTTCTTGGTCTAATTTTCCTGTTATTATCTGGTCTACTGACTATTTGGTAAGATTCGTCTAACATGTTGGCTAACAAAGCAGCATTCAGTTCCATTCAATCCCCACAACTGATTCATTTACACACCAACCTGTATAAAATGGCTGTTTCAGAGGAAGAGTAAAAACAGGCAGTATGCAAAAGAGAAAGAACACATGAAGAATGCACCACTATAATGGAGTTCAGTACTAAAGCTAAAAACAGCTAAATTAAAATATGTCTCTTTCAAGAGTCAACAAAGTGGAAGAATTATGGTGTGGTGTATTATTTTTACCTTTGACCACTGACTATTTAGTGTTTGTTAGTAATAACTAACAAAACCACAAAAATGTTTGTTTCCAAGTCAAGTCCAGGATCAAATGGACAAATCTGTTATAATAACTTGATGTTTTTGATTTGGTAAAGAGTGATAAAATGGTTTGTCTTCATATGAAACATGTTGCAAGAGTCATTTGAATTTGTTGGGTGTTGGCTGACAAGCTTTGCATAGGAAACATGGAGCTCACCCACAGATTGATTAAAAGATGCAAATAGACACTTGGCAGCAAACAAGCACTAAAAAAGACCTCCTTTTCAAGTTTCCCCATCTAGTTGCATTAATACATTCTTTTAACCCTTTAAGACCTACCATAGAACCAAGTCCGCCAGAGCTTATATTATATTTTTACATGTTGTAGAGCCATTTTTGGGAGCATTTCAAGTTGCTATACATCAATACAACCATTACAGCCTAAATTGTAATAATATGTATGCATTAAGTGCATAGTAATTACATAAATTGCAAAAAAGTGCAATAAACTGCAAAAAAATTGAAAATCGTTTTTGCTTTTTTAACATATATTTCTAGTTAGAGAAATTTAAGAGGCTTATCCCTCAGAACTGTAAATGCAAAAAACGTTGCACAAAATAGTTTCCCACCACAGGAAATTTATTTTAAGTGTCTTCATAGTTTTATTTTTGAAATACACCAATTTTTATACACTGTAGGAAAAATTTAAATAAATATTATACTGCAAATTTGCAAAAAAGCAGCATATGCATCAAAATAAACAATTTCCAGCAGTGCAATAAGAGTCCTAAGCATCCCAGAAACGACACAGAAAGCCATGAAGTCAAACATAACTTTTAAAAAG
Organism: Aulonocara sp. 'chitande type north' Nkhata Bay; assembly: GCF_057382095.1. Classification (NCBI taxonomy): domain Eukaryota; kingdom Metazoa; phylum Chordata; class Actinopteri; order Cichliformes; family Cichlidae; genus Aulonocara; species Aulonocara sp. 'chitande type north' Nkhata Bay. The sequence goes on along the minus strand of NC_141356.1, from coordinate 226,200 downwards.
ACCAGTATAGGCCTTGAGGCCCTGATGGTAAAAAACAACATTTCCGCGAAAATTACATCACTTCCGGTTTCGGGCAGGTCATGGCGGACATGTGATAGTTCGCGCTGATGTCTATTCCAATGTAGGAAGTGCTATGAACAGCTGATCGGATCGGCAAAGCGTGTTTCTGGAATATTATGTTTTTGTTGCTGCAAGCGCTTTTTATGCAGTTTTTGCAAAGCTATACGTGGAAGGAAACCGGGACCTAGGACAGGCTGATGGCATAAGATGTAAGTACAACTCCTCTGGTTTCATTTGCAAAAAAAAATGTATGCACTAGCTCACGTGGTTGCAGTGCTACCGGGATTCAAAAGTAGTTGCGCAAAACGGAGCGTGCCCGCTCTGACCGGTTTTAAAGGGTTAATGTGTATGGGTATGTATATGAGTTTTGTATTGCAAAATGAAAGGCAGTTACCACTAACGTTGCACAAGCTCCCATTAATGGCATTAGGGTTAGGGTTGAAGAAAAAGAACCTGTCCCTCCCGAAGGAGGAACAGGGCGTGCACGGGCCATCAACCCCGATGGTCCACAGCCTCACATCCCTCTACCTCCATAATTGTTTTTTATTTTCAAGGTAAGTATTTCTTTTACAGGTTTTTTCTTTTCAGGTAAGTACGGTTTTTGTTTTAAATTTCAAAAGGTAAGTATTTGTTTTTTACAGGTTCTCATTGTCCGTGTCCGTTACTTTGGTTCGTTTCCAATAAAGTATTTTCCATCCCAATTTGTTTTCTGTGTGGTTTTTTCATTTAGTTTTGATGTATCTCTGATTTGAGTTTTTAAGGAAAATCAATAAAACATGAATCAAAACATGAAATAAAATCCCCCAAAATAACAAACTAAAACAACAAACTAACGTAAAATTGAAAAAATTAAATGAGTATGCCCTTGTCGCGACGTTTCGAAGTTGTTTCTTCTTCCTCAGGCGAGGGCATACTGAAGAGCACTGGGTTTGAGGCTCCTATTTATACTCTCCCCTCTGATCCCGCCTCCTTGGCTTTCTTTGGCTTTCTTGTAATATCTTTTTTTAGCTGTTTGCTTTTTTCCAATTCTGCCAGACTTTTTGGCTCTCATTTTTCCTTTTTTCTTTCTTTCTTCCTTTCCAGTCTTCTCCTCTTTCCCCTTTGACTTTTCCTTTTTCATCATCCTTTTCTTCCCTTCTCTTGACCTCTGCCCTTTACCCTTCCTTTTGGTCTACATCTGTCCTCTTTCTCTTCCGAATTTTGGGCTACTACAATGCCGACTTGGCTTTAATACTACACTCTCAACCCTGCTTGGGGAGGACTCAACCCGACTTGGGGAGTAAATTTAGAAAGGAGATGTGACGTTGGGTTAGGCTTTAGGTTTCAGCTGGGGTTAGGATTACTCGGGCTTCAGATCCAGTACTGGGGTAAGGTTTAAGATTTAATTTCCAGGAAAGAAGTAGAATTAAAGTATCCAAATTTCAGGTTATTTAGGGCCAGATTAGATCAGGGGGTATATACAATAGGGCCAAAATCCAAATTTAGGTTGGGTAATTTAAGATAAACAAATTGGTTAGGGTTAGGTTAAATGACTGGGGTAGGGCATAGATGCTAGATTGAGCTTTAACTAGGAGTGAGACCCAAAGACCAACCGGAGCGAGGCACTGGCTGGTTAGGGTTGAAGAAAAAGAACCTGTCCCTCCCGAAGGAGGAACAGGGCGTGCACGGGCCATCAACCCCGATGGTCCACAGCCTCACATCCCTCTACCTCCATAATTGTTTTTTATTTTCAAGGTAAGTATTTCTTTTACAGGTTTTTTCTTTTCAGGTAAGTACGGTTTTTGTTTTAAATTTCAAAAGGTAAGTATTTGTTTTTTACAGGTTCTCATTGTCCGTGTCCGTTACTTTGGTTCGTTTCCAATAAAGTATTTTCCATCCCAATTTGTTTTCTGTGTGGTTTTTTCATTTAGTTTTGATGTATCTCTGATTTGAGTTTTTAAGGAAAATCAATAAAACATGAATCAAAACATGAAATAAAATCCCCCAAAATAACAAACTAAAACAACAAACTAACGTAAAATTGAAAAAATTAAATGAGTATGCCCTTGTCGCGACGTTTCGAAGTTGTTTCTTCTTCCTCAGGCGAGGGCATACTGAAGAGCACTGGGTTTGAGGCTCCTATTTATACTCTCCCCTCTGATCCCGCCTCCTTGGCTTTCTTTGGCTTTCTTGTAATATCTTTTTTTAGCTGTTTGCTTTTTTCCAATTCTGCCAGACTTTTTGGCTCTCATTTTTCCTTTTTTCTTTCTTTCTTCCTTTCCAGTCTTCTCCTCTTTCCCCTTTGACTTTTCCTTTTTCATCATCCTTTTCTTCCCTTCTCTTGACCTCTGCCCTTTACCCTTCCTTTTGGTCTACATCTGTCCTCTTTCTCTTCCGAATTTTGGGCTACTACAATGCCGACTTGGCTTTAATACTACACTCTCAACCCTGCTTGGGGAGGACTCAACCCGACTTGGGGAGTAAATTTAGAAAGGAGATGTGACGTTGGGTTAGGCTTTAGGTTTCAGCTGGGGTTAGGATTACTCGGGCTTCAGATCCAGTACTGGGGTAAGGTTTAAGATTTAATTTCCAGGAAAGAAGTAGAATTAAAGTATCCAAATTTCAGGTTATTTAGGGCCAGATTAGATCAGGGGGTATATACAATAGGGCCAAAATCCAAATTTAGGTTGGGTAATTTAAGATAAACAAATTGGTTAGGGTTAGGTTAAATGACTGGGGTAGGGCATAGATGCTAGATTGAGCTTTAACTAGGAGTGAGACCCAAAGACCAACCGGAGCGAGGCACTGGCTGGTTAGGGTTGAAGAAAAAGAACCTGTCCCTCCCGAAGGAGGAACAGGGCGTGCACGGGCCATCAACCCCGATGGTCCACAGCCTCACATCCCTCTACCTCCATAATTGTTTTTTATTTTCAAGGTAAGTATTTCTTTTACAGGTTTTTTCTTTTCAGGTAAGTACGGTTTTTGTTTTAAATTTCAAAAGGTAAGTATTTGTTTTTTACAGGTTCTCATTGTCCGTGTCCGTTACTTTGGTTCGTTTCCAATAAAGTATTTTCCATCCCAATTTGTTTTCTGTGTGGTTTTTTCATTTAGTTTTGATGTATCTCTGATTTGAGTTTTTAAGGAAAATCAATAAAACATGAATCAAAACATGAAATAAAATCCCCCAAAATAACAAACTAAAACAACAAACTAACGTAAAATTGAAAAAATTAAATGAGTATGCCCTTGTCGCGACGTTTCGAAGTTGTTTCTTCTTCCTCAGGCGAGGGCATACTGAAGAGCACTGGGTTTGAGGCTCCTATTTATACTCTCCCCTCTGATCCCGCCTCCTTGGCTTTCTTTGGCTTTCTTGTAATATCTTTTTTTAGCTGTTTGCTTTTTTCCAATTCTGCCAGACTTTTTGGCTCTCATTTTTCCTTTTTTCTTTCTTTCTTCCTTTCCAGTCTTCTCCTCTTTCCCCTTTGACTTTTCCTTTTTCATCATCCTTTTCTTCCCTTCTCTTGACCTCTGCCCTTTACCCTTCCTTTTGGTCTACATCTGTCCTCTTTCTCTTCCGAATTTTGGGCTACTACAATGCCGACTTGGCTTTAATACTACACTCTCAACCCTGCTTGGGGAGGACTCAACCCGACTTGGGGAGTAAATTTAGAAAGGAGATGTGACGTTGGGTTAGGCTTTAGGTTTCAGCTGGGGTTAGGATTACTCGGGCTTCAGATCCAGTACTGGGGTAAGGTTTAAGATTTAATTTCCAGGAAAGAAGTAGAATTAAAGTATCCAAATTTCAGGTTATTTAGGGCCAGATTAGATCAGGGGGTATATACAATAGGGCCAAAATCCAAATTTAGGTTGGGTAATTTAAGATAAACAAATTGGTTAGGGTTAGGTTAAATGACTGGGGTAGGGCATAGATGCTAGATTGAGCTTTAACTAGGAGTGAGACCCAAAGACCAACCGGAGCGAGGCACTGGCTGGTTAGGGTTGAAGAAAAAGAACCTGTCCCTCCCGAAGGAGGAACAGGGCGTGCACGGGCCATCAACCCCGATGGTCCACAGCCTCACATCCCTCTACCTCCATAATTGTTTTTTATTTTCAAGGTAAGTATTTCTTTTACAGGTTTTTTCTTTTCAGGTAAGTACGGTTTTTGTTTTAAATTTCAAAAGGTAAGTATTTGTTTTTTACAGGTTCTCATTGTCCGTGTCCGTTACTTTGGTTCGTTTCCAATAAAGTATTTTCCATCCCAATTTGTTTTCTGTGTGGTTTTTTCATTTAGTTTTGATGTATCTCTGATTTGAGTTTTTAAGGAAAATCAATAAAACATGAATCAAAACATGAAATAAAATCCCCCAAAATAACAAACTAAAACAACAAACTAACGTAAAATTGAAAAAATTAAATGAGTATGCCCTTGTCGCGACGTTTCGAAGTTGTTTCTTCTTCCTCAGGCGAGGGCATACTGAAGAGCACTGGGTTTGAGGCTCCTATTTATACTCTCCCCTCTGATCCCGCCTCCTTGGCTTTCTTTGGCTTTCTTGTAATATCTTTTTTTAGCTGTTTGCTTTTTTCCAATTCTGCCAGACTTTTTGGCTCTCATTTTTCCTTTTTTCTTTCTTTCTTCCTTTCCAGTCTTCTCCTCTTTCCCCTTTGACTTTTCCTTTTTCATCATCCTTTTCTTCCCTTCTCTTGACCTCTGCCCTTTACCCTTCCTTTTGGTCTACATCTGTCCTCTTTCTCTTCCGAATTTTGGGCTACTACAATGCCGACTTGGCTTTAATACTACACTCTCAACCCTGCTTGGGGAGGACTCAACCCGACTTGGGGAGTAAATTTAGAAAGGAGATGTGACGTTGGGTTAGGCTTTAGGTTTCAGCTGGGGTTAGGATTACTCGGGCTTCAGATCCAGTACTGGGGTAAGGTTTAAGATTTAATTTCCAGGAAAGAAGTAGAATTAAAGTATCCAAATTTCAGGTTATTTAGGGCCAGATTAGATCAGGGGGTATATACAATAGGGCCAAAATCCAAATTTAGGTTGGGTAATTTAAGATAAACAAATTGGTTAGGGTTAGGTTAAATGACTGGGGTAGGGCATAGATGCTAGATTGAGCTTTAACTAGGAGTGAGACCCAAAGACCAACCGGAGCGAGGCACTGGCTGGTTAGGGTTGAAGAAAAAGAACCTGTCCCTCCCGAAGGAGGAACAGGGCGTGCACGGGCCATCAACCCCGATGGTCCACAGCCTCACATCCCTCTACCTCCATAATTGTTTTTTATTTTCAAGGTAAGTATTTCTTTTACAGGTTTTTTCTTTTCAGGTAAGTACGGTTTTTGTTTTAAATTTCAAAAGGTAAGTATTTGTTTTTTACAGGTTCTCATTGTCCGTGTCCGTTACTTTGGTTCGTTTCCAATAAAGTATTTTCCATCCCAATTTGTTTTCTGTGTGGTTTTTTCATTTAGTTTTGATGTATCTCTGATTTGAGTTTTTAAGGAAAATCAATAAAACATGAATCAAAACATGAAATAAAATCCCCCAAAATAACAAACTAAAACAACAAACTAACGTAAAATTGAAAAAATTAAATGAGTATGCCCTTGTCGCGACGTTTCGAAGTTGTTTCTTCTTCCTCAGGCGAGGGCATACTGAAGAGCACTGGGTTTGAGGCTCCTATTTATACTCTCCCCTCTGATCCCGCCTCCTTGGCTTTCTTTGGCTTTCTTGTAATATCTTTTTTTAGCTGTTTGCTTTTTTCCAATTCTGCCAGACTTTTTGGCTCTCATTTTTCCTTTTTTCTTTCTTTCTTCCTTTCCAGTCTTCTCCTCTTTCCCCTTTGACTTTTCCTTTTTCATCATCCTTTTCTTCCCTTCTCTTGACCTCTGCCCTTTACCCTTCCTTTTGGTCTACATCTGTCCTCTTTCTCTTCCGAATTTTGGGCTACTACAATGCCGACTTGGCTTTAATACTACACTCTCAACCCTGCTTGGGGAGGACTCAACCCGACTTGGGGAGTAAATTTAGAAAGGAGATGTGACGTTGGGTTAGGCTTTAGGTTTCAGCTGGGGTTAGGATTACTCGGGCTTCAGATCCAGTACTGGGGTAAGGTTTAAGATTTAATTTCCAGGAAAGAAGTAGAATTAAAGTATCCAAATTTCAGGTTATTTAGGGCCAGATTAGATCAGGGGGTATATACAATAGGGCCAAAATCCAAATTTAGGTTGGGTAATTTAAGATAAACAAATTGGTTAGGGTTAGGTTAAATGACTGGGGTAGGGCATAGATGCTAGATTGAGCTTTAACTAGGAGTGAGACCCAAAGACCAACCGGAGCGAGGCACTGGCTGGTTAGGGTTGAAGAAAAAGAACCTGTCCCTCCCGAAGGAGGAACAGGGCGTGCACGGGCCATCAACCCCGATGGTCCACAGCCTCACATCCCTCTACCTCCATAATTGTTTTTTATTTTCAAGGTAAGTATTTCTTTTACAGGTTTTTTCTTTTCAGGTAAGTACGGTTTTTGTTTTAAATTTCAAAAGGTAAGTATTTGTTTTTTACAGGTTCTCATTGTCCGTGTCCGTTACTTTGGTTCGTTTCCAATAAAGTATTTTCCATCCCAATTTGTTTTCTGTGTGGTTTTTTCATTTAGTTTTGATGTATCTCTGATTTGAGTTTTTAAGGAAAATCAATAAAACATGAATCAAAACATGAAATAAAATCCCCCAAAATAACAAACTAAAACAACAAACTAACGTAAAATTGAAAAAATTAAATGAGTATGCCCTTGTCGCGACGTTTCGAAGTTGTTTCTTCTTCCTCAGGCGAGGGCATACTGAAGAGCACTGGGTTTGAGGCTCCTATTTATACTCTCCCCTCTGATCCCGCCTCCTTGGCTTTCTTTGGCTTTCTTGTAATATCTTTTTTTAGCTGTTTGCTTTTTTCCAATTCTGCCAGACTTTTTGGCTCTCATTTTTCCTTTTTTCTTTCTTTCTTCCTTTCCAGTCTTCTCCTCTTTCCCCTTTGACTTTTCCTTTTTCATCATCCTTTTCTTCCCTTCTCTTGACCTCTGCCCTTTACCCTTCCTTTTGGTCTACATCTGTCCTCTTTCTCTTCCGAATTTTGGGCTACTACAATGCCGACTTGGCTTTAATACTACACTCTCAACCCTGCTTGGGGAGGACTCAACCCGACTTGGGGAGTAAATTTAGAAAGGAGATGTGACGTTGGGTTAGGCTTTAGGTTTCAGCTGGGGTTAGGATTACTCGGGCTTCAGATCCAGTACTGGGGTAAGGTTTAAGATTTAATTTCCAGGAAAGAAGTAGAATTAAAGTATCCAAATTTCAGGTTATTTAGGGCCAGATTAGATCAGGGGGTATATACAATAGGGCCAAAATCCAAATTTAGGTTGGGTAATTTAAGATAAACAAATTGGTTAGGGTTAGGTTAAATGACTGGGGTAGGGCATAGATGCTAGATTGAGCTTTAACTAGGAGTGAGACCCAAAGACCAACCGGAGCGAGGCACTGGCTGGTTAGGGTTGAAGAAAAAGAACCTGTCCCTCCCGAAGGAGGAACAGGGCGTGCACGGGCCATCAACCCCGATGGTCCACAGCCTCACATCCCTCTACCTCCATAATTGTTTTTTATTTTCAAGGTAAGTATTTCTTTTACAGGTTTTTTCTTTTCAGGTAAGTACGGTTTTTGTTTTAAATTTCAAAAGGTAAGTATTTGTTTTTTACAGGTTCTCATTGTCCGTGTCCGTTACTTTGGTTCGTTTCCAATAAAGTATTTTCCATCCCAATTTGTTTTCTGTGTGGTTTTTTCATTTAGTTTTGATGTATCTCTGATTTGAGTTTTTAAGGAAAATCAATAAAACATGAATCAAAACATGAAATAAAATCCCCCAAAATAACAAACTAAAACAACAAACTAACGTAAAATTGAAAAAATTAAATGAGTATGCCCTTGTCGCGACGTTTCGAAGTTGTTTCTTCTTCCTCAGGCGAGGGCATACTGAAGAGCACTGGGTTTGAGGCTCCTATTTATACTCTCCCCTCTGATCCCGCCTCCTTGGCTTTCTTTGGCTTTCTTGTAATATCTTTTTTTAGCTGTTTGCTTTTTTCCAATTCTGCCAGACTTTTTGGCTCTCATTTTTCCTTTTTTCTTTCTTTCTTCCTTTCCAGTCTTCTCCTCTTTCCCCTTTGACTTTTCCTTTTTCATCATCCTTTTCTTCCCTTCTCTTGACCTCTGCCCTTTACCCTTCCTTTTGGTCTACATCTGTCCTCTTTCTCTTCCGAATTTTGGGCTACTACAATGCCGACTTGGCTTTAATACTACACTCTCAACCCTGCTTGGGGAGGACTCAACCCGACTTGGGGAGTAAATTTAGAAAGGAGATGTGACGTTGGGTTAGGCTTTAGGTTTCAGCTGGGGTTAGGATTACTCGGGCTTCAGATCCAGTACTGGGGTAAGGTTTAAGATTTAATTTCCAGGAAAGAAGTAGAATTAAAGTATCCAAATTTCAGGTTATTTAGGGCCAGATTAGATCAGGGGGTATATACAATAGGGCCAAAATCCAAATTTAGGTTGGGTAATTTAAGATAAACAAATTGGTTAGGGTTAGGTTAAATGACTGGGGTAGGGCATAGATGCTAGATTGAGCTTTAACTAGGAGTGAGACCCAAAGACCAACCGGAGCGAGGCACTGGCTGGTTAGGGTTGAAGAAAAAGAACCTGTCCCTCCCGAAGGAGGAACAGGGCGTGCACGGGCCATCAACCCCGATGGTCCACAGCCTCACATCCCTCTACCTCCATAATTGTTTTTTATTTTCAAGGTAAGTATTTCTTTTACAGGTTTTTTCTTTTCAGGTAAGTACGGTTTTTGTTTTAAATTTCAAAAGGTAAGTATTTGTTTTTTACAGGTTCTCATTGTCCGTGTCCGTTACTTTGGTTCGTTTCCAATAAAGTATTTTCCATCCCAATTTGTTTTCTGTGTGGTTTTTTCATTTAGTTTTGATGTATCTCTGATTTGAGTTTTTAAGGAAAATCAATAAAACATGAATCAAAACATGAAATAAAATCCCCCAAAATAACAAACTAAAACAACAAACTAACGTAAAATTGAAAAAATTAAATGAGTATGCCCTTGTCGCGACGTTTCGAAGTTGTTTCTTCTTCCTCAGGCGAGGGCATACTGAAGAGCACTGGGTTTGAGGCTCCTATTTATACTCTCCCCTCTGATCCCGCCTCCTTGGCTTTCTTTGGCTTTCTTGTAATATCTTTTTTTAGCTGTTTGCTTTTTTCCAATTCTGCCAGACTTTTTGGCTCTCATTTTTCCTTTTTTCTTTCTTTCTTCCTTTCCAGTCTTCTCCTCTTTCCCCTTTGACTTTTCCTTTTTCATCATCCTTTTCTTCCCTTCTCTTGACCTCTGCCCTTTACCCTTCCTTTTGGTCTACATCTGTCCTCTTTCTCTTCCGAATTTTGGGCTACTACAATGCCGACTTGGCTTTAATACTACACTCTCAACCCTGCTTGGGGAGGACTCAACCCGACTTGGGGAGTAAATTTAGAAAGGAGATGTGACGTTGGGTTAGGCTTTAGGTTTCAGCTGGGGTTAGGATTACTCGGGCTTCAGATCCAGTACTGGGGTAAGGTTTAAGATTTAATTTCCAGGAAAGAAGTAGAATTAAAGTATCCAAATTTCAGGTTATTTAGGGCCAGATTAGATCAGGGGGTATATACAATAGGGCCAAAATCCAAATTTAGGTTGGGTAATTTAAGATAAACAAATTGGTTAGGGTTAGGTTAAATGACTGGGGTAGGGCATAGATGCTAGATTGAGCTTTAACTAGGAGTGAGACCCAAAGACCAACCGGAGCGAGGCACTGGCTGGTTAGGGTTGAAGAAAAAGAACCTGTCCCTCCCGAAGGAGGAACAGGGCGTGCACGGGCCATCAACCCCGATGGTCCACAGCCTCACATCCCTCTACCTCCATAATTGTTTTTTATTTTCAAGGTAAGTATTTCTTTTACAGGTTTTTTCTTTTCAGGTAAGTACGGTTTTTGTTTTAAATTTCAAAAGGTAAGTATTTGTTTTTTACAGGTTCTCATTGTCCGTGTCCGTTACTTTGGTTCGTTTCCAATAAAGTATTTTCCATCCCAATTTGTTTTCTGTGTGGTTTTTTCATTTAGTTTTGATGTATCTCTGATTTGAGTTTTTAAGGAAAATCAATAAAACATGAATCAAAACATGAAATAAAATCCCCCAAAATAACAAACTAAAACAACAAACTAACGTAAAATTGAAAAAATTAAATGAGTATGCCCTTGTCGCGACGTTTCGAAGTTGTTTCTTCTTCCTCAGGCGAGGGCATACTGAAGAGCACTGGGTTTGAGGCTCCTATTTATACTCTCCCCTCTGATCCCGCCTCCTTGGCTTTCTTTGGCTTTCTTGTAATATCTTTTTTTAGCTGTTTGCTTTTTTCCAATTCTGCCAGACTTTTTGGCTCTCATTTTTCCTTTTTTCTTTCTTTCTTCCTTTCCAGTCTTCTCCTCTTTCCCCTTTGACTTTTCCTTTTTCATCATCCTTTTCTTCCCTTCTCTTGACCTCTGCCCTTTACCCTTCCTTTTGGTCTACATCTGTCCTCTTTCTCTTCCGAATTTTGGGCTACTACAATGCCGACTTGGCTTTAATACTACACTCTCAACCCTGCTTGGGGAGGACTCAACCCGACTTGGGGAGTAAATTTAGAAAGGAGATGTGACGTTGGGTTAGGCTTTAGGTTTCAGCTGGGGTTAGGATTACTCGGGCTTCAGATCCAGTACTGGGGTAAGGTTTAAGATTTAATTTCCAGGAAAGAAGTAGAATTAAAGTATCCAAATTTCAGGTTATTTAGGGCCAGATTAGATCAGGGGGTATATACAATAGGGCCAAAATCCAAATTTAGGTTGGGTAATTTAAGATAAACAAATTGGTTAGGGTTAGGTTAAATGACTGGGGTAGGGCATAGATGCTAGATTGAGCTTTAACTAGGAGTGAGACCCAAAGACCAACCGGAGCGAGGCACTGGCTGGTTAGGGTTGAAGAAAAAGAACCTGTCCCTCCCGAAGGAGGAACAGGGCGTGCACGGGCCATCAACCCCGATGGTCCACAGCCTCACATCCCTCTACCTCCATAATTGTTTTTTATTTTCAAGGTAAGTATTTCTTTTACAGGTTTTTTCTTTTCAGGTAAGTACGGTTTTTGTTTTAAATTTCAAAAGGTAAGTATTTGTTTTTTACAGGTTCTCATTGTCCGTGTCCGTTACTTTGGTTCGTTTCCAATAAAGTATTTTCCATCCCAATTTGTTTTCTGTGTGGTTTTTTCATTTAGTTTTGATGTATCTCTGATTTGAGTTTTTAAGGAAAATCAATAAAACATGAATCAAAACATGAAATAAAATCCCCCAAAATAACAAACTAAAACAACAAACTAACGTAAAATTGAAAAAATTAAATGAGTATGCCCTTGTCGCGACGTTTCGAAGTTGTTTCTTCTTCCTCAGGCGAGGGCATACTGAAGAGCACTGGGTTTGAGGCTCCTATTTATACTCTCCCCTCTGATCCCGCCTCCTTGGCTTTCTTTGGCTTTCTTGTAATATCTTTTTTTAGCTGTTTGCTTTTTTCCAATTCTGCCAGACTTTTTGGCTCTCATTTTTCCTTTTTTCTTTCTTTCTTCCTTTCCAGTCTTCTCCTCTTTCCCCTTTGACTTTTCCTTTTTCATCATCCTTTTCTTCCCTTCTCTTGACCTCTGCCCTTTACCCTTCCTTTTGGTCTACATCTGTCCTCTTTCTCTTCCGAATTTTGGGCTACTACAATGCCGACTTGGCTTTAATACTACACTCTCAACCCTGCTTGGGGAGGACTCAACCCGACTTGGGGAGTAAATTTAGAAAGGAGATGTGACGTTGGGTTAGGCTTTAGGTTTCAGCTGGGGTTAGGATTACTCGGGCTTCAGATCCAGTACTGGGGTAAGGTTTAAGATTTAATTTCCAGGAAAGAAGTAGAATTAAAGTATCCAAATTTCAGGTTATTTAGGGCCAGATTAGATCAGGGGGTATATACAATAGGGCCAAAATCCAAATTTAGGTTGGGTAATTTAAGATAAACAAATTGGTTAGGGTTAGGTTAAATGACTGGGGTAGGGCATAGATGCTAGATTGAGCTTTAACTAGGAGTGAGACCCAAAGACCAACCGGAGCGAGGCACTGGCTGGTTAGGGTTGAAGAAAAAGAACCTGTCCCTCCCGAAGGAGGAACAGGGCGTGCACGGGCCATCAACCCCGATGGTCCACAGCCTCACATCCCTCTACCTCCATAATTGTTTTTTATTTTCAAGGTAAGTATTTCTTTTACAGGTTTTTTCTTTTCAGGTAAGTACGGTTTTTGTTTTAAATTTCAAAAGGTAAGTATTTGTTTTTTACAGGTTCTCATTGTCCGTGTCCGTTACTTTGGTTCGTTTCCAATAAAGTATTTTCCATCCCAATTTGTTTTCTGTGTGGTTTTTTCATTTAGTTTTGATGTATCTCTGATTTGAGTTTTTAAGGAAAATCAATAAAACATGAATCAAAACATGAAATAAAATCCCCCAAAATAACAAACTAAAACAACAAACTAACGTAAAATTGAAAAAATTAAATGAGTATGCCCTTGTCGCGACGTTTCGAAGTTGTTTCTTCTTCCTCAGGCGAGGGCATACTGAAGAGCACTGGGTTTGAGGCTCCTATTTATACTCTCCCCTCTGATCCCGCCTCCTTGGCTTTCTTTGGCTTTCTTGTAATATCTTTTTTTAGCTGTTTGCTTTTTTCCAATTCTGCCAGACTTTTTGGCTCTCATTTTTCCTTTTTTCTTTCTTTCTTCCTTTCCAGTCTTCTCCTCTTTCCCCTTTGACTTTTCCTTTTTCATCATCCTTTTCTTCCCTTCTCTTGACCTCTGCCCTTTACCCTTCCTTTTGGTCTACATCTGTCCTCTTTCTCTTCCGAATTTTGGGCTACTACAATGCCGACTTGGCTTTAATACTACACTCTCAACCCTGCTTGGGGAGGACTCAACCCGACTTGGGGAGTAAATTTAGAAAGGAGATGTGACGTTGGGTTAGGCTTTAGGTTTCAGCTGGGGTTAGGATTACTCGGGCTTCAGATCCAGTACTGGGGTAAGGTTTAAGATTTAATTTCCAGGAAAGAAGTAGAATTAAAGTATCCAAATTTCAGGTTATTTAGGGCCAGATTAGATCAGGGGGTATATACAATAGGGCCAAAATCCAAATTTAGGTTGGGTAATTTAAGATAAACAAATTGGTTAGGGTTAGGTTAAATGACTGGGGTAGGGCATAGATGCTAGATTGAGCTTTAACTAGGAGTGAGACCCAAAGACCAACCGGAGCGAGGCACTGGCTGGTTAGGGTTGAAGAAAAAGAACCTGTCCCTCCCGAAGGAGGAACAGGGCGTGCACGGGTTAGGGTTTGTGAAAGAAAACGCAATGATCCCTCCCCACTTCGTCCGACGACTGGGTGGTTGGATGGAGGGCCACTGGAAAGGCACGGGCCACCGCACGTCATGCTCAGTCCCCATTTCCCTTCCCCGTCTCAGTCCTCCTCCTTCTGTCCTTGAGAAGTGACCAGCTTGCCCCCAGGAGACCCTGAGACAGCACTTTTGGCCACTCCCCATGTATATGATGCCCTTCATTTACACACTTAACCTTATTGTTTAAATACTTTTCTTAGTCTGAATCCATGTTCTTTTCAATCCTTTATTATTTATTGTTACGTTTTCTTTTTATTTATTTTATTGCATTATCATTTTATTGTCTCCTTAATTTGACATTATTGTGTATTTTAATTTTTTAAGGTAATATTTAAGGACACATCATCAGTAGTGGACCTTGGAATCATTGGGTGTTTCGGCCATTTATCACTAGACACCCTCTTCCAAGGAAGGCCCCGCCCAGGTTGATCAAGCCTTGGGGTGTGTCATCAACTAAATAAAATAACAGTAATTAATTAATGCCTTTCTGGGCTTTAATTTTTAAAGTTTCCAAGGGGTCAATGTTATACCGTTAATTGTTGTTCACATTTAATGACATACTGTCTTGTTGAGTCGCATTTCAAAGAGTTAATGAGGCCCTATTTGGGCTCATGGAAGTCTAACGTATATACGTGACTTTGAAAATTTGACTCATTAGTTCACAATTCAACTAAATAAAACAACAGCAATTAATTAATGCCAATCTGGGCTTTAATTTTTAAAGTTTCCAAGGGGCCAATTGGCCCTGTCAAGTTCAGTCCAAATCCAACGAGGCGCCGTGATTTTGTAAAATCCTAACATTAGTCGTTTTATCTTCATTTCAATAAAACCATCCAAAATCAAGTATTCCTATTGTACCGCTAATTGTTGTTCATATTTAATGATATACTGTCTTGTTGAACCGCATTTTAAAGAGCTAACGAGGCCCTATTTGGGCTCATGGAAATCTAACGTATGTACGTGACTTTGAAAATTTTACTCATTAGCTCACAATTATTCGCTTTTAGCTTCTACAAATTTAAAGTATTAATATCATCACATAGATGCTTCTCCTTCATTCGTTTCCTATATTTGTTATCATATATTCCCACTTACTTGTACCTTGTTCTTCAAATGAGGCTTCCTCACTGCCTGACCTGTCTGCCATCTGCTCCCTGAGCTCCATGTGCTCTGCCTGGTCTGACTTCCTGGTTCCCATCATGCACTTGGTCAGTATCCAGGGCAACCACTTTTGTATCCTTGAACTGCCATTTTGAAATCCGCCATCTTCTCTCCACGGTAACCATTTTGTTTATAATCGCCATCTTGGATCATTAGCTTTAGCCATAGTGTAATGTTAGCTTCCATATTAGCATCAACGAAATTCAATATAAAGTTGACTAGTCACATGTACATATTGTCCTATATCATGTGTCACTGTCATATAATTGTTAGCATTAGCTTAGCATTAGCATTAGCCCTCCACCATTTTGTAACCAAGGGCGACTGTATTTGTTTACAACGAACCGCCATATTGGATCTGGATGAGTTCCTCCACCATCTTGGGTCTTCCATCTTCTTGTCACCAGGGGCAACCAGTCCATGTCCAGCTGGACCACCATTTTGGATCCTGATGAGCACAGGCAGCCATTTTGTTCCCACTGATTTAAAAAAAAGAGGTGAGAAAGAAAAAAAGGAGAGAGAGAGAGAGAGAGAGAGAAAGAAAAGAGAAGGAAAAGTCTATTTAATCCTATATTAATTTATTGTATTTTATTTTATTTTATTTCCTATATTATCCTATTTTATTTCTATATTAGTTACTATTATCCATTATTAATATTATAATTATTTACTATTAGTATTATTAGTACTAATGTTATTATTATTATTATAATTTACTATTAGTATTATTAGCACTATTATTATTTACTATTATTAGTATTATTATGTACTATTAGTATTATTTATTATTAGTATTATCTACTATTATTTAATATTAGTATTATTAGGACTATTATATCATTATTATTATCCCTTCTCTTGAGAGGTGAGGAAGCAGAAGAGAGGGAGGGAGAGAGAGAGAGAAAAAGAAGAGAGGGAGGGAGAGAGAGAGAGAAAGAGAGAGAGAGAGGAAGGAAAAGGAAGAGCCAGGAGGGGTCCGCCAGTCTGGCAGGGTCCCCTCCCTGCCGGATCGGGCTGGCCCACACTCATTCCTCCCCTCAGCCCCCAAGAGATGGATAGACAGAGGGGAGAGAAGAGTGATGAAACAGAACAAATTCATCTAAATTAAGTCCATCCGTCTGCATCTATGCCTTGGTTAGGGTTAGGATTAAAATCCCTGGTCAGGACATCCCACGGTTAGGGTTAGGATTGGATTTCTTGGCTAGGGTCCCCCACGGTTAGGTTAAGGGGTTGGAGTCCTGGGTAAGGATGTCCATCTCCGGTGCTGGTCCAATTTTAACCAAAAAGTATACTCATCACGTCACGAACAATCTCCGATCGTATAAGGGCACAAGTAGGTACTTGGAGGGGGTCCGGACGAGGATCACTGGACTCTAGAGGGACCTGTATTCCGAAGGCACTGGCTGGTTAGGGTTTGTGAAAGAAAACGCAATGATCCCTCCCCACTTCGTCCGACGACTGGGTGGTTGGATGGAGGGCCACTGGAAAGGCACGGGCCACCGCACGTCATGCTCAGTCCCCATTTCCCTTCCCCGTCTCAGTCCTCCTCCTTCTGTCCTTGAGAAGTGACCAGCTTGCCCCCAGGAGACCCTGAGACAGCACTTTTGGCCACTCCCCATGTATATGATGCCCTTCATTTACACACTTAACCTTATTGTTTAAATACTTTTCTTAGTCTGAATCCATGTTCTTTTCAATCCTTTATTATTTATTGTTACGTTTTCTTTTTATTTATTTTATTGCATTATCATTTTATTGTCTCCTTAATTTGACATTATTGTGTATTTTAATTTTTTAAGGTAATATTTAAGGACACATCATCAGTAGTGGACCTTGGAATCATTGGGTGTTTCGGCCATTTATCACTAGACACCCTCTTCCAAGGAAGGCCCCGCCCAGGTTGATCAAGCCTTGGGGTGTGTCATCAACTAAATAAAATAACAGTAATTAATTAATGCCTTTCTGGGCTTTAATTTTTAAAGTTTCCAAGGGGTCAATGTTATACCGTTAATTGTTGTTCACATTTAATGACATACTGTCTTGTTGAGTCGCATTTCAAAGAGTTAATGAGGCCCTATTTGGGCTCATGGAAGTCTAACGTATATACGTGACTTTGAAAATTTGACTCATTAGTTCACAATTCAACTAAATAAAACAACAGCAATTAATTAATGCCAATCTGGGCTTTAATTTTTAAAGTTTCCAAGGGGCCAATTGGCCCTGTCAAGTTCAGTCCAAATCCAACGAGGCGCCGTGATTTTGTAAAATCCTAACATTAGTCGTTTTATCTTCATTTCAATAAAACCATCCAAAATCAAGTATTCCTATTGTACCGCTAATTGTTGTTCATATTTAATGATATACTGTCTTGTTGAACCGCATTTTAAAGAGCTAACGAGGCCCTATTTGGGCTCATGGAAATCTAACGTATGTACGTGACTTTGAAAATTTTACTCATTAGCTCACAATTATTCGCTTTTAGCTTCTACAAATTTAAAGTATTAATATCATCACATAGATGCTTCTCCTTCATTCGTTTCCTATATTTGTTATCATATATTCCCACTTACTTGTACCTTGTTCTTCAAATGAGGCTTCCTCACTGCCTGACCTGTCTGCCATCTGCTCCCTGAGCTCCATGTGCTCTGCCTGGTCTGACTTCCTGGTTCCCATCATGCACTTGGTCAGTATCCAGGGCAACCACTTTTGTATCCTTGAACTGCCATTTTGAAATCCGCCATCTTCTCTCCACGGTAACCATTTTGTTTATAATCGCCATCTTGGATCATTAGCTCTAGCCATAGTGTAATGTTAGCTTCCATATTAGCATCAACGAAATTCAATATAAAGTTGACTAGTCACATGTACATATTGTCCTATATCATGTGTCACTGTCATATAATTGTTAGCATTAGCTTAGCATTAGCATTAGCCCTCCACCATTTTGTAACCAAGGGCGACTGTATTTGTTTACAACGAACCGCCATATTGGATCTGGATGAGTTCCTCCACCATCTTGGGTCTTCCATCTTCTTGTCACCAGGGGCAACCAGTCCATGTCCAGCTGGACCACCATTTTGGATCCTGATGAGCACAGGCAGCCATTTTGTTCCCACTGATTTAAAAAAAAGAGGTGAGAAAGAAAAAAAGGAGAGAGAGAGAGAGAGAGAGAGAAAGAAAAGAGAAGGAAAAGTCTATTTAATCCTATATTAATTTATTGTATTTTATTTTATTTTATTTCCTATATTATCCTATTTTATTTCTATATTAGTTACTATTATCCATTATTAATATTATAATTATTTACTATTAGTATTATTAGTACTAATGTTATTATTATTATTATAATTTACTATTAGTATTATTAGCACTATTATTATTTACTATTATTAGTATTATTATGTACTATTAGTATTATTTATTATTAGTATTATCTACTATTATTTAATATTAGTATTATTAGGACTATTATATCATTATTATTATCCCTTCTCTTGAGAGGTGAGGAAGCAGAAGAGAGGGAGGGAGAGAGAGAGAGAAAAAGAAGAGAGGGAGGGAGAGAGAGAGAGAAAGAGAGAGAGAGAGGAAGGAAAAGGAAGAGCCAGGAGGGGTCCGCCAGTCTGGCAGGGTCCCCTCCCTGCCGGATCGGGCTGGCCCACACTCATTCCTCCCCTCAGCCCCCAAGAGATGGATAGACAGAGGGGAGAGAAGAGTGATGAAACAGAACAAATTCATCTAAATTAAGTCCATCCGTCTGCATCTATGCCTTGGTTAGGGTTAGGATTAAAATCCCTGGTCAGGACATCCCACGGTTAGGGTTAGGATTGGATTTCTTGGCTAGGGTCCCCCACGGTTAGGTTAAGGGGTTGGAGTCCTGGGTAAGGATGTCCATCTCCGGTGCTGGTCCAATTTTAACCAAAAAGTATACTCATCACGTCACGAACAATCTCCGATCGTATAAGGGCACAAGTAGGTACTTGGAGGGGGTCCGGACGAGGATCACTGGACTCTAGAGGGACCTGTATTCCGAAGGCACTGGCTGGTTAGGGTTTGTGAAAGAAAACGCAATGATCCCTCCCCACTTCGTCCGACGACTGGGTGGTTGGATGGAGGGCCACTGGAAAGGCACGGGCCACCGCACGTCATGCTCAGTCCCCATTTCCCTTCCCCGTCTCAGTCCTCCTCCTTCTGTCCTTGAGAAGTGACCAGCTTGCCCCCAGGAGACCCTGAGACAGCACTTTTGGCCACTCCCCATGTATATGATGCCCTTCATTTACACACTTAACCTTATTGTTTAAATACTTTTCTTAGTCTGAATCCATGTTCTTTTCAATCCTTTATTATTTATTGTTACGTTTTCTTTTTATTTATTTTATTGCATTATCATTTTATTGTCTCCTTAATTTGACATTATTGTGTATTTTAATTTTTTAAGGTAATATTTAAGGACACATCATCAGTAGTGGACCTTGGAATCATTGGGTGTTTCGGCCATTTATCACTAGACACCCTCTTCCAAGGAAGGCCCCGCCCAGGTTGATCAAGCCTTGGGGTGTGTCATCAACTAAATAAAATAACAGTAATTAATTAATGCCTTTCTGGGCTTTAATTTTTAAAGTTTCCAAGGGGTCAATGTTATACCGTTAATTGTTGTTCACATTTAATGACATACTGTCTTGTTGAGTCGCATTTCAAAGAGTTAATGAGGCCCTATTTGGGCTCATGGAAGTCTAACGTATATACGTGACTTTGAAAATTTGACTCATTAGTTCACAATTCAACTAAATAAAACAACAGCAATTAATTAATGCCAATCTGGGCTTTAATTTTTAAAGTTTCCAAGGGGCCAATTGGCCCTGTCAAGTTCAGTCCAAATCCAACGAGGCGCCGTGATTTTGTAAAATCCTAACATTAGTCGTTTTATCTTCATTTCAATAAAACCATCCAAAATCAAGTATTCCTATTGTACCGCTAATTGTTGTTCATATTTAATGATATACTGTCTTGTTGAACCGCATTTTAAAGAGCTAACGAGGCCCTATTTGGGCTCATGGAAATCTAACGTATGTACGTGACTTTGAAAATTTTACTCATTAGCTCACAATTATTCGCTTTTAGCTTCTACAAATTTAAAGTATTAATATCATCACATAGATGCTTCTCCTTCATTCGTTTCCTATATTTGTTATCATATATTCCCACTTACTTGTACCTTGTTCTTCAAATGAGGCTTCCTCACTGCCTGACCTGTCTGCCATCTGCTCCCTGAGCTCCATGTGCTCTGCCTGGTCTGACTTCCTGGTTCCCATCATGCACTTGGTCAGTATCCAGGGCAACCACTTTTGTATCCTTGAACTGCCATTTTGAAATCCGCCATCTTCTCTCCACGGTAACCATTTTGTTTATAATCGCCATCTTGGATCATTAGCTTTAGCCATAGTGTAATGTTAGCTTCCATATTAGCATCAACGAAATTCAATATAAAGTTGACTAGTCACATGTACATATTGTCCTATATCATGTGTCACTGTCATATAATTGTTAGCATTAGCTTAGCATTAGCATTAGCCCTCCACCATTTTGTAACCAAGGGCGACTGTATTTGTTTACAACGAACCGCCATATTGGATCTGGATGAGTTCCTCCACCATCTTGGGTCTTCCATCTTCTTGTCACCAGGGGCAACCAGTCCATGTCCAGCTGGACCACCATTTTGGATCCTGATGAGCACAGGCAGCCATTTTGTTCCCACTGATTTAAAAAAAAGAGGTGAGAAAGAAAAAAAGGAGAGAGAGAGAGAGAGAGAGAGAAAGAAAAGAGAAGGAAAAGTCTATTTAATCCTATATTAATTTATTGTATTTTATTTTATTTTATTTCCTATATTATCCTATTTTATTTCTATATTAGTTACTATTATCCATTATTAATATTATAATTATTTACTATTAGTATTATTAGTACTAATGTTATTATTATTATTATAATTTACTATTAGTATTATTAGCACTATTATTATTTACTATTATTAGTATTATTATGTACTATTAGTATTATTTATTATTAGTATTATCTACTATTATTTAATATTAGTATTATTAGGACTATTATATCATTATTATTATCCCTTCTCTTGAGAGGTGAGGAAGCAGAAGAGAGGGAGGGAGAGAGAGAGAGAAAAAGAAGAGAGGGAGGGAGAGAGAGAGAGAAAGAGAGAGAGAGAGGAAGGAAAAGGAAGAGCCAGGAGGGGTCCGCCAGTCTGGCAGGGTCCCCTCCCTGCCGGATCGGGCTGGCCCACACTCATTCCTCCCCTCAGCCCCCAAGAGATGGATAGACAGAGGGGAGAGAAGAGTGATGAAACAGAACAAATTCATCTAAATTAAGTCCATCCGTCTGCATCTATGCCTTGGTTAGGGTTAGGATTAAAATCCCTGGTCAGGACATCCCACGGTTAGGGTTAGGATTGGATTTCTTGGCTAGGGTCCCCCACGGTTAGGTTAAGGGGTTGGAGTCCTGGGTAAGGATGTCCATCTCCGGTGCTGGTCCAATTTTAACCAAAAAGTATACTCATCACGTCACGAACAATCTCCGATCGTATAAGGGCACAAGTAGGTACTTGGAGGGGGTCCGGACGAGGATCACTGGACTCTAGAGGGACCTGTATTCCGAAGGCACTGGCTGGTTAGGGTTTGTGAAAGAAAACGCAATGATCCCTCCCCACTTCGTCCGACGACTGGGTGGTTGGATGGAGGGCCACTGGAAAGGCACGGGCCACCGCACGTCATGCTCAGTCCCCATTTCCCTTCCCCGTCTCAGTCCTCCTCCTTCTGTCCTTGAGAAGTGACCAGCTTGCCCCCAGGAGACCCTGAGACAGCACTTTTGGCCACTCCCCATGTATATGATGCCCTTCATTTACACACTTAACCTTATTGTTTAAATACTTTTCTTAGTCTGAATCCATGTTCTTTTCAATCCTTTATTATTTATTGTTACGTTTTCTTTTTATTTATTTTATTGCATTATCATTTTATTGTCTCCTTAATTTGACATTATTGTGTATTTTAATTTTTTAAGGTAATATTTAAGGACACATCATCAGTAGTGGACCTTGGAATCATTGGGTGTTTCGGCCATTTATCACTAGACACCCTCTTCCAAGGAAGGCCCCGCCCAGGTTGATCAAGCCTTGGGGTGTGTCATCAACTAAATAAAATAACAGTAATTAATTAATGCCTTTCTGGGCTTTAATTTTTAAAGTTTCCAAGGGGTCAATGTTATACCGTTAATTGTTGTTCACATTTAATGACATACTGTCTTGTTGAGTCGCATTTCAAAGAGTTAATGAGGCCCTATTTGGGCTCATGGAAGTCTAACGTATATACGTGACTTTGAAAATTTGACTCATTAGTTCACAATTCAACTAAATAAAACAACAGCAATTAATTAATGCCAATCTGGGCTTTAATTTTTAAAGTTTCCAAGGGGCCAATTGGCCCTGTCAAGTTCAGTCCAAATCCAACGAGGCGCCGTGATTTTGTAAAATCCTAACATTAGTCGTTTTATCTTCATTTCAATAAAACCATCCAAAATCAAGTATTCCTATTGTACCGCTAATTGTTGTTCATATTTAATGATATACTGTCTTGTTGAACCGCATTTTAAAGAGCTAACGAGGCCCTATTTGGGCTCATGGAAATCTAACGTATGTACGTGACTTTGAAAATTTTACTCATTAGCTCACAATTATTCGCTTTTAGCTTCTACAAATTTAAAGTATTAATATCATCACATAGATGCTTCTCCTTCATTCGTTTCCTATATTTGTTATCATATATTCCCACTTACTTGTACCTTGTTCTTCAAATGAGGCTTCCTCACTGCCTGACCTGTCTGCCATCTGCTCCCTGAGCTCCATGTGCTCTGCCTGGTCTGACTTCCTGGTTCCCATCATGCACTTGGTCAGTATCCAGGGCAACCACTTTTGTATCCTTGAACTGCCATTTTGAAATCCGCCATCTTCTCTCCACGGTAACCATTTTGTTTATAATCGCCATCTTGGATCATTAGCTTTAGCCATAGTGTAATGTTAGCTTCCATATTAGCATCAACGAAATTCAATATAAAGTTGACTAGTCACATGTACATATTGTCCTATATCATGTGTCACTGTCATATAATTGTTAGCATTAGCTTAGCATTAGCATTAGCCCTCCACCATTTTGTAACCAAGGGCGACTGTATTTGTTTACAACGAACCGCCATATTGGATCTGGATGAGTTCCTCCACCATCTTGGGTCTTCCATCTTCTTGTCACCAGGGGCAACCAGTCCATGTCCAGCTGGACCACCATTTTGGATCCTGATGAGCACAGGCAGCCATTTTGTTCCCACTGATTTAAAAAAAAGAGGTGAGAAAGAAAAAAAGGAGAGAGAGAGAGAGAGAGAGAGAAAGAAAAGAGAAGGAAAAGTCTATTTAATCCTATATTAATTTATTGTATTTTATTTTATTTTATTTCCTATATTATCCTATTTTATTTCTATATTAGTTACTATTATCCATTATTAATATTATAATTATTTACTATTAGTATTATTAGTACTAATGTTATTATTATTATTATAATTTACTATTAGTATTATTAGCACTATTATTATTTACTATTATTAGTATTATTATGTACTATTAGTATTATTTATTATTAGTATTATCTACTATTATTTAATATTAGTATTATTAGGACTATTATATCATTATTATTATCCTTCTCTTGAGAGGTGAGGAAGCAGAAGAGAGGGAGGGAGAGAGAGAGAGAAAAAGAAGAGAGGGAGGGAGAGAGAGAGAGAAAGAGAGAGAGAGAGGAAGGAAAAGGAAGAGCCAGGAGGGGTCCGCCAGTCTGGCAGGGTCCCCTCCCTGCCGGATCGGGCTGGCCCACACTCATTCCTCCCCTCAGCCCCCAAGAGATGGATAGACAGAGGGGAGAGAAGAGTGATGAAACAGAACAAATTCATCTAAATTAAGTCCATCCGTCTGCATCTATGCCTTGGTTAGGGTTAGGATTAAAATCCCTGGTCAGGACATCCCACGGTTAGGGTTAGGATTGGATTTCTTGGCTAGGGTCCCCCACGGTTAGGTTAAGGGGTTGGAGTCCTGGGTAAGGATGTCCATCTCCGGTGCTGGTCCAATTTTAACCAAAAAGTATACTCATCACGTCACGAACAATCTCCGATCGTATAAGGGCACAAGTAGGTACTTGGAGGGGGTCCGGACGAGGATCACTGGACTCTAGAGGGACCTGTATTCCGAAGGCACTGGCTGGTTAGGGTTTGTGAAAGAAAACGCAATGATCCCTCCCCACTTCGTCCGACGACTGGGTGGTTGGATGGAGGGCCACTGAAAGGCACGGGCCACCGCACGTCATGCTCAGTCCCCATTTCCCTTCCCCGTCTCAGTCCTCCTCCTTCTGTCCTTGAGAAGTGACCAGCTTGCCCCCAGGAGACCCTGAGACAGCACTTTTGGCCACTCCCCATGTATATGATGCCCTTCATTTACACACTTAACCTTATTGTTTAAATACTTTTCTTAGTCTGAATCCATGTTCTTTTCAATCCTTTATTATTTATTGTTACGTTTTCTTTTTATTTATTTTATTGCATTATCATTTTATTGTCTCCTTAATTTGACATTATTGTGTATTTTAATTTTTTAAGGTAATATTTAAGGACACATCATCAGTAGTGGACCTTGGAATCATTGGGTGTTTCGGCCATTTATCACTAGACACCCTCTTCCAAGGAAGGCCCCGCCCAGGTTGATCAAGCCTTGGGGTGTGTCATCAACTAAATAAAATAACAGTAATTAATTAATGCCTTTCTGGGCTTTAATTTTTAAAGTTTCCAAGGGGTCAATGTTATACCGTTAATTGTTGTTCACATTTAATGACATACTGTCTTGTTGAGTCGCATTTCAAAGAGTTAATGAGGCCCTATTTGGGCTCATGGAAGTCTAACGTATATACGTGACCTTTGAAAATTTGACTCATTAGTTCACAATTCAACTAAATAAAACAACAGCAATTAATTAATGCCAATCTGGGCTTTAATTTTTAAAGTTTCCAAGGGGCCAATTGGCCCTGTCAAGTTCAGTCCAAATCCAACGAGGCGCCGTGATTTTGTAAAATCCTAACATTAGTCGTTTTATCTTCATTTCAATAAAACCATCCAAAATCAAGTATTCCTATTGTACCGCTAATTGTTGTTCATATTTAATGATATACTGTCTTGTTGAACCGCATTTTAAAGAGCTAACGAGGCCCTATTTGGGCTCATGGAAATCTAACGTATGTACGTGACTTTGAAAATTTTACTCATTAGCTCACAATTATTCGCTTTTAGCTTCTACAAATTTAAAGTATTAATATCATCACATAGATGCTTCTCCTTCATTCGTTTCCTATATTTGTTATCATATATTCCCACTTACTTGTACCTTGTTCTTCAAATGAGGCTTCCTCACTGCCTGACCTGTCTGCCATCTGCTCCCTGAGCTCCATGTGCTCTGCCTGGTCTGACTTCCTGGTTCCCATCATGCACTTGGTCAGTATCCAGGGCAACCACTTTTGTATCCTTGAACTGCCATTTTGAAATCCGCCATCTTCTCTCCACGGTAACCATTTTGTTTATAATCGCCATCTTGGATCATTAGCTTTAGCCATAGTGTAATGTTAGCTTCCATATTAGCATCAACGAAATTCAATATAAAGTTGACTAGTCACATGTACATATTGTCCTATATCATGTGTCACTGTCATATAATTGTTAGCATTAGCTTAGCATTAGCATTAGCCCTCCACCATTTTGTAACCAAGGGCGACTGTATTTGTTTACAACGAACCGCCATATTGGATCTGGATGAGTTCCTCCACCATCTTGGGTCTTCCATCTTCTTGTCACCAGGGGCAACCAGTCCATGTCCAGCTGGACCACCATTTTGGATCCTGATGAGCACAGGCAGCCATTTTGTTCCCACTGATTTAAAAAAAAGAGGTGAGAAAGAAAAAAAGGAGAGAGAGAGAGAGAGAGAGAGAAAGAAAAGAGAAGGAAAAGTCTATTTAATCCTATATTAATTTATTGTATTTTATTTTATTTTATTTCCTATATTATCCTATTTTATTTCTATATTAGTTACTATTATCCATTATTAATATTATAATTATTTACTATTAGTATTATTAGTACTAATGTTATTATTATTATTATAATTTACTATTAGTATTATTAGCACTATTATTATTTACTATTATTAGTATTATTATGTACTATTAGTATTATTTATTATTAGTATTATCTACTATTATTTAATATTAGTATTATTAGGACTATTATATCATTATTATTATCCCTTCTCTTGAGAGGTGAGGAAGCAGAAGAGAGGGAGGG